>NC_081411.1:329410093-330044428 GCF_030272615.1 Cryptomeria japonica | reverse complement strand
TGTTGCTAGATACTATCTCTAGATTTCATGTTTCTCACAGTAAACAATAAACTCATTCGAAGAATAATCTCCACCACAGTTAGATCCTAAACACTTTAACTAGTGTCCAATGTCATTTAAAACCATCCTTCTAAAAATA
This sequence comes from Cryptomeria japonica, assembly GCF_030272615.1. Classification (NCBI taxonomy): domain Eukaryota; kingdom Viridiplantae; phylum Streptophyta; class Pinopsida; order Cupressales; family Cupressaceae; genus Cryptomeria; species Cryptomeria japonica. Next base: position 330,044,289 of record NC_081411.1, on the reverse strand, counting down.
TTGAATCTTTCAAATGCCTATGATTTTTCATGCAAAAATATCACCCAAGTCATCGTTGAGTAGTCATCAATGAATAGCATGAAGTATCTTTCACCAGTTAGAGTCCTTGTCCTTGCTGGCCCACACAAATCTATATGCACTAATTCCAGAGGTCTTGAGGTATTGTACTCTTTTGTTTTTGCAACTTAATTTGATTTGTTTGCCTAGGATACATTCATCACAAAAATTTCTTGCTGGTTTTGCCATTTGTGGAATGTTTCTTACATACGAGTTCTTTCTTATCTTCACCAGATTTTCAAAGTTCACATGGCCTAATCTCTAGTGCCACAACCAACTTTCATCGACATGTCCCATCATGCATTGTAATTTATAACATTCCTTCAAATCATAGACATTATCATCTGTTCTTTTTCCTTCTGTCACAACCTGACCGATACTCTGTTTTCTTATCTAGTAATTGGTAGTGTCAAATATGAACTTGTATCCTTTATCACACATCTGACCTGCACTCAACATACTGTACTTTAGTCCTTCCACATAGTACACATCATGAGCCTTAAGCTTGTCATCAATATTCAATATACCATGACCTTTAATATTGATGGAGGAGTTGTCACCAAAACAGACGAAACCACCATTCCAATCATCAAGATTGATAATTTTTTTCTTGTCTCCGATCATGTGATTTGAGCAGCCACTATCAACTACCCATAGATTCTTCCTTTTAGCATGTAGAGCAGTCTACACAATAAAGCTTGACATTGCCTTGTTTTTCTCCTTCTCTATCCAAACCTATTTCTCTTCTTTCTTCTCGTCTTCTGTCATCTTGTGTTCTAGTTTAGTTTCTATCTTTTGGTCCGCTACTATTTTATTTTTCCTGCCAGCTCTTAGATCACAATGCCTTGCTATGTGACCCAAATTTTGACACTTGTAGCATTTTACACTAGCATTGAAAGATTTATTCAAGGCATTCTTGTAGGATATCTTCACATTTCTCCTACACTCACAACTCTTATGACCAAACTCATTGCAATTGTAACAAGTGACATTTGTACCTTGTAATGAAGCAAATGAGTTTCTACTCTCAAAACTAGGGTTAACATTCATTTTCCTATAGTCTACCATTCTATGACTGAACTTATTACACTAGTGACAATAACCATGAAAGTTTGGAACATATCAGTTAGATTGTCTTGGTCCTAAAAATGACTACCTCACTAGGGGTCATCCTTTCATGCTGCTAACTCTGGTGAATCCTTCATGATCAGCTCTTGCATTTCTCCTTGGATCTGCATGTCGGTGCATTGAGTATGGTCTTCGGTTCATTGATTATGTATACCGGTTTTTATGAGGATTCTTAATAGTATCTATATATGTCTTCTTACTAGTATCTTTGCTTATCGTGAATGTCTTCTTCTCTTCACCTTCATTTTAAGAAGTAAACAATATCTCCTTACTAGATGTGTCTTTTCTATTTGAACTTTGACCCTCTTCAAATCCTAAGCCACCGGTATGTTTAGATTGCTTTTGTTTGCTCAACATCTTGTCTAAAGCTTCGGTACTGCCTTCATATTTGCATCTCACTTTCATTTCTTCCTTCCTTTTCTCTAATTCCTTCCAGAGCTTGACAATTTCTTCTTCTAGGTTCTGATGCTCTTTCTTTTTTTTACCCAAGCCAGTGCTAGTAACTTCATGGATCCTCTTAGCTTCTTCCAATTGAAGTTTTAGATTTGCAATTATTTTCTTGGACTCTTCAAGAGATTTCTCCAACATCTCTTGTTCTTCGACTACAACCTTTTTCACCTTCTTCAAATCTCTTCTTGTTTTCTTCAACTCTTCCAAGGTGCTGATGAGCTCTGCTTGAAGATCTACTTCTCCTTCTTTCTCTTCCCCTTCTTCTTCTTTAGGTACCGGATCCTCTTGGGCCATGAAAAGGGTTACACTAACTTCATCTTCACTACAACAATCATCTGAGACACTCTCCTCATCGGTGGTATCATTTTCATGTGTATAAAGATTGTTCTTCTTCTAGTTGCCTCTTCTACCATGCCAACAAACATTCTTCTTCTTTTCCTTACCATATGATCTACTACCACTTGATTGATCATCTTCATTCTTATCACCACAAGGTCATTTGGCAGCAAAATGTCCAATCTTTCCATAGTTGAAACATTTCAGGGGAAGCTTGCCTTTGTATTTCCTTGAACCCATCTTGAGTCTTTTGACAAAATTTTCCATCATATCATCAGAGTCTTCACTGGTTCCATTATAAGCAAACTCTTCTTTTCTTTTCTTAATGTTTTGAATGCAACTTCTTTCTTCATAGCCTCAGTACCGACAGTCCTCATTTCATAAGCAGTTAGGGAACCATACATCTCATCCACTGTAAAGGCTTTCAAATATTTTTCTTCTTCTATTGTAGAAACCTATGTATCATACTTAGATGTAAGGGATCTAAGTACTTTCTTCACTATCACCTTATCTTTTATTTCTTCTCCAATTCCTCTAATGGTGTTTGTCATTTCATCAATCCTTTGGAGATAGTCAACAATATTCTCTTCATCTCTCATCTTGAAACCCTCAATTTGTTCTCTCAATGTCTGTAACTTGGCTTCCTTTACTTTAGCATCACCTTAAAATATTTTTTGCAACTCATCCCAAGTTGCTTCAGCCGATGAGAAGTGCATGACCTTAACAAACTCATTATCAGATAGCCCACTAAGAATAGCATTTTTTGCCTTAGCATTGTTCTCATATTCCTTCTTAGCATTTGGATCAGTAGGAGGATTATTAGGGTCTGTATACCCATTCACAACCGACTTCCACACATCACAACCTAGAGAGGACAAATAGGTTTCCATTCTTCTACTCCAAAGGCATAGTTGACACCATCAAACATAGGGGCTTTTGAGGAGGCTGATTCATTTTTTGCCATTGTGAACACTTGATAGGATCTACACAATCTAGAGTATGGTTTAACAAAATAGGGTACCTAGGTTTTGATACCAATTGTTGGACATAATGGATAACTCAAAGGGGGTGAATTAGTGATTTGAACAATTTTTACTTAATCAGAACTATATCGGCTCAATATGAAATACACAAAAATGCAGTCCGGTTACCAAAGCAATGAAAACAAGGTGTGTAGATAAATAACTCAAAGATTAATACATCACACACATGAAGATACAACACATAACACCAAATGCACGAGGAAAACCCAATGTGGGAAAAAAACTCGATGAGAATAGCTGCTAGAGATCTTCTACTCCAATCCAGTCTCAAAATGAAGAGATCTGATTACAAATTTTAGGGCACCAACCCAAGTAGCACCAACCCCTGATTTATGAGAACCAACTCAAAGGAGCACCAACCCCTACATAATTTATGGTCTACAACCTAAAGGAGCTACAATCCTTGCACTAATCACCTACTCAGTGAAAAGCAATATGAAAACTTAGATACACAAATGAGATCCCTGTTGCAAATGAGGTTTTGCAACCCTTCAATACTCTTCTCTGTTGGTTTCAATCTATCAGTTTGTGTTAACTCGACACACATTGGAACTTAGCCTTTCAGTTGATTTTAACTCTGCTAAATCTTCTCTCCCTCTGTTTTGTTGAATTCAACTCACACTTGGTCACTCTCTATCAGGTATTGCTTCTTTCAGTTTGTCACCTCTATGTTCTATGCTTACTCTACTGATTTGTTCCTTACACCAGTTTACACTACTCCTTGCTGGTACAATCTTGACTCACAAACACTTCAAGTGTTTTTCTCTTCAGCTCTCAGACAATAATTTCACTCTCCCCTTCACCACTCAGCAACAACCTATCTATCTTAGGTTGTTATATTTAAATTGAAGCTTTCCTGTCAAGAATCAATTCAAATAGAGGGAAACTGGGGTTTCTTCTTCAAACCATACCATATCCGATCAAATCTGCACAAATCATGTCTCAAAGATGAATCCTCGTACATCCCTGCCAATATCATGCCTTCCAGTGCATGTCTTCCATCTTTAGATATCTGCATTCAATCTCTTGACTCATGTTTTTTTCAATTGCCATAAATGGTCCGATGATTTTCTTCACTTGCTTCGATGTATATCTAGACATCCTGCGACAAATTAATCAAGCTTCGCTAATATCGTGGCTTTCGATACACATTAAATTATAAGTTTAGCAAACATGACCCTATCTATCGACCTGCATCTGTCAAATGCCATAAATGTCTCAGTTGTTTTCTTTGACAAGTGAGCACAAAGATCAGATCGTTCCTCCTTGATCAACTCACCCAACTGCTCCTTCAATCTGCTTCAAGCCGCAAAGACCTGCAATCAATCCATGATTTTTCCAATCACATTAAATGTCAACCTATCACACCTACCACACCTTATCGATGCACACACCAACCTCTGGCATTTTGCCAACTAGCATCCACCTGTCAAACACATCGACAATCAACCCACTAAAATTGATTCGGTTCATGCTCATTCAACAAATCCTCATACCAGCACAAACCATTACCGGTAAACCTTTTCCTGCTACTATCCAACAACATAGACTGCATCGGTAGCTCAACTCCACCTCTGGTGGTTTGTGATCTCTTTGATAGTCTACCTCTTCATCATAGACATTAACATAAACAAACAACCAACATACATACTGGTTACAATTTGTCATGCCAACACACAACTTCATATCACTTCTTACCGATGATGTCACTGACAGTCTCAGTACTTGCTTGTCTTCCACACCTTCATATTAGTTTTTTCTTCCACCATACCAGTTGATAAGCCTTCATGTTAATCTTCCTTATGCCGATTCAATATTCTTCATATCGGGATGATATACTCTACCGGTAGCATGCAAATATCGGTTGAAATTAATGAAAACTCAATGCCATAGTTCTGATTTTCTTACCCATTTGACATTCCTTGCATACCAGATTATGAGGCTTTACAATCTTAGGTAAATCCCTAACTTCCTTATTTGAACTAATCTTTACAATGTAATCAAAATTTACATGACACAACTTCTTATTCCATAGCCAACTTTCATCAATATGTGCAATCAAACATGTTTTTTCACCAGAGTTCAAATGAAAGATGTTACCTCTTGTCCGTGTACCAGTTGCAATCTCCAATCCTGATTTGGTAATGATTTTGCCTTTTCCATCCTTGAATTGTAATTGAAATCCTCTATCTACCATCTATCCTACACTCAACTAATTATGCTTCAAACCTTCAACATAATAGACATTATCAATGTTATTCTTACCATCCAATGAAATGGTTCCTCTTCCTTTGATCATGCATGCTTTGTTATTACCAAATCGGACTTGACCACCATTAGATTCTTGCAAGGTTAGAAACTTTCTTTTGTCACCTGTCATATGATGAGAACATCCACTGTCTATTACCCATTCATCTTTGTCTTCAACTTTTTTTGCAAGGGCCTTTTCCTCATTTTTGATAATTGGTTCTAGATCATGTTCCTTCATAGCATAAAATACCTAGTATTTTCCATTGTCGGATCCACTAGTTGAATCTCCTGCCGGTTCTTCCTCTGAGTCATCAGTTACTCCTTCCTCATTAGCATAGTATCATGATTTGTTTTTGTTTCTTTTGTACTTATGCTTGATCTGATATTTAGGGTTAGGCTTAAAAGATCTTCTTTCTCTTTCATCCAATTTTGAATTCATTTCAGGACATCTAGATGCAAAATGACCTATCTTATTACATGCAAAACATTTGAAAGGAGATTTTCCTTCATACCTACTTCTTGTCGAACCTTTAGGTATCTTTCTTGCAAATAGGGATTCAAGTTGCTCAATCTCTTTATCTTATTTCCTAATCTCTTCCAATTCCTTTGCATACACAACTTTCCAATCTTGCTTGTCAGTTGATGTTGTAGATGCCTTAAATGCAATATCAATCTTTGTAGCTCTAGGAGAACCAAATTATTCAAGCTCAAAAGAAGATATCTTCCCAACAAGAGTATCTCTATTGACAGAAGAGTTAGGCATGGTTCTTAGCTCATTAATTACAGTTACCTTCATCTTATATGCTAGTGGAAAAACCCTTAATACTTTTGAAACAATCTCTTCCTCTCTCAGAGTTCCACCAAAATAGTGAATTCCTAATACAATATCATTTACCCTTTTCATGAATGCAGAAATTCTTTCATTTTCCTCCATCTTCAAGATTTCATATCTACAATGGTGGGAAAATGGTGGATGATAGATCAAGAGGAAAGCTACCCTTTCCCTCAAAGAGAGATGAGAATTTCTATATTGATTACCATTCAAGCACTTTTCACCATGTTACATTAGAAAGAGGAGAGAATAATTCACTAGATTCAATCCCTCCACACAAAGATGGTAGATCGAATTTGGAATGAATTTAGAATGCTAAGTTGATCCCCTCTTCCTTGTTTGATTCGGAAAGGAATTGATTGAATTATGTATTGTAAAAGTGACAAAGAGTTGATTATAACTTGACATCAGAATATGGGATGAAGATGTGCACTTAGATATGGTAGTAAAATGTCGAGATGAAGTCGCCTTGCGAATTTGAGGAAAAGTTGCCTGGACCGTGGCGGGAATATACACGGTCCTCCAAAAAATCCATGAAATGAAAAGGTTTGTTTTGCCTCTACAAATGAAGTTCGAATACAAAATTACAATTGCACACTTGCAACCTACATACAGAAAAGAGAGGAAAATGGGTTAGGATTGGGGGTTTGCATTTAGGTCAAACCCCAATTTTTGAATTAACCAAGTAATGAAAGAAAGTACTTGCAAGTAAATGTAAATGAAAGACTGAATTGTAAATCACCTCAAGGGAGGTTGTGATTGTAATGTTGATAGAAATTCTTGTGTGGAATTGAATGTTGGAATCAATCTCCTCTTCAATGGTTGAATCCTTGACTTGAATGCAACACCTCGATTTAAAGGGAGACTTGAGAATGATCAATGTTGGAAAAGATGCTTGAATGATTGAATTCTCTTGAATGCTTGATCGCTTGTGAATTTCCCACTCATCCAACTTATCCAATTTCAACTTATGCAAATGAGAGGATGAATTCCCCTTAAATACATGTTAGTTGATTTGATTTTCGTCACAGGCCGACATCGGGAGAGTTTCCTGCCCAAGGCACAACCAATAATGTAACCCTAGGAAGGGTCCTGCCCCAAAATAGGGCAGGGACAGGGGTACCATGCCCCTATCCTGGGAGGAAAAGGGTGCCATGCTCCTGTTAAATGGGGGATAGTGGTGCCACACCCCTGTCCTGCCCCTTTCTCTTGGGTAGAGTGTAGACGAGGTGATGCAGAGGCCAAGAAAGAAGTTGTTTCCGCAAGCTAAGAAAACTTCGGTCTTCAATTGGGCGAGTGGATTCGAATTCTCATGTGTGAGGATTCTAAGGTAGTCAAAAATTTCTAGGGTTATAATTTTATGAGACTACATTTAGTCCCCACTTTAACGGGAGTATAAGCATATGCCAATACTATCGGTAAAGTTCAAGGAAACAAGATTGAAAGAATTTTACCATGTCAAGGAGGCAAGATGTGCCAAGCCCTAGTGGACTTGATCTTACAAATTTGATTGACAAAGTAAAAGGGAAGATCAAGAAGGGGATAACCATGACTCCAAGCAGCAAAGTTCCCTTCACTATGGGTCATGAAAGGAAGGATACAAAAGATTACAAAGAAAAATAAAGCTCACTAAGTAATTCTAAGTATCACAAGAAGGAAAATATGAGTGTAGTGTATGCCCCCATGTTAAAACGATCACATGTGCCTTATCGGGGGTGATTCCTTTAAGGTAGGATACACCCAAGAGAGAGAGAAGAGAGAGAGCATGCTATCACAAGGATTTAGGCCCGCAATTGAGGCATAAACCTAAGGATAATGAGCACAAAACATGAGGTAGTGTCACTTTCCTTGGGGTCAATATGTTGTATGATAACTCATGTATATCATGTATGTATATGAATATAATAATCTTCATTCCCCAAAGAAGGACACTACCTTAGAAGAAAGGGAAGAGAGGATGTCTCTTGAGTCAACATGAAAGAGACCAAGAAAAGATCTCAATGCTTTGCATTGTACCCAAGTAGACATTAAGGGAACAATAGAAGAACAAAGATACACATAGAATAATGGTCACAAAAGAGAAAGAAAGGAGAGAGATAGAAGATCTACAGTGCTAGCATTGATAATCTAGCATAACATCTGCCTCCCGATCTTGCTGATCACTATTTCAGGAAGGGGAGAAACACGCCAGAGGAGCGACATCAAGAACAACAGATGGAGCTTTCACAAGATCCAAACAAGGAGTATACTCACTTTGTTCGATTCTAGGAGCTATTATTAGGGTTTGTGAAAACTCATCCAATAAATGCTTGTCCACATCAAAATACTCATACTCACTATCAGAAGAATTAGAAGTTGTATTGCCATTATGAATAACATTTTCACCCATTTATTCATCAAAGTTTAGAGAAAGAGGAGCAAGAACACGAATAGAAGTAAAACCATTACATGTTTTATGCAACTTATGATTTGGAGATGTAGGTTGAACATCTTTCTTAGGAGAAAAGGGAATCATGTCAACTGTTGGAGTCTGAGGAGATTGATTTTTTTGAGGGATAGCTTCACGAGCTCGAACACGGCATCTTTGTCAGCATTCTCTCACACAATGATTATGTCAAGTCTTAGTTGAAGGCTGAAAAGGAAGAGGAACATTTGAAAATGTAGGAATGTTTCTTTCCTTGATAGTGGAAGGTTTAGGTTGAGGTCTTTTTGGTTGAACATTAGGAGAAGCAGACCTCTTCTCTTGATAAGAGGAAGGAGGTGGAACTGCACCATAGAAAGGAGGAATATTAGGTGTAGGAAGGAGACCAGGTCCACCATGAGGAGGAGGTATAGTTCTAACCTTAGGAAGAATATTGTTGTTCTCCTTAAGAGAAGGTAAAGTCACATCTATAGTAGTAGGCGGACAATCTTCCTTAGGAGGGAGACTAGTTCTATCCAAGAGGGGAAGAACCTCATCTTAAAAAATAATAGGAATGTCAAGTGTTGGCAATCAAGGTTGACTTAAGGATAAGATCATATCGTTCTTCCATTTTTTATAAGATTAAAAAGAGCATCGCTTCTTGATGGAAGAGATTGAAATTGTTTAGGCCAAAAGAGATCAATAGGAACACCGAGGCTTCTTTCAGATGCATGAAATAAGCTATGGTTCACAGTTATGATTTCTCCATTTTGAGGAAATTTAAGACAATTGTGGATTGGAGAAGAAATAGCCTTCATGGAAGATATCCAAGGATATCCCAACTTCACACGAAATTGCTCAGAAGAAGGTATGATAACAAAGTCAACATCCATGGATTTAGCATGTACTTCAACAAGAAGGGTGATAGAACCAATGGTAGGACAAGAGAAGCCATCAAATAACTTCACAACGACATTAGAAGCATCATATATTGGTTTATGCAATCATAAAGTGAAAAGATACTCTTTAGTTATGACATTAACCATGCAAGAGGGATCAATTAGGGCACCATGGCAAGGGATATCCTTAACCTTTGCAACTATGTATAAAGGTCCATTGGATGCTCTAATGGTATTACGAGGGTCAAATGTAATATAGGGATCCTTAGGCAAATATTGTGTTTCTACCATATTAACCAAGTTTGGAGCCATAGCTCGGTGAATTCTTCAAAAGAGCGAGAATTAGGCACAATCTCAATAACATTAGAGGTATGAGATGGCAAGGAAACATTGAAAATCTTAAGATTTTGATTAGGAGGAGAAACTGATTTATTCCCTTTATCATTCACACCTGCCATAGATATAGTATTACTATCAATCAAGTCTTGAACCTTATTCTTCAATGCAAAAAAAATATTAGTATCATGACCGGGTTGACGATGAAATTGGCAAAAAGAACTGTTATCAAAATAAGGAGATGCAAGTTTGGAAGGATCAATTTGTTTTATAGGAGGAATTTTGATAACATTTATGTGCAACAACTGAGACATAATACTATGTAAATATTAATTCAAAGGAGTAAACTATCTTTCTCTTTTGAAAAATTTAGAAATAGAAGGCACACTTGTTGCATTCACATGGTTGTTGTTGATTGGATCGTTGAACTTGATGAAGCTTTTTGTTGGTTTAACTTCACAAATAGTTATTGAACACTCTCCCTCTTATCACTCAGAGCCAAAGGAGTGGATTGCTCCATTTGACTCACAACCAGTTGATAATTGTGGAGTCTTGCGCACAACTACAAAAAGGAAGTAAACTTAGACAAAAGAAGCTTTTCCCTGATATCTTTTTGTAAGTTAGAAATTAAAATTCTTTGAATATCATTATCACACACATGAAAAGAAATTTGAGCACATAAATGCTTATATCTACCAATGAAATCAATCACTTTTTCTTTAACACCTTGTTTACAATGAAATAAATCAGTCAAAGTGATTTTAGGGCCAATGTTGTTTTGAAATTGTTGGATGAAAGAATTTTTTGAGTTGTTGAAAGGAAGTTATAGAATAAGGCAGAGAGTAATACCATTGTAAGGCCTTATCTCTTAGTGTTCTTGTAAACAGTTTTGTACGAAATCTTTGATCATAAGCAAAATTAGTACACAAGGTTTGGAATGTTTTAGAGGATCACCTTTTTTCATTATAGAGTTCTAATTGAGGGATCTCCACATGTTTAGGTGACACAAATTTAACAATATCAAGAGAAAGTGGGCTCGCAACATCAAAGGTGGGCACACTAAACTCGGATTGACTCATGGAAGCAATTTTTTGTTGTAAGGAAGACACGGTTTGATCAAGATTTTTAATTGTCATTTTAGTAGAAGAATTGATGTTAGACATAGGTTATTGAGAGGGTGACGTGATGTTATTGAAAGAAGGCATGGACTGAGAATAAGGTGGTGGGGCATTATGATAAGTAGGCATTGGTGATGATTGGGTAGGAAAAGGGACACTTATTGGAGGAATACAGTTGTTGAAGGAATTGCCCCCTTGTGTCACACTATTTGGAACACTCATGGAAGACATGGGTAACGATGGAGGATTAAATGAAGAAGAGGGATTTTCCCCATGACCTATGGTTGTAGGAATGACCTTTTGAGTTGAAGTAGCCATATTTTATGATGTGAAAGTAGGAATACTAGTCATAGGAGTAGTCAAAGGAATTGAAGGATTGACTTGTGTTGAAGGTTGTGAGTAACCTAGGGTTTCGACACAACTCTTGATAGGAATGAAATTAGAATAAACAATATTTGCAATGCCATGCAATATATCAATTCCATTCTTATCACTTTGAAGCATGAATTTAAGACCTTCAATTAATGGAAGAGCTTCACTATTAGGGTATTCTGAGGACATCCATTGCTGAAAGTTATCAAATTGATTGTCCAATGTGGAAAGTTGATCTAAAGAAACCCTAGTTAAAGCTTCTTCTTCATCATGGGATTCATCAATGGGGTGAATAGGCACATGATTAGGATGGGAAGAATTGGCATGATCTTGATTAAAGAAGTCACCCAGATTAGGCTACATCTCCTCAATGATTAAACCTTGGGAAGCCTTAATTATATTGCTTCGTCTAATAGGGATAGGATAGGTAGGACTAATAGTGGTAAAACTCATGCACTAGAGGGAAAATTTGAATTTTGAATTGACAAAGCTTTCAAAATTGAGTAATGCAAAATTTAAGAAAATAATAATTAAACAATTTGAACTTTGTTGGAGGAAGGGAATGACACAATTTCCAAAAATGAAAGGAAAATGGAATTTCAAAACAAGGCCAAGGGAAGACCACTTAATTTTAAAATTAGAATTTTTAAAATCAAGGTAGACTATAATTAACCTCTTAATTTCCAAAACTTTTCTAAAAATTGAAATGTTGAATTTTGAAGGTATTTCCGATTCTAGGGGGATCAAAAATTGATAAAATAAGCCAATATTCTGGATTTAGGCTAGTAAATACAGTCATAACAATCTCCCAAAATTTCAGGAAAAAAGGCGAGGACCGTGGTGGGAACGCACATGGTCTGACCAACTTTTGTCAAATTTTTTAGGGATGGATATTACGATGATTTTAAAGCTAACCCCCCAAAATGGCAAATTTTATGATCTCTAGATGGGCAAAATGAAGGTGCAAATGTGAAAATAGGACCCTATTAGGGTTTTGAAGAAAAAGAGGAATTAAATTGTAATTTTGAAAAGGGTCAAACCTAATGGATAGGGACACCTTGGAAAATGTTTAGAAATATGAATGTAAATGAAATTGATTTGAAATTCACACAAAATCCAATTAAATTTGAAAGTTAGGGTTTTATGACCTAACTACTTAATTTTAAAATTTTAATTTTGGGAAAAATGGGGAAAAATGAAAATTGAATTGTAGGAATGAAGACAAATTTGAGAACAATCAGAAATCTAAAAAATTAAATGGAAATCCAATTTTTGCACAAGTTCAAGAATATTTTTGAGAATTAGGGTTTTAACAAGTAACCTCTCAATTTTGTAAAATTTATTTGTAAATTGAACAAGACAATGAGGAAATTGAATTTGACAATGAAAACAATTTTCAGATCTAAGATAACTGCAAGCAATTTTTACAAATCACAAGTTCAATTTTCATTTTAATAACTAGGGTTTTTAATGAATTAACCACTAAGTTTGCACAAAGTTGAAACTTGTAAATGAAAAATATGCAATGATGTTCAAAGGAAAGCATGCAAGATGTAGGGTTCACCAAAATGTAATGGTGGGAAAATGGTGGATGATAGATCAAGAGGAGAACTACCCTTTCCCTCAAAGAGAGATGCAAATTTCGCTATTCATTACCATTCAAGAACTTTTCACCATGTTACATTAAAAAGAGGAGAGAATAATTCACTAGATTCAATCCCTCCACACAAAGATGGTAGATTGAATTCTGAATGAATTGCGAATGTTAAGTTGATCCCCTCTTCGTTGTTTGATTTGGAAATGAATTGATTGAATTATGTAGTGCAAATGTGACAAAGAATTGATTATAACTTGAGATTAGAATATGGGATGCAGTTGTGCACCTGAATCTGGCAGTAAAATGTCAAGACAAAGTTGCCCTGTGAATTTGAGGAAACGTTGGCAGGACCATGGTGGGAATGTACACGGTCCTCTGAAAATCCGCGAAATGAAAAGGGTTTTTCTGCATCTCCAAATGAAGCCCGAATCCGAAAGTACAATTGTGCACCTGCAACCTACACATAGAAGAGAGAGAGAAATTGGTTGGGATTGAAGGTTTTCCTTTAGTTCAAACCCTAGTTCTAGAATTAACCAAGTAATGAAAGAAAGTGCGTGCAATTAAATCTAAATGAAATATTGAATTGTAAATCACCTCAAGGGAGGTTGTGATAGTAATGATAGAAATGCTTGTGTGGAATTGAATGTTCAAATCAATCTCCTCTTAAATGGTTGAATCCTTGACTTGAATGCAACACCCAGCCTTGAAGGGACACTTGAGAATGCTCAATGCTGGAAAAGAATGCTTGAATGCTCTTGAATGCTTCATTGCTTGTGAATTTCCCACTCATCCAACTTACAACTTATGCAAATGAAAGGATGAATTCCCCTTAAATACATGTTAGTGGATTTGATTTTCATCACAAGTCGACATCGGGGGAGTTTCCTGCCCGATGCACAACCAATAATGCAACCCTATGAAGGGTCCTGCCGCAAAATAGGGCAGGGATAGGAGCACCACGCCCCTATCCTGGGAGGACAAGGGCACCCCGCCCCTATCCAAGTGGGGATAGTGGTAGCATACCCCTGTCCTACCATTTTCTCTAGGGCAGAGTGCGGACGGGTTGATACAGAGGCCAACAAAGAAGTTGTTTCCACAAGCTAAGAAATCTCTCGTCTCCAATCAGGCTAGAGGATTGGAATTCATGTGCATGAGGACCCTAATGCAGTCAAAAATTGATAGGGTTACAATTTTATGACACTAAAATATCTTACTTGGTATCATTCAAGTTTTGCAATCTTAACAGTGGGATCACCTTCATTTAGAGTCTCCAACTTGTCCCATATAGCTTTCGTCGATGATTTATCTAATAGTCCCATGATTTGCTGATCTAATAAGGTGCTTAAGAGGGATTCTCTAGCTCTGCAATCATTTTCAATGTTCTTTTCCAAGTCGATCAGTGCAGGATTGCCAGATGCCGGATTCATGAGGAGTGTAACCTTTATGAGTTATTTCCCAAATTTCCTTTCTAATGCATCTCAAATGAGTCTCCATCTGAATCTTCCATACCATATAGTTTGTTCCATCAAGCCTAGGGTTGTCCTTCCAGGAAATAGTAGTTGAACTATTAGTTACCATAGGATCTTCCTCAGGCGGTTAAGCTTCTACAAAAAGAGGACCAGTCTCTGATACCAATTATCAGGATAACTAGTGAACAACTGAGGGGGGGGGGTGAATCAGTTGTTAACAAATTATGTGAACTAAAGCACTTAAAACCTTATACCAGAATAATTGATAAAGTGTTAAAGCATAATTGAAAACTAGAGAATCAATACCATCCAACCATAACACATAACACCATGATTTGTACATGGAAAACCCAGAAAAGGGAAAACCGATGGTGGGAAACCCTACCCACAGTCAAATGATACTTCTGTAGAAAGTATATAATTATAATAGGGGCCTAGACATGCAGGAAGGCACACTTCCTAGAGCATACTAGTCATCACAATGGAGTGCCACTGACTACAAAGATGTCAACCACCTCAAAATATTTGGACAACAATCCAGAGAGAAGAAATGTTGGTGATAGCAACAAACATGCCAAATTACAGTTCCGGTTAAGCTCAATACCGGAGGTCTAAAACCTCTTACATAAACCCAACTCGATCACCTATGATCGAACAAATCCTTTGCACAAAGGATTATTACATTATTCACTCCTTGTCCATTCATACATGATCTACAATGAGATCTTACATATATTTATGTACCAACCTGGGACCTAACCAATTAGGTGAACACCTAAATGATAATTCAATAGATCCATTACACAATCTTGAAATAAAATCATAAATCATGTCGGCCTAAGGCCAAATAAACATCATCCAATCAATAAAACATCCTGAAAGCGCATCAAAGGATCCACCAACAAGTTACATGAAAACCGCTCCATAACCTAGATAGCACCAGACCTAAATTAGATCCACACACGCTAAAGAAATGAGACCAATCAATTGATGCATGAAAACAATCACCATTAGCATCCTGAATCCTTTCTAGAAGCTCCACTAACACCACTTATGCATTACATCAAAGATCTTCAATAAAGCTCTATCGATGAAACCCTTACTAGACCTATAAAGCAGGCTTACTAGAACATAAGATAAAATCCAATCATCAAGTCAATACCAATTGAGTGAAACATACTTCATAAGCATATGAACCACCCATACAAACTTATTCCATCATCTGAATGATAGCAGTGACAATCAACTGATAATCTTCCCAATCCAATCCTTCTACCCGAAGCTGGTAAACAACCATAATAGCTTGTGTTGAAAAGTGAGTCCCATCACTTGATCTAGTTTGACGATCTATCAGGAACTACTTGCATGTGCCTTACGCATTCGATAGTCTGACTACATCGGTTGCCTGTCCTCAATGATCTACCAATCCACCCTATAGCCTGCCTTAGTTTGGCGATCTGTTCAAGTCTCCACCTACTAACTGGGTCAAGCTCAAGCTCTAGGTTTGGTGGTCTACTTGCAAGCCTTGCATTGCCTCACATTTGGCGATCTAAACAAGTCTACAAGCTGCCTCAACTTCTTTTCCAAGCAACCGGTTCATAACCAGGTCTTCTTTGATCTACAAGTTTACAAACCAACTCTAATACCACTTGACATAGTCAAGGTAGGGAGATCCAATGAAGGACATCCCTACCTTGCAGCCTATAACACAAAACACCATGCAAGATACTGGCAACCGGTAACACAACACAAGATTTAACTGGTAAATAGGTAAAGAGAAACTTAACCAGTAGAAGCAACACACGATATAAGTGGTAAATAGATATATCAATCACCATAACCATTTAATGAATTGCATAAGTCTTCAATAGCTACACATGTTGGACCGTAGCCCAAGATTACAAAACAATCCATACAATACAAATCTAAGATCTACAAAGCTTTTGCTCGACAAATAAGCCTTGGGTAATAGTCTGCACTATTCTTCACTGATCTGGGCCTCAGTCCCTCCAGACTTTAGTGCCCCAGGACCAGAATCTCTCTAGAAACTACATCTTCACTCGATCTCTTCCTCCTTTTTTTTTCTAAAAAATGAATCACTAAAATTTCCATTTATACCATCCCCAAGCGATAACAACTTGATCAAGTCGGCCAAAGACCAACCGGTTCATGATGAAATGCATAAACAATAACATGTCTACCCAAATCATCAAGAACATCTTCAAATGCATAAAAATTCACGTGGTCCTTTGGAAACATCAGACAAGGCCCAAAACAACATCGCTCAACAATCCACAAGTTACAAAAATCACCCACAACCCGATTCATCTTCGCTCCATAAACTAAAAAACCAACCGTTAAGAACATACCAATACCGGGCCAATACCGAGCCAATACTGGGATCAATGTCTCACCGGGATCAAATTCAAATACCGGGTTGAACTACTCCAATTCTCCTGCATCACTTCTCTATAACTGTTGGGACAAAATCAACCTTATGTCCTATTGAACATACATTTCCTCTTGTTCTATCTCCTTTAGTAGCTCTTTTACCAGCCTTCTCCTTTTTTATCACACATTTGATGCTACTAAACAAAATTTCATAGCCTTTTCTACACATCCGACTAACACTTAACAAACTATATCTTAAACCTTTAACATAATGAACATCATTAGTTTTATGTTTACCATCAATAGAAATATTTCAAATACCTCAAATAGATGCACCATCTCCTCCAACAAACTTCACTAACCCTTCATCATAATTCACAAGATTAATAAACCTATCTTTATCACCGGTCATATGATTTGCACGTGGAGTCTATAATCCATGTACTCATTTCTATCTTGGCATGCAATGCAACACTATTTTCTCTCTCTTTTGCCAATTTATACAAAGCATCCTCCTTATCTTCAATTTCTAGAAACAAAGATTTTTCATTTAAGTCATCATCAACTTCATCATTAGATGTATGCTCCTAAATAGAACAAAATCCCTTCTTCTCTCTTCTATTAAATTTGTCTTATAAGCTTCTTTTTCTTCTCATCATCATTTGGTCTCTTATAGTCTTCTCTATAAATGCAATTAGAAGCATAATATCCAATTCTACCACAAGAAATACATTTGAGAAATAACTTACCTTTGTATTTTCTAGTGCCTTGCTATAATCTTCTCACAAAATTTTCTTTAGCTTCATCTAGATCTCCATTGCACTCCAGATCATCATGTCTTGAAACATTAAATGTCACTTCTTTCTTTTCTCTTTTCTCTTTCTCCATTTCTAAAATCTCAAAGTATGAACACCAAGAATTTTTACGTTGAAAACCCAAATATTGAAAAACCATAGTGAGGATCTATCTACAAAATATATTAACTATATATCATATTACAAAGAAATGAGCTCACTGCTCCAAAATTGCAAAACAACGCTAACTACTTAGGGCCCAAGATACAAAAGAGGACTTGCAAAACATGAAGCTATCCTTTAACTTTGCATCAAGAGACTAAGATTAGAACACACAACTCAAACCTTAACTACCAACACTCTGTCTCATATCTCTACCACAGTCTTAGAACAACTTGCGTATCATTCAAACACATCTATTATTCTGTACTCTTCATTGTATCTCATTAATTTTCACATCACACATTCACTCTACCACACTTCCTCTCTCTAGCTCATACTCATATCACTCTCACAACTTAATCATATACATTCCTTATATAGAAGATAAATTCTCAAAGCTTGAACCAAGTTGTCTTGTACCAAAATATACCTTCTAGACCAAAAATACACATATTCATCTACTCCAAGAGAAAGAGAGGCCCAACACACATCTTTCAAAGATCAATTGACTAATCCAAAATCACCAAAACATATTTAAAAACATATCCATACACTACACATCTATATAAGTAATTAATGATCAAAACATACTCTCTAATGCAAACAACTCAAATATAGATCTTCACATACTACAGTGAGACCCTTAACACATCAAACAATCTCCCATAAATCATATCCAGACCTAAGGATATGTTCAACATAGAATATCATGACCAACAAGGAACAATGCTACAATACCCAGAGAACACAAAGATATTTCTAGACCATAGAATATTCATATCCATGATATCAAAACTATATCCAACAAAGATAACCATAATAAAAAGTGTCAACAACACTTTACAAACTTGAACACTTCCGGAACAACCAATGAACACCTGCAACACCAACACAACAAAATATCTCTATACCACAAACATTCCAAACCAATACCAATCTGGAAAAACAAAATATCTCTACACTATAGACATTCCAAACCAACTCCAATCTATAATAACAATATTGACATCAATGACAACCATAGCAACACATACTTCCATCAGTCTTTACTTGTTCCTCCTTTCTTCTCTCCTTAACTCTCTCTTTATCTCTCTTTAAACCTCTCTCTAACTCTCCCTCACTCCCACCTTCCCTTCCTACTCCCAATCCCACCTCTCTATCTCTCTCCCTTATCTCTCTGTATATCCCCATCTCCCCTCTTAGACTCTCTCTACCTAACCCTTGTTAAAATCTAAGAAAACAAATTTAAACCATAATCAGATTGCAACTATTAGAAGAAAAAACTAGAAATAAAATGGACAAAATAACAATACTAGAGAAACTTGATGTGAATGCTCAGTGGCAGAATATCATCAAGAGAAATCCATGTATCTTTGATAGCTAGTATGAAAATACAAGCTAGGTAGCATGTTTATATAGAATCAAGAGAGGGGTGGAGGTGGCAATACTGGCCAATGAGGAGAGACCACCATGATGGTCTAAAAATAGTAAATGCACCTCCTCATAGCATGACAAAACCTCAATACCCACTTGACATAAGTAAACATGATTTATTAACCTAAGAAATTTAATAAAAGTGTAGGAAAAACCTAGGACAAAAGGGAAAATAAGACAAAATTAGGAAATAAAAAAACCTACACTAACTCTCCTCCTTAAGCATATCTTAGGTGGGTAAAAATTTGGGTCCCAACAAATGAAGCATGATGAGGTACCCATGTACACAGTATTACCCCCCAACAAAGAAGAAGTCCCCCCACTGACAAAAGAGAGTACGCCCCACCCAGAATAGAGAGAGAAAGAAAGAAGGAACTAAGAAGTTAGGCCCTGAAAAGAGGACACCTATTATACCCCATGCAAAGATTTCAAATGAATGAACTTTCTCTTAGTGAAGGGTTTGGTGAAGATGTTTGTAGTCTGATCTGATATCTGACAGTATCAAAGATCAAAAAAATGATCATGAATCAGCTCCCAAATGTAGTGCTCTCAATCCCTAAGAAGTAGTAGAGTAGGCCCAAGTCTAACATCAAAAAACAATCATTCAACAAAGAACCATAAACTTCTTCTAATTTCTTATTCTCAAATTTTATAGTTACATCCAATGTAATGATGAAATGATTGTACTCATATGGAAGGATTTCAATTAAAAGATCTATTATTTAAATTCTTCATACTTAACCTTCATCATTGCAAGTTGATTTCTTAAATTTTTAATTTAGCAATATGATAATTCATGATATCTCTTGTCTTCAATTTCAAATGAGTTAATTGCCTTTTCATATCCATGACATTCAATTTTCTAGTTCTTTCATATGGTGTTTGCAAAGTTTCCCATATTTATGTTGTTATTTTCAAACTTTGAACATGTGGCTTGATCCCTAAACTAATTTTCCGTAAAATTGTAGCTCGTACATTCATGTCCAGTTTATCACATTTTTCATGTTTGCTTGCATCTATAGGTCTATCTTTTGTTACTAGTTCCCATAAACCTTTCATTTGCAAAATCTATTTCATCTCACATTTTCAATTCATATAATTAGAACCATCTATTTTTTCACTAACCACAATATTAAAAGTTTCAGAAGCAACTATCGTGCCTATGAAGTGTGATACCTATAGCTGCAACACAAACACTCAATAGATCGTTACAAGCATGGTTAGAAAATTAAATTAAAATGAAAGGTAAGCCATGACAAAGCGACCTATCGACTCCTAAGAGATGCGAGTATGGATTTGCTCTCAGATCTAGATAAGCAACCCCAGTGACTTGACTACACCTAGATGGAGGATTTGAAATGATAATGATATGCGAGCTAGATGAGATTGATTATGCTAGATTGATCCAAGAGTCTAATTAAGCTAATGATATGCATGATTAAGCTATTATGATGATGCAATTATGCTAAAAAAGAGATTGATTAAGCTACATGATTCAACAATTATGCTAGAAAATGATCAAATTAAGCTAATGCAATTTCTTATAACAACAATGCTCAAATGATATGCCTATAGTAACAATGCCTAAATTGATAATGAGATGGGATCCTTTATACTCCAAAATGGGGGATATTTATAGTATTTCCAAGGCCATGGGTGAGGTGGCAGGAATCAATGGTCAAGATTGAGTCTGAAGATATCAAGGGTGAAATTGGAGGAGGTTGGAGGAAGGGACACTTGTCATCCCTGTGGTGATAAGTGTCAAGGAGCCTTTCTCATAAGAGGGAAAGTGCCCAAGAGAGGAGACATGTGGCCAAAGTGCCATGTGTCTCAAGGGGAGAATATCCACACCATAGAAGGTTAGGATAAGGAGGTTAGGATGTGAAAGATAGGATAGGGTTAGTTAACCTCAAGGTTAGGTGGAATGGGTTAGATTAGAGGGATGGTTAGGTTAGGTGGTTAGAAGTTAGGAACCATGTGGGTAATTTTAATTTGAAAATTCAAATAATAGGAAAAGACCATTTAATTTTTAACAACTCATAAATTGATTTGTTTTAATTAATTATGGGATTAGAAGAATTGATTGAAATGGGGGGAGGATTAATTAATTTGGATTAATTAATCAAAGGGGACTATTGAAATGAACCTATTAAATAAATCCTTAGATTTTTTAATAAGTAGATGAAAGGGAGAATTTAATCAAACTGTAGATGAATTCAATTAAATTGGGAAGGGGGATTAATTTTATAATTGCTTATTTAATTCATTATCTTCAGACCATTTTTAGGTGTATACATTTTTCCCCTCTTTGAAGAGAGGTGTGATGATCCATTGATTAAAATAATAATCTCATTTTGATGATGATATTGATTCGATCAGATGCCCTAGACATTGATTGATAAATTGAGGTACGATGATGCCCCCTCAGGAGATCAATTGAGATAATTGAGTTTTGGAGTGTGTGAATTTTTGCAAAATTGATATCTCGATTAGAAGTTATTCAATTTATGCAATTGTGGTTGATGAAAGTGTGAGTTCTACTATCATGGTGATGTGGTTCTCGATGTGATGATTGATAGAGCTTGATTGATGAGATTGATAAGATCGAGATTTAGTCTAGTTTCAGGAATGACACCTCCTGTATAAGACAAAGATGATCAAAGTGTCTCCTTTCATGAATGATATATCATGTATAAGACTTGATCAGAATGTCTGGTTTGAGGAAAGATACATCTTGTATAAGACATGGTAGGATAAATTTATATGTGATTGATTGATAGAATTGATAAGGTTGATTGGATAAAGAACTGGCAGTTTGTAGATATCAGGTTGTAGGAAGATTTAGATATGATGATGTTGGTTCTGTTGAGGGGGTAACATAATATTTGCACTGGGTCAACAATATCTGGAGGATATTATCTTTCAAGTATGTGTAAGTTCAGCCATAACGGGAGGAATCATGCCCAACAAGGTGACAAATAGTTTGGGAATCAAGACAATTATGTGCAGGCTAAAATAGCTCTTCCACCAGGAATTCATAACACTCTTGATTTTCCTGTGTCTGAAGGAGAGAAGCAAGTGTTGCCATGGCATCTACTTCTTTGTTGTCATTCCTTGGAATCTACTGAAAAGTTATTTCTACAAAGTATTTCTTGATATCATCAACCATCTTCTTATAAGGAATTACCTTTTCATCCTTTGTTTGATAATCGTCATTTATTTGATTGATGGCAAGTTGAGAGTCTCCAAAGACTTGAAGTTGTGTAATGTTCCATTCTATAGCCATTTTGATACCTGTAACCAAAGCTTCATATTCTCTTGTATTGTTGGTGCATGGAAAGATTAATTTGTACGCTTTTGGAATTGTATGACCTTGTGGTGTGATGAATATAATACCTACTCTTGATCCATGTTGTGTATATGAACCATCAAAGTATAATTTCTATGTGGGTGACCTCACAATAATGGTTCCCACTTTTTTGCCACTTTTGACACTGAGATGAACATTTTTAAAATAATCTTCAACTTCCGAGAACTATAAATTTTAAACTATTAAAAATTTTAAGATGATGTAAATTAGTGATTTGTAGCATTTTGTCTGTAGATTCTATATTTTTTCTTTTTTAAAAATTTTGAAGTTTTTTAAAAAAAAATTTCCATCTCCCTCAAAAAGTAGTTTTTTACAACAAACTACATTTCTTAAGAGTGATACGCCTCCTGAAACATTTTTTTTCTATAAATGATAAAAACTCAGTTCTTTCAAATTTTGGTTTGTAACATCAATATCCAGGGCTTGCAGTTGGTTTGATAGTGATATGTTGAATAATTTTCATTTTATTAAGTGTTGAAGTCCGACTAGTCATAATTCAGGCATAGGTTTAAGTTTGAACACATAACTTGTTCTATATATATCAAAATTCAATTTTATTTTTTGCTTAGAAAGAAGACATCAATACCTAGGGCATAGATATTTTTCAGAATTTTTTTGAATTAGTTTCCTATTTTTCCCAATGCATTGAACAGAGAAGTTCATGTTCAGTGAAAAACCAATATTCCATAAAATTAAAAAAACAAGAACATAATAAATTCACAATGTAATAAAATTATACTCATTGGAAAGCTTGCTCCAAGTACTACCATCTAATATTTTTGGGTTATCAAGATTATTTCATTTGTGCCTTGAACTAGACGTTCGAAGTCAAAACTTCCTCAAAACTCTAAAAATTTTTGGGAGAAACCTCTAACAAGAGGGTTCGAATGAACATAGGTTTGAGCGAAGGAGGGTCCGCTCGAACCATAAGGGGTTCGAGCAAACCCCCCTTCACTCGAACCCACATGATAAATTATGACACACACTTTTTCATAACGAATAGGTTTGAACGAACCCAACCTTTTCTAACTGTCAGCATTCGTTCGAACCCTCATCGACTCAATTTTTTTTTTTGTACATTTAAGTAGAGTCGTATAGATATACATAATTTTTTTTATTTTTTAACACACAAATGATTAAAATAATTTGCAATTTTTTGATGAAAGAAGACATTTAAAAATTATTTTGAGGGCAATAATTTGAAGATATTTGAAAGTTTGTTTAAAAGCATGGGGAACAAGAAGAGAAGGCAAAATAAGACTTCAAGGAATTATTCTCCTGAAATGGAACAAAGATATTGAGAACAAAGAAGACAAAGATATCATGATGCAAGTATGTATTTTTATTTTTATTTCTATTTAATTATATATGTATTACGTACCAAAAATAGTGTTAATTAGTTCGTATTAATTAGTTCAATATTTTTTATCTAATATTTTTAATGAAAATTAATTTAAAAAATATTAATTAAATTAATATAATTTATATAATAAATATATCTTAATTAATTCTAAATGATGTTATTTTTATTAAATGAATTGGAAACAGTAGTATTTAAAATAATCTCATTTTAATTGGAAAGCATAATTAATTTGAAATAATATGTGTATTTGCAAATTTCAAATTCGATTAACTTGCTTGTTGTGAAATTGACTTTTTCTTCGATACAATTAAGTCCATTTATAATAGATAAGACCTATTAAGTCATAAAATTAATCAGACCTATTATGTCATAATTTAGGTTCTAACTTATATCATATTTAAGACATGTACTTAATTTCATTTGATAGGTCCTTTAATATCACATAATATATCTATCTTAAGGGGAGTCAAGTATATTAATGTGAAATGTTTTTGCACACGTGGTCATATTAATTAATAATAAGGCCTATTATGTGATATTAGGACTTATTACATTGATTATAGGTCTTTAATGTGACATAAATTTAGAACCTATTACATTATAGGTTCTATTTATATGACTTCACGTATGCAAAAACATTTCACATTATACTCAAGAGTCCCCTTAAGATAGGTATATTATGCAGATCATATTAGGACAAGTATTACATGTGATATTAGGAGATCTATTATGCAATAATACCCATCTTAAATACACATGACATTATAGTCCACCTGTTATGACATAATTTTTAAACGTCTTACTAAATGTCTTGAAAATTTGGTTTCAAATTAAACTTGTAATTTCTTGCATAAAAAATATTCTCTATCATCTTAAATTATGTGTAGAACAGGCTAGAAAAGAAGGGAGTTCTGAAGTAGGAGTTGAGGCAAATGAACCTACTGAAGAACACAATATAGCTGATGAACATAGGGAGGAGCTTGTCTAAGTTAAACCAATGGAGGTTGAAGGAGAGGGGTCAGGCTCCTTACCTCCTACCACTGGTATGGATGAGCATATTCTGGATCTAGCTAAACAAGTGAAGAGAAATATTTCTTATAAACATTTAGATCATTTACTTGAAAGGGATGTGGATGAGTTGAAGCGTCTCAATGAAGAACCTAGACATACTAAAAGGAGGTCAATGAATAAAAGTGCAAAAGAAATAATGTCTCACTTCAACAATCTTGATACTAAACTAGAAAAAGCTCAATTGTTATCAATTGTACTCACTCGTAAAGACTTAATCGATCCACTGAAATTGTTGGGTATAGATACAAAAAGTCAAAAGAGGAAAACTTCTCAGCTACAAAAATCTATTGTTGATAATGTTAAGTAAGGTTTGGTGAACATTGGTAAAAACTCTCAAATAGTAGATAAGACCATTTCAAGAAGAGTGATGTTGACATATTTAGTAAATGAAAAATTTCCTCAAAAAAGACAAATCTCTTCGCTGTCATTTGAGTTTGGTTTTAGTAGAAGGACAATATCAAAATATGTTAAAGGGAGAAAGAGTTTGGATGATACTACCTTAGAAGGGAATTAAGCAATTATGTGTAGAGCTCCTCATTCAGATAGAATTGAAGATGCTGTTAGGAAATTTGTGACAAGTTTTTGGAATGATAATACTCCTCCTTCAACAAACAGTAGAGATGTTATCAAGCAAAGGATTGGTCCTGATCATTATGATCTCCATGTAAAACATTGGATAGAAACAACAAAACATGAATTCTATGTGTTGTTTACAACAACAAACCCTCGTATAAAGATTGGACAAACCATGTTTGAATGGTTAAGGCCATATTATGTGAAGGTAGATAAAGTTTTTGAAACTTGTTGTTGTCATTATCACATCGAATTT
Source organism: Cryptomeria japonica (assembly GCF_030272615.1). Lineage (NCBI taxonomy): Eukaryota > Viridiplantae > Streptophyta > Pinopsida > Cupressales > Cupressaceae > Cryptomeria > Cryptomeria japonica. Next base: position 330,018,587 of record NC_081411.1, on the reverse strand, counting down.
GATTTGTACTATCATGTGTTTTGAAAGATTAGAGAAGATAGTGATGGTTATGAAAATGCTCCTCCTAAATGAACAAGTCAATTCATAGCATCCATCTTATGTGATAAATTAGATGATAATGCAATCGATCAAATAAATTGCATAAAAGGAATTTATGGAACATGCGGATACTTGGCTAAATTGCCTTGGAGAGATGAAGATACTGACATGAGGAAGATGGTAAATTGAAAAATTTACAAGTATAAAAAATTTGAAACAAAAATTGGAAAGGAATCTACAAGGTTAGATTATGTATAAGAGGAAATACCTATTGGAACATTTATGGAAAATTTTCGTAAGTTGATAAAACCATACATATGCCATGATTTTTTTCCCAAGTGGCAAGAAGAACAATTTAAAATATTAAGAGACACTTCCCACTTGGAACTATTCTATCCATAGTGGAATTTGCATAAAATTACTCTTTTGCACATCAAAAAGAGATTCAATCAGAGTATTACTTTTCAAAGAAAATCACTATTTTGTGCATGTGTGTTATCGACATGCATAGATGGATTTGGATGGTGTTGATAGTACATTTGAAAATCATGTCATTAAGAAAGAGTACCACTTCTATATCAGTGATGATAAGGAGCATGACACACTTTTTGTACAACATTGATTTAAGAAGTTTTTTGAATATTTGAAAGAGAGAGGAATAACAATAGTTAAACATTTTGTTTGGTCTAATGGATGTGCGGCACAATTCAAATCTTCGAGGCCATTTTATACACTATGTAGATATCATCAAAATGACAAAGTACCACATGTTTGGAGTTTTTTTGAGAGTGGTCATGGAAAGGGTGAACATGATGGTGCAGGAGCTTGTATCAAACGTGTTCTAAGAAAGCATCAAATAAATTACACAGGAGATCGTATAGACAATGCACATGATGTTGTTGAATGGTGTAAGAAACACTTTGAGCACCCTAATTATCTCGGTGAATCATCATCAAGAATATACAGACCATTCCATATAGAGTGTTTTGGGAGATAATCGGTATGTGTTCTCTTTTAGTGTTTTATTTAAATTTTTAATTTTTAAAAAAATTGTTCCTAGTTAAAATGTTTCAATTTAGCAACTTGATATACATGTATGTTCGTGTACACATGTACATTTTGCAGATGTGGATAGAAGATCAATGCATTGATGCAAGAGAGTGGAGAGGACAAGATCTTTGCATTGTGTCATGAGTACAGATAATCGCCCATGGACATTATACACTAGGGATTATTCATGTTTTTGTTCTAATTGCATTTTGGGAAACTATGTAATTGCAAGAACCAAGAGCATGGATATGTTAGTGAATGGAAATTGGTGCCACTAGATGTTTCTAACACATATGAGGATTCAAATAAGGATGAAATCTTTGAAGACATTCCTTTGATTTCTGGTGATTATGATCATATTTCAGGATTGATTAAAAAAGGTACGTATGATGTATACATATATATATTTTTCCTGAAAAAATGTTGCATACATGTAAATATTTCCTTAAAAATGACATGTTTAGAATTTATTTAACTTGCTTCAAATTGCAGGAGATATTTTTGTAGCCATAGTAGAAGATGAAAATATAGAAGGTGTTAGTTATTATTTATTGTGTTGCACAGAAGACAGAAAGAATTTAACAAAATTTGAAATGAGCAATGGAATGTCATTTTCCATAGGTTTGAACTGATTTGAATATGTATGTATAGATCGCTTACGTGCAAATTTTTAATTTCTCACATTTATTATATACATGTACATGCAAGCTTAGTTGTAGTGCAAGGGACATATTTCAAACAAGATAAAATTGTTCAACATGGGATTCATTTCACTGAATACCAAATCGACAAAAAGGTATATCAGTATAGCCACTTGGTCATTGTTGTTGGCCTAATTCTTTAAATAGTTCCACGTCGTGGGCGGTCTCAAAAGTGGAGAGTAGATAGTGAAGATCATGACAAACTATGAATTGTTATTAAAGAGAGTTTTGAACCACTTGATGTGGTATGAACTATATATTTAGTAATCCAAAGTTCATGTGGTTCAACCCATGAATTGAATTAATACTTGATAAATTAGAACTTAACTTGTTTTGAAACTTGGATAAATATTTGATCTATATATATATATATATATATATATGGCTTGTGTGGACAATATATTTTTTAAGTTTAAATACATGAAATTTTCAATTATATCAAATTAGGATGTATGAACTTAATTTTTATGCATGTTAAATAATATTTAAGTGCATGTATGTAAAGTAAATTGGGACATGTGGATGAGTTGAAAATGTGTTAAAAGGCGGGCAATGTATGTAGTTGATTAGGATGTATATAGTAGATATCTAATTCTAAATGCATGTATATAGTACATATCTAATTCTAAATGCATGTAGTTTGTAAGTTGTTAAAATAATTTTAAAGCGTACATACATGTAAAGTAATTTAAAGGACATGTGTATTTATTTAATTAAAGATGCACATGCACATAAATTTAATTAAAAATTCATATTTAAATTAGAATGTATATATGTGTAAAATTGATATATTAAATTAGGACATACATGTGTAATAATTGAAGAGTGGTCTGAACCACTAAGTGATGTGTTGTGAACTATTTAACTTGTATACATACCTAGAAGTACATACCATGTGAACTATTAAGTACATGCTATTAAGTTTAGTTTGTTCATTTGATATTAATTAACAAGTGTGATTTTTATATTGTTCATGGCTTGGACAGTGGAGTGGATATACTCTTTTGTTTGAACATATTCTTTTAAATTAATGCATATCTACTGTATACATGTTACATACATCTAGAGTAAAATTTAAAATTTAAATTATAAACATATCAATCTTTTTTAATATATCTACATGTACACATGTAAATTTAATCACAGATATATATAAATTTGAAAGTTTTAGAGAACATGTGAATTCTTGATCATATATATTTAAGGTGTGTAAGTAATCTAACATGCACGTGCATTCAATCATATATATAATTATCTGAATACAAATGATGCGATATATTTAATGTAGGATCAAATGCACAAACTATAGATGTATATATAAAGTATAATCTAACCATACATGCACATGATATATATAATCCAGTCCATCGAACATAAATTGTATAAAGTCAAGATCATCTAACATGTACATATGCATGAAATATATAATCTGATCAAAAACAAATTGTATAAAGTATAATCTAGTCTAAACTTCATACATGCATGAAATATATAATTTGATCAAACACAAACCAAGTGTAAAGTATAATCTAGTCTAAACTTCATACATGCATGAAATATATAATCTGATCAAACACAAACCAAGTATAAAGTATAATCTAGTGTAAACTTCATACATGCATGAATATATATAATATGAAAGTCTATAAAAAGATAAACAAATGAGCTATAAAGTCCAGCAAATCAACAGGGATCATGTCGGCCACCAAAAGAGCGACCATCTGAGGGAGAGTCCTGGTCAGAGTCTAGATGTCCAATAGACCCCTGTAAAAGTAGAATTTCTTTAAATATTAAATATAGATCTCTCTAGACACATGTACATCAAATCCGACTAGAGTTAAATATACATATATACAAAAAACTATAACTAACCTATCCACTAACAACATTGAAAGAATCTCTCCTATGCACACGCTCAGAGCTTAAGCTAGGAGTGACATGAGATAACTGTTATACATATACATGTGTATGTGTGTGTATTTAAGGATTAGCCCAGGATCAATTTAAATGATACAAATTAACTTAGAACTAGATTATTTATTAAATGATCTATATATAGATTTATCGTACATTACAACATGCATACATATCTTGTAAAAATTTAAACACACATGTATGTACATACCTGTGTATCGGGAGTAGGTTGTATAGTCTAATCATGTCATGTGATCATATCAATCACATCACTCGTGTTTGCATATCTCTCTCTGGCTATACGTATGACTGAGGAGTGTAAGGAGCTAACTATATGACTAGGCATCATGGATGAAGTGTTTGACTATAGTAGCATATCCATAAATCCAGTATGGCAAAAACATCATAGTTTCTCCTTAAATGAATCGAAGCCCTCATCTATGATATGGACTTGATCAGCTCGTATCTCGTCCTCTGCAGCAACAACGTGATCTGTAGGTGGGTGAGTGCCTAGAGCATGTGTAGAGTGATGAGAATGTTGTGACTACCTCAGGGTATGCATCGATGCAGTGGTAGCCTTCCCGTCTTTGAGAATCTCCTCTCTAACATCAGCCAATGGTATCTCAAGTTGAGATGAAATAAAATGGTAAGAATGTAGTAGGTCCTTGACTAAATACTGTGACATTTGTACATGTCTACTACCTATAACTATAGATACTACCTCATCTGGGGAGGGGATGCCAACAGTAATATACTGACCATATGAATCTAAAGCCACTCCGTAGCTAGAAGATGCATGATCTATGGATGATCTCAAACGTGGTTGGCTCATCATATATTTGCCCAGCCTGTCAAATGATATGGTGGCTGCTACTGATGGAATCTGTCCAATCCTATCAATTGCTTCTCTCTAAGAAGAAATCACAACGTGATCCGCTATGGGGGCCAAGGCTAGGACTACTGCAGGAAATCTCTAGCCAACAAGGTCCCTGTGTCTAGGCAGAGCTCTATAATGCCTACGATATGCATCTCTATTAGCAATCCTGTCCCTCCCCTATCCATAATATGTTGGAATATCAAGGTAGTTTTGTTTCACTGACAATGAACCTCAGAAAATACCTGTTGTGCAAAGTATAATGGTATCTAGTCGTTATTAGGATAACGACCATGGGCAGCTAAGAAGCGTGGGTAAATCAATGATGCAACCTATGGGTCGATACATCTCGTGACTTGATATCATCTCACCTTACTCTTCTCTGGATACTGTTGAAAGAATCTCTCCTTGATGGTCTCCTTCGAGAACACCCTCACCATGTCAGTAAAAGAATCAAGACCCCTCACCTCACTCCTCAACTGTATATAAATATCCTCTATAAACTTGGGTGAGAATGAGGTGTGAGAAACTAAGCGGTCCCTCAATGTCTGCAAAATATCAAAAATTGATGTGCATGTACTCTTGTACACGCCATCAGTATGGGGGTCATCTAATATGAACCTCAACCTATGCACCTCACAATCACTGTGCTGGAAAATGGTAGCAATGTCGAGCAACGGGGGATCCTGGTGTGGAGGATCTATATCATCAATGTGTGGCTCCTTATCAGAAACCTGTGTAGGTGGATCCTGATCAGGAGCCTGTGAAGGTATATCCTGGGACGCCATCTATCTAGGTATGTCATAAAGTTAAAATAAATACGTAAGCACACACACGCATGAAGTGCATTCAATTTAAAACAATAAAAATGTAAATCATTTAAATTGCAGAGAGAGAGAGAGAGATAACATATATTTCAGATATATATATATATATATATATATATATATATAATAAAAAATGTAAATCTTTGAATACATAAAAAATTCAAATATTTCAGAGAGAGAGAGAGAGAGATAACATATATTTCAGAGAGATAGAGAGATAACATATATTTAAATCTTGAATACATAAAAAATTCAAGAACATGATAAATATAAAAAATTTATAAGGACCAATAATAAAAAAAATTAGACCTATATTTTATTGTAATGTATAAATAATTGTATAGAGAGACAGAGATCATTTTCATGACAGATACATATATATATATATAATAAAAAATTTAAATCTTTGAATTTACATAAAAAATTCAAATATTTTAGAGAGAGAGAGATAACATATATTTCAGAGAGAGATATATATATATATTTAAAGATCTTGAATACATAAAAAATTCAAGAACATGATATATATTTTTTATAAGTCAATAACAAAAAAAATTAGTTCTATATTTTATTGTAACATATAAATATTTGTGTGCATATCAAAATTAATTTTTTTGTTTGAAACTAAAACATGGGCATTGATCTACAAAATCGAAAGTAACTTCTCTAAATTTTTTGACATTGTTTGTTATTGAATTCCATATCTCAAAAAAATAGAGGTCATTGTATTTTTTTAATGAGCATATGATTATAAAATTATTAAATCTATAATATGTGATCCTAAGGGGAATTCCATATGTACACTAGGATGTTATAAGGGGTCATATATGGTCCAAAGGGATCATGCATGTGTTAACGCATGCGTGACCCTTTAGGACCACATATGACCCCTTATGACACTATGTGATGGACTAAGGCCCATCATATGTGGTCCTAAGGGGTCACACATGTGTTACCCCTTAAGATACTATGTGATCCTAAGGGGAATGTCATATGTACACTAGGATGTTATAAGGGGTCATATATGGTCCAAAGGGGTCACACACATGTGTGTTAATGCATGCACGTGACCCCTTAGGACCACATATGACCCCTTAGGACACTATAAGTTATAACAAATGTGTGACCCCTTAGGACCACATATGACCCCTTAGGACAATATGTGATCCTAAGGGGAATGCCATATGTACACTAGGATGTTATAAGGGGTCATATGTAGTCCTAAGGGGTCACGCATGTGTTAACACATGCATGACCCCTTAGGACCACATATGACCCCTTAGGACACTATGTGATGGACTAAGGGATATGTCATTCAAACTAGGATTTAATAAGGGGCATATGCGGTTCTAATTGGTCACAGATGTTTTATAACACGTGTGGCCCCTTAGGACCACATATGACCCCTTAGGACACTATGTGATCCTAAGGGGAATGTTGTAGGTACAATAGGATGTTATAAGGGGTCATATGTCGTCCTAAGGGGTCACACATGTGTTAATGCATGCGTGACCCCTTAGGACCACATATGACCCTTTAGGACACTATGTGATGGACTAACAGGTATGTCGTTCACACTAGGATTTTATAAGGGGTCATATGTGGTTCTAATGGGTTACACATGTGTTATAACACATGTGTGACCCCTTAGGACCACATATGGCCCCTTAAGACACTATGTGATCATAAGGGGAATGTCGTATGTCCAATAGGATGTTATAAGGGGTCATATGTGGTCCTAAGGGGTCATGCATGTGTTAACGCATGCTAGACCCTTTAGGACCACATATGACCCCTTAGGACACTATGTGATGGACTAAGGGGTATGTCGTTCACACTAGGATTTTATAAGGGGTTATATGCAGTTCTAAAGGGTCACACATATGTTATAACACATGTGTGAGCCATTAGGACCACATATGACCCCTTAGGACACTATTTGATCCTAAGGGGAATGTCATATGTACACTAGGATGTTATGAGGGATCATATGTGGTCCTAAGGAGTCACGCATGTGTGATCCCTTAGGACCACATATGACCCCTTAGGACACTATGTGATGGACTAAGGGGTCATATTAGGTTCTAAGGGGTCATATGTGGTCCTAAGTGGCCACACATGTGTTAATGCATGTGTGACCCCTTAAGACCACATACGACTCCTTAGGACACTATGTGATGGACTAAGGGGTCATATGTGGTTCTAAGGGGTCACACATGTGTTAGAACACATGTGTGACTCCTTAGGACCACATATATGTGATCCTAAGGGGAATGTTGTATGTTCACTAGGATGTTATAAGGGGTCATATGTGGTCCTAAGGGGTCATGAATGTGTTAACGCATGCGTGACCCCTTAGGACCACATATGACCCCTTAGGACACTATATGATGGACTAAGGGGTAAGTCATTCACACTAGGATTTTATAAGGGGTCATATGTGGCTCTAAGGGGTCATGCATGTGTTAGAACATGTGTGACCCCTAGGACTACATATGAACCCTTAGGACATTATGTGATCCTAAGGGGAATGTTGTATGTACACTAGGATGTTATAAGGGGTCATATGTGGTCCTAAGGGATCACACATGCGCGTGACCCCTTAGGACCACATATGACCTCTTAGGACATTATGTAATGGACTAAGGCTTATTTTGTACACACTAGGATTTTATAAGGGGTCACATGCGGTCCTAAGGGTCACGCATGTGTTAACACATATGTGACCCCTTAGGACCACCTGTGACCCCTTAGGGTCCACTATGTGATCCTTTATGGTCCTAAGGGAGCGTATAGTGTCATTAGGGGCATATGTGGTCTTAAGGGGTCGTAAGGAGTCATGTTGTGTGTGTAATAGGATTTGAAAAGGGATCACATTGTAGAGGTTTTATTTTGTCTAATTTGTTTAAATTTGTTATCTAGATTTTCTAATGTTTTTTTAGATTAAAATTTATTAATTTTTCTAACGTTTTAATTTAAATTTAAATTTAGATTTGTAACATTTTTCTAATTTTCTTTTCTTTTCTAAAGTTTTTCTATGCTCTAATTTACTACCTTATTTTTCTAATTTTTTCAAAACAGTTTTTTAAAATGTTGAAAAAAAATACATATATATAGTTATGTAATTTTAAAAACAAATTGACAAATTTCAATCAAAACACTAAATTATCAATTTTTTTTCTAAAATGCTGAAAAACAATAACTTATCAAACATTTTTCTAAAATGCTAAAAAATAATAAATATACAGTTATTTAATTAACAAAATAAATTAACAAATAAATTATTTATTAATTTTTTAATAAATTTAATAAAAAAAGACATTATTAAACAAAAAAAAGGATTATTTTAAGCACTTGAAATAAGGCAGGTTGAAAGCTGAAATGTGAGATGTGCTAGCTACTGCAGATAGGGCACAGTGACGTGATGCTGATGATGGGTTCGATCTAACCTCCACTAGATAGAAAAAAACAAGTTGGAAAATGATAGTTTAATTGTCATAGTCGGAATTTATAGAAGTTTGAAAAAACTAATTGTAAATATGGTTCGAGCGAAGGGGGGGCTCCATTGAACCCCTAAAATATTAATTTTCAAGGGGTTCGAACGAACCCAAAATCCACTTGGGGTTCGAGCGAACCTGCGTCTGATTGAAGGTTCGCTCGAACTCGGAGGAGGGGCTCACTTGAATCATAGTATTTCATTCGAACTGCCCCCAAACATAATTTCCCACTTTTGCCAATTTCCTTCGTTGGCGAAAGTGGGAACCATTAATATGGGATGGGCCATGTTTTTGTGGTGACTATTAGGATATTAGAATCGAGAAACTCAATCTGTAAAGGACAATCATCTTGAAGTGGTGCCTTTTCTATTTGATCTGCAATGACTTGCCCCTTGATATCTTTTTTGTCAATATACTCAATATCAAACTTGCTTAGAATCATAATCTATTTTGCTAGTCGTCTTGTTAATGTTGCCTTGTTGAGAAAATACTTCAATGGATCGATTTTAGCAATCAATTTGATGGAGTGAGATAGTAGATAGTGTCTTAATTTTTGAGAAGCAAAAACTACCGCCAAGCATGCTTTTTCTGTTGGTGAGTAGTTAATCTCGTATCCTACTAATGTTTTGTTGATGTAGTAGATGGCTCGTTCTTTTCCTTCATTATCCTATTGTGCAATCAGAACTCCTAATGATACTTATGTGGTTGATACTTAGAGTAACAATGGCTTTCCTAGAATTGGTGACATTAGGACGGGTGGCTGCATGAGATAGGCCTTGATCTTATTGAATGTATCCTCGCATTGATGGTCCCACTTGAAAGTAACATTTTTATGCAATAGATGAGTAAATGGTTGGCATTTATCAGCTAGTTGAGCAACAAATCTTTTGATTGACTATAGTCTTCATTGAAGTGATCTTAGTTGACTAATATTCCTAGGAGATGTCATTTCCATGATTGCTTTGACCTTAGCTAGATCTACTTTGATACCTCTAGTTGAAACAATGTATCCAAATACCTTGTCTGAAGTAACACCAAAGGCACATTTCTTGGGATTGAGCCATAGCTTGTACAGTTCTAACTTGTCAAAGATCTTTTCTAGTATTCCTATATGGTCTTCTCTATTGTATGATTTGGCCAATATGTCATCCACATAATCTTTCATGAATGTATGCATGATTTCATGGAATATTGTTGTCATAGCTCTCTGATATGTAGCACCTGCATTCTTTAGTCCAAAAGGCATGATGTTCAAGCAGAAAGTACCTTATGGACATGTGAAAGATGTCTTTTCTTGATCTTCAGGTGATATTTTAATCTGATTGTATCCAGAGAAACCGTCCATTAGAGAAAACATGGAGTGTCCAGCAGTTAATACTACAATGATGTCAATGTTAGGCAAAGGAAAGTCATCCTTTGGACATGCATTATTAAGATCTCTGAAGTCTGTGCATATTCTGATACTTTTATCTGGTTTGGAAATAGGAATGATGTTGGATACTCATTGAGGATAAGCCATAGGTTTGATGAATCTGATATATAGTAATTTCTTTAGTTCTACTTTGACTAGAAGAGCAATATGAGGATGAATCTTCCTTAATTTTTGTTTAACTGGTTTGTCTCCTGGACTGACATTTAAGTGATGCATAATAAGTTATGGATCCAATCCTAGCATGTCTATATATGACTAGGCAAAATTGATTTTCCATCATTTGAAGAATTCCATATATTGTTGCATTTCTTGCTATGACAGAGAAGTTGTTGGGTGGAGAATCTTTGGTTTCTCTGTTGTCCCAATGTTAATTGCCTTTGTTGGTTCAATCAAAATGGATGACCTTTCTTGATAGAGCACAGGTAAAGTGTCAAATCTCCCATCTTCTAGCGCCTCAAGGAGGTTTTCACCGTTAGATGTGTCCTTTCACTTTTTCCTAATCTAATGTTGCTAATAAATCATTTTCGGCATTAGACCTGATATAGTTTTCTTTATTTTCACTTTTGCGACTGGCAGATTTGGCACCCACTTGAATAGAAGATGCGTTGTTGAAATTCTTGGTGAAATTTTTTACAGGTTCGATTGCATTAAGATATATAGATATGGCATGGTCATTTGGAAAGGTATCAATGGTAGTATGTCTTTCATTTTCCCAATCAATAAGTTCAGGGTGGATTAGAGGTAAGGGGTCATCAGGTTGAGATTTTTTGAGGATATCAAGGGTCATGATAGATGTATCAAATTTTTTGATACGTATGTCAATGTCTAGAACGATACTCTCATCCAGATGACCTTGCGCAAGGAGCTCCTAATCGTCCTCGATTAAGTCCAATTCAGCCGAATGTGATTCTAATTCAAGTGGGATAGTTCCTAACGTTTTCCCTACATACATGTGAACTACATCGACTCCTACATCTTCTTCATAGCAATTTTCTTTAGCTGACTCTTCAAAGTAGTAGGAATCCCATTCCCATTCATTAGAACCTGTCTCACTTGCAACTTGCAATCTACAGATTTGTTCGTATAGTTTTTGATTTGTTTCCTCTACTTTTCTTGCTATATCTTTTCTTCTTTCATATTCAATCTCTTCTGGACTAGGATTGAGTTTTGTCAACCTTGCTAGGAGTTCTCCTTGAGTAGTACTAGGCTCATGTTTGTTTTGATTGAGAGTAAATGCTTCTTGAGAGGTGCTTTTAGTTTATTTTTCCTGTTAATTTGAAGGTTGCTTCTTTTGCCATTTCATGTTTTCTTGTGCTTGTTTCTTGGTTGATGCTTCTCCATTTTTTGAAGAATGTTAAATCCTTTTCTATTCTTTTCTATGGGTATGCGAATATTTTTGATTTTTTGTTGGACTTCTTCATCCTTGTATAGCCACTCTAGTACATCTTTGTCTTCTATTTCCTCTGATAAGGTCCCAATACTAACAAATGCTCCATCAAATATTGGAAGATGTTTCACAATTGTTTGTTGTTTAGAGTTTGATGGTTTTCCATAGAGCTTAGGAGAAAGTGGTAATTGTGATATTGAATATTCTCCATTCCCTCGATCTCTTAGCTGCTTTTATTTTTCCATACTTGACAAAATTGAGGCAAATGATTTTTCTTTGGATTGTGTGTTTGAAGACGATGCCTCCCTATTATGAGGAACAATGACCTTTTGAACTAGTTTGAGATTACTATAGTATTGAAATGGATTTGAATATGCTGAAATCATGATTTTCTGCCCAATGTAGGGAAATTTTAGACACTGATGATATGTTGATGGAACAACTTGTATGTCATGTATCCAGGGTCTTCCCAAGAGTATGTTGTATGATAAGTCCAAGTTTATAACTTGGCATGATGTGTCTTTCTGCAAAGGTCCCATTTTGATGGGTAACATCACAATTCCTATAGAGGAACACTCTTCTTCATCATATGCTTTGATGGTGATCTTTTTACAGGGATCAACTGCATCTTCTCAATAACCTAGAGCACAAACAAGACTCAAAGAGAAATTTTTTTAAGCCAGCTCGTCCATCTATTAGGACACATTTTATGAATGATGAGTTTGATATGCAAGGGAGCATTATGGGGATGTTGCAATGACGTGTCATCTTCTTTGGTGAATGATAAGCAGTGAGGGGTTGTGAGGTGTCCCACCATGGTTTGGAATTGATCTATATCAAGATATTTAGACACTATTGTATCTACTAATGCTTGTTCAAGAATTTCTTTGTGTGCAGGTGAAAGATTTAAAAGTTCTAAGATGCATATTTGCGTAGGCGTTTTCTGCAATTGCTCCACTAGATTATATTGTTTTACAGTGGATGACATGTTAGTGGTAGGACCTAGCAAAACAACTTTATCTTTGCTTCTTGTGATAGCATGAGCAGGTTCATGATTTTGCTTTTCTTTAACTACAATCACATTTACCACATTATCATATGTATGAGCGTAGTTTACCTTTGCTTTAGCCTTACCATTATGTGTTGTTGATGATTCGCCCTTCTCATAGTTTGGAAGTGCAGTTTTAAAAGCTATATGAGTTTCGTTTGTCATATGTCCATCCATAGTTATTACTCCATTATCGATCAAACCTTGGATGACATGTTTCAACCGCTGACAATTATCTATGTGATGTCCCTTGTTTCGATGGAAATTGCAATAATGGTTATCGTTCCACCAAGAGGATTTTACTTGAGGTTCGTAGTTCCTTCCTTCTGGCAAAGTAATCAATTTGTTTGTGATAATTTCTTCAGTGCTGACCCAAGTGGTTCACCAATGTTTGTAAATTTCCTTCGAAAGAAATTGTTGAAAATTGATTTTTGGTGATTGTTGTTTTGTTGAGCTGCTGCTGAGTGAGTGGATAAATTGAAAACTGGTTGTTTTGCTTTTACATTGTTGTTATCCACTATTCCATCATTGACGACATTTCAATTTCTATTCCAAAATTTAGGCTTATCATTGTTATTGTTGCTAACATTGTTGTTAGGAGGATTAACGCCTTCTTTATATAGCGTCAATTCACCCTTCTTTACCATAGCTTCTTCCATTATGATACCATTATCAATCATCTTTTCAAAGTTTTGATGGCATTGCTTTTTTAGACGATAACTCATTTATCCATTTGGGTTGTTGATGAATATGTCTATCTTCTCGTATTCTGGCACCATTCGAGGATATCGTGAAGTTAATCATCTCCATCTCTATAGAAACATCATGAAAGGTTCTCCACTCTTTTGTATAGTCTTACATAAATCGAGCATTTTTACCTCATGTTGAATGTTATAAGAGTATTGTGAAATAAACTTATCCACCAATTCTGCGAATGATCTAATTCCAGGTAGAAGTTTGGAGAACCATTCCATAGCTAGTGCACTTAAGCTTTTTGGAAATAATCTCATCAGGTAGGTATCCTCATGTGCAAATTCCATACTCAACATGCAAAATTCTCATATATGATCCTAGGGATCAGTGCTTCCATTATATTTATCGTATCGAGGAGTTTCACAACCTGTAGGAAATTCTATCATGTTTAAGTTTCTATCTAGGGGGTAAGGATAGATTTCTTGAAGCGAGTATCTTCTAACAGTTCCTCTCTGCATATCTTGAATTTATTTTTGCAGCATTTGTATTTGTTGTGTAAGAGCTGTGATAGGATTATCAACATGATTTGTCCTTGCATAACCATGAGTGTGTGTTCTAGTATGATCTTGATCTCTTCTTGTGTTATCTCGACCCCTTCTTGTGTCCTCATTAGATTTGACATGGTTGAGAATTTCTACGTCATCCTTTTTGGGAATGGAAGTTTCCTCATTAGTTCTTGTGTTATCAGGAATTTATGTGTCATTAATTTTGAGACCAAAAATAACCTCATGTCGTTCGTTATTAGGGGAAGAGTCACTTCTCTTTTGTGCTAATTTGCTCACATCATAATCTTCGGGGAGTGTAGCACCAGATTTAGCTAACATTAGGAAGTATTTTTCTTTTTCTCCATCGAATATTTTCTCCATAAATTTACCGAATTTAGGATCTTGTTTGATTTCTCTGAGATGTTGTTATGTTATTTCCCCTTCTTGTATTTCTTTTTTGGGTTCCATGTTTATATAATCTTCATTTATTTCCAATGTTTTGATTTTCATTTTTGCTATCTTCTGTCTCTGCACTCTAGTCAAAACGGGCATACACGTGTGTTAGATATTGTGCTAGGATTCGATTGTCTAAAATTTATTTTGATAAGTGATCAACTGTCAATGTAAATGTGATAGAGTGATATGACATGAAAAGATGATTCAAGTGTTTAAAAGTTTGCATGTTTTTCGATCTTCGATTTTGGAGTTCAGTGGTGATTTTGATAAAAACCAAGTCCAATAGGAATGATATATCCTACGATGTGGGACAAGATTGTCCTGACCAAACGTTGTAGTTTCGTGATAGAGGATGATAGATCCTGATGAGAAACTATGTTTTGAGTGATGAGTTTATCAAAGAGGGTGATAATGCACTTTGAGATGTTTAGATCTTGAACTTGTTGAAGGTGAATACTTGAAAATATTGAGGTGTCTATTTCTAGAATCTAGTTTGATAGATGATAACTTGACCAAGCAAACCAAGAAGACAATCTAAGCATAGAATGACAAATATCGGGTGTTTATGCTCACTATAAATTGACCAAGCAAACAAGATAGATTTGAAAGAGACATGCAAGAAGACAACTCTGGACTAACAGAGACATAAAACTGTACGACACTTTAGATAGCCCCGAATGACAATTTAGACAAGCCAATACAACAAACTAAAAATATCGCATGACAAATGCATAAACTTGTACGACAATTCTCACCAAACCAGATGATAAACTAGATTTTTCATATGACAGAGGATAGAACAGAGACAAAAAATTTGTTTGAATACATTTTTGATCAATGAAGTTTGATGTTTTGCTTTTGTTTTCCAGTTATAGATGTCTGATTTTCTGTTTCAGGGATGAACACACAACAAACACGTGATGTGATAAGTGATCTCAAGCACATCATGCTAAATCCTAAGGAAGTTGGCTGAGAGAGAAAACCTTTTCTTGCAAACTTAGGTGCACACCCAATAGCTAATCAGAATATGGCGGCTGAGTCTCACGCAATGGATTCTCAACACCATATTATCCGACTCCAAACACTAATAGGGGCACGATATGGCAAGCGCCTTGGGAGAGTTACCATCTCTCTTGCATGAAGATTATCCCCCTTTCGAAGGTGAATCGGGTAGCTTCTATCTTAGGGTTTGTAGTAAGGGTTTTCATTTGAAAATACCCCTTGCAGTCGTGCAAACGCGATTGAGGTCTATAGCCCTACAAGGTACTTAAATAAGAAGTAGTCATGCAAGCGTGATTGAGACCATGAGGCCCTACTAAATGTACGATATGAGAGATCTCAAAAGTGAAAACTTAAATAATCCCATCCTCCAAGACTTTAATCTTGAGAGGCCTATTTTTTAGAGTGAGTCGGAAAGCTTAGGTCTAGCTGTATTCGCTTGGGTTGTTCTCATAGGGTGATTACTTTTTCCCACTGTGACAAGCCCGCTAAAGGTAATCAAATATCAAACATAGAAGCGCTTCAAGGATTGGGATTTCTGATTATCCAAATGGACAAGAGCATGCTCTCCTACCTTTTAGATAACTTCTCAAACATAAAAAACAAGATGTTCATTTACCATTAGCAAAATAAGTGTCCCTAGAAAACTTAAAGAAGAGACAAAGTTTGGTTGAGTTCTCCTTAGGCAACTTACAAAACAAATACGTTAGTAGTCATTGTGTTTTGATGAAATGAAGATTTGACAAGCATAATCTTCAACAATCGTCCTGCAAAGACCAGTTAGGCTGTTGAAAAACTCACAAACAGACTAGGGTTAGCATTAATAATAATCAAATTGAAGGATGAAAACCTTAAAACGCAATGTGTTTTAAAAACATGGAAGCATAAATTCGTACGACAATTCTCACCTGCTCGTACGATAATTCTCATATACTCATACGAAGGCACAAAGGAGCTCGTACGAGACAAAAAGAGAACTCGTACAAAATTTTGAATCAGACCTGACCAGAAACCTACTAGATTGAAAATTTGATGATGCTAAGAGGCCAAAAATGAGATTTCTGACCTCACGGTGGGCACCAAAATGTCATGCTTGTGAAGTGTGGTACCTGCAGTTGCAATACAAACACTCAATATATCATTGCAAGCATGGTTAGAAAATTAAAAGCAAATGAAAGGTGAAGCATGACAAAGCGACCTATCGCCTCCTAAGAGATGTGAGTATGGATTTGCTCTCAGTTCTGGATAAGCAATCCCAACGACTTGACTACACCTAGACAGAGGATTTTAAATGTTAATGATATGAAAGGTAGATGAGATGAATTATGCTAAATTGATCCAAGAGTCTAATTAAGCTAATGATATGCATGATTAAGCTATGATTATGATGCAATTATGCTAGAAAAGAGATTGATTAAGATACATGATTCAACAATTATGCTAGAAAATGATCAAATTAAGCTAATGCAATTGCCTATAACAACAATGCTCAAATGATATGCCTATAGTAACAATGCCTAAATTGATAATGAGATGGGATCCTTTGTGCTCCAAAATGGGGGATATTTATAGGATTTCCAAGGCCAGGGGTGAGGTGGCAGGAATCAATGGTCAAGATTGAGTCTGAAGATATCAAGGGTGAAATTGGAGGAGGTTGGAAAAGAGGTTGGAGGAAGGGACACTTGTCATCTCTGTGGTGACAAGTGTCAAGGAGCCTTTCTCATAGGAGGGCAAGTGTCCAAGAGAGGAGACATGTGGCCAAAGTGCCACGTGTCTCAAGGGGAGAATACCCACACCATAGAAGGTTAGGATAAGGAGGTTAGGATGTGCAATAGAGGATAGGGTTAGTTAAACCCAAGGTTAGGTGGAATGGGTTAGGTTAGAGGGATGGTTAGGTTAGGTGGTTAGAAGTTAGGAGGCATGTGGGTAATTTGAATTTGAAAATTCAAATAATAGGAAAAGACTAATTAATTTTCAACAGCTCATAAATTGATTTGTTTAATTAATTAGGGGATTAGAAGAATTGATTGAAATGGGGGTCGAGGATTAATTAATTTGGATTAATTAATCAAAGGGGACTATTGAAATGAACCTATTAAATAAATCCTTAGATTTATTAATAAGTAGATGAAAGGGAGAATTTAATCAAATTACTGATGAATTCAATTATATTGGGACCAGGGATTAATTAAATAATTACTTATTTAATTAATTATCTTCAAACCATTTTTAGATGTATACAGCAACCATAATAAGAACACAATAAAAAAAACTCAAGCATACCAACAGTGAGGCTTGAACGTGAAGCCCCCCACACAATAAAATTGTTATTATATTATTATGCCTTCATGCTGGCCTTCTTATGAGCCAAACAAACAAGGACTTTAAAAAAAATGTATTACAATTAAAAAGAGAGTTTCTCATCAAACGCTTCACTTTAACAACCAATTGACGATTTCAATTTCCACTTTCTCATTAATTTTAATAAACACTTCACACTACGTGAACGCACCTTTCAATTTTCACTTTCATGGGTCATGCCATTGCAACACCTTTCCACATAGAGGCATCATGCAACTCACAGTAGAAAGGGAGATTCTCCAATCAATGCTGCAATCTAAACTTTGCGTGATGCTTTTGTTCCAAAATCCTCTTGATCAATAGCGGCAAAATGGAGCAGAACTAGCTGATGTACTCTTTCTTCTTGCATTGTTTGAAATTTACGATTCTCATTTAACAATATACAGCTCCAGTCCAACTCACTTTAGGCTGGCACTCACCAATCTTTCCCTCCCTAATCTGCCACGTAGTTCTGCAATAACACAAACAGCAACAACAAAGTAAAGGAAAATCCAATAAGCTTCACTCAAACATACATCTAATAGCTCACAGCTCATAGCTCAGAGAGGTTTAGATGGCTGTTATACTCCTACACAGTTTACCTTAGCTTCTAACAGCAAGCTACAAAGGGCTTTCAGCACTTAATAGCAATATCTTTAATGTTACTCACACCACAACAGAAAATCACACAGGTCATAGATCACATAGCAGATCAATTAGCATACGTAGCCCACAGACAAATCAGATAACTGATACTCAAATCCACAGAAGACATCACAGAGCTCAACCTGGCTCTCATACCATGAAAAAAGACAGAACGACAGAGACAAACCAATACACACCAGAACACTCCAATTGGAACGCTGAAATGCCAAACCCAGCCATTGTATTTATAAGAAAATGTATAATAAATTCTATGTACGCTGTAGCACAGATGTTGGATAGAATATTTATATCGAACACGTGAAAGAAGCTGTGTGGTCGGCTGGAGAGGGCTGCACATTATAAATATGATTTGTGCAACAATCTCTACTGGTCGGTCGTCAGCATTACAATTAACATCTTCTGACAGAAATGATATCTTCGAAACCAAACTCAAATGATGTGAATTTTTCCTATGTCTGTGACATCTAATTAAATTTTAAGGAAGTTTTTCATCCAAACAAACAAAACAAGATGAGAGGTTTGAAGTTTAACAGTACCAAAATGCTGATAACTGGGCTTGGGGAGCTGTTCGAAACAATCCATATTTAAACGCACACAGAGGGTTGTTGGCTCAGTTATTTCAGATTTTTACATTTGAGAGTAAACAGTCGATGCACTTTAAGCAACGTATATGATATTTAACTAGAGAACCCTATTCCTCTGAAAAAGCTACCGCGAGGCACTAGTGCTTTAAGCCCTTACAATTGGCATATTCTAACATATTCCGAAATATAAATACGTAATAATATTCAGGGAACTCTTTCAATAATTAAACATCAATCAAGCACTGTAAACGCATATATAAAAATCATGTAACATCTGACATGAGAAGCAGAACATGATGCTAAGCAAAGAATGACCTGCCCACAATGCTCAAATAGAATTTACTTGAGAAGATGAAGTGGGCAAGTCATTCTTGGCTGAGTAATATATTCTAAGTCTACACGTAAGACTTCTCCATGAATGTAAATCAGGTAACTTATGTCTAATATGCAGTCAATCTATTGAACACTACTGCAAATAAAAGCTAGGGAAGGATATATAATGGCTTAAAAGCTGCATGGATTTGTCAAAAGAGAAAATATTCAAAGAAATTAGCCCGTTCACATAATTATTGGCTTTCCAATCCAATCACCTCAGTTGGCATTTCTCTACTGGAATAGATTTTCATTTCTCCACATAAGGATATTTCCGAAAAGAGGTCAAATTTTCACATGGTCCAGCGCTTAAAGCTCCAAAAACAAAGGCGACTTAATGGTTCCATGTCCCTATATCACCTACCTTTCTATCGTAGTTGTTTGTTCCGGAAATCAATTATTGAATTTGTCCGAAAACACCGTGGCTATTATTTCCAATAGACAAATGGGGAATAAAAATTATTGAGGTAATAAAGTCATAGAGTGCAATAATTGTGATAGATACCTGCTGGTAAAGTTATGGCCAGCGAAAGGACGGTCTACTTTAGGCCAAGCCTCATTTTCTTTGTTTATAAACAGTGGTGACCTAATTTTTTAATAGCATGACAAGTGTCAGATTAGTTTACATTTATTCAAAACCTAATTGTTCATCCATACCCATGAAGGCAGGCATTATATTAATGTTCTCAGTTACAACATTGAATTATACACAAGGATAGTGTAATTACTATTTCTTTAAAAAAGAAATCTTAATAAATTTAATACTAAAGTCATATTCTTGAAGTTTATTCATCTATTTTTGCTATATATAATTCTAAAATTGTTTTCTAGTGAAATATTTCTACCTCCTCCTCATTCCATCTTATCACTATATCTCCTAATATCTAGAATTGCCTCTCTAATTCTCACTCCCTCCCTCCATCCTTCCTTCACTCTCTTATTGTGCCTTCCCCCCCCCTCTCTCTCTCCCTCTCTCTCTCCTTTCCTCTCTCTTTATCTAGACCTTCTGTATTTAACTGAACCCAACCAATCCTATACAACCTAGTCTCCTTCTAGGGTTTCTTATTCATATTAGTTCTTATATCTATACTTTCGTGACGTATACATCTCAATTTTACTTTTGAAACTCTTTACATGGTCAATTCTTTATTGATTTATTATTGACACATGTTTCTCTATTATCTTAGTTGTGAAATGTATTTTACTTACATTATAAACCATTAATATTCCTAGTTTTTCTATATGAAAGCACACATTAAGTTTTCATTTTTACATTTGATGCACCATTGATTTTACTATTTTTCATACTTGAAATCACATACTTTTTTAATTCACATTTCCTCTGTCCCCCTCCTACTCTCACTCTCTATATATTTATTGATGTCTCTATCCCCCTCGCTCTCCCTATCCCTCTCCCACTCTCTCCATGTCCCTTTACCTCTCTCTCCTTATCTTGTTGGAATACACCAATATATTCAGTACAGTCGATCATTATTTGATCAAATCTCAACCTCATTACTACTCAACCAATTATTAATTTATTCTTAGGAGCAGTAACATAACTATCAAGTAGTTTGATAAATGAATATAACATCATAAATTAAACAACACACAATTTTATAGGGAAACCATAGAGGAAAAAATTTATGTGTATGTATATGTATATGTATATGTGTATGTATATGTGTATGTATGTGCATGTATATGTATATGTATATGTATATGTATATGTATATGTACATGTTATATGCATATACATATACATATACATATGTACATACATACATATATATACATGTATGTATGTATGTATATATATATGTGTGTGTGTGTATACATACATACATACATACATACATACATACATACATACATACATACATACATACATACGCACATACATACATACATACACATATACATATAAATATACATATACATATACATAATGTATGTATGTATACATATATGTATATATACATACATATTGTTAAGATTTAGGTAGATTCGGAGAAAATAGGAATTAACAAATACATGTAGATACAAACATAAAAGATGAAGAAAAATACACAACACAAATAACAAAGAGATTTAATGTGGTTCACCCAAGATGGGATACATGAACAAAACACAGTTGTCCAATCTTTTCTTATTATCTAGTAAATCAATACAACACCATTACAATGCCTTTTTCATTCTAACCACTTATAACATAGAATTTTTTTAGGGCAACATTCAAAGTCGATTTTTTAAGGGTTTTTTCAATGTCATTTTTTTTTCCTCAGAAAAGATGCAAAAAAATTACTAGTGTACAATACTTACAAGATCAGTCACAACATATTCACACACACATAGACACAGAAATATATCTCTGTGTATATATGTGTGTGTGTGTGTGTGTGTGTGTGGGTGGGTGGGTGTGTGTATACATATGTATACACACACATACATATACACATACACATACACATACACATACATATAGATATACATATGCATATACATATACATATACATATACATATTTATTAGTGTTATTTTAGTAATATATAATATGAATATTAATGTGTTTTTTGACAAAAGATAATATTAAAATTTTAGGAGAAGAGAAAATCAATGTAATTGGTGTTGATTCTTATTTTTTTATTGTGTAGATTATTACAATAGATTCATCATAGAAAAGACTAATAAATAATAGGGGACATCACTATCTTTAGTAGTTCGTCAACTCAAGATCACTTTCAATCTCTCTATGACAGTCTCGCATAACTAGTCATCACTACAATGTACCATCTTTGTGGAAAGGTAACTTGTTGACTTCAATCCCACAATATTTATTTTAAATATAGCATTATAGATACAATTCTATCTTTCTTTACTATGGTTTTACATATATAGTAAGCATTACAATGTACTATCAATATAACAAGTTAGTTAGTTTACTTCAAGCCCACAAAATTTTACTTTAAAAATGTAAACAATCTTTTCAATGTGTACATGTGAATCTTTTTGATCTATTGTTACTTTACTTCAACTAAAGTTAAATAATACAACTCACCAACTACTTAAAAGTTATTTGTCTATTGTCATGCATATAAACAACCAATGAGTTGCTTGCACATATCATTGTAGATCATATTTAATCTCTCTCTCTATTACAACTTTACATAATCACAAGACACTACAACATATTCTTTCTAAGACAATAATTAATTGACTTCAAATGTACAATCCATTATTTTAATATATAACAATCTTATTGATACTAGTTTATTTTTCTAGATTCGATTGTGTGTATTTTTTTAATTTTTTTTTCATTGAAAATAAACTAGTATACAGTATGAATTGTGGAAATCTCATAGCTTTAATCTTATTGATGACAAGTGTAAGCTTTATCTACACATAAATCTTATTAACCTTTTGCAATGTAATTTAAAGTAAATATCTAAGGCAAAACTCAACTAATTAAAAATTATTATTCTATTATTATCTCTCATAAACAATTATTATGTTGGAATCAATACATTTATTTTTTATGTGTGCGACCTACATTCATCTTAACTAATTAAAATTATCATTCTATTATTATCTCAAACACTACATTCATTATTTAACCATAGGACCTATTCTCATAGTAAACAATAAACAATAGATATATTAGATACATTGAAACCTGCTACAACAAACAACAATAGATCTAATAATAAACAATGCATACAGTAAAACCAATACAGTGGTTGTTTATATGTGAGACCTATTAGAAATTAGGATCTTAGGATACTAATCATCATAAACAAGATATAAAATAAATGAAATGAGAATCATACATGCATAAATGTACACATTACACATGATATACATAGGGAAAACCCTTTCGGGTAAAAAACCCCATAAAGCATCATTTAATTAAAACACTTACAAATATAGTCTATCATAAAATAGACATGAACCTGGGGACACTCCTCCAATACTTCCACATGGCCAATGATACCTCATATGCATAGTGATACAACTCACCATAAAGCTCCAAATTCTCACACCTCTCAAATGAGAGAGAACTTCCTTAAATATAGGAGGAAGGGTGACTTAACTAGTCACACCTTTTCAATAACCCCCACTCATAAATAATTAATAATCTAATAGTTATTGAATTATAATTATTTTAAATGGGATATGCTTATAAAGCATATAATATATAAGGTTTTATAACCTTATATTAGAACATTATATATAAATGTTATAAGGATGTGATCCCTAATAACTTTATATATAAATGTTATAAGGATGTGATCCCTAATAACATTATGTTCTAACACTCCCCCTTAATGTTAATAGGGGATCACATGTCACTTTCCATAGAAGAAAAAATGAAGCACCCCAGTAACATAGGTCTTCTTTGACAGTAATAAATAGGGACACAAATATATGCCAACATGAAGATCATGCATTCCAGACTACATGAAAGTCATCTTGTCATAATTTATAATCCCAGTGTTTTAAAAATGATGCTATGAGGTCTTAAAAATTATATTGGAGCCACGGTCCCCTCAAATTAGCCTCTCCCCAAGTTCATTACATAGTGCCCGTAGGTCTTAATACAATGCTTTTACAAGTGGAAGTTTTACAAGGAGAAGAATTTACAATATGCCAGTAGGACTTAAAAATATGCCCGTAGGTCTTACAATACTATGCCCATAGGACTTAAAACAAAAATCTCCCCGTAGGTCTTACGATACTGTGCCCGTAGGACTTAAAAAAAAATCTACCTGTAGGTCTTACGATATTGTGCCTGTAGGACTTAAAAAATAAAGGATTTAGCCACTAGGTGGTATCATTGACATGCACACTCTCCCTCAATGGCATCACCTAAGGCCAAGCATTATTTGAATTTAGAGCATATAATGCCTAAAGGTCTTATGCCTATTAGGTCTTAAATCTAGGATTTAGCCACTAGGTGGTGTCATGTACACTGCCCCTTAATGGCATCACCTCAAAGCCAATCACTGCATAGAGGATTTCAAAGTGATGGCTAAAAATATAATATATAGTATGTGCTCATGATCTTCAAAGTGTCTTTATTATAAAATGCTTTCACTTGAGTGAGGTTCCCATGATCTTCAAGGTGCCTTTATTATATAATGCTTTCACTTGAGTGAGGTGCCCATGATCTTCAAGGTGCCTTTATTATATAATGCTTTCACTTGAGAAAGGTGCCCATGATCTTCAAGCTGCCTTTATTATAGAATGCTTTCACTTGAGTGAGGTGCCCATGATCTTCAATGTTTATTTTGATCTTTAGAAATGATATTCTCTAGAAAGAGTAAAGTAACTTCAAGTAATATAGTACTTTCATATGTATCCAAATGGAATTCTTCAATAAATCTTCAAGGCCATATTGATTCTTCAAGAGCTACATTCATATTTTGTCCATTTGATTCAAAGGCACATAGAAGATAGTCTTCTTATTAAAGTATTGCACCATCCATGTAATAGAACTTGCACCATATGTTTTGAAGGCATAACCTCATCATAGAAGAAACAATATAGCTAGTAACATAGTAATAAACTTCATTTTTGGTGCAAAGAAAGAACATAATATTATTTTTTTGTCATTGCCAAAGCTCATATAATATTCCTCATAAATTTAGAATATAATCTAATGCAAGGAGATCAACATATATTTTCATGAATAATTAGTTTTCTTGTTTAAAATACAAAATAGACATGCTACTACATATAGTAATGATCCATAGAAAATTTTAGGCAATGGGTGAGCTATCCTTTCTAGGTTTTCTCCCTAGACAGTTTATAAGGGAGATAGTCACCCATTATAAATAGTATGATTGAAAAAAAATGAATCAAATATAGAATAGAATAACAAATCACTTGGATCTCCAAACAAAAAGGATGCTAATGAGAAATTTTTAAATTTACTTATGCATATTTACTAGCTTGTACATTTCATAAAAAAATATTTTACCCTACATTTATAGATAGATAGATGATTTTCTATTTATCATTGTGATAGTTTGATATCAAGGAATTTTCTTATCAAACATACTATAATCAAGAATATTCTTAATGTTAACATAAGGCATATCCTCCATCAAATACCTATAAAAAATTAAATTCGAGATAAATCATGACGTTCCTTCCTTTATTCCTACTAGTTCATATGTGACTTTTTGTGATGCACTTAAAGGACTAATATAAATAATAACAGGTACTTTGGGACGGTCACATGAAAATATGAACTAAGACTAGATGAATCAACTATATTAAAAATTCATATGGAAGGATCAACACCATTAGTTATGAAGTGATTGTTTATTTGTTCATGTCTCGCTAACAAGTTATTTATAAAAGATAGCATAAAATGACAAAAGAGACATTACTACATCCACTCATACTAAATGACTATCAAGGATATTATAAAGAACAGTTATAAGGGAATTATGAAATATCAACACTTATAATGGATGATATAGGAAAGGACAAGTCTACACAATCTCTTATAACATTGTGAAAGAAGCCCCAGTAAAACTATTCTTCATATATATACCTAATTTTCCATGAAATCAAATTATTTATTTTGTGCATATCTAGCTACAATTGCAGTCTTAATCTATTTGAATTGAATTCTTTCAAACAGTTCACTTCCCTTGTGCATTTTGAAAAATAAAATAAAATGTAGATTTCAGGTTGGACTAATGAAGCATTTCCATAAAAATCTTTTACATGTTTATTCATAAAGTACATATGACTCTCTATGACGTGTCTAACTTATAGATAAAAAGCTCGTGCTTTCACATGGCACATTAAGAGTTACATCTCTTTGGTTCTAAGTGAGCCATTTTGTCCAAAGATATCATATTTGGTCCATCTTGAAGTGTTAAAAGTGTCCATGTAAGGGTTAGAGTCATTTATGTCAAAAATACAAAAATTCTAACAATTGTAAAGTTGCAACATTGCCAAAAAGTGCAACAAAAGTGTAAAAATAAAATCCATTGGTCATGAGGTGGTTAGACTAGTTATAAAGAAGTTGGAAATGGTTTATAAAACCATGTTTGGTTGAAATCAAGAGGGTAGATCAGTTTGGAGGGGATTTGACAAATATTATCCATCAAACCCTCAAACTGTCATGAGGTTTTAAGGAATCTGTGGCTGTCATAGATCCATGGAGGATCCCATTTGGTGTAATTTTTATATGTAGAATTTATTGAATGATATATTAATGAAATATATTTCAGATGAATCATTTCTTATGCATTTTTGTGGAGTATTTGGCAAGATATGTTTATCTTAACAATAATTGTCAAAACCTTACCAAGGGTTACCCATTTTTGGAAAATGATCATAACGTTTGATTTAACCGTTGGATCAGGCTCAAATTTTGAGAGGAATTGTGTAACTCAGCAATATAAATTCTGACTGAAGCGATTGTATTTAAGATCAATATTGTAAATGTTATTGATTACTGTTTGTTACAGTTCATGGTGAAGGCAACAACAGTCTGGTTGCAGCATTTGGTATGGTGACATGAGGAATAGTAATGAAGAAAGGCTATATGTGTTTGAAATTTCTCTGAATCTTCTTTCCATTTATTTTTTTCTTACTTAATTTGGTTAAGAATTGAATTTTGTGTGGTTATTTTGGTGAAAATAGTTTTTAAAGGATGAAAACCCTGAACTAGGGTATTCCATAGCAATAAAGAATTTGTTCTCTCATGTTATGGTGAATATTATGATCTAAAATTTTGAATGAGGGTTTTTAGGGATGTAATATAACCTTTGAAATTAGCTTGGAGTTGAGAATTTTCTTTTATCTTTTTATATGCCTCTTGATTCAAGTTTAAAGTCTACCCTTGAATGAAGGTTTTATGGTTTGTGATAGATGCTTTACATCAATGCTTTTTATGATAACTAGTTCAATATTAATTGATCATTGTGGTTGGCCCATAACAATTAACTGTCAATATTAAAGGATAGTTACCTTTTCACAAAAGGCACATCATTTAGATTTAGATTTTGTATAGGGTTTTGATCTATTAAAGAGAACATACCTCAAAAAATGTATAAAATCAATAAGATTGATGGAAACATTAAACTATTTGATATATGATGAATTTAAAATGGTTGTGTTCATGTACTTGTTTTTAGATGGTGTAACTCATTTATGAATTTTTTAATTAATTTAATCTCAAAAATCAATCAAGTGAAGATCTTTTAGCAAGAGAAGAAGTTGTGGGATGGATTTCCTAAGGTTATTAAAAAAATTATCATAGAGATATAGTTAGATATCGTATTATTAAATTGTATATACTTTAGATCCTCTTGAAAATAAATCTAGTCTTGTTGGAAAGAATCATGATAGTCTTATTTGAGATATATTTTTGTATATATATAGTTAGTAAGGAATCTAGAAAGCTAATCTAGAAAGCTAATGGTTTCTTCACCTTGTTATCTCAAAACATGAGTAGGTATCAAGTATACACAATGAATTTAAAATATTATTTTTTACACTATACTATAATGTATTATATGGAATTGTAAAGGAATGAATATATAAATAGGGATATCATAATCATTATTCAGATATCCACATATATTATATATGATGCAATCTATTAAAAAGTCTTGTCAATTATCAAGTATCCACTTAATATAAATTTGATTTAATAGTAATTGAAATAATGGTTTATTTATTAATGTAATTAATTTATGATGTTGATGAAATAAAAAATCTCAAAGCCAAATTTTGAAAAAAATAAATTTAATATATACCTCTCATGATGTATGCTCAAATGTCAACTTTTATGAGGCCAACTTTTTATTGTAATCACATTGGTCAATGAAGATAATTATTTTTTTAATATAATATAAGATGCACTTCTCTAAAAAATACATAGTAGAAAGGAAGAGATATTACCAAAAATTTGTTGATAAGCATAAATAAGATTTCCATCAAATTTTATATGTCTTCTAGTATAACTTGTAAAAATGATTAGTACTAGCCTAACTTGCTCTGATACCATGTTAGAAATTAGGATCTTAGGATACTAATCATTATAAACAAGATATAAAATAAATGAAATGAGAATCATACATGCATAAATGTACACATTACACAAGATATACATGGGGAAAACCCTTTCGGGTAAAAAACCCCATAAAGCATCATTTAATTAAAACACTTACAAATATAGTCTATCATAAAATAGACATGAACCTGGGGACACTCCTCCAATACTTCCACATGGCCAATAATACCTCATATGCATAGTGATACAACTCACCATAAAGCTCCAAATTCTCACACCTCTCAAATGAGAGAGAACTTCCTTAAATATAGGAGGAAGGGTGACTTAACTAGTCACACCTTTTCAATAACCCCCACTCATAAATAATTAATAATCTAATAGTTATTAGATTATAATTATTCTAAATGGGATATGCTTATAAAGCATATAATATATAAGGTTTTATAACCTTATATTAGAACATTATATATAAATGTTATAAGGATGTGATCCCTAATAATATTATGTTCTAACAGACCTGCTCTACAAAAATCAACCAGCACGTTGACTGCAAACCATCCAATGATAAATCTCCCAATAATAGATAAATCCATTAATACCAATACAACATTTGCTCACATGTGAAATCTACTTCTCAAATAAACAACCAATGTATTGACTCCAACCCACCCAACATTTAAGCTGTTCCATTAAGAAATTCTGCATATAATTACGTTTCTAATTGATTGGTTGATAAATAAGTTTTAATCGGTCATAGGACATTGCGCAGAATTCTTATTCGACGAAGCAAACTCTCACGTGGAACAAAGCAATGTTGTTTCTTTCACCAGCAGAGATAATCTGGTTCTAAAACAGCAATGTCATACAATATATAACTTTCGTGTTATGTACAAAATGGTTGTAGGGCTCGCAGAAATACTGTGGCCATTGTTCTTCATTGTTGTATAACATGAACGTTATTTCGGATGTATCATAATGTAGTTTGTGCATTTTTGTATCCAGAATAGCTACAGTTTAAAACAATTATCTTCGCAAAAGTATTGTTTGGCTATCTATTGACAGATGAACTCAACTAACGAAACAAAAAAAAGATGAGAGATTGAAGGTATAAGGGATACAAATGTTGATAACTCGGATTGTGGGACCTGTTCGAAGTAATCCACATTTAAACGTACACAGAGAATTGGTGGCCCAGTTATAACTTATTTCAGATTTTTACATTTGAGAGTAAACAGTTGTGCACTTTAACTAACGTACATGCTGTTTAACTGGAGAACTCAATTCATGTGAAGAAACTACTGCGTGACGCAAGTGTTTCAAGCCCTTACAATTTACACATTCAAACCTATTACGAAATATAACTCTTTTAAAAATTGAAAGCTCAATCAAACCACTGTAAACGAATATGTAAAAATCATGTAACATCTAATATGAGAAATGGAATATGATGCTAAGCAAAGAATGAGCTGCCCAAAATGCTCAAATAGAATTCACTTGAGAAGATGAAGTGGGCAAGTCATACTTGGCGGAGTAATATATTCTGAATCTACATGTAAGACTTCTCCACGAATTTAACTCAGGTCACTTGTTTCTAATATGAAGTTAATCCATTGAACTCTACTGAAAATCAATGCCCAGCTAGGAAAGGATAGATAATGGCTTGAAAGCTGCACGGATGTGGCAAAAGAGAATATATTCAAAGCACTACAAAGGGAAATATTCAAAGAAATTAGCCTATTAACTTAATTATTGGCAATCCAATCCAATCACCTCAGTTGGCATTTTTCAATGCGGAAAAAAAAGTCGTTTCTCCACATAAGGATATGTCTGAAAAGAGGTCGAGTTTTCACATGCTCCAGCGCTTAAAACTCCGAAAACAAAGGCGACGTATTGGTTTTATGTCCCTATATTGTCTACCTTTCTATGGTAGCCATTTGTTCCGGCAAAAAAACTTTTGAATTTGTCGCAAGATACCGTGGCTATTATTTCCAATTGGTGAATGAGGAATAAAGACTATTGAGGTAATAAAGTCATAGAGAGGTGTAACGTGATAGATACCTACTACAAAATTAATGGCCAGGGAAAGGACGGGAGACTTTAGACCAAGCCTTATAATCAGGAGTGACCTACTTTTCTAATAGCGCGACAAGTTTGAGATTTTGGTTTTACATTTATTTGAAGTTCGTTGTTCAACCCTTCCCATGAATGCAGGCATTATATTAATGTTCTATATGAAAACATTGAATTGTAGACAACGGGAACGTAACTACAATTTTTAGAAATGAGATCCTCATCCTCAAGCTTCTTTGCTTGATCAGGGGCACTCTACTTTGCTTCTCTCCGAGGTGTTACTTCTAGGTGAGCTTGTAAGGGAGCTTTAGTAGGCATATTGTGATTCTTCCAAATGGTTTCCCTGGATTCACATTGACCACTTCTTTTGTTCATTGAAGATAACAATTATGGTGGATGAAATCATCTTGATGTTATGTTAGACTTCGCTGAATTTTGGGTACCGTCATCTCCTTCTACTATTGCTCTCAATACTTAGAGGCTTTTCTTCTATTGCTTTACATTCTAAGCTTAGTCCTAGTTGACTCTCGGGCATGATCTAGTATCCATCCACCTTTTTTGTGAATATGTGTAATCTTATTTTTGAGTTATTTGAATGTGGCACACATTATCCTAGGAAAAAAAAACTATTTAAATTTTTTGTTCAATTAAGAGATAATAATAATAAATTGTATGTACAAAATTAAAATTTTGATGGTAAATTTAGATTTAGGTCATGCATCAACTATTTTTTACAAATTTTAAAGAACTACTCAAATTTCAACACATCTAGCACAAAATATTTGAAAACATAGAAACTGCACCGAATGAACCTAAATATTTGCAAACTTAGCATAATGTTTCTACATTTGGTTTTTACATCAGATAGGATTGTTACTAAGTCATTACTATGTTTACAATATTATTATAAAATCTAGGAGCAACGACAACCAAACTCACAGAACCTTATTACTCCTCTAATCCTATTTAACCCATTTTCAACAACTTCCACAAATTGACATGGGGGGTTTTGGGTATGATATAAAAATTTATCAACTCAATCTATTTATTTAATATAGTAAAAATGACATGAAATGTATAATTATGAAACAAAAAAACAAACTAGTAAAATCACACTTGAAACTCTATATATAAATCATAGACTAACACTACATTGTCAACCTCCAAACTTAAATCAAATGCTCCCATTAGTAGGATTTGTTCTAGCATAGCCCAAGTGATATCAATATGCTAGATTTATTTTACAATAGATCACATCCAATAGAAAATCACACAAATCCAACATGCTACCTAAAAATAACAAACCAACATAACACATCAAGTTGAAACAATTCTAACTCTATAAGCTCCAATACAATTCTAATTAAAATTGCCACAACAATCATAGAAGTTTTATCCCATGACCTCAGAACCAATGTAGTTTCAGCCACGAGATAATACTCCTCTTTGAAATTTTGTCCAAAGAAGAAAATTATTGAGCAAAAGTGCCTAGTTAATCTACCAAATCATGTGAAATATTTAAAATTTGCACTTAGCTCATTTCCTATTTTCTCAGTGAACTAATATGGTATAATTAGGGATTTTTTATTTAATATTTTTTTTGTCACAATTAATTTTTTATAATTTTATATATTGTTCCCTTAAATGTTAAGTATTAAATATAATTTATTGGCCATGGTGGACATTGTATTCCATTAGAGCTTTTTAAAGGCCATTTCTAGCATGTTTTGTAATAACCATTTTTGTGAATGTTTTTAGGGTACCATTTGTCTATTGGTATTGTGGGAGTTGTGTGCATTTCAATTTTTATTTTTCCTCCATTTGAGTCATGTAAATAATTGGGTTCTCATATCGTCAAAGCTTCCACCATGAATAACTAAAGATGATATGATAACCCAAGGATTTGCATGACTCATATGGAAGGAAAAATAAAATTTGAAATGCATAAAACTCCCACAACACCATTAGAAAAATGGCATCCAAAAACAATTCCCAAAAAATTGTCATAACAAAACATGCTAGAAATAGGCTTTAAAAGGATCCAATGGAATCCAACACCCAACATAGTTGACAAAATTATATTTAATACATAGCATTTGATGGCACAAAATATTAAATGATAAAAAAATTATTGGTACAAAAAACTAATAAATAAAAACTTCACCGATTGCACCATATTACATTAAGCTTTCAATAGTTTGGAAGGTGTGGTTGTGAAAGTTGCTTAAGTGCAGCTTCTATTGGATGTTCAACATTAGAGTATTTTCTATTCTGTAATTAGAATATTTCTTAGAGTTGTGAAGTTAACACCAAGAGCAATTTTATGTGTGAGATAGTCTGAGTTGTGACAAACAATTTTCCTATTCTCTCACTTCATGTAAGGAAAGTTTCACTTCTTTTTCATAATTGATGTTTTCATAAAGAAGGCTAAATATGTAATATTTTGTAGCAACTAAGATGGTATTTGGAAGGAATTTTTCTCTTAAAGCTAAATAGAAGATTCAACATTTTCAAGTTTTTCCCCAGATTGGGGTTTCCTGGGTATATTGGTGTTATCTGTGTTATTGTGATTGGCTTG
Organism: Cryptomeria japonica; assembly: GCF_030272615.1. NCBI lineage: Eukaryota > Viridiplantae > Streptophyta > Pinopsida > Cupressales > Cupressaceae > Cryptomeria > Cryptomeria japonica. Next base: position 329,985,475 of record NC_081411.1, on the reverse strand, counting down.
TTGTTTTTTCTTCTACTATTATTAACTATTAATTAACCAAGTATATTAATTATTACAAATTAGACAGATAAATATTGTTCTTGTTTCTTTTCTATGATATTTGTTGAGGAATTATTTGTTGAAAGAATGCTGCAAATATGTGCTTAAGAGATATTTGAGAGATGTGTTGTCAATGATGTCAACATATTTCTCTATTTGTGATAGTGATGCACTGAAGTTCAGTGAGTTAGTTTGTTCAGCATGATGAAGATCCGAGTTTGCAGATTAAAGGGTGTTTAGAGGGATGTCTATAGTTGATTCAGTTCAAGTGTCAGAGGTCCACATGAAGATTTGATTGAGTTATTAGTATATGTGTTGTGCCTAATTTTTTAGTTGTTCAGTGATGTTGGAGTGACAGTATTTGATCTGCATTGCTCTGTATTGTAATATCTTGATCTTTGGATTTGGAGATATGTTTGGAATGTTGTTGTGTATCCTCAATTCAAGTGGTTTGTGATTGGAGGTCTGCAAGTGATTTTTTAAAGTTGACAGTCATTTCAGTTAGTGTTCATGTGGTCAAGTATGATGAGTCTGGTGATTCTAGTAATTTGAGTTGGTGTATATATTTTTATGGTAATTCATGATGCTTGTGGATGTTTCTAGATCATGTGCCTTTTGTGTTGGTGGTCCGCAGTGATCGTTGAGCTTGTAATTGATTGTTTTTTGGTGTGTTGGTGTTCTTTATATTCTTGGTCGACCAGATGCTTGTAGCATGTTGCGAATGATTGAGGCATAATCTTTTGAAGTGTAATGTGTTTGAGGTGAAAGATTTGGGTCCGTGTAATATCTTGACCCACATTTCTTGGTCCACATATTATATTGTGTTGAGTGTGTTTATATTTTTGAATTAGGTGATGAGTGTTGATTTGACCTTGTTGATTTCTCCAAGGTTGATGTCCTGTATAAATAATTATAATATCTTTGTAATTGAGCATAAATGTGGATGAGTGGATGAGTATGTAGTGCGTTGAATGTATACATCTTTTGAAGATAGAGAAGAAGTGCACATAAGAAAGTTGTTTTGTTCTTTAAGGGAACTAAACTAGGGATTAAGGAGATGCTATTTCTTAGTTCATGATTTATGGATGTGATCTGAGATTGATTGTATAGGAAGGGAGCAGTCCCTATGTAGTGAGCCTTCTTATTCTAAGTAGTGAGCTATAGGTATTTTGCTTGAATGCATGTGCATTACCTATTGGAATACTTCTAATAAAGTATACCTATTTTGTGGGTTCATCCCCACTATCATTTTTGCCTTGACCAACTTTTCCACATCCAAAAGATTCATGTTATGTGTGTTTATGATACGTTGTTGATTTATGGTTTCATGTTTAATTATCAGATCTGAGAATAGGCTTAAGTTGAGCGATTTTTGAGACACCTAATTCACCGCCCCCTCTCAGTCATCTACCCAATTTCATTAGTTGGTATCTAATTTATTTCATCAATTGGTATCAAAGTAGGTTCCTCGGAAGAAGCTTAATCGCTTGAGGTGATCTGGAATGGAAACTTAAAAGAAGGACTATCTATTATTTTATGGTACCAACTAATCTCTTTTGAAGAATCGCATGGAGTTCCATCTAAAATGCATTGGTCAACCTTATTGGGATATTACTAAAAGCAACTATACCATTCCTGCAAATGGACCTTCAACTCGGGATGAGATCAAAAGTGTTGAATACAATATTAGGGCTAAGGAGGCATTGTTGAGTGCTCTGATTGACTTTGAGGTGACAAATGTAATGGAATTACAGACTACTCATGAGATCTAGAAGAAGTTGGAAACATTGTATGAAGGAGAGTTATGTGAAGATTGCTAAGTTGTAGAGCCTAAGAGGAAAGTATAAGCTGTTGAGGATGGGCGAAGATGATAACATCACTTCTTTCATGCAAAAGGTGAATTAACTTGTGTGCAGTATCAGATGTGCCAGTGGAAAGTTGGAAGAATCAGAGATTGTTGCTAAAGTGCTTAGATTCTTACCTACATCCTACAAACATAAAGTTACTGCTATAGAGGAGATCAGAACTGTGACAGATGTAACCAAGGACATGTTGATTGGTGAGCTTTCAGCGTTTGAGTTGAGTGACTTTGGTGATTCTCTTCCTAAGGTAGAATTTGCATTCAAAGCCACTATTTTTAGAAAGGATAAATAGAGATATGATCTATGGTAAATTTCTTCAAGGTGGATGTCTAGATATGAGAAGGAGAGGAAGGAAATTGAAGAAGAAGAGTGAGAGCTTGAGGATCTTGAAGCTCTTACTGCCAATAGATTCCCCAAAGGAGTCGATAAGTATGAAGGAAAGTTGCCTCTTAAATGTTTTTCTTGCAATAAGGTAGGTCATTTTCCTCAAGGTGTTCGGAAAGAGTTCCTATGAAACCTTACAAGCCTAGATTCCAGAAGAGATGTTATTATACTACCCATGAAGGTGTGTCAGATGATGAATCTGATAAAGGTGGTGCAAGTGATAATGAATGGTTGTTTATTCCTATCCATGAAGATGATCCAGTGCCTATTGATTTTGCTAGCTACTGTTAGACAACTCAGATAACCGGACAACAACTGAGAGGGGGTGGTGAATCAGTTGTCAATAGATTATAGAACTTTAAACATTAAAACCTTATTACTAGAATACATAAACCAAATACTGGAATAGCATATAGAACAGTTAAGCACAAATATAAATGATAGAACATTTCCCAACCATCCACAAAAGATAACACCAAGATTTTTATGTGGAAAACCCGCTAAAGTGAAAAACCATGCTAGGAAGCCTACCCATAGTTAGATAATACTTCTGCAGTAAGTATGTGATTACAATACAAGGGGACTGCACATGCAGGAAGGCCAACAACCTTCAACGCAACTCTCATCACAAAAGGATTCACTGACTACAAAATAAATCTAGGCTACAATCCAGAAGAATAATGAACTACAAGAATAACATCTCCTATGCCTAACTATAGTTTCGATTAAGCTCAGTACCGAAGGTCTTAAGTCTCTTTTACCAACCCAATTTGATCACCTATTATCGACTAAAAACTTCTGCATATGATTACAACTTTATTTGGACACAAACAATCCCATAACCATAATCCCATGATCTACAAAGAGATATTACACCACATTTATACCCACCCGAGACCTAAACAATTAGGCCAGCCACCTAAAAGATAATACAATAAATTCATAACTTAAACCCGCAATCTAATGATCAACCAAGTCGGCTTGAGATCGAAACAACATAATCCAATTAATAAATCCAATCGATAATGAATTAGGATCATCCACCAACATGTTACATAAACCAGTCCAAATAAGATAGCATTAGGTCTGGACCCAAAATCCAACACCACCGATCAACAGGAACACAAAAAATATAACCAACAACATCTCGAAAGCCATCTAGAAGCTACGCCAATACCACTTATCACGTGCATCAAAATGTCTTCAATAAATATCTGTCGGTAGAACCCTTACCGGTGACCAAAAGGCTTATGAGAATAAATGATAGCTCCCGAGTCATCAAATCTTGAACCAAATGATCGTGATACCCATCAGAATAGCATGGATGATAGATCTAAACTGAATCCACAAGCCAAAGTATATTGGAGCATACCGGATCAATATTATAAACCAAGCACTCTACCAGAACCTACCAGAAGTCGGTAAACAACCAAAATAGCCAGTGTTGCCATCAATGACAAAACATCAATGCAACACATAATCAATTTGTCCAATTTCCAACAATCTCCCCTTTGGTATTGATGGCAACACTAGATGTGAAAAACATCCAAGTGCCAAGAAATGCCAAAAAAGTCTCCCTCAAAGGAAGACAAACAACAAACTCCCAAAAGATGATGTAACAATGAAGTTAACAAACTCCCAAAAGATGATGTAACAATGAGTTAACAAAGTCCTCCTATGAATGATATCTCGGTTAAGCTTTGATCTCTCCCCTTGACTAATATTTTGTTAAGCTCTATTTTTCACATATATCTCCCTGCCTTTGATATCAATGCTAGAAATCCAACATGAGCATCAAAGAAAAATCATAAACCCATTGAACCAAATAGCTGACTACTCCCCCTAAGTAGTAGCAGCAACACATCAATCTAGAATGAATAGTAGCTATGTAAGTGCATGCCAAACTGATGCCAATCAGCATCACCCAAATCTCTACCGGAGGGACAAAAACCCCCAATCTGTCTTTGAAGTACTCAAATGATTCCTTAGGCAAATATTTAGTGAAGATATCCGCAATCTGCTCTTTAGTGTTCACATAAACCAATTGGACTTCATTTGCTTCCACCTTCTCCTTCAAAAAGTTATACTTGATAGATATGTGCTTTGTCTTAAAATGAAATACCAGATTCTTTGATATATCAATAGCAGGAGAGTTATCACAGTGAATAAGTACTGGTTCATTACAATCCACCCTTACATCCTTCAACATTTTCTTCATCCATAGAACTTGTGTACCGTTAGTAGCAACAACAACATACTCTACTTCAGAAGTAGATAAAGATGTACATGACTGATTCTTGCTGATCCATGAAACAAGTTTCTTTCCAAGAAAGAAAGATCCATCAAATGTGCTCTTTCAGTCATCAACATCTCTAGCCCAATCAGCATTTGTATATGCACGTAGTATAAAGTCATCATTTTTAGGATACCACATACAAAATTCAGTTGTTCCCTGCAAATACCGGAAAATCCTTTTCACTACACTCTCATGATTCTCTCTAGGATCACTCTGATATATTGATACAATATAAACTGCATTCATTATATATGGTCTAGTCTAAATCAGATATAACAAACTTCCAATCATAGACTTGTACCTTGTAGGATTTACTGGTGTTGATGCATCTTTCTTAGTCAAATTTTCACTTGTAACCATAGGTGTACCAACCGGTTTAGAATCTTCCATACCTAATTTCGTCAACAACTCTCTAGCATACTTAGGTTGACAAATGAAAATACCTTTATCAATTTGAGTAATTTGCAAAGCTAAGAAAAATTTCATCTCCCCAATCATAGACATCTCAAATTCATTCTTTGTATTTTCAGAGAATTTCATACATAACTTATCCTCACCTCCAAAAATGATATCATCAACAAAGACTTCAACAATCAATATGTCATCATCAGTGATCTTATAGTATAAATTATTGTCAGCATTACCTTTAGTGAAACCAAGCTTCAAAAGATATTTATCCAATCTTGCATACCAAGCTCTAGGGGCTTGTTTTAATCCATGTAAAGCTTTCCTTAAACCACAAACCATTTTTTTGTCATCTGAAAGTGAAAATCCATCAAGTTGCTCAACGTAAACTTCCTCTTCAAGATCTCCATTCACAAATGCATACTTAACATACATCTGATAAACCTTGTAGTTCTTATGGGCAGCATAAGAAAGAAATAATCTCAGCTTCAATCCTAGCTACCAGAGCAAAATTTTCATCATAATCAATTACTTGCTTCAGAGAATATCCTTTACAAATGAATCTAGCTTTATTCCTCACAACTTTTCCATCTTCATTTAATTTATTCCTAAAAACCCATTTAGTTCCAATAACATTTTTATTTTTAGGCTGGGGAACTAAAGTCCATGTGTTATTCTTTTCTAGATGATCTAATTCCTCTTCCATAGCTTTCATCCAACATTCATCTTTATATGCTTCAATTACTGGTGCCAGTTCAATTTGAGAAATTAAACATACCTCATCAGTTGCTAACCTTCTTCTTGTCATCACTCCTTTGTTCTTATCTCCAACGATATGATCTTCTGAATGATTTAACCTTACATACCGAGGAGTCTTTTGACTTTTGGTTCCTTTGCTCCGATCTTCAATTACTTTTGAATCTTCCGATACTGCCAGAGTAATTGGTTCAACATTTTGTTCCAGTGTAGGTGCTACCGATTCAGTTATGATCATCTCCACTGTCGGTTCTCTCTCATAATTTCTGATTTGATTTCTATTTTTCTCATCCACCTTGACATTAGTTCTCTCCACAATTCTCTGCAATCTTTTTTTATAACATCTATATGATTTTCTTTCATTAGAATAACCAAGAAATATCCCTTCATCACATCTAGGATCAAACTTTCCAATGGAATCATCCCTTTTGATATAGCATTTACTACCAAAAATTTTGAAAATACTTAATTGTAGTTGTATGACCAAATCATAACTCATAAGGTGTCTTACTAGTGTCTCCCTTGATATGAACTCTGTTGAATGTGTATACTATCATGCTCATAGCTTCTCTCTAGTAGATATGAGGCAGATTAGCTTCCATCATCATAGTTATAGTCGCATCCAAGATAAATTTTTTCTTCATTTCCATAACTCCATTCTGTTGAGGTGTCCAGGATGCAGATAACTGTCTCCTTATCCCATTCTTTTTACAATATCTGTTAAATTCACCAGATGTGAATTTTGCACCCCGATTTGATCTTAAGCATTTAATCTTCAATCGTATCTTTGTCTCAACTTTAGCTTTAAATATTTTAAACTTTTCAAATGCTTCATATTTCTCCCTTAGAAAAGTAACCCACATCATTCTATAATAGTCATCAATGATTAGCATAAAATATCTATCACCCTGAAAAATTTTGATTCTAGAAGGACCACACAAATCAGTATGACTAAGATCAAGAACATCATTGGATTTGTCTTGTATACTCTTAAAAGAAGTTCTAACTTGCTTTCACATTTGACATTCCTTACATACTGGATTATAGGGCTTCATAATCTTAGGTATATCTCTAACTTCCTTAGTATAACTGGTCTTTACAATGCAATCATAATTCACATGACACAACCTCTTATGCCATAACCAACTCTCATCAATTTGTGCAATAAAACATGTGATCTAACCGGAGTTCAAATGAAAGATGTTACCTTTAGTCTGAGTACCAATTGCAAACTTCAATCTAGATCTATTTATGTGAGATTTTGCCAAGGTGAAGAAGCAATGGAAAGCACAAATAAGAGAGAACAAAATAGATGATAGGCATAAACTATATTCTATCAAGATGGAAAATGTGATCAACTGGATCATCAAGTTGTTGTTCAATGGATATGAACATTCTTATATAGGCAAGGCTATATGGATATGTGAGCACACAAACATGCCATGTGGCTCAATAAGGAACAAGGGTAGGTAGGAAATAGGTGTGGTAGGTAGGAGAAACAATAAAATATTTCACATGAGGTGGATCACCCACCGAAGGTGGAATTATCACTCCACGATAAGTGGATATGATATAGTAGTAACAAGATCAACACCATAAAAGGTGGAAATTCTCCTACACACACTATCCCAATGTGGCATAAACACCCAAGTGTCTCATACCCAAACAACTATGAAATGCATGTACCTAAGTAAACTTAAGTAAGGTGTAATAATATCCAACATGAATAATTATTTACACCAACACCCCCCCTTAAGTGCAAATTAGGGGAATGCACTTAAGTCTACAATGCAAATAAGCAATGCAAGATGGGTCCTAGATACTAGGCCATGTTAGGTACCCATGTACAAATGCAATCTCCCATAAAGCGGGAAAAGAGGGAAAATCCCAATATGAACCCCCCCCCCCCCCCACCCCAAAAGAGAGATGATGATAGCACACAATGCTCTCAATTATGAATGATAAGAACAAAATATGCGTCCCCCCCCACATAAGACAGAAGAAGAGACCATGAATCCCCCCGTTAATGTCGAATCTCCTACAAAGATGGTCCAATGATGTTGACTAAAATACATCCCCATAAGGAAGAAAGAGAGCCAATGCTGCACCAATAATGTCAAAGTGTGACAAAACCAGGTACCAAGTCGATGATGATGAATCACTTGCTACAACAAAATAAAGATCAGGCATGGAGACAACTTGCTTTGAGCATCATCTGGATACTCATAAATGGTAGAAATACTAGTACAATCCAAGTCTCACGGGAGCCATGCACAAATGTGTACAATCTAAGACTCAACTGGAGCCATGCATCAAGTCTCACAAGATATTCCTAATCTACGTGTACAAGAGGATTACATCAGATAGTCAACAAAAATAAGATACAAAGAGGTGTGGCACTTTATGATAGTGTGAGTACAACATTGCTCATGCAAGAGCATACAACATGATAGTGTAAATATGGAAACATGAAAATGATGCCACCAAGAAGCCCTGTAGAATACTATAGAAAAAGAGGCCTCTGATTGGGATGTGGCCAAGAGATATAAATGAGCAAATCGACCCCCCCCTTTGACTATCAATTGGAAGCACTACAAGATAGGTATGAAGTGACAAGAAAAAAAGTGTTCCCAATTTTGCTTATTAAATGATATTTGTGTTTTTAAAAGATTTGAAAAATCTAGAAAAAACAATTATTATGCCCCCCCAAGAAACTTTATTAAATAATTATTCATGTTGGATATTATTACACCTTACTTAAGTTTACTTAGGTAGATGCATTTAATAGTAGTTTGGGTATGAGACACTTGGGTTTTTGTGCCACATTGGGATAGTGTGTGTAGGATAATTTCCACCTTTTATGGTGTTGATCTTTTTACTACTCTATCATATCCAGTTATGGTGGAGTGATAATTCCACCTTCGGTGGGTGATCCACCTCATGTGAAATATTTTATTGTTTCTCCTACCTACCAAACCTATTTCCTACCTACCCTTGTTTCTTATTTAGCCACATGTCATGTTTGTGTCCTCACATATAAATATAGCCTTGCCTATATAAGCATGCTCATATTCATTGAACTACAACTTGATGATCCAGTTGATCACATTTTGCATCTAGTGGATCTGTTTCGGAAGTTGCAAAATTTGAGATAGAAAGAATCTAGTGTGAAGGAGTACACTAAAGCATTTTAAAAGTTGAATATAATATCCAAACATGTTGATGATGAAGTTGAACAAATTGCAAGATATTTGAATGGATTGCGGATGTCTATACAAGATTAACTCAGTTTGATTAAATTGGAGAGTGTTGAAGAGGTTTGCTAGTATGCCCTAAAGGCAGAAGAGAAGTTAAACAAAAGACATGAGAAGAGATAGAGAGGTAGAGGTGGAAGGTTTATCAGAGGAAGAGGATATACTAGAGGAAGAGGAACCAAGACAAATCAGAGAAAGGACAAGGAAGTGAACCAAAAAGGTAATTCATACCAAAAGGATGATATAAAACTCTACCGGAGGAGAGAATTGGATAGTTACTGGAATGAGAATTTTTGAAGACAAGACAAGAGGACATTTAGAGGAACAAAGTGTGGAGGAGAAGGAAATCCTGCATTCGAGTGTAAGAAGACAGAAACTATAGGAAGATTAGCAGTGGTGGAAGAAAACCCCACCGGACTAGACAATAAATCAAAAGATGGAGAACTGTTGGTGATGAGGAGAGCTTTGTGTCATACCGGATGAGATGAAGAGCCCTTGCAGAGGAAGAATCTGTTCAAAACCAAATGTAAGGTATCCGGTAAGTGTTGTAAAGTTGTTATTGATAGTGGTAGTTCAGATAATCTTATTTTAGAAGAAATGGTGAATAAGTTGAAATTGGAGAGATTGAAACACCCTAAGCCTTATTAGATAGCATAGACCTAGGATGAACATAATTGTTAGTAAGTGAACAATCTTTGGTGAAATTAAAAAATTGGGAATTATCATGATGAAGTATTATGTGATATTATGCCTATGGATATTTGTCATTTTTTGTTGGCTAGACCTTGGCAGTTTGATAGACAGGCAGTATATGATGGGAGGAAGAATACATACACTATTTTGGCCAATGGGATGAAGAAAACCTTGTTACCTTTGGAGGAACCTTTAAAGAATGAAGTTTGTACAAATGCTAGAATATGTTTGGTAGATGGAAGGCAATTCCTAGATGGACTGAGACATGAGAGTGTGTTTTTCCTTCATTTCTAAGAAGAATAAGAAATCAAAACCAGAAGGACAACACCCGGAAGAGATAAAATATTTGCTGATAGAATATGAGGACATCATTTTAGATAATGTACCTGATGGATTGCCACCTGTGAGAAGTATTAGTCATTGCATGGACTTGGTTCCTGGAGCTAGTTTACCTAACAAAGTTGCACACTGGTTGACACTGACAGAGAATGAAGAATTGAATAAATAAGTGCAGGAGTTGTTGAAGAAAGGTTTGATCAGGGAGAGTCTGAGCTCTTATGTAGTACAAACAATATTAGTACCTTAGAATAATGGAGAGTGGAGAATGTTTACTAATTCCAGAGCAATAAACAAGATCACAGTGAAATAATGGTTTCCTTTTCCCAAGATGGATGACATAATTGACTATTTGAGTGGAGAAAAATACTTTACAAAGAGAGATTTGAAGTTGATATCATCAGATCAAGATCAGAGAAGGTGATGAGTGGAAGACAACATTTAATGCACTATATGAATGGTTGGTGATGCCTTTTGGATTGACTAATGCACCGAGTACTTTCATGAGGCTGGTGAATGAGGTATTGAAGAAATTCTTGGGTAAGTTTGTTATTGTGTATTTGGATGATATTTTGATTTTTATTAGGACAAAAGAGGAGCATTTGTTACAGTTAAGACAAGTTTTGTAGAGGTTGAGAAAAGAAAAGTTGTTGATCAATATCAAGAAGTGTAGTTTCATGAAGGATGAGTTAGTCTATTTGGGATTTGTGATATCTGAGGATGGTTTGAAGATGGAAAGTGATTGTTAAATGGCCTACACCTGAAAGCATTGGAGAGGTGAGATCATTTCATGGATTGACTAGCTTTTACCCGAAGTTTATCAAAAAATTTAGTTTAGTTTGTAACCCTATGATTAAGACAATGAAAGGAGATCAGAAGGAATTCAAGTGGACCACCAGAGCAAATAGAAGTTTTAAACTGTTGAAGCAGAAAGTGACTTAGCAGACTATGTTGGATTTATCAGATTTCAATAAAGAATTCCAAGTGAATTGTGATGCAAATGGAAAAACAATAGCAATAGTCTTGCGTCAGGAAGAGAGAATAGTAGCTTATTTCAATGAGAAATTGAATGATGCCCAAAGGAGATATTCATTGTATGAATAAGAGTTTTATGTCATAGTTCAAGTGTTGAAGAAGTGGAGACATTACTTGTTTCCTGAGGAGTTTGTGTTGTATATAGATCAGCAATCTTTGCAGTATTTGAATAGTCAGAGTAATTTGAATCGGAGACATGTGAGATAAGTAGAATTCTTCCAGAGTTGCACCTTTGTGTTGAAGCATAGAAGTGGGAAATCTAACAAAGTTGCTGATATATTGAGTAGGACAAGGAATTTTCTGATAGAGATGAGAGTGACAATATTAGGATTTGAAGACCTTGCATGATGATGACCAAGATTTTACAGAACCCTGGAAAGCATGTAGAGAACTGGTTATGATACGTAGAAGCAAGTGCTTGGATTACTTCATTTAGAATGGGATGTTATTCAGAGGAGTTCAGTTGTGCATACCTAAGAGTTCTATGAGGGAGAATCTGATAAAGGAGAAACACAGTGGAGGACTAGCTGGACATTTTGGCATTAACAAAACAGTAGCATTACTGAGTGATCAGTACTTTTGGCCCCAAATTCATAAGGGTGTTAAGAGATATGTGCATAGTTGTAGAGTTTATCAAGTTGCAAAGGAAAGTACTCATAATGTGGGATTGTATAAACCTTTGATAGTACTGGTAAGACCTTGGGAGGATATAAGCATGGATTTTGCACTTGGATTGCCTAAGACACTGAGAGGGAATGATTCTATATTTGTGGTAGTGGATAGATTCTTGAAGATGGCTCATTTCATACCTTGTAAGAAGACATTTGATGCATTGCATGTAGTAGGCCTATTTTTCAAGGAAGTGGTAAGGTTACATGGATTACCTAAGAGCATAGTTTCAAACAAAGACACTATATTTGTTGGGTATTTTTGGAGAACACTTTGGAAGGAGATAAAGACATATTTGAATTTTAGTTCTACTTTTCATCAATAGACTGATGGACAAAAAAAGTTGTTAACTAAAGTTTGGGAAACTTGTTGAGATGTTTAGTGGGAGATAAAACCAGAAGTTGGGATTTGATCCTTGCACAAGTAGAGTTTGCCTACAACAATTCAGTGAATAGAAGTACTGGAAGAAAACCTTTTGAGATTGTTACCGGAGTGCATCCTAGAGGTATATTAGAATTGAGACATTAGCAGTGAAGACCAGAGGAATTCAGAAGCAGAAGACTTTGCAGATCACATGGTAGCATTGCATATTCAGGTTAAGTGGCATTTGGAAGACATGAACAACAAATATAAGGAGAAGGCAAATGAGAAGAGTCAACATAAGGAATTTTAAGTTGGTGATGAAGTGATGGTATATCTGAGAAAAGAGAGATTCGCAATTGGAACTTATAACAAGTTGTAGATGAAGAAGTTTGGACCTTGCAGGATTTTAAGGAAGTTCAGTCCTGGAAATGCATATGAAGTAGAGTTACCGGATAGTCAGAGTATTTCACCTGTGTTTAACATTGCATTTATTTGTGAGTATCATGAACTTGAATCCAGTGAGGACAGTGTTGTAGAATTGGATAAATAGTTTCCCTAGGAGGAACCAGATCAAATTGAAGAGATTTTGGATAGTAAGATTGGGCGTACTACCCGAAGCAGTCAATATAGGGAATATCTTGTGAAGTGGAAGGATAGACTAGTTGAAGATTCATCTTAGATTCCTTAGGAAAAGGTAGATTACCTTGGTTTCCCTCTGATCCCAGCAAAGTGAGAGGCTCACTTTTTCAATAACCTCGGATGTTTGATGCAGGAGTATTCCCGATTCATAGCAATCTTGCATCAACCAAAAATATTTTCCTTTTTTTTTTTTGGTTTGCAATTTCAGTTTTATTTTCTGTGTGTCTCAGTTTTGGCTCACTGGATCCTATGGAGTTGGATTATACTTGAAGGCTTGATCATATTTCTTGCTTCCAGACTACATCGCTTTTGGATCATTTTCTAGCAAGATATCACTATCAGTTTCCTTGACAATTTCCTATTTCGTGTTGGCAGTTCTTGTTACTGGTTGCCTGGATCTAGTTTTTGGTGATCTACTAGAACCCCTTTCGAAGCTTGTAGAGCCTTGGGTGTTGATTCTAATGTTCCTTGGCACGTGGCTGACCTTTTCCCACGATCTACATTTCATCCTTTGAATTTTCCAGAGGAATCTCTTGGCGAAGGTCGACCTTGTTATTTTACACGTTAGGTCTTATGCTTAGGGTTTTGATCCTTTTTGGGCCAACTGAATCCTTTGGATCAATACATATAATTGTAATTACACATTAGAGTGCAACATAAATTATAGAATCAATTAGCTAGACTATACGTAGAAGATAGATCTCACGATTCAAGGTCCCATTTGTGACCTATTTTGTATGTTCTACCAAGCCAGTGAGATGATATGTTGTAACCCAGTTGTTACCAGCTGATTGTAATCATTTTTCATGCAATAAAATAACCTATTATGTATTGCCTCCATCACATCTTTGTGTTTCCATTGTTTTTACTCTTGTTGACGAGTCCAAATTTATCTCTTTGAGGTCCCTCCTCAACGGTGACTACTTCACAAAGAAGGTTGACAACAAAGAAAATATTTCTCTTGCAAATAAGGGCAAGCATAAATTCAATAAAAGGCAAACTAAAGTGTCTTCTTCCAAGGATGCAAAGAAGAAATATCTGAGTAAGATAAAGTGTTTTTGTTGCCATCAGATGGGTCACTATGTTAGTCAATGCCCAAATAAGAAAAACAAGGGTAAGTCAAAGAAGCAAGTTGTAGTTACTGCAGAGGTGGACGAGTTTGCAACACAGTTTGAGAATGATTTTTCACTCATTGCCTATCACTCAATTTCAATTTCCAAAAGTGTATGGTATATTGATAGTCGGGCTTCTTGCCACATGATGAGGGTCAGAGAATATTTCACCAAGTTGGAGGAGAAGAAGTTGGATTCATGTATTGAGTTTGGAGACAATGCTAAGTACTATGCAATTGGTGTAGGCATGGTCAAGTTTTAGAGAGAGTTTGGAAAATATCTATTGGTGGAGGACGTGTTGTATGTCCCTGGCATGACAAAGAATTGAATCTCTATTTCTACTTTGGAGGACAGGGCTTACATTGTGACCTTTAAAGAGGGAAAAGTCTATATCCATCCTAATAATTCCAAGGTAGAAAAAGTGATTGGAGTCAGCCATGGTAGCTTGTTTCGGTTACAGTTTAAGCTAGCACATGCATTGGTGAGAAACTGTAGAAGGCTTGGATAATTGTGGCATAGGAGGATGGCTCATCTTAACCATGGAACACTTAATATTCTCAAGGAAATAGTAAGAGGTTTCCCTAAGATGGAGGTCAAAAAGTATGAGGTGTGCAAGGATTGTGCTCTTAAGAAATATACAAAGACCAATTTTCCAAGTAGTGACACTAGATCTAAAGGGATTTTCGATCTCATACACTCAAATATATGTGAGCCAATGTCAATAGCATCCTTGAAAGGGTATGGGTATTATGTTATCTTTATTTATGATTTCTCTAGGAAGAAGTGGATTTATTTTATGAAGATTAAAGATGAAGTCTTTAGTAGGTTCAAAGAGTTTAAGGATCTCGTGGAGAACCAAAGAAGGAGGAATATCAAGATACCGAGGTTTGGTAATGGAGGTGAGTATACCTCGAATGCCTTCAAATATTTTTGTGCTCAAGAAGGTATCAAGAAATATTTGACAATTTTGTACAACCCTCAATAGAACGGGGTTACCGAATGAAAAATTAGAGCTATAGTTGGAGCAGCCACTGCCATGCTTCATAGTCAATATTTGCCTTGGTTTTTATGGGTAGAAGCTTGCAATACATCTGTATTTGTAGAATAGGAGCCCACACAAAGTGTTGGGCAAATTGATTCCTAAAGAGGCGTTCATTGGGAAGAAACCATAGTTTGGGCACATTCGTATCCTTGGATGCCTTGTGTATTGTCATATTGTCATGGAGAAGAGAACCAAGTTCGAACCAACTTTAAAGAATAGTATCCTAGTTGGTTACAATGAAGCTTCTAAGGCCTATTGTGTTTACATTCCTTCCCTTAGGAAAACAGTTATTTGTAGAGATGTGAAGTTTGAAGAGGAAAGGTCTCTTCAAAAGTCTGGAAGCTTGATGGAGGTTCAAAAGGAGGAGCAGGAACCCAAGGTTGAGGCTACACAAATTCCTTATACTTTAATCACACAATTTGGAGAGGAGAGCAAGAAATCCAAGCAAGTTGATCAAGAGGAAGATCACAGGATTCCTTAGCCTTAGACTCCTAGCATAGGGAGGAGGAGAAATAGGGAGGTTGACCATACACTAAGAGAGGCCCAGGAGTATGTTGGTAATCCTCAAAATCTAGTGAGATAGAGAAAGCCACCCAAACATTTTTCTGATTATATAGCACTCATGAGTGAACTAATTGAAGTGGAGCCTTCCATCTTTTAGGAGGTGTCCAAGCACTAGGTATGGAGGGATGCCATGGTGGAATAATATTCTTTCATCATGAAGAACAACATGTGGGAGGTAGTGCCACAACCCAAAAACAAGTCACCGGTGGGGTCGAGATGGTTGTATAAGATCATGCATGTTGCATATGATAGTGTGGAAAAGTTCAAAGCAAGGTTTGTGGCTAAGGGGTTTTCTCAAAAGGAAGGAATCGACTATGATGAGACCTTTTCTCCAATAGCTAGGTACTCATCCATAAGGGCTATCATTTTTGTAGCAGCACAAATGGGTTGGAGGATTCACCAGATGGATGCGAAGACAACCTTCATCAATGGAATGATTGAGGAAGAGATTTACATAGAACAACCAATGGGTTTTGAAGTGCATGGGAGGGATTCTCATGTGTGCGGGTTGAAGAGAGCACTATATGGGCTCAAGCAAGCTCCTAGAGAGTGGTATGTGTGTATTGATGATTACTTGCAGAGTGTGGCCTTCACTAAGAGTGAGGTTAATTCAAACATGTACTATGGTCAGGTGAAGGGTGAGATTCTCATATTGGTGTTATATGTTGATGACTTGCATCTTACATGGTCAAAAGAGCTCATAGCACATTGCAAGAAAGATCTTGCATGAGAGTTTGAGATGAAGGACTTGGGTTTGATGCACTACTTTCTAGGATCAGAGTTGTGGTAGAAAGATGGAGAAATCTTCCTTGGATAGGGAAAGTATAGAATTGATATGTTGAAGAGATTTATGATGGAAAATTTTAAGCCCATGTCCTTGCCACTTGAGACCAAGTGGAAGAAGATTGATTCTTCTAAATCAGAGGTAGTGGACCCAACTTTGTATAGACAGTTGATAGGATCTCTCATGTATTTTGTCAACACAAGGCCAAACATTTGTTTTGTAGTAAATTCACTCAGTCAGTTTATGGTAGAACCCAAGCATGTGCACTAGGTATCTATGAACCATGTTTTGAGGTATCTACAAGGCATAGTTGATTATGGGATAAGGTGTATTCAACAGGATGGAGTGAAGCTTGAGGGGTTTGCTGGTGCAGATTGGATAGGCAGTACCGTTGACAGAAAGAGCACTTCAGGGTGTCGTTTCATCCTAGGATCAAGAGTTGTGTCTTTGAATACAACAAGAAACAAAAGTCAGTTGCACTAAGTTCTACAGAGGCCAAGTATATGGCAGCTAGTATGGTTACATGTGAGGCTATCTGGCTTCAGAATCTTCTAGTTGGGCTCTTTGATTATGATCTAGATCCTACAGTCATTTATTATGATAATCAGATTCGTATCCAAGAATCCAATGTTTCATGACAAGTCGAAGAATATTTACATCAAGTACCACTTCATCAAAGATTGTGTGCAGAAGGGGACAATGAAGGTACAATACATTCCTATAGATGAGCATATAGCATGCATCCTGACGAAGGCCTTGATGAAGAGAAAGTTTCTATTCTTTAGGGATAAGATGGGTGTTGTGCAGAACACCTTCCTCACTGAGAGGGAGTGTTCAATTTTCTATAGTTCGGAAGGTGTGGTTGTGGAAGTTTCTTAAGTGCAGCTTGTGTTGGATGTTCAACACTAGCACGTTTAATATTCTGTAATTAAAATATTTCTTAGAGTTGTGTGGTTAACACCAAGAGAAATTTTATGTGTGAGATAGTCTGAGTTGTGCATAGACAAGTTTCCTTTTACCCCACTTCATGTAAGGAAACTTCCACCTTATGATATGTAAGGAATGTTTCTCTTAGGATGTGTCATGTGAGGAAAGTTTCACTTCTCTTGCATAATTTATGTATTCATCAAGAAGGCTATTTATGCAATATTATTGTAGCAACTAGGATGGTATTTGGAAGGAAAGTTTGCTCTTGAAGCTGAATAGAAGATTCAACATTTGTAGGTTTTTTTCCCACTTGGGGTTTGCTAGGTATATCAATCTTATATGTGTTATTGTGATTGGGATGTTGTTTTTGCTTCTGTTGTTATTAATTGTTAATTAACCTAGAGTGTTAATTGTTACAAATTAGATAGATAAACATTTTTCTTGTTTCTATCATGTGATAGTTGTTGCGGAATTAATTTGTTGCTAGGTTTTAAAAATTAACACATATTAGTTCATGGAGAAAAGTAAGAAAATGAGGTAACTGCAAAGTTTAAATATTTCACATGATTTTTGACATTAAAAGTCCTCTTTCCAATAATTGGTTTCCATCAACCAATATAAATTTGTATTTCCTAGAGTCTCAAGGGCTTGTCAAGTAGCATCTTCAACTAAAGATCTTTCCACCTCATGAAATAATCGGTTATGCTCATGTTTCTTAATTTCATGTTTTTAGAATAAAACCAAAATTCAAGAACAATAATTAGTGCTCCCTTATCATCTAATGATGGCAATATATTGGAAGGAATACTATGCAAAATTTATCCTTTCCTGTGGCATGAAACACATGAAAGCTATTGTGAATCTTGCATGCTTTTCATAATTCCTATTCATAAGACACTTTTCCTCTTTTTTGTATGATGTTGTAAGGTCCATAGAAACATTCTTTGATTTTTTCCTTCCGACTATTATTTATTGATTTTTTTCCATATGATTGCAACCTCGAATATACCATATCCTCCTTTCTCAAACAATCTCTCTATTCACTTCCTATTAGATTATATCTTTTATTGGTTGTGTATTTGATGTAAATTATATTTCTATGTTTCACCTTTTTCAATTAGATATTTTAATGTAGGTTGTTGAAAATATGAATTTTTATTGTCTTAGATGCCAAACTTGTTGATCTGGATATTTAACTTGTTGATATGTTTGGTCCAAATGTGTTCTTGAGTAGTATGTACAGTAATAGTGGATTAGTTTAGTGGTTATGTAGATGGTTTGAGATTAATTGTAGTAACTATAGATCGTATATTGAATTTTAATAAAGCTTTTCTTGGATCTCTAGAGATGATCTTAGTGCTCCACAGTTGGTGTCTATGTTGAGTATGGTGAATAGTTTGAAAGAGTTTGTCAAATTTTGGTTTACATTATGGCACATATATTTCAACAGTTCTTGCAGTTGAAGCATGATTTTTTTAGATGTAAATTCATGATATATTCTACTTTTTAGATTGTCAATTTTTCTACAATCAAAGTTATGTTGATCTGAGTTTAGGACTATACAGTGATAGAGTTATATTGTATAGGAATGCAATACATTTATATGCCTTTGGGTATTTTTATGATGTGCTTTGATGATTTGGATTTGATGATATTAGGTGATACCATGTTGAGCATCTGCAAGTGTTTTTTGTGGTACTCATTGTAATTTGAGTAAGTTGAGTTGGTGTGCCTTAACTATTTTATCATTTGGAGATTACCTATGATGTTTTTATCCATGTGGTAGCATGCAAAATTATTGGATTATTTTGGAATACTTTGGAAGGTGTGTCAACATGGTTGGATGCCTGATGCTTTTTTGTTTTCCTTTCACATTGCATTTAAGATTATTTTTTTGTTGAGTGTTTTGATCCTACATGTTACATCAAATTAGGCCAACCTAATTGATGGTTTTGGTTTCAAATGATATAAAAGGGATGAAATAATTTTTGACTTGAATGTGTGAGTTGTGTGTGTTGTGTCAAGTGTATCTCAAGTTGCACAAATGTTCACAAGAATAGTAGAGTAATAATGAATGCAGTTTCAGATGTGTTTTAACAATGAACTACAATCAATATATTAGTGGATGTGATTTCCCACAATTCAATTATATTGATGTTTCTCTTTCATATATAATGTATCTTTCCTTAACGAAGTGATATTTATAGTTTGCAAGTCATTTATATCTTACTATGAGGTTGTGTGCCTCATTCTTGCAAGTCCACATCACGAGCAGTGAGCTCCTTGGCCTTGAGCCTAAAAAAATTGTAACCTATTTTTCATTAAGTGAGATTGTTCTCACCATGGTGTTTCCCTCACTAGGTTTTCCACATAAAATATTGGTGTTATTGTGTGATTTCTATTGTGTTTTTCATTTTTTTACTTTTGCACATATGGTAAATGGAATGAATGATAATTGATTGTCTAAATTCATCAAGTTTTACTATATGTCAATTCATCCCCCCATCCCCCCCCTTTAATAGCATTCAAATGTGTTCAAAAATTTGTATTAGAGAAAGGTTTCTAATGAATCAATTTTAGAGTTGAGGTGTAAGGGATTTGAATATAATGTTTGAATCTAAATATTTGGATGTTATTTAACAACATGAATGGGATATTAATGCAGTTGTATATCTTAAAGAAGAATTAAGAGATGCTCTTTTTGATCTAGATGAAAGTAGAGGAATGATAATAAAAGAAGAAGAATGCATAGTTTATTTGAGAAAAAAGGTGAGGATGGAAATAAGACTATTCATGGTCTTGAGACAAATCTACATATCAAATCCAGACAATGTATTAAACTTGTAGAAGTGAACAAGTTGAGGAAAGTGTTGAAAGAAGCAAAAGAACAAATTGACAAGGGGTTGAATCATAAAAGTAGTAGTGAAATATTTGATGTGATTCTAAGTGCTCAGAAGAAAACTAATGATAAAGGTAGACATGGTTTTGATAAAGTTTAAAGCAACAAGGTTCCTAGAAAAGAGGATAAAGGAAAGGAAAACGTCAAAGATGAATTGAAGAAGACTAAAGAAGATAAAAAAGGTTTCATTTTGGTCTAGAATAAGAAGAATTTTAGGAATCCTCATCCTACAGAAATATAATATCATCTTTTAATGATAACCTAGATGGAACTTAGGTTTATTAATAAAGGAATCATGCCTTCAAATTTGCAAGTTACTTAAGATCCTATCAGTAAGACAATTTTGCTCTTATATATATGCTGATAAGTAGATGGTGATTGAAGTATACTTTGGGTTTTCAAATGCATTTTAGTATTGAGGATTTTCTATAGATAGGAGGAGCAATGTTTAAGTTTTGTAGATTGAGTGTGTGTTGTGTTAAGGAGACACCCTTTGTCCTTCATGTCAAAGTGGGAGAGAATTTGTTATTAAGATAAGTGATATATTTTGTGTTGGAAAAAGTGTTGCCATCAATGATAAAGGGGGGGATTGTTGCAAATATGAGTTTGTGTTGTCATTGATGTCAAACTTGTTGATATCTTTGGTTAATATGTATGTTCAATTTTCAAACTTGTTGATATCTCTAGTTTAGATACATGTTTAGCTAGTGTAGTAATAAGGGATTAGTTTGGTGTTCATGGGGATGTGTGGAATTTGATTGTGGATAATTTAGATGGTATATCCAGTTGTATTATATATTTTCTAGATCTTTGGAGATGATCTCAGTGGTCCATAGTTAGTATTGGCTAACTATGACTAATCCAATAAACAGTCTATTAGAGTATGCTTAAAATTTTGGTTTGCATTGTACCACATTGCTTTATTATTTTTTATGGTTGTAGTATGATTTTTTGGGATAAAGTGTTGCATATATCTTAGTTTCTAGGTTCTCTTTTGATCTTTTTTTTAATATATTTTGGTGTGTGCATCAACTTGTGTACTGATAGAGTGAAAATTTGTAGGAATGCATTGCATTCCTATGCCTTAAATAATTATGGTGTTTTTATTTAATTATTTGGATATGTCGGTTCTTTTTTATGCTATGTGGTGCATTGAAAGTGTTTTTGGTGGTCCACATCATGTCTTAAGTTAGTATTGTTAGTGGGCATTAACAATTTTATCTCTTGAAGCCAACCTATGCATAATGTTATGGTCCATGCAGTAGCATGCAGAACTATAGGCTTTGATTTGGAATGGATAGGAAGGTGTTCCAACATGTTGTGATTCTTCACACACCTCATTCTACCTTATACATTACCTTCAAGATTGTTTTTGGGATGGCTATTTAAATCTACATGTTACAACAAATTAGATCGACCTAATTGATACTATTTTGATTGTGAATGGTATATATAAAAGATGTAATCATTTTTAAGGATTGAGAAAAAATTGTATGTTAGAGTGAGTGAGTGATATTGTGTTACTATGAAGGTGTGCAATTATAGTTGGTGATTAATGAAGCGAATTTCAAATGTGTATTAATAGTGGACTATAATTAGCATATCAACGATGAAATTGGCTCCCATGCCTACATGCTCTTTATAGAATCTATCTAATATTTTAGATTAAAGTGGAGTAACCCTTTCCTACATGCAAATGACAATATCCATACAAGGTGAACCCATAATAGTGGGTTACACTTTTTTGCCAACTTTGACACTGCAATATTCATTTTTCAGAAAAAATTTCAAATTCAGACGCCTAATAATGCTAAACCGTAAGGATTTTGTAGATGATGTGAACTAGTGATTTGTGTCATTTTGTATGTAGATTCTAAAAATATTTTTTCGATAATATTTGGAATCAATTTATTCTATTTTTCTATCTCTCTCAAAAACTAGTTTTTTCCAAAAACCAACATTTTTAAAGAGTGATACTTACTCTATATAGCATATTTTTTTTTCTATAATAGATATGAACATGATTATTTTGAATTTTGTTTTTTAATATCCATATCTAGTGTTTTAAATTGGTTTTGTAACATTATCTTCAATATTTAATATGTTTTTAAGATTTGAAGTTGAGTTACCTGTAATTTTGACATATGTCCATTTAATATTACATAACTTGTTGTATATGTAACAAAAATCATTTTTTTCTTTTTTGTTGGAAAGAGGATGTCAATACCTAGTGCATAAATATTTTTTAAAATTTAATTTCACTTGTTTACTATTTTTCCAGAAGCGTTGAACTCAGAAGTTATTGTTTGGTGTGAAACCTATGTTCAGTTAACCGAAGGAAAAAAATCTTAATAAACTCAATATATATTAAAATAATAATCATTGGAAAGCTCGCTTAAAGTACTACGATCATGCATTTGGGTTTGTCAAAATTCATGCATTTGAGCCCCCAATTTGAGCTTCAAAGGCCAAAAATTTGCAGAAACCAAGAGAGTTTGGGGGGGAGATCTCTAGCACGCGGGTTCGATAGAACATATGTTCTATCGAAAGGGGTTCTATCGATCCTATGTTCTATAAAACCCCTTTGAGAAAAACATTTTTAAATGGCCATGATACAATTTTAAAAAACCATTAAAAAGGGGGGTTCGATCGAACCTAGGTTCGGTTTGATCAAACTCCCTTTTCTAATAATTTTATATTCGATCAAACCTATTTAAAATGATATGTTTGATCAATTTTTTTTTGGTTCAATCAAACATGGCATTCGATCAAAAGTGGTAAAAATTATGTTTTGGACAAACAAGTGCAATTTCTTCATCCAAAAAAGTGTAACCCACTATTATGGGTTCACCCACAACTAGGTTGTGTGGTTGACAATCTATCGACATAGTACACCCCTTGATTACTATCAATCTCGAGTGGATAAGCTTATCTTATAAAAGTTACAAGATTTATGATTTAGTGATCACCTTAGATATCTAGAGGACTATTGTAAGTGTTAGAGGAATATAATCCTCTACCTATTCCCTTATAGGGTCCTAACTCCATCTATTGTTATAAACATCAATGCCTATACCTAGCTTAGCACTATAACTAAAAGAGAGGTTCCTAATTAAGAGAAAGTAATTTACAATTGACAAATTTAGTATTATATGAAAAATTCATTAGGTTTGGGATTAAATTTCACATGTATAAGAGTGCTTGGATCCAACATAAGATGACCTCTACTAAATAGATAGATAAATTGACTATAAGGAAATCGACCCCTTCACCTCATTCAACATTCTATTCAAAACATATTATGTATTAAATGCAACCTATCGAGTTTTTGTATCTCTTTCATAGCCATCTAATACCCACTTTGACATCTTTTGAAGCTCAGTGAAGATAAAAAGTAAAACCAATTAGGAATAACCCAATAAATTAAGAGTTATATCCCCTAGACCATCTCCCTATTGAATTGAAGTCATAGGGGAATCCTTCACCAAGGATCCCCTACATTCTTTCTTGCAAATGGATCCAAGTTACAGGTAGTTCTCTTCACCAGGTTTCTCAAAGGCCTACATATAGGTACTTGTAACCTAAGGTTTATTGAGGATTCCCTTCGAATATTATTACTATCATTTAAGGATATCAAGGTCTCAATTAAACTCCACCTATTAATATTGATGATTCAACATAAAATTGGTAGAACATTTTTAGGTTCACCTTATTAACATAAAGACTAGGTTGGTCATCTATCCACAATAAATTCCCCTTGTTTGCACACATATTTCAACCATTATCATATGAACCACAATGTACAAATTTCAATATATTGCATCACGTAACTTGTAGGAAACCAAAAGGCAACATTCATGTAAGTTCTTTAAACTCAATGGATTAGTTCAATAGGCTAATGTACCACCTTATTATGAACCCATTTCCTACTGTACGATTACATACAATGGTACAACGAAATATTCTTATGTTCTTATAATTTCTAAAATTAAAAATTTTACTGATCATGTGTATTAAAATTGTGAGAGCACACCACTATTTAGAGTTTCCTCACAAGGGATGAAATGGTATATTTATTAATTGCATTATGTAAGATAAATATTGTATCATCTTATGTATATGTGTACACACACACATATACAACATAAATGCATGAAGTTGCGGTACCAAAAAGGTGCCATACTTCAAAAAAGAAAGAAAAATGTCATAAGGCATGCACAAAAACATCCACACAATACATAAAACCTTTTTCTTGCATTTTTTTACTATAATTTGTACTTTCCCACATTTTGGGTGTTTTTTCTCCTTTGTCTTGCACCCACTAAAAGAAACAAGATCTTGGGATTGAAGTGTTAGGAATTGCATGCAAAAAATATCAATTATATGTACATAAATATTAAACATAGGAATGAAAGACACACAACTAATAACATTGAAGACACAATATTTAACATGGTTCATCCAATCTAGGGCTACATCCACCAAACAAAGAGTCCAATATTATTATCCAGTAAATCAAAATCGATTACAACCAAAAATCCCCTTGCAACTCAATACTACTACAAATTGCTACAAAATTCTCTATAGAAAACTCTAGCCCTTAGCCTTTTTATCAAGACTTATGTCAATTCCAAAATTAGGGTTACAACATGTTAGCCAATAGAAAATAACACCCGATGCCTTTATAAAATAATAAGTTTGACCCTTGATCCCTTGACCCCATCTTGGGGGTGCTTCCCCCAAACCCTCATTTAAAATATGGGGAGAAACCGTAGTGATCGAAGTAGGGAAAATTTAACCTTTGAGTCTGATTAGGCTCCATATAACAACATGAAGTTGTCCATTTTTCATCAAAATGTTGGGATGACATTAAAGAGCTTGAAGATGTATGTATTTTTGTCTTCTTATCACCTCCTCATGAAGATCCTATTGTAAAACAAGCACATCAAGAACCTCCTGTAATCCCTAGACATCACATAGGGACACAAGAAAACCTATTAGGTCAAATTAAAAATAGGGAAAAACAACTTGAAGAATTAATCACAAGGCTAAAAGATCCCATTGGAACAAACTCGCATAGGAGAAACATTGCTAATTCTCTACAATCTATCATATCTCATATACAATCAGTCACTGGACAAATCATTTTTTGGTCCAATAAAAAGGAAGAACAAAGACAATTTTATGTTGATAAACTATCATATGCCATAGTCAAGAAAAATAAAATCAACAAATTTGACTTGTGTGAGATTTTCACAAACCCTCAAATTAATCAACCTTTACACCCTTGATGCAGAAGGCTCCCTATCTATTGGTGCCACAATGAAGGGATTAAGAACAAGTTTTAGAATAGGTGGTGGTGTTGGAATCAATGAACACTAAGAGGGGGGACCGAATCAGTGTTCTACAATTTACAAACTTATTCAACTGATTCTTAAACCACTAGATGCATAAGAATGAAAGTAAAGTGCAGAAACATAAACCAATCAGCCACAAAACCATAACACCATAATTTTTATGTGGAAACCCAAAAAGGGAAGAAACATGATGGGATTTGAA
Source organism: Cryptomeria japonica (assembly GCF_030272615.1). Taxonomy (NCBI): domain Eukaryota; kingdom Viridiplantae; phylum Streptophyta; class Pinopsida; order Cupressales; family Cupressaceae; genus Cryptomeria; species Cryptomeria japonica. The sequence goes on along the minus strand of NC_081411.1, from coordinate 329,959,857 downwards.
CCCATGATATTATTATACTTTTATCAGGTGTATGATAATATTACAAAAAGAGGAACACATTTGCATTCAGGCTCACTGCTCAAATACAAAATAGGGCTACAACCCAGAGGACTCATTGTCCTACAAATGATTACAAAATATTACAATAGAGTATAAAATAAAGAATAACATCTACCAATGCAAAATAGCAGTTCTAGTAAAGCATGATCTGACTGTCTTCCTCTAAGATGCTTATCTATCATATTTTACTGCATAGTCATATACTAGAGCACCAAATCTGCATACTAATTCTCATTCTCTCATCACACATCAACACTCGCACATATACCACATATCTACTATATAAAAATGATCATACAAGTGAATCTTATATATCTACATCAACAAAACAAATCAATTCTCATGTCGGCTTCCAAAAACCGCATAACACACAACATGAAACATGTAACCAACAAGTTAGATAAATCCATCCAAAAATCCATATGTAGACCTAAACAAGATGATAATAAGCTTCATACATGTTGGCCCAATCTCCCTGAACTCAAAACCAGTCACAAAAATTATCCCAAGAATTCTGGATCACACATTACATCAAAATAGCTCTGATCTTCCTAGATTATTGGATACCGGACCTTCAATCTCGCTCATGAATCAACACCAAAAATCAGGATTATAGAATAAGATGCCTCAAACCTCGAATAATCTTCCTCTATTACCACAACCAAATTCAAGATCTACACACTGTACTCATACTCTACTGGTTATTGTTTTCCACCTTCCAGACTTATGCCAAATGAATAATCCAACTTACGGTAAATTAAATCTATATCTACCAAATATGATTTCTGAACTGGGTTGCCATCAATGACAACTCGTAAGAATTTCTCATACATCAATATTCACCAGAATAGTGTCTCTTTCCAACAATCTCCCCCTTTGGTATTGATGGCAACACTGTGAAAAATGACACTATACACTCAAAGCTGCAAAACTTAAAAACTTCAAAAATCTCCAAGACTCTACAAGCTCAATAGCTCCCCTGAGGATTTGCATCATTTTTCACTTTGTTGTTTCCTTGTTTGACAACAATTCCAAAGATAGGAATCCACCAAAAATTATATATAGGGATATATACAGTTACTTAGAAAAATTTGAAGATATCAACAAAAATTGGTTTTAGAGACAACGGGTGATCATCCCAACCCTTCTTCAAATTCTTTAAAATATTAATCAAACCACTAAGAAGATAGGCATGCATTTCTTCTCCTCTTCTATCTATCAGAACAATCTTGTTTAGAGAAGTCATTGGATCTTGTTTACTTCTGATCAATGTATCTACCAAGGGAGTGCTAAGGCTCCTTACTTCCCCCACTCTTCCTAAAATTTTGTCCCTTTCTTGATTTAAACTCTTAATCTTATCAAGTATAGCCATAACTCAAGCATCACAATTACTAGCTAGGACTAATTGGGGTGCACATGATTGAGATATGCTAGCTAGCTTCCCTTCACACTCTTTTAATTTCTTGTCAATGTCAATGGTAAAGTTAGGCAAAATTAGACATGACTTATATATTTGGTCATCTTCATCTAATGCATCTTGTACATTCTTCATAGCAGTTATCAAACTCACTCTATCTCCCTCAATTATCTTTAAAATTATTCTCAATCTCATAGCATTAAAGTGAGTCAAAATTCTAGCATCTTTCGCTTTCTCCAATGACACAAAATGACATTCTACTGCATTCAGTATGCTTCTAATCCTACCAGAGGGAGTATCAGTTGTATCTGGTTTAAAGGATGATAATTTTTTCTCCAACACATATGTGGCCAACATATTCAACTCTTTGTCTATGGGTTGAGACTTGAGTAAGTCCTCACTTTCTTTTACTTGTGCAAGAGTCGCAAGCTTCGATGCTTGGATAGGAGATAGTGAGCTCATATCTATAGGCACTTGAGTGAAATTATTAGAGTCGGTGATAATCTTTTTTCTTTTGTTAGTTACAGTGTCTCTTTCCACTGTCACCGAAGCCTGATCATCCTTCTCTTCTCCTGTCTCCTTCTTAGCCACCTCTGCATCTGCAACTTTCATAGTATCTTCAACCTCAACTTTTCCAATACTGAGGATTTCATTTAAAAAGTAAAGTGCCAAACAAACAATCAAGGAACCAAACTTGAAAACATGTTTCTTATCTTTCTTAATCTTCTTTAGGTTGCTCATAAGCTCACTGAGAAGTACTCCACATAATTCATATCAATTGTCCTCGAGTATTTGATAGGCTACATATATTGCAATACCAGATACTGAATTTTTCTACTGGACTAGTACACCTTATATCATGTCACCATTGAAAAAAATCTCACATCATGTTCAATGATATAACATATTTTCATCGAGCGGTTGTCATGTTAGGATCCGGTAACCGTTGTCACAGTTGTGCTCTTGACATTTCTAAGACCGAGGATCTCACTGGTTGCATTTAAACAAATTACCACTTGAATGGCTTGCTTTGTGATCTTATGAGATCTATCCAGCCATATAAACTTATCATGGATTCATCTCAAGACATACCTAACCCATACAAGTTCATTGAACACCAAAGTGAATAGACTAGATAAAACCCTTATCTTGCAATGATTTGAATTTAGGCTTCAAATTCCCCATTTCATCCATCATATTCTTGGTGTATAATGATAGCATGCCTTCATTCCCGAGCTCTTTGATACTGTAGTGAATGTATTCCCTAATATCCTCATTGTGCAACATGCCATACAACATAGAAGAAAATTATTCTTCTAAATTATCTTCGATCGATTTGAATGGATGTTTCTTGAAAACTGGCCTTGCCCTTTCAATAATTTTTACTACCAATGGAGTTTCTACACCTAATTTTGGTGCCCTTTCGAAAATAGGGTTATAAATAGATAAAACATGGGTAAATACCTTTTCAATTTCATCTAGATGCTAGGAATTACTATCGAATTGCTTCAGGCACTGCTTAATCTTGTTCCCCTCACTCTCCTCTTTTTATTCATTCTCAATGTGAATAATGAATTATGGAGTGCCTTTTTATCCACCAAAAACCTAATTTTAAGTTGTAATAAATGCACAACCCTAAAGGCTTTCTGGATACCTTGTTATCCAGTAATTCATCACCAGACTCTCAAATAGGCATGTAATCTTCCGGATATCGATTGCACAACTAATTTCAATCATTTTCAACCTTCCTCAACCAGTTACAGATCTATGAAAGGGGGTTTTAAGAATCTACATGAAAAGCTTCCCCTAAGGCCCAAATGCCTTAGTTACCGGATGAGCTTCCAACACCAGAATTGGGTGTGGAACCATTCTGAATATTTGAATCTTCCTTCTTAACCCACATCTTCTTATGCTTCTCTTTGACCTCTTCAACCTTCTCTTTTCCCTTATCCTCTCATATTTTATTTTCTATCGGAGCATTCTTGCTCATATTCTTGCTTTTGCAATATTTGGCAATGTGATCAGATTTGTTGCATGCATAGAAAACAACATTTCCTTTCATAGGCTTTAAGTTCATTTGATTTGGTTTCATCCTCAATTGGTTAGATATGTTTCCAAACATTTCACAAGCATAGAATCTCTTATTCTATAAATTATTCATCACTACTCTGCACATGTTTGACTTATGACCAAAGTTGTTGCTTTTGAAACATTGACTGATAGAGGAGGACCATTATTCATCATCCTATTTCTGCATTGCCTTGCTATATGATCGAATTAATTATAAACAAAACATTTACCATTGAATTTATAAGCATTATACTATCCTACTGAAGGTCTCTTTTTCTTCTGATGATCTCTTTGCCTAGAAACAAAGGACTCTCTTTTCTCATATCCAAGTCCTCGCATGTCTTTTTCACTTCTCTGACTTTCTATCATCTCATCTAACCTGGCTGAGCTATCTTTGAATTTTTCTTTGTACTCATTAGCAGTGGAAAGTTCATCTCTCAAAATTATGATCCGCCTTTCAATTTCTTTCCCATGATTCTTCGATTGCACCAATTCATGTTTCAACTAATCATTCTCATAGTTCAATCTGCAACATTCTTTAGATCTATCCTTCAATGACTGAGTCAAATTTTCCTTATTCTTCTTCCAGTCTTCAATCTCCTTTGTCAGCTTCATCACAATGGATTGCATTTCATTCTTCAGGACTAGATTATCTCTAGCAAGATTCTCACATTCATTTGTCTTGTCTTGTAGGGATTGATTGTCAATGCTTTGTTATTCTTTCTCCTTGAGTTTATCCATCAGTTCCTTTCTCTTCTCTTTGGATGTGTTCACTTGTTATTTTAGAGATTCAATGAAATTTTTAGTTTCTTCCAAACTTCTCCTCAGGCTAACTTTCTCTTTCATACCTGGATCAAGATCTTCAAGTGCCATGGTAAGTTACTTCTATGAATCAGAGTCCATTGATTTAATCTTTTGGATCTTTCTCAAGTTGTTAGGCTCCTTCCAAGGAACTAGGCTATGATACCAATTGTTCAAATCAATTAACACTGAGAGGGGGGGGGGTAAATAGGTGTTCTCCAATTTACAAACTTATTAAACTAATTCTTAAACTACCGGATGCATAAGAATGAAAGTAAAGTGTAGAATCATAAACCAATCAACCAAAAAACCATAACACCCAATTTTTTACGTGGAAACCCAAAAAGGGAAAAAACAAGGTGGGATTTGAACCCACAATACTATTATATTTGTTGGCATTATGATGCATTTTGTAGGACTAGTGAAATGGTTGTCATTGTTGGCAGCATCAGCTTCTAAGTCTCTACAGTCCATCGGTAAAGGAGTAAAGGGTAATCGATGAAGAACAAGAGTCCTTATTCCTATCGATAGTGAGAAGACCGGTATACAAGGCTAAAATGGGTAAGCAGTGAGTAGACTAGTATATAGAGGTTAACTAGCCAAGCAGAAAGTAGATTGGTATATAGGAGGTAACCAGTTAGGCAAAATTGGACCAGTACATAGGCGACAAGCAGCAATATGAGAGTCTCAATCGAGAGACTTAGAAACATCCAATTGAATAGGCAGTCTTCCCTATTCAACTGGCGAGATTTTTAGCATGAATGATTGTCTTGACCAATATTCTCGGAATGATTTTTAGAGAGCAATTTGAGGCGCGATAACAGATTTTTGAATTTGATTTTTGGAGGGAAAGTTGGCACCAGAACCAAAGGCTAATATATTCACATATTTCATTATGATTATTATGATTGAGAGTATGAAAAAAAGGTCTATGTGAATGTTAACATGGTAAACAAAATAGAGTTTAGTAGATAGAGGTGTGAATCGGTGAAGCCGACACCGATCAGAAGAACAGAGCATGCAAAGTGGATCTATGAGACAGAGCTAGTGTCATTAGACATATCAATCATCTTTGTTGCCTTCTAACAATTTCATCATTGTAAATCCCTTAATAGGGTGAACCTTAATCGGTTCTTTGAGTAAAATCTCTTAACCGAGTCACTTCAGATATGAAGTTGTAAAATCCTCTAGCAAGGTGAACTTTAACAGGTTCTAAGGTATTCTTAACTAGATACCAGTCACTTCTAACAAGGCGATGTTCTAAAAAAGAACTGGTTTTAAGCTCTTAATAGGGCACTCTTTTTCATTATAGTAAAAGAGATTTTGGGTTATCTCCACCATGGTTTTCTCCCTCTAACTGAGGCTTTCCACGTATAATTGATAGTGTTATGTGATGCTTATTTATGCATGCAAATATCTTTTCTTTGATGTTCTCTGCTTTCATGATTAATGCAATGTTTAAATTAATTTGGAAGGATAGTTGTAGACTGGTCAGTTTGAAAGTTTGAATTGTGAATAAACTGTTTTGACTGATTCACCCCCCCCTCTCAGTCACCAATTAATACTAACAATTGGTATCAGAGCCTAGGTCCTCTAAAGAGAAGTTTGACAGCTTGAGGGAAAAGATCATGGAATAATACTGGTATCAAAAGAAGATTGATGAAGCTAATGAAATGATTGCTCAGCTAAAAGAAAGATTGAAAAAATTACTTGCTGAAAGGAAGGAACTATCTCTACAACTAAATGAGAGTCAGGATATCATAGATTAACTCTCTGAACAAGGTGGATCTAAAGAAGCAGAAGAAGCAGTCTCATAACTAATGGAAAAGAACAAGATGTTGACTAAAGAAATCACATATCTAAAAATAGAGCATGAAAGTCGGGCCCTGAGAATTACTGAAATACTAGAAGCCAATAGGATAGCAGATGAAATAAAAAGAGATGCATAAGAAGTTTTTGTCAACAGATGAAAAAGCCAAAAGGCTTGTTGAAGAAGCCCTAAGAGAAAATGCTGCAATCATCATTGGAAAATAAGAAGAAATCTGAATTCTCACTTAGGAGAATGAAGCCATGCATAAGCATCTATATGACAAAGCAGAGGAAAAGGAGAAGTCTATGCAAGAGATTGAACAACTAAAAAATGATTTGAAAGCTGCAAATGAGAGAAAAGAAAAGTTGAGAAAATTTAATGAAAGATCTGAGAAGATAGATGAACAATTAAAATCTGAGAGGAGAACAAAATGGTCTTGGTTACTCTGGTAGAAGTCCTATGGAGAATCATCTAAATCTAAGAGGATGAAGAATGATAAAATGAACAAATCAGGAATGAAAGTTATCAATTTTTCTAAATCTTCTTGTAATTATTATGGTAAACCGAGTCATAAGTCTGATGTCTATAGAAATCAACCAGTCAATCAAAAGAAGTCTTTCACCTTTGATGGCTATTGCTATAACTATCACAAGTATGGACACACTTCTTATGAGTGTAGATCTTGATCTAGTAGCATGTCTAGTAGAAGAAGCTTTGATGGATATTGCTTTACATGCAATAAATATGGACACAAAGTTGAGGAATGCATGCTCAAGACAAATGCATAAATATCTCCATCCAAACCAGTTGGCTTCAGTAGAAAGAGTAATCAGCTCAATGGCACCTGTTCCACTTGTGGCAATTTTGGTCATGGTGCAACGAATTGCAGAATGAGAATGGGTTAGAGAAATAATGTAGGACCATGGAAGACAACTGGTATGGCATGTTTCAAATGCCATGAGATCGGTCACTTATCCAGAGAATGCAAGAACCGATCCTATAACTGGTCTGAAGAGAGGAACCACTTTGGCAAGAAGAAAGGGCAAAATGACTTGAAAAGAAAGAAGACAATTGAAGAGGTGAGGAATGAAATGAAAAAGACTTCGACTAAGAAGGAAGAAAACAAAGAAGGAGAGAATCATTCTGAAACTAAGTCATCATCCACTGGTGATGATAGTTTCTCTTTAAACTAAGAATACCGATGCTCAGGGGAAGCACATATGGTAAGATCATTATTGAATCCCCTCAACCAATATGAGGTTATCTGCATAGTTTAGATGCATTAAAGTTTGTTTAAAGCTCTTATTTGGCAAATGTTTTGAAGTTTAGTGTAAAAGTTGTTTGTGTACTGGTATCAGTAACAAGCAACTTGTAAGAAGTAAATTGGTGTAGCTTAAGTTGTAAATGGTCAAAATTGTACAAATTAGCTGTTGTATTGAAGCACCGATAAACCTTAACGAATAAATAAAGAAATGACAATATATTTCATTTACCTTTCTTTCTTGTGAACATTCTTGAGTTCTCATGTGACCTAAGGTGATCGAAATATTTCTAGCGCTATTTGTATGAAGTGATCAAGCATTGTGATAGTGGTGATTGGCAACCTTAGAGGAGAAGGTATTCAAACCTTGTTTTTGAAAAAATTGTTTGAAGTTCATCATAGCAACTTCTATGTCAACTCCTATGTTGGTTGAAGCAATAAAAGAAATACAACCCGAGTTCAAACTGCATACTATGAAGGCAGGAGAGATTGACATGACTAGTTCCCTGTCATCTGTGCCCTCCGGTGTGTTACTGGTTGAAGATATTTTCTCCTTCATCCATTGAAATCTTGAAGAAATTGGAGATAAATTCATTTAAAATGAATTCAAAGGGTTTTGTGATCATGATCTGTTGAAGGTAGAATGTTTGCATCTGAAGACCAAGGGTTTGTCAAACCTTGTTGATTTTCCTAATCAATTTCATGTTGATTGGCTTAGGTATGTGCTAAGCAAAGTGCATGATCAATTTCTATGACTGGAAGTTGAAGTACCAATCAAAATCACAAAGGATGTGATCCAAAAAGTAATAGGGTTTAGCGCAACCAGTGAAGCACTAACCCTAAGAACAATATCATCCACTGAAGTCACTCGGTTGACTCAATCCCAATATAATAAGAGAGAAATGACAATCACTCATAATGAGAACGCAAAAGTGAGGTTCGCTTCTATAGTGCTGGGTTATAGGGTCTATCAATCAAGCCACATGAACAATGTGTCGAGCGGTGCTATCCATGCAGCCTATGGAATCATCAAGGAGGATGCTACATATGATATATGTGAGATGATCAGAAGCCAATTCCTAGTGAACATGGATCGAATTAAGAAGGAAAAGAAGCAATAATTCATGTATGGTTCATTACTAGTATGTATATTCTTCTATGTGTAAAATTTATTTCCTGGTAAGGGCAATGTAATGTGGTTTGAAGAATAACCTATCATGGTTTAGATAGGTGAAATGATTAGAGATTTAGGTGATAAGTTTGGAGAAACAATGTGGGGTTATTTTAAAGAATTCCAAACCAGAATGCACAAAAGAGAGAGAATCCCAACCGGTATAGTTCAAAAGTACAAGGACAATATTTGTTTTCTTGTTGATACTGATTGCTGCATTATTCAAGCGGTTCAACCTAGAACCTTTTGGGTACCTTCTATGGGTTATGAGCTCGAGACAAACATTACTAAAGTATATGCAAACATTTTACTATCTAAATTGGTAGACATATAAGAAAAGAGATTTGGAACTTGTGAGGAGGAAAGCTCTAAAATAAAAAGGGAACTCAAGGAGACTATCATAAATAAGAGAGTAAGGAAAATGATTAACGCATTATACAAGAAGTATGGAGGTAAAGTATTCGGTGCCACTGCTTCTACCAATACAACTGAACAAGCAGGGGCCAAATCAAACAAAGTTGAAGAACAAACAACAGAAAATAAGAAAATGTCGAAGGCAAAACCCAAGGGTACTGCATCTAGCAAGCCGATAGCATACACAAAATAAAAGGACTCAGATACTCATGCATTTTCCCTAGGTAAAGGTAGACTGGTAGGAGTGACATATGCAAGAAAGAAAAAAAGTGAAGGGATAGTTGACACAAAGGCTAAAAAGGAGCCCAAGAAGGATGAAAAGGAAGGTGATAACACCTATTCCCAATCTGATGTGGAAATAAGAAGTTAGAAGAAGTGGTAGAAATGTAGTTCCAACTATTGATGAATTGGTCCACGGGATCAAAGAGTATGGAGGTTTATTTGCTGTTGGGAAAAAATTTCCCCTTTGCAACATGGAGGACAAAAGAAAAATTGAAGAAGCACTTATTTGAAACATGCATAAGTTTTGTAGAAGTCCTAGTGAACTTTATGGAATAATTCCACTAGACTTGGAAAATCAAATTGAAGGGATATGGAAAACAATTTTGAGCTAGCAAAAGGAAGTTGAAGAAGAAATAGAAAAGGGAACAAAACAGGACCAAGGTGCAGCTTCCCTTGACAAAGGGAAAAATAAAGACAAAGACTCTATTGAATGTTTTGATGTTTTCACAATTGATGATATCATAGGTAATGTTGTGTCAGATATTCCTAATCTAACAAAGGATGTTGAGCAATTAGTCAAACACCAATCAGCTATTGAAACTTTTGATAGTGATGTTACACCAGTAAAGGGAGCCGATAAAACTAAGCATCCCGGTGAAGATGAAGTCGTAATTGAAGATATACCTTATGAAGATAAAACTCATATAACTTTGGTAACAATAAATCCTCCTCACAATGAACCTCTTTTGTCAGAAAAAGATGTAGAGGAAGGAAATCCAAAGGTGATAAATTCATCAATACCACCTGTTGAAGAATCAGAGAAGAAGGAAATCGAGGAGAAGGAAGAAAAATAGAAGGAAGCAAAAAAGTAGGAAGAAGAGATGAAGGAAATAGAGGAGACCAAGGAATCGAAATAGCACAAGAAGAAAGAGGATTCTTCATCTGGTGAACCTGAAGATGGTAAGAAAATAGTGGTGGACACTCCTCTGGTAAAGAGAAAGTTACATTTAGAAAAGGAGAGTGAAAACAAGAAAGCTAAACTGACCATCATAGCCAACTCTGAGGTTAAGGCTGAAGAAATAGAGGAGGAAGAAGAGGAAGACTTTGTAATTGACATAAAGAAGATGAACCCCAAACAATTAATGAAAGTTTCTGAAAAATTGAAACTTCAAGCTGAAAAGGCAAAACATAGAGCAAAGAAAAAGAAGACCAAAATTCTTAATACTGCAAAGACTATTCTGTCTCATCTCATTCCTGACATTGTTGTTAATGACATTGTACCCATCATTGATCAGTTGGGCACTCTTGGGGTGGGTGCAAGAAGTTGAGTCCCACTTTTGGGCAAAAAGTGGAAGTGTTTTCCCTATTTTTCTTTTTTTGTTGATTGATGTCAAAATTTGAGGTACTTAGAGTTTGAATTTGAAAAAACCTTACTAATAGAAAATGTAGTGCTCGGAGTCTAATTTTTAAATAAGTAATTTATTTCAATACCCACATGGTATAAATTACTTTGTAGTAGACATATTTAAAAACCACTTTTTCAAAATGCCTGTTTCAGGACCATACCACACATGTGTACAACCACCATATTTTGACATAAATAAAAGAATTTTTGCAAATCCTTCTAGGAAAAGATACCTAATACACCAAATATTTATGAGAATATTTTTTCTTATTTTTTTATTGAATATATTTTTTTTAATTAATTTTTAATTGACTATAAAGTACATTTTCAAAACATCTGGTGTACGACCACCATAATTTGATGAAAATTTAATTTTTAATTTTTTTTTTTAATCTTCAAAATAATTGTATGTAGATTGATGTCATATAATTTATTTTCAAAAAAACCTAAAAACAAAAAAGTTATTAAAATTTAACTAAACCTCACTATTTTACATTTAGGTACCACTTTTGATTAATAAATAATGCAAAAATAGTAAAACTAATCATATCACTATGAAATTTACATTTTTGAAATTAGGACAGTGAGAACTCTAATGGGTTTTTGTTTCATCAAAAAATACAATCAGGAAGACCTTCAAAAAATTACGGCAAGGCAGAAATCTGGTATTCCAGTGCCTTAGCCATTTTTTTGGAGGTCCAAGCATAGGCTTGGTGCCACCAAGCATAACTCAAAGCCAAAAATAAGGCATAGGTGTGTTTCCCACTCCATCTTTTATGAAACAGGCACCCGTTATTTCAAATTCAAAAAACGGATGCCCGTTTTGAAATTTATAGTACTTTAAGAAACGTGTGCCCATTTTTAGAAACGGGTACACATTTTTAGAAATGGGTGCCCATTTTTAGAAACATGTGCCCATTTCTAAAAATCATGCACCTGTTTCTCTACGGTGGTCCAATCCTAAACGGGCACCCATTTTTTAAAACGTGCACTCATTTTATTTTTATGGGTCGAGGCTCCGAAGCTAAACGGGTGCTCGTTTCTTAAAAAACGGGCACTCATTTCTAGCGGCAAACTTTTTTGCTTGCAGACTTCCATGGAATTGGGACCCAACTTCTTGCACCCACCCCTTGTCAAAGCAATTGGTTAAGAGGAAACTGATCTAGAGAAGGTTGCAGTTAGACAATATGAAACAAGGAGAGGTGAAAACTTAATGGAACAAAATATCAGTTGGCAAAGTTTCTCTCTCCTCCAACACTGAAGAGGTCAAATCTATACTACAGGAAGTTGGCCAATTATTGGTCAAATCATCAAGCTTCACTGATTTAATCAAAGATCTCGAAGATAAAAGAGCTCAGACTCAAAGGGAAATCCAAGATCTAATTAGTTATTTTGATCCTCTTAAAAGCTCTACAACAACCTTTAGTGGAAAGGTCAAACAACTAACTCATGAAATCAAAAAGTTAAAACAGGAAGAGGATAAACTAGCTCTTAATCTGTTAGAGCTATAGTGATCATTGATTTCATGCAAAGGAATGTCAAAGAAGCAGAAAACCTCATAAGTGCACCTAACTGTAAGATAGTAGATGATATGGAGGATTTTGTTACAATTTTGCATGGCCAATTCAACACCATGAAACAAGTGAAGCCTTCATGGGAATCCTCTTTGCAAGATGCTAAGGAAAACTTCAAAGACATTTTTTCTCTACTTTCATGAATTATTTTGTATATTCTTTGCTATTGATGTAAAAAGCGGGAGTTTGTATATACATGAGGCACATAAATAGGGGATCAAAACTGGCACACACATGACTATTTTGTAGTGTTTTCCACAAATGCCAAAGGGGGATTTTGTTGGCATTATGATGCATTTTGAATGACCAGTGTAATGGTTGTCATTGTTGGCAACAACAACTTCTAAGTCTCTATAGTCCATTGGTAAAGGGGTAAAGGGTAACCAGTGAAGAACAAGAGTCCTTATTCCTATTGGTAGTGAGTAGACTAGTATACAGGGGTTAACTGGCTAAGTAGTGAGTAGATTGGTATACAGGGGTTAACCAGACAAGTAGAAAGTAGACCAGTATATAAGAGGTAACCGTTAGGAAAAATTGGACCGGTACATACATGACTACTGACAATACAAGAGTCTCAATCAATAGACTTAGTAACATCCAGTTGGACATCCAGCCTTCCCTATTCAACCGACAAGCTTTTTGGCATGAATAGTTGTCTTGACCGATATCCCTAGAATGATTTTTGAAGAGCAATTTGAGGCACGATAACAAATTTTTGAATTTGATTTTCTGAGGGAAAGTTATGATAGTTCTGATACTTAATATAAGTACAAATCCAATAGCCAACAAGATGAGGGGGGGGGGGTGAATCATACAAACTTAATCTTCCATAAAAACATCAGATTCAACCTCGGTAACATATACTTTAGTACTAAAACCAAAACTGTTAAACATGCAAACTCAAAAGCATATAAACATCATAAACCTCATAACACCAGATTTAACGTGGAAACCCAAATAGGGAAAAACCATTGTGGGATTTTGGACCCACTAAGAAATATACTCTTCTAGAGTATTCTCGATTAAAAGAAAATCCTGTTAAAGATTACAAACACATTGCTAGATGTGACCCGGTTAAGGGATTTCCCTCAGATCTGTTAGGATCTTCACCTTGTTAGAAGTGACCTTGTTAAAGGATTTCAAACACTCAATCAGAATGTCACCTTGCTAGAAGGTTTTACAAATAAGACTGTTAAGTCCACTCGGTCAAGAGATTTTTTGTCACTTTCACAAAATAACAGTAATAAAAATCTATCTGCAACTTCACATCTAAAATGCTAAAGTAGATTCTTATTTGTTCAATACAATCTAGACATAGAACTAATCTTGTCCATCAATTGGGCTTCTATACTTTGTTATTCAAATAGGTTTTCAAGCTTTTGTGCTTAGTAATCACTATGTAGCATCCCTATACATACAGTTGCACACATACATTGTTTATCAATAGTTTCCTATTTATAAACAATTAGCTAACCACTTAGTCTCCTTGATCACATTTCCCATGATCAATCATAGCCATCAGATCTTCAAACTTTGACCAAGTTCAATGTATCCTTCGATCTGAAAATGTTTTACCCCACCTTGGAACTTGCATACCTTTCTTGGAACTTGTGCCAGGGTATTGCGGTTCAATCTGTGCTGTAGATCTTCCTGCCGATCTTCCATTGCCATAGATTCTTAACAAACTATATTTATGACATACCAATCATTTAATCAGTTCCAGCTCATTAGCTTCCTTCATTAAATAATGCATGTAACCATTTAATGCATTCTATTAAATCTCAGTTACAATTCGGTTACAACTTGGTTACAACTTGGTAACAACTCGGTAAATACTAAACTTCACTCAGTAGACATTCCGCCTTCATTAACCGATAGTGATAACCTTAGGGTTTACCGACTAGGTTCCTTAGGGTATACCGACTAGGTTCTTTGCTTGGTAACATAGTATAGTATTATCCTTACAATTTAAAACATATGTATGATGTCAAAACAATCTAAACATCATGATCTCATCATTATCTGACTCGGTAATAGTTGCCCATTGAATACCTTATTCATCCCCTTATTCATCATATTCTTTCCTATGTCTTTTATCGACATCTTTATACTCTTTAAATCATACTTCTCAAAATATGGCAACATCATACTGAATTAGAAAATCAATTTCTTGACATCAATGAAAAAATAATAATATCAAGATAGTAAACATCCTTAATCAGTTATATCCATAATCATCAACAACCTTCTGAATATCCTTATTGAAATGCCAACAATCTTTCATTGTTTGTTATAATGCTATATTGCCAACAATCTCCCCCTTTGGCATTGATGGCAAAACCAATTGATTTGACCTTAAAAGATTCGGATTGTTGTGATTCTGAAATGCTGAAATGCTCTCTCTTGCTATCATCAGACTTCTCCCCCATACATTAGACTTCACCTATTTTTTCAGTCTTCTTTCCAATCTTCAGTGTTCTCCCCTTTCTCAATTTTCTCCCCCTTTGACAACAATGCCAAAAAGTAAAGAACTAAAACATAATTTTTTTTTGTATGAAGTGAATTCTTGCTGTAGTGTGTCAATTCAGTCTTGGTCAGAGCATTTTGTCTTCAGTTCCTAGTTCTTGTATGGTATCCTATACACCTTTAGAAAACCTCCTAAAGTGTGTAAATCAACATCAACTCCTAAAAGATATTCGATAGAGTCATCAGATTGATGCTTTCACTAAACTTGGTCAGTGAGTAGAAGATAGGGGTAGGACCTCTAACTTACTTCTGAGATATTCAAAAGTGTCCCTTGGTAGTGGTTTGGTGAAGATATCTGCTATTTGTTCCTTTGAGCTAACATACTCCAACACCACTTTCTTCTCTTGAGCTTCTTCTCTAAGATAATGATATTTGATAGAGATGTGCTTTGTCTTAAAGTGCATAACAAGATTCCTTGAAATGTTAATGGCACTAGTATTGTCACAGAATATAGTTACTAGCTTGGTAACTTTCTCATTTATACCTTCCAACAGTTGTTTGATCCATACAATGTTGGTAGAGTTCAATGTTGTAGCAACGTATTCAGCTTCTGCTGTTGACTATGAAACACATCCTTGTTTCTTGCTAAGCCAACTCACTAGTCTTTCTCCTAAAAAGAAAGCTCCTCCACTTATGCTTTTTCTGTCATCAATGTTGCCTACCCAATCAACATCAGTATAAAATTTTAAATCAAAATCATTTCTTTTCTGATATACTAAGCCATAATCTTCAGTGCCTTTCAAGTATCTAAAAATTCTTTTGATTGTTGTCATGTGTGTTTCCTTAGGATCTACAGAGAATCTTGCAACTATACCTACTGCATGTGCTATGTCTGGTCTGCTATGAGCAACATATTGTAGCTTTCCAATCATGGATCGGTAAAGTGTCTCATCAATAGATGCAAATTCATCATTTTTTGATAATTTATAGTTGGTAGTCATAGGAGTACTTATTGGTTTTGAATCCTCCATTCCAAATTTCTTCAAGATTTCCTTTATGTACTTGGATTGAGTAATGAAAATCTCATTTTTCATTTGCGGTATCTGTAAACCTATAAAATACTTTATCTCACCGATTAATGACATCTCAAATTCTTTGCTCATTTCATTTCCAAAGTTCTTGCATAAAGAGTCATTTCCACAAAATATAATATCATCAACAAATATGGCTAAGATTAGTATTCCATTTTCATCATTCTTCATGTACATATTGATGTTCTCACTTGTCCTTATAAAACCAATCTTAATCAAATAAGAGTGCAATCTTTCATACCATGCTCTAAGTGCTTGTTTCAAACCATATAAAGCTTTGTTCAATTTACATACCTAATCTTTATTATTGTCTTCAACAAATCCTTCAGGTTGTTCAATAAAAACTTCTTCTTCTAATATTCCATTCAAAAATACAGATTTGACATCCATTTGATATATCTTAAAATTTTTGAAAGCAGCATATGCCAACAATGTTCTTACTCATTCAAGTCTAGCAATAGGTGCAAAAGTTTCACCATAATCAATTTCTTCTTCTTGAGCATAACCTTTGCAAACTAGTCTTGCTTTGTTTCAAATGACCTCTCCTTTTTCATTTAGCTTGTTTCTAAAAATCCACTTTGTACTAATTACATTTTTGTCCTTCGGTCTTGGGATTAGTGTCCATGTGTCATTCTTCTTGATTTGATCAATCTCTTCTGTCATAGCATTTATCTAATCTTCATTGTTGAATGCCTCTTTCACTATTCTCAGTTCAAATACAGATATCAAACATGTTTGTGGCACTTTCTTTTCAATCATCAGTGTTCTAGCATAATCCACAATAGATCTATTTCTTCTCTCAGCTATTCCATTTTGTTGTGGAGTTCTTGGTGCAGAGACTTGTCTTTTAATACCATGATCATTGTAGAATAAGTTGAATTCATTAGATGTGAACTCTCCTCCTCTATCTGATCTAAGACATTTCAGTTGTCTTCCTGTTTCATTTTCAACTCTTGCCTTGTACCATTTAAACATTTGAAAAGCTTCTGCTTTATCTTTTAAAAACATTACTGACATCATCCTTGAATAGTCATCTACAAATAATATGAAATATTTATCACCGTAATAACTTTGAACTTTCATAGGAAGACAAAGATCAGTGTGCACAAGATATAAAATTCCCTTAGAAGTGTAAGACTTACTTGTAAAGCTTGATCTTGTCATCTTACCCATCTAGCATCCTCAACACATAGCATTCTCAGGTTTTTCAAGACTCGGTAGACCTCTTACTCGGTGCTTCTTACTTATTTTGATCAAATTATCAAAATTTGCATGACAAAACCTTTTATGCCATAACCAAGTATCATCTATCTTTGCATACAAACACTTGTTACGAGTTGAGTCAAGATGAAATGTATTACCTTTTGTTTGTGTCCCGGTAGTAGCTAACTTTCCATTCTTGTCATGAACTTTGACAATTCCTTTCTGAAATTCTATTTGGTAACCTGTGTTGTTTAGCTATGCTACACTCAACAAATTGTATTTCAAACCTTCAACCCAATAAACATCATTGCATCTTGCATTGTCAAGAACTGTTATAGATCCTTTACCTTTCACCGGATATGGTGCATCATTACCAAATCTAACATAGCCTCCATCATAATCTTCTAATATAACAAACTTGTGTTTATTTTCTATCATATGATGTGAGAATCCACTATCTATGATCCAAGAATCATTAGTGTTTATGTGAGATATTAGGGATTTTTCTTCATACCTTTCTTCATCTAATCCATCTTTGATAGCCACATAAACTACTTCCTCTGTATCAATTTCATCTGATTTATCATCATTGGATTCCTCATCAGCTATTAAGCATGTCTTTCTATCTCTTCTTCTGAAGTCTCGGTGTCCTCTGTAATGATTATCTTTCTATCTGTCATCTCGATAATCTCTCTTTTCACTAGATTCTCTGTCAAGACAGTTAGAAGCCATATGACCTATTTTATCACAATTGAAACATTTCAAAGGTAGTTTTCCTTTATACTTACCTTTGCCTCTCGGTAACCTTTTGGCTAATAGTGCTTCAAACTCTTTCTGCTTTCTGATTTCCTCATATAGTTTGTGTACTTCTTCCATGTTCTTACAAAATCTCTCACTTGCTCCACTATGATCTCCTTCAGAGTACTTATACTTTCTTTCATTGTAATCATTAGATTCATCAAGATGAAAAGAACTAAATGCATATTCAACTTTATTTACTGAAGATCCACTGTTATCAAAGTTACTTAACTCAAATGCATGTACCTTACCAATAGTAGCATCTAAAGAAACTGGCACATTAGGTATAGACCTTAATTCATTGATTGTAGAGACCCGGATTGCATAAGTTGGTAGAAGGGTTCTTAACAACTTACTTGTTATATCCTTTCTTCAATAGTTCCACCTGCTCCTTTGATTTGATTGACAATCTCTTTTAGTTTTGTACTGTACTGAGTTATGTTCTCACCTTCATTCATCCTCATCGATTCAAGTTGTCCTCTTAGACTATCTACTTTTGCTCTTTGAACATGTTTATCTCCTCCATATACTGATATGAGCTTATCCCACATTGGCTTTGCATCATTGCAGCCTTCTAGATCATTAAACTTTGAGTCGGTCAATGCAGATGTTATTTCAATCATTGCTTGAATATGTTCTTGGTTTGCCTTTATCTCTTCCATTGTCAGTGGATAGGTGCCCGGTGTGATGAAATCATTCTCTAGATAGTATACAACATATTCTCCAACTCCTGATAGGTGCAGCTTCATCCTTTTTTGCCATGTAGAGAAACTTGACTTGTTCAGCTTTAGTGCATCCCTCTTATACATCTTTGGATCTTTAACTCAAGTGCCTTTAGAATTTTCTTCTAGAGTCCAAAGCTCTGATACCAATTGATAGTTTTGATACTTAATATAAGTACAGATCCAATAGCCAACAAGATGAGAGGGGGGGGTGAATCATACAAACTTAATCTTCCATAAAAACATCAGATTCAACCTCGGTAACATATACTTTAGTATTATAACCAAAACTGTTAAACATGCAAACTCAAAAGCATATAAACATCATAAACCTCATAACACCAGATTTAACGTGGAAACCCAAATAGGGAAAAACCACTGTGGGATTTTAGACCCACTAAGAAATATACTCTTCTAGAGTATGCTCGGTTAAAAGAAAATCTTGTTAAAGATTACAAACACATTGCTAGATGTGACCCGGTTAAGGGATTTCCTTCAGATCTGGTAGGATCTTCACCTTGTTAGAAGTAAACTTGTTAAAGGATTTCAAACACTCAATCAGAATGTCACCTTGCTAGAGGGTTTTACAAATAAGACTATTAAGTCCACTCGGTTAAGAGATTTTCTATCACTTTCACAAAATAACAGTAATAAAAATCTATCTGCAACTTCACATCTAAAATGCTAAAGCAGATTCTTATTTGTTCAATACAATCTAGACATAGAACTAATCTTGTCCATCTGTGAGGCTTCTATACTCTGTTATTCAAACAGGTCTTCAATCTTGTATGCTTGGTAATCACTATGTAGCATCCCTATGCATACACTTGCCTGCATACATTGTTTATCAACAGTTCCCTATTTATAAACAACTAGCTAACCACTTAATCTCCTTGATCACATTTCCCATGAGCAATCATAGCCATCAGATCTTCAAACTTTGACCAGGTTCAATGTATCCTTCGATCTAAAAATGTTTTACCCCACCTTGGAACTTGCATACCTTTCTTGGAACTTATGCCAAGGTATTGCAGTTCAATCTGCATTTTAGATCTTCCTGCCGATCTTCCATTGCCATAGATTCTTAACAAACTATATTTACTGCATACCAATCATTTAATCAGTTCCAGCTCATCAGCTTCCTTCATTAAATAACGCATGTAACCATTTAATGCATTCTGTTACAGCTTGGTTATAGCTCAGTTACAACTCGGTTACAACTCGGTAACAACTCGGTAAATACTAAACTTCGCTTGGTAGACATTCCACCTTCATTAACCGATAGCGATAACCTTAGGGTTTATTGACTAGGTTCGTTAGGGTTTATCGACTAGGTTCTTTGCTTGGTAACATAGTATAGTATTATCCTTACTATTTACAACATATGTATGATGTCAAAACAATCTAAACATCATGATCTCATCATTGTCTGACTCGGTAATAGTTTCCCATTGAATACCTTATTCATCCCCTTATTCATCATATTCTTTCCTATGTCTTTTACTGACATCTTTATACTCTTTAAATCATACTTCTCAAAATATGGCAACATCATACTAAATTAGAAAATCAATTTCTTGACATCAATGACAAAATAATAATATCAAGATAGTAAACATCCTTAATCAGTTATATCCATAATCATCAACAACCTTCTCAATATCCTTATTGAAATGCCAACAATCTTTCATTGTCTGTTATAATGCTATATTGCCAACAAGTTGGTGCTAGAACCAAAGGCTAATATATTCACATCTTTCATTCTGATTATTATGATTGGGAGTATGAGGAAAATATATGTGTGAATGTTAAAAGGGATAACAAAATAGAGTGCAGTAGATAGAGGTATGAATCGGTGAAGACAAAACCGATTAGAAGAACAAAGCATGCAAACTGAATCTATGAGATAAAGATAGTGTTATTGGACAGATCAATCATTTTTGTTGCCTTCTAAAAATTGCAGCATTGTAAATCCCTTAACAGGGTGAACCTTAACCGGTTCTTTATGTAAAATCTCTTAATTGCGTCACTTTAGATATGAAGTTGTAAAATCCTCTAGCGAGATGAATTTTAACAAGTTCTAAGGTATTCTTAATCGGATACCAATCACTTCTAATAGGGTAATATTCTTAGAAAGAACTGGTTGTAAGCTCTTAATAGGGCACTCTTTTTCACTGCAGTAAAAGAGATTGTGGGTTATCCCCACCATGGTTTTCTCCCTCTAACCAAGGGTTTCCACATATAATTGCTAGTGTTATGTGATGCTTATTTGTGCATGCAAATCTTTTTCGTTGATGTTCTCTGCTTTCATGATTAATGCAATGTTTAAGTTGATTTGGAAGGATAGTTGCACACCGGTAATTTTGAATTGTGAATAAATTGTTTTGGCTGACTCGTCCCCCTCTCAGTCACCGGTTAATACTAACAATACTTTGATCAAGAGTATGATAATATTACAAAAAGAGGAATGCACTTTCAATTAGGCTCACTGCCTAGAGCTCACTACTCAAATAAAAAAAGAGGGCTACAACCCGAAGGACTCACTATCCTACAAATGATTACAAAAAATTACAATAGAGTTGGACTAAATAATAGCATCTACTAATGCCAAGTATTAGTTTCAGTTAAGAACAATCTGACTGACTTCCTCTATTCTTCTTATCTTCCCTATTCTGCAGCACAGTCATATACGAGAGCACCAAATCTGCATATTGATGCTCATTCACTCCTTACACATCAACATTCGCACATATACCAGATCTACTATATCAAAATGATCATGCAAGTTGACCTTATATATCCGCATCAACAAAACAAATCAATTCTCATGTCGGCTTCCAAAAATTGTATAACACCAACATGAAACGTGTAACCAACAAGTCAGCTCAATTCATCCACTAATCCATATGTGGACCTAAACAAGATGATAATAATCTTCACACATGTTGGCCCAATCTCCCTGAACTCGAAACCAATCACCAAAATCATCCCAAGGATTCTGGATCACACGTTACATCAAAATAGCTCTGATCTTCTTGGATTACTGAATACGAGACCTTCAATTTCGCTCATGAATTAACACCAAAAATCAAGATTACGGATTAAGCTTCATTGAACCTTGAATCATCTGCCTCTATTACCAAAAACAAAGTTATGCAACCAAAATTAAGATCTATATACTGTACTCATACTTTGTCGGTTACTGTATTCCACCTTCTAGACTTATGCCAAATGAATAATGAAACTTTCAGTAAATCAAATCTACATCTACTAGATATGATTTCTGAAATGATTTTCCATCAATGACAACTCCTAAGCATTTCTCATCCATCTATCTTCCCCAAAATAGTGTTTGTTGCCAACATGGGGATGGTTTTTTATTAGCCCCCATGCAATAGTCATGAGGTATCCCAATACATTTTGAGAAAACTCGATTGTGAGTTTGTCTTGAATGAGATCCCAAACTATTTTGATTTATTATATTTCTAGGGTAGAGTTGGGGGCTCCTCACATGATAGAGTGGGTGCACACGATGTCCCAAACATCCAAACCTATGGTGCAACATGTCATTATTCCTTCCTTTGAGAAGGGGAGTGTTGAGGTCAAAACTTTAGACTCTATTAACTCACTCACTTAGACCCTTATAAAGTATGCTAGGCCTCTAGTAGAGGTTGATGTGGGTGATTATTCTAGGCTTCAAGTTATAGCTCACTTTTGTCAATATTAAGGGTCTCTTTGTACTTTTCTTCCTGATAGTAGTGAGCATGCATGTGCACACGATGAGTTTTCTATAGAGAATAATGTCATGACAAAATCTTTCTTGAATGAAACTTTCGACATTGATACTCAAATGAATTTAATTAAAAGTTTATTTCATTTGTTTCATTAAATTTTATTTGGAAATATAAGAATGTAACTAAATTAGTAAATTATTATGATAAAAAAATAGGATCAAAGTGTTGACAATACTAGCAACTTTCCCACAACATAGCTTTTTCATGACCTCATCCACTCCATAGGTATATAACCAGTAAAGAAATATTATATGTGAATAGTCAAACCTTATGCGAAGTATTTTCTCATTAGTCATTTTGGATGTCAAATAGATTGATGTTGGATCTTCAATATCAACACCTCATAGTGAATTTCATCGACAATCTTTCACCTAGGTAAACAATTTAGATAGTTGTGGTAATTGATCAACATAATTTGTTTCATTTTTAGATGTTGACATAAGAGACTCCTCCTAGTGTTCATACCATAATGGAGCGTGGTGTTTCTGTAGGAGTAGCAAGTTTAGTTTGTTTGACATAATTATGAGACATATTAGTAAATTTAACATTACGTTTGTTCTTTTAATAGTATATTATCGACAATTTTAATGATACTTGTATTTAGTTTAATTTATATCGTGATGCCTATAAGAGGGGTTGTCACGCCAAATCATGAATGTATGCTTGTTGTGGATGAACATTGTCATTATTTGTATGTCATTATAAGTGATTATTCTATTATATGTCAATCTGAAATTCATTTTTTGTATATATTAGCATCATTCCTTTTATTATATCAGGTTCAATTACATAAAATTTTGGAGAGGAGGTTGAGTGGGTGCACCCAAAAGACACCTGCATCATAAATATCTCCATCCACTCGACAACCAACTATATCTTGTGATATGTTTCTTTCCCCTAGAGGGAAATGACTAGATTAGGGTCTTATGCTCTATGTCTATATGTAATTTTTAAACATATTTGTTGTATTATGGATATGTGACATTCTATGTCCATATGGCTTTTGGCAAGTCTATTTGACTTTATTGGATATTTTGTATACTTCTATCGATAAATAATGTTGTATGGAATTATATCCTTTTGATTAGTGCAAATCATTTGTGCCATGGTTATCCATGATTGCATTACAAATGATTAAATTAATAACTGCACAAAGTTGATTGTTAGTTAAGCTTCCAGCCTAAATATGAATCTCTATAGTAGATATAATTACCATTATCATTTTCAATATTTTCAATGTTTGATTTATTCTTTCACTCAATTTTTGATATCATACATATTTATTTCATGGGTTATTTAGGAATGTATGAATCTTCCAATTTTGAAAAAAAAATGTGTATATACGAGGACTTTCCCAAATTCTATCATGAAAGAGATTTCTTATATGCTATATTAATGATTGTTTTTTTTATGTTTTTATATTTGAGCCTATATTGACTCACTTTGCATTTGAATTTGTTCATTTTAGCATCATAAGTTACCTCAAAATTCAGAACATTAAAACAACCATAATAAGCTTGGTGCTAAACAAGACCATGTCTATCATAGACATGACCACACTGACATTTGAACTGATTATTCAACCCCAAGACATAGAAAAAATATAGGCTATCTTGCAACTTCATATTGCATGTATTTCATGAATTTTGGGGCAACAAAAAACATTCACCATGGTCATATGGTTTCATGTCTTCAAAGTTTGAGAGAGGTTTTTGTAGAGGGTTGTAACATGATTATATATGATTAGTCATATCGTTTGTATGGGACATAGACACTGAGAAATGTTCCATCAAAGTTGGACAATTTTTTAGTTTTTAAGGCACTCAAGAGGATGCATCAGTAGGGTATGGCCATAAGTATTCTAATGAATTAGCAAGAAAAATAGGGGCATACCTAGCATAGAAACATCCTCTTGGTCATGTACACATTGAAGGTTCATGACCATGACAAGGAAAAAGAAAGTTACAATATATTGCAACTTTTCATTGAACACATATTATGCTTTTTATTGCAACAAAAAAAGTGTTGACAAAGGTAGATGGGTTCAAGTCTTCAAAAACCAAGAGAGATTTTTGTAGAGGGTTGTAACATGACCCTATAGGATCAGACAACTTGTTCGTATGCACCATGGGTACCAATAAATGAACCATGAAAGTCTGCCAATTTTTACACTTTGAGCACTTAAGGGAATGTGTTGGTAGGGTATGGCTCGGAGTGATCGAGAAATTAGGAAAGAAAAACTAGGGCATTCCTAGTGTAAAACTAGCCTCCTAGATTCCTCTGCATTGACACTTCATGCCCATGATGAGCAGAATGAAAGTTAGGTTATATTGTGCAACTTTTTACTGAACCCATCTGACGCTTTTTGTTGCAACAAAAAAGTGTCGACATAGGCAAATGGGTTTGAGTCTTCAAATATTGAGAGAGGTTTTTGTAGAGGGTTATAACATGAACCTAAATGATTAGATGAACCATTCATATCTATCACAAATACTAGGAAATTTGTTATCAAAGTTTTACAATTTTCACACTTCGAGCTCTTAAGGGAATGCATCGGTAGGGTATGGCCTAAGGCGATTGGGCAAGTTGTTGACTCAAACAGGACATGCCTAGCATGAAAAATGACCTATTGGATATGTACATACTAATGGTTCCTGTCCATGACAAATGAAATTAAAGTTAGGGTATATTGTAATATTTCATTAAACACATTTCACGTTTTTTGTTGCAATATAAAAAGTGTCAGCGCGGGTAAATGGATTCAAGTCTTTAGAAACTAAGAGAGGTTTTTGTAGAAAGCAATAACACAACCCCATAAGATCTGACAACTTGTTTGTATATGTCACAATTGATGACAAATGTGTCATCAAAGTTTGACAGTTTTCACACTACAAGCACTTAAGGCAATGCATTGGTAGGGTATGGCCTGGAGCGATCGGGTGTAATACCCTAAAAATGGTCATCTAAACCATGGGCCCCTAATCTCGACAACATCACCAAGGTCCTAAACAAACAAAATTAAATCAATCTTGAGCACATTAGTAATTCTTTAATTATCAAATATCACATGGAAAATCAATTACTCAATATTAATTAAATATTCATTTAATTAATTGAATCATTTCCAAGAATATCATTTTGATCAATTATCCCATTTTAATTTATTAAATATCCTTGCATATTTAATTAATTAATAAATTTTCCATTTAATCATGCAAAAGGAATTAATTTATTACAAAAGAGAAATTAATTACAAAACAAGAGTTGAATTGAAATTAAACAAAAAAAATTGAATTGAGAGAGAAATCAAACTTGAGATATTATTTCTTTTTCTAAATTTAGAACTTGAAATCAGAAAAGCAATTTAATTGAATTATTGAATTATTCTCTAAAATTGAAACTCAAAGCTTTTCAGAAAAAGAAGTTCAGTTGCATTGAAAAGACTCTTTTCTTGAATAAATAAAAGAATTATCTATTTTTATCACAAATGCATGGAATTAATTTATTATTATTTCCAATGCAACTTGGACTTCTAATTTGAATGCATTTCAATTAAACTATAATTGGAATCTATCTCAATGTTAACTAAACTTGATTTCTCAATTATTTTCAATTAATTCTAAATTGAGCTTTTCTCCTTTGTGATTCTCTATAAATTTAGTCTTTAGCTCTCATTCCAATTTACCCCAGAGATTTTTGAGAACACGCTTGGAGATTATTATCACACTAATTTCGCTCTGGAGTCATTGAAGATTATTGTGCTTTTTTAGATTACTCATCCATTTTACATCCATTATTGCTTGAATTGGTTATTTGCTTGAATTATTCATCCATCTTGCATCCATATAGTTAAATATCATATAGATTAAATCCTTCGTCTTGGTGTAGTCTAGTCACTAGTATTGTTTATAAAAATCTCAGAGCAATCTTATACTCACATCTTTTAGAAGGCAATTAGTCACTTTGTTATGGTTTATTACTTATTGATTATTGATTATTAACCATGCATATAATGACTTCATTGATGTGTTGTGCTTGCAGCTTACAAACTAATTTTTCACATACACATATTCTAGCGCCCACCGTGGGGCAGAAGACTACATTTTTCGACTTCCAAGAATGACTGCTTGTTTTTTTTTTTGTTATTTTCCAGATTTCGGATTTTTCAATTTTTCGTCCGTACATCTCATACGACATTTCCCACAGGCTGAAACGACAAACTGTAGGTGTCATACAAACTGGAATCCTATCTTGTACGAGTTGGGATCCTATATCATACGAGTTTTTATACTGTTGTACGACTCTGTATTTTCTGGTTAAGAGGCAAATTTTCATGATTTTTTTTATTATTCTAATGATTGACCCTGACAGTTTATCTGCCTATCCTAGAATTTTTCACAACCTAATCAATTTTTCCAGAACGCTTGTCAAAGAATATGCTTGTCACACAAAGACAATATGACTACTATTTCATTATCTTTGCAGGTTGCCTAAGGAGAATCAACTAAACATCGTGTATTCTTTAAATTCATTTTTTAGGAACCTAACTTGCTATCTGGTTAAAGAACAAATCTTTCTTTTGTGTTTTTAGAAGATTCTAAGAGGTAGGAGAGTATGCTCTTGTCTTTTTCTAGACAATCAGAAATCCACACCCTTGAGGATTTTTCTTTGTTTGAGATTTGTACATCTTTAGCAGGCCTTCCCTCCTGAGGGGATGAAAAACTCTTAAAGATGTTATGACTGGTGTGAGGGGAATGACCTAAGTGGGAATGGCTAGATGCCAAGTACTCAAAAACCCACTATAAAATAAACATGATTTGATGAAAACCAAGTCAACAACAGTGCTCGGGAATAGCTCTCCTCCATACCTTCGGGTATATTAAACCTTGGTTTTCAAGGCTGGGAGACCTCTTAATTGAGTTTATACCTCGACGTGCCGAACGGATCTTTGACTAAGTCCAATTTAAAATTAGAAGCTACCTGGTACACCTCCAAAAGGGGGATAATCTTTGTGCAAGAGAGATAGTAACTCTCCCAAGATACTTGTCATTTTGTGCTCCCACTAGCATTTGGAGTCAAATAATACGGCGTTGAGAATCCATTGCTTGAGACTCAGCAACCGTATTCTGATTAGCTATTGGGTGTGTACCTGAGTCTACAAGCAAAGATTTTATTTCCTCACCAAATTCCTTAGGGTTTTCATGTTGTGATTGGAGTCACTATACATAATACTTGTTTTCTGTGTTTTCATCCTTGAAACAAAAATTGAAATACCAAAAATTGGAGAAGACGAGAAACAACTCAGTGATTTGAAACTCTGTCCGTGTCAAAAACTAGTCCATCTTAAGTCAAAACTTTGTCTGTGTCAGAAACTAGTCCATCCTAAGTCGAAACTCTGTTTGTGTTAGAAACTAGTGCATCTTAAGTCAAAACTTTGTCCGTGTCAGAAACTAGTCCATCTAAAGTCGAAACTCTATCTGTGTCAGAAAATAGTCCATCTTAAGTCGAAAATTTGTCCATGTTAGAAACTAATCCATCCTAAGTCGAAACTCTGTCCGTGTCAGAAATTAGTCCATCCTAAGTTGAAACTCTGTCCGTGTCAAAAACTTGTCCATCTTAAGTCAAAATTTTGTATCCTGGTCCAAAATCAGTCCATCTCAAAATTGGTCATACTCAGTTATCATACTCAACAATAAAAAAAACTCAGAATTTATAAGCTTTGTCCTATGAACAGTCATACGAGTCTGATATTTTATCGTGTTGCACCTAATCCTGTCTCGTACGAGTCTTCTGATTTGTCATCCTAGACCCTATCCTGTGTCATATGAGTCATTTTAATCTGTCGTCTGGTTTTGTATCTTGTTTCATACGAAACAAAACTGCTTTGAGTATTTTTTCATCCTACACATACCCATCTATCGTACGGTACGAGATAGCAACTCGTACGAAACAAAAATTTTGTCGTCTTGTAACTGCTAAATTGTCGTCTGGTTCAGAAAATCCTGTCATACAAGTCTCTGGTTTTGTCAAAATAGAACAATCAAACTTGCCTAAAAATAGCTTACAACGAACATAATACTGGTTATCAATTTTCCTGAGCATAAATAGATCAAGATAGTGTACCTCTTCCATTTGCATTGCACGATTTGGTTGATCATCTTTCAGCTAGTTCAATCAACTACCTATCAAATTTTAGTCACTTAGATAACGTCTTATATAGGATAGATCATTCCTGAAACCAGATTGAATCTTACACTACGCTTAGAATCAACTTAGATAAACATCTTATACAAGATAGATTGTTCCTGAAACCAGACTAAATCTCAGTTGTTTCTCCCAAACAATACATTAACCGAACAACTAGCTCTGAAATTGATCTTGACCTCTGCATCACAAATAGCTTTAGGTCGCACTAATCCATAAAAATGCCTACATAAACCAAGAGTTCTAGTAAGAAAGAATCCAAAGGCAAAGGAATACCCTTTTCATACACCGACAATCCATTTTACGAAAAGGATCCACTCACTTACATACCGTCATCATCAGGCGAACCAATTTTTGATGAGCCTAAATCTCTCACTATATATGAGATAGAATACAATGACGAAAACAAGGATGATAATAGCATTCCCAAAAATGATAATGACTCCTCATCATCAAGTGAGGATGATGAAGACACTGAACCTCCAAAAAAAGAAATCCTTGACTGTCAAAAGGACAAAGACTTTAGAAAAATGATGAAAGCTATCATGAACCAAGAGAAGGAAGACTATTTCTTAGAACTAGCAAAACAAGGTGCTAAACTTCCTACTGGATATGATGTTCAGACGCTTGTTACTAAAAAGAAAGAATCACCTATACTCATGGTACACAAACAATTACTAGCCTTACAGATGGAAGTCACAGAACTAAAGAATAAGGACAAGTCCCCAAAACAATATTCTCTGGACACAATATGTCCCTTTCCATTTGACAAGAATCTATACATGCCTCCATTTACTTCATGAGTGGAGATCCCAAAATTTGATAAGTATGATGGTACCTCAGATCCCCAAGATCATGTCAAAGAGTTTTGTGTCACCTGTATGGAGTTCATGCACGATCAAACGTACCTCATGTGTCTTTTCCCTAGGAGTTTAGGGGGTCAAGCAATGGAATGGTTCTCAAGTCTACCCAAAGGAATAAAAATGTTTGAAGAACTAATCCAACTATTTTTTCAACAGTACTCATACAACATTTGACATCCTGTGACTATGATCAATCTTTGTAATCCTCAACAGAAAATAGGAGAGCCTCTTCTTACTTTTCTCGAATGCTCGAGAAAGATGTTTTCTAGGTATTCTCTACCTATTCCAAACTCTGAGAAAATGGATATATTTGTCAATAACTTGGTCCCCGAACTGAAATATGTGCTCATAAAGAAGGGGGATATCACACCTTGGAAAGAAACACAAACAAGATCTAGCTCTAAAGAGAAGAACAAGTATTGGAAGTTTGGCAAAGACAATAATAGAAATTTTGTTAATGATGGAGTAGTAGACACTATCAAAACCAACTCAAAATCCACAATATTCAACTTGGCTAGTGGTACACAAGCACTTAAAGCTGCTAAGGCTGCAATAGAAAATTCGCCAAAGAAAACAAAGGAATGGTTCAAAGAAAAGCCTTGTCTTTCTAAACCTAAGCATGATTTTACTCATCTCGATGAATCGTATGAATCCACTTTCAAAACTTTGTTGGCAAATAACTTGATAACACCACAAGATAACTCTAGACCATATGATCCAGAAGTCAAACCAAGATGGTGGAGAAAAAATGAATACTGTGACTTCCATTGGAATAAAGGTCATAACATAAACAATTGCATGAAGCTAAAACATGAGATTCAAGATCTCATAGACACTGGTAAAGTTGTAGTTGGGAATCATCTGACTAATATAGATCATAAAGCATTTAAAGACCCTTTGCCTATTTACGAACAAGGTGATTCTTCAAAGACCAAAGGAGGTGCCAAGGTAAATTATACTTATGTCAATCAGGACAACATTATCAACATGATTGAGCCTTCCCACTTGGAATATTGCAATGTAATTATAGTCCAAGATAAGCCAAATGAATCACGCTATGCAAGAGCTCTCATCCGTTCTCAAAAGAAAGTCACCCTCCAAGGAGCTAGTTCTTCCGACTCGGCTCAAGCAACATCAAACCCATCAGCCTTGCCAAACAAACAAAAAGAATCAACCTTGGACAAATTTAAAAGGCTAACTTCATCATCATATTCTGGATATAGTGACATTGAACAGTTGAAAAGGACAAATGCTCAAATCTCGATCTTTGAATTGCTAAAACTCTCATCTACTCACAAAGAGATCCTAGACAAAGCATTGCTCACCACCAACATTCTAAAATATTTAGACATTGATCGATTTCAGTCTATGGTGGGTCATCCGACTTCACCTCACTATCTGCCTTCTCAGAAGAAGATGACAACCCACTAAATCATCCACATAACTAGCCATTGCATATTGAAGCCATAATCCACAAACACAGAGTCAAATG
Source organism: Cryptomeria japonica (assembly GCF_030272615.1). Classification (NCBI taxonomy): domain Eukaryota; kingdom Viridiplantae; phylum Streptophyta; class Pinopsida; order Cupressales; family Cupressaceae; genus Cryptomeria; species Cryptomeria japonica. The sequence goes on along the minus strand of NC_081411.1, from coordinate 329,929,019 downwards.
TGTTTTGATAGATGGAGGCACGGGGTTGAATATCTGTACTTACAGTCTGCTTACACAACTAGGATTCTTTGAAAATGTCATTGATCCTGGCAAGAAAATAACAATAAAAGCCTATGATGAAGAAAAAAGGACTTCTAAAGGTCAGGTGTCATTACCAATTAGAGTGGGACCGATAGAGAGAGATGTCCTTTTCCAGGTTCTTGATATTCCATTGTTGTATAATATATTACTAGGTAGGCCATGGATTCATGAAATGAAGGCAGTACCATCAACATACCATCAATGCTTAAAGTTTCCTTATAACGAAGCTGAAGTCAGTATTCCTGTTGATACAAATGTCATCTGTAATGCATTGGCAAAAGGTGCAAATAATTTTGTACCTCATAATAGGGCAGCCTCTCCAAATGCAGATCTAGAAGGACTAATGAAAGACTTAGAAAAGAGATTGAAAATTACAAATACCAGCATGGATGGCTACAAGATAGAACCGTTACTTTCATTAGTTTCTCTCCCTCCATTACCAAAATAGTTGGGCAAGCCATCAGAGGCTATGAGAACACAAACTTCAGCTCCGAATACCATATATGATGGTCTCTTTGTACATTCTTCTACCTCTTTGGTGGATGAAATAGAAGAAGATGTTGTTCTTAATTGGCTCTTTAAGGAAGATAGCCAAAATGAGGAGGTATGACATTGTGATATTTCCTCATACCAATATGGTCCTAGCTACAAAATTATCCAACGCATGGGGTACTTAGGTACTGGTCCTCTGGGAAAACAAAAGGAAGGTATTACCAAACCAATTCAGCTACAAACCAAATCCACAAATTATAAGGCTAGACTGGGATACAATCTGAAAAAGACATCAGACCAAAAACATGTTTCTAAGTCTAAGTGGCAGATAAGAATATCGCCTTTAACATTACAGAAAGTAGACACTCAAAAAATAAAAGCAAAGTGCAAAAAAGAGAAAGAGGAATCAACAGTCAAGAAAGAAGAAATAGTCAGTGCTCAAGCTTCAATGGTATCAGCTACAATAATATAGGAAGTTGAGGTCCCTAAGGATATAAGAGATGGAGTAGTAAGAATCAGAGAATTGTTTGCACCATTAAAAGTTCCAGTCACATATACTAGCAGGAAGCAAGTAGATGATTCAGAGACTGATTCAAACGAGTATGAATGGGGTCTTGACCACCTCTCAGACACATCCACTACAAGAACTCCAGAAGATTCTAGTGATGTCATAAATGATGCTCAAGAGCTGATGCGCATAAAACTATAGAAAGAAATACAGGAAATTAGACAAAAGAGATAAGCAAATTATGAACAAGGACTGAAAGAAGGAAGAATACTAGAAAGCTTCTAATCTATGTACCCCTATCCTAAAATAGAACAATTCAGGTATAACACTACACAAGAAGAGTTGGAAGCTATAGAACAAGAACCGGTTATCAATCCAAAAGAAGCTGAATGGAGTAGATGACAGCAAATCACAGAAATAGCAAGATCATGTCAACAGGTGTGTCAGATAAAAATGACAAATGAACCACAACATGAAGGAACTTGCAATATTAAAGATGTTGGTATTGATACCATACATATGCTTACTAAATCACCTAAAGAAGACTCAGAAACTTCATCCGATGACTTTGACGAATCTGATGACAGTCTTATTCAAGATGATATCTACTCAGCCTCAAATTCTAAGTCAGTTGATACAAACAATGAAAATCTATCTACTGATCTTATCACTATTAAACCATGATATGACATCCAGTCTGGCATAGTGAATGATGTTACAAGTATGTCTATCAGATTAGATCGATTAAATATTAATGTGAACTTTAATAATCATGATCCAACTTTTCCTGGTCTCGAGACACTTACGCAAGGTATCATTCTGGAACTCAACTTTTCGATCCACAACTGTGATAACAATACCGTGAACACTCTTGAACCTATCCAAGATTTATCCTTAGTACATCCCAAATTGATTGACTGTACTTTACAAAACCAACCCATGAATATACCTACTTTTGCCAATGACTATACGTTAGCCTATTATCTCAATGCAGTCGAACCTACAGACTCTTCCACCAGTGAATAGAGTGAAAATATGACTGAAGCGGATATCAAGTATCTTAGTCACAAAAACAAGAAAAATAAAAAATAAAAGATCTGATGGCAAAAACCATATTGTGGTGGTGTCAAAATCTAAAAATGAGAAAATAAAGGACGTACCTAAAGGTGAAAACCTCTCTGAGACACCTAAAGGTGAGATACTTGATATACTGCCAAGTCATTTCCAAGAAAGGTCCTCCATATTGATCAAGCCAACTTAGCCAGTGAACATTGGGAGTCAAGAGACACCACACATCATTGATGTAGCTCAATCACTATCAGTAGAAGAATTGAAGGAGTTCACTCAGCTATTCTAAGAAAGGAAAATAAACTTTGCATGAACGTACTCTGATATGCCATGCTTGGATCCTAATCTCATTACGCACCATCTTTCAATTACACCAAGAGTAAAACTAGTTAAGCAAAAAATCTGTAAGATGCACCCGCATGTAGCACTATTGGTCAAGGTTGAACTAGAAAAACTACTCAGAGCTGGATTCATCAGAGCTATAGATTATGCCAAATGGATTTCAAACATAGTATATGTTTCAAAGGTAGACAAGTCTATCAGAGTTTGCACTGACTTCAGAGATCTTAACAAAGCATGTCTGAAGGACGACTTTCCATTACCAAATATTGATATGATAGTCGAGATGACTACTGGGTATGAAATGTACTCACTAATGGACAGATTCTCTAGATACAATCAAATCAAAATAGCTCTAGGAGATCAAGAAAATATAGCTTTCACTTGTGCATGGGGAACCTTTTGTTGGAACATCATGCCATTTGGGCCAAAGAACGTAGGAGCAACCTATCAAAGAGCAGTTACAACCATCTTTCATGACATGATACATAAGAATATGGAAGATTATGTTGATGACACCTTAGTGAAGACTATGAAAAGATCAACGCATATTCAAGAGTTAGGTCCTATACTCGACATAATAGAAAAGTTCAAACTCTAGTTAAATCGAAAGAAGTGTGCATTCGAAGTGACATCTAATAAACTACTTGGCTACATAATTTCAAAGAAGGGAATCAAGGTTGATCCTGATAAGGTTTAAGCTATAATGGAAATGACACCTCTGAAGAATATCAGTCAAATGAGAAGTCTACAGAGATGTCTCCAATCCATTAGATGATTCATTTCTTAGCTAGCAGACAAAGCTCAACCTTTCACAAAGGTATTGAGAAAAGGAATAATATACAATTGGGATCAGCATTGCGAACAAAATCTTCAGCAAATAAAAGAGTACCTGTCAAATCCACTGATATTGATGCCACCGATTTAGGGTAAACCACTAATCTTATATATATCAACAACTGATTCATCACTGGGGGCACTTTTGGCTCAATAGGATGACAATAAAAAGGAATGAGCTATTTATTACATCAGCAGGACATTAGTGTCTTATGAAATGAACTACACTATAATAGAAAAAGCATGCTTGGCATTAGTCTTTGCATCACAAAAACTCAAATATCTTCTCAATAAGGCAACACTTATAGGAAGATTGGCAAAATGGGTAATGATCCTTACAGAGTTTGACATTGAATATGTGGAATGAAAATCCATAAAAGGATAGGTAAGTGCTGATCAACTTGCTGAAGCTCCGCTTGAAGACTCTTGACCACTACACATAGAGTTTCCAGATGAATCTATAATGCTGAATCGATTTCAAACATAGTATATGTGTCAAAGGTAGACAAGTCTATCAAAGTTTGCACTGACTTCAGAGATCTTAACAAAGCATGTCCGAAGGACGACTTTCCATTAACAAATATTGATATGATAGTCAAGATGACTACTGGGTATGAAATGTACTCACTAATGGACAGATTCTCCAGATACAATCAAATCAAAATAGATTATGCCGAATTCATCAGAGCTATAGATTATGCCAAATGGATTTCAAACATAGTATATGTGTCAAAGGTAGACAAGTCTATCAGAGCTGGATTCATCAGAGCTATAGATTATGCCGAATGGATTTCAAACATAGTATATGTGTCAAAGGTAGACAAGTCTATCAGAGTTTGCACTGACATCAGAGTTGGATTCATCAGAGCTATAGATTATGCCGAATGGATTTCAAACATAGTATATGTGTCAAAGGTAGACAAGTCTATCAAAGTTTGCACTGACTTCAGAGATCTTAACAAAGCATGTCTGAAGGATGACTTTCCATTACCAAATATTGATATGTTAGCCGAGATGACTACTGGGTATGAAATGTACTCACTAATGGACAGATTCTCCAGATACAATCAAATCAAAATAGCTCTAGGAGATCAAGAAAATATAGCTTTCACCTATGCATGGGGAACCTTTTGTTGGAACGTCATGCCATTTGGGCCAAAGAACGTAGGAGCAACCTATCAAAGAGAAGTTACAACCATCTTTCATGACATGATACATAAGAATATGGAAGATTATGTTGATGACACCTTAGTGAAGACTATGAAAAGATCAACACATATTCAAGAGTTAGGTCCTATACTCGACATAATAGAACAGTTCAAACTCTAGTTAAATCAAAAGAAGTGTGCATTCGAAGTGACATCTGATAAACTACTTGGCTACATAATTTCAAAGAAGGGAATCAAGGTTGATCCTGATAAGGTTTAAGCTATAATGGAAATGACACCTCTGAAGAATATTAGTCAAATGAGAAGTCTACAGAGATGTCTCCAATCCATTAGATGATTCATTTCTTAGCTAGCAGACAAAGCTCAACCTTTCACAAAGGTATTGAGAAAAGGAATAATATACAATTGGGATCAGCATTGCGAACAACATCTTCAGCAAATAAAAGAGTACCTGTCAAATCCACTGATATTGATGCCACCAATTTAGGGTAAACCACTAATCTTATATATATCAACAACTGATTCATCACTGGGGGCACTTTTGGCTCAATAGGATGACAATAAAAAGGAACGAGCTATTTATTACATCAGCAAGACATTAGTGTCTTATGAAATGAACTACACTATAATAGAAAAAGCTTTCTTGGCGTTAGTCTTTGCATCACAAAAACTCAAATATCTTCTCAATAAGGCAACACTTATAGGAAGATTGGCAAAATGGGTAATGATCCTTACAAAGTTTGACATTGAATATGTGGAATGAAAATCCATAAAAGGACAGGTAAGTGCTGATCAACTTGCTGAAGCTCCACTTGAAGACTCTCGACCACTACACATAGAGTTTCCAGATGAATCTATAGTGCACCTTACTCAACAACCTTGGAAATTGTTCTTTGGTGGGTCCTTTACTCAAAATGGTTCAGGTGCTGGCATATTATTCATTACTCCTTAGAAGTATTCAATCCCAAAGTCTTATAAGATTTTATCCCCTTATAAAAAAAATATTGCAGAATATGAATCTTTGGTGAATGGGATAAAACTAGCTATTGAATGAAAGGCTGTAGAATTGTATATCTATGGAGATTCTCAGCTGGTGGTTAATCAAATCAACGATACATATCAGACTCGAAATGAGAAATTGATGCCTTACAAGAGAATGGTTGATGATCTTAAGAAGTATTTTGCTTTTGTATGATTGCAACAAATTCCTAGATCCGCGATGAGAGTAGCAGATGCTATGGCTACCTTGGCATCTATACTTGAGTTACAGGAGTCCAATTTTTGCTTCGATTTCCTGGTGGAAGAGTTATATTACCCTGCTTATGATTCTCCTGAGACCCAAATAGTTTGTTCTATTATTGGACATGACTCATCTCGATACAACCACATCTATTCCTATCTACAAGACCAAATTATCCCTGGTAATCTTACCCGAAATGAGAAAAGAAACCTAACTCAAAATGCTTCGTGGTATGTTATCATTGCTAACAATTTATTTAGACGAGGTTTGGATGGTACATTGCTTAGATGTCTAGAAATTGAAGAATCTAAACATGCATTATCGAAAGTTCACAAAGGTATTTGTGGATCTCATTCGAATGGTCTTACTTTAGCTCGGAAACTACTATGGGTTGGCTACTACTGGCAAAAACTTGGAAAAAGACCTCATAAAATTTGCTAAGACTTGTGAGAAATGTCAGCTTCATGGAAATCTCATACATGCCCTGACAAGGGACCTCATACCATTTATAACACATTGGCCTTTTTAGTAATGGGCCTTTGATCTCATTGGTCAGATATGTCTTGCTTCATCCAATGGACATAAATTCATCATAACTGCCATTGAGTATTTCACCAAGTGGGTAGAAGCAGTTCTGCTCATTAAGGCAATTAGTAAACAGTTCGCCTTGTTCATCCTGAACTATATCATTTGTAGGTATGGGATACCTTCGTCCATTGTGACTGATAATGGAGGCCAGTTTAAGAATAAAGATCTAGACAAGCTTTGTGACAAATTCAAAATAAAGCAACATTGGTCATCGGTAAATTACCCTCAAGGTAATGGACAAGTTGAAGCATCTAACAAAAACCTACTAACTATCTTGCATAGAACAGTGAACAAATCTGGGAAGGATTGGCATCTGCAGCTCAATCTTGCACTATGGGCTTATAGAACAAGTATCAAAACACCTATTGGGGCTACACCTTTCTCTTTGGTGTTTGGGTTTGAAGCAGTACTACCTATTGAAGTAGAAATACCATCTCTAAGAGTTTTTTTCCAAGGTCTTGTTACTGATGAAGATCGTAGAATATCTAGATTGCAAGAACTCGAATTACTGGATGAGTGTCGGCAAGTGGCATTTGATCATCTCAGAGTATATCAGAAGAGAATGTCCACAGGATATAACAAGAAAGTTAGACAAAGAGAATTTCAGGTTGGTGACCTAGTTCCAAGAGAAAATCCAAAAAATCAATAGTTTCACAACAATAAAGGGAAGTTTGAACCCAACTAGCTGGGTCCCTACATTGTTATTGCAGTATTTGGCTCTGGTGCCTATCAACTCTAAAACTCAAAAGGAGAAAAGCTTCATGAACCAATTAACACCATCCACTTGAAGAAATTATTCACTTAGCATTCTCTGTGCCACCACCTTGTATAGTTGGAAAAAGTCCTGAAAAAAATCAAAAAAATGGAAAAATAAAGAAAATACAAAAAAAAAAGAAAAATCATCAAAAGAAAAAAAAATAAAAAGAAAGAAAATGCCCTGGTGAAAATCTGGTAAACAAGCATCTTGGTAAAAAAAAAAAAAATGAATCTCTGCCAAGCAAGTGAAAACCTGGCAAACAGGTGCCTCTTGTACTCGAGCGCTCTATCTATCAACGCAATGTTGGCATTTCCCGCTTTCATGCATCTTTTCTTTCGCTTGTACATATTTTTCAGTCACTTTCATGACATCCTGGTTTGTTGGAACCCTCATGACTTGAAACTAACCAACATCCTAGTCTTAGGTTACTCAATAGAGCAATTTGCATATCCTAAGCAATGCCAACCAAGTCATCTTTCCGTCAGTGAATCATGGTCGTCCACTTTGAGTCAGTAACCTATCTCCTAGGTACCAAATATTTTTTATCATTGAGTAAACAAGCAAAACAACATAACGGAAAACAATCACTAAACAGTTTGAGCAATGACTAGAAAAAAATTTTGTGTGTTGTCTTTTATATTGGTTTTCAATTATTATCCCTCTGAGTAACTCGAGGAAGTCTATTGTGTCTAAGAGGAGTAAGGATTGGGGGCATAATATTTTCTTTGGTTTCTACTTGTAGGAATGATCCCAATGATCTGGAAACATATAAATTAGCTAGGTGTCTATGATAAGAGCCTTCACAACAAGGTGAAATCACCTCACATACCTCGACTCCACTTATTTGTATGCTACAGGGAGGTCCATATCATTTCTTTGTCTATTTTGAGGGAATTTCTTTATGATGCAATTCAAGTCCCTGCAAAATTTGTCCAAGGATATGAACGAAAAAAAGGTCATTGCGGACAAGATAATTAATATTGCACATTGAAAAAGAAAGGAACTCTAATCTGCCTATTGTGTTCGTTATGCTCAGTGATGAATCCTAAGTATTTTAAATCCAATGACTAGGTTTAGGTTGCATTTCACATATCATTTTGCATATCATTCTGCATTTTTGTGAATTTAGAGTGATTTAGGTATGGTAATAATCTATTTATCTTCTGAATGAGAGCTGAAAGCATCATCATTTCTTACGCTAAGTGGTCTATTTATCATCATTTCTTCAATCAAGTACTTGTGTTTTGAGATGTTTAGCTGCATACATAACATTTAATATAGCTTTATACATTTCATTATTTACTCATCTGCATTCATCTGATTGCATAGAAAAATGAAAACGTTGCATTACTCATATTATTCATTGCTCATTCATTTATTTGCATATGAAAAGAAACAAAAATAGACATCCATAATCATTTGCATTACATACATTCATATTGAAAAGAAATGCATACATATAGAATAAAGCATATAAAAGACATCTCATAAACGAATCAACACAAGTATGATGAAGTCAAATCGGATCTCGTATATATATATCATGTCAAGTCTAAAGGTACAAAATGATGTCGAATGACATATACAAACTCCCATCGAAGAAAGAATCATATAGGCTACAAAAAATGGGTGTGTCTACAAAAAATATTTGAGCTACAAAAAGAAATAATCTAGCTAGCACCCTCTCCCTCATCACATGGTGAAAGAGGAGGAGCTTGATGCCCGGGATCCTGACAAGGTGCCCGAGCTCCCTCTGATTATGCCATATACTGTGAGTAGGGTATCACCTACTGCACAACAAGAACCGTGACACTATATGCTACCACATAGTAGGCTGCCCTACTACTCTAGAGAAGGACCTCCTGTCGTAAAGCCTCTATCTCTGCTCTCGACTTTGCCCTCAATGATGTGATCTGGCGATCATGCTCGACCCTCACCTCAACAAGCTATCAGTCTCACTCTGCCAACTGAGTCTGAGCAACCATCAATTGTGGCTACAACTCTGCAAGACGTGCTCTCATCGACTGCCCTACATCAATCCCCTGCTCTCTCACAAGCTCCCCACCCCCATCTCCACATGTAGCTCCACCCTGCTCATCCCGTCGCTGTCGAACCTATCTCAGAGTTGTTCACTCCTCCTCAGTCCTACCCAATCTCACTCCTACATGCCCTAGGGATCTACCCTTACCCCTTTGCTATCTGACATTAGCTAGCACCCTGTTGTTGCTAGCACCAGGATCACCACTACTTCGTCGTGGAGCCTCAGCTCTCTATGCCTGTCCCTATGCCAGTGTGGGGGCATCATCCTCAACATATTCAATATCAGGAACCTACTCTGCTGGATCTATGAATCAAGGGAATGGATGCTACTGAAACCAATCTCTATACTGGGGCAATACCCCCGCATCCATGACATCATCCATATAATCCCACCTTAGGTGATGTAAACCAGTCAGCTCCTACATTGCCAAAGCATAGGACAACCATGGAGACCATCCCTATCTCTCCTCATCTGCATAATGTGCATAGGCTGTAAACTCCTATGAGATCCCCTAAGGTCGGCCATACTGCCTCATCACTTGAGATACGATGAATCGCTCCACAATAGTCTATGATCTCCCAATGAGAGGGTGCATAATAAAAAGGTCCCTGCAAACCATCTGCTAGTCATCCTAATGCTCCAAACCCCTGTACGGTCTTCATAAAATGGCTATCAGGTCATCTAGCTATCATCTCCAAAAATTTGTCTTGCCCAGATGGGGCTGCATAATGTATCCGACATACCTGTATATAATTGGCTGCCCAGGCTCTCTACTATCATCTACTATGGGCCGACAAATGAGAAGGTGCTCCCAAGCCCACACCTGCAAAATATATACACTAGCGGCCATGCTCTGCCCATCTCTATACATGATCTCATGCATCTCTCGATACATGTGGGCCAATAAACATGAACCCCAGCCAAGTCTTCAAGGGGTCTCTATCAATCTCTTTAGCATCTGACCCCATCCGCACTGGAAACCCTGCTGCCTTCTGTCTGGCATTAGAAAATAGCCTATGAACCCTGCTAGAACACATGCCAGAGGAAACTCCTCATTGTGCTTGCTCATCAATATGTCCCAACTAATGGAATGAGTCAAAATGTCAGGATCACTAAAGACATGCCTCACTGCCTGTAATCCTGGAAGGTGGCTGGGGATATAGAGGATCCTATATACATCCTCAGGAGTGATAGTCAACTCCCCCACCGGCAGATGAAATGTGTTATGCTCTAAATGGAAATGCTCTACCAATGTCGTGAGCATTCCATGATTCACACGGATATCAGGTAATCTCAATAGGTGAGTCAAGCCACACAAGTCAATATGAGCTTGCTCAACCTCAGATAAATGTCAAACTAATGCCATAGTAGGAGGATAAACACATCTAAACAGCACAGGAGGTAATCGAACCTACAAAAACCCAACAATGAAGGATCAAAAAACATTCCACATTAGCCTACAAGAGAAGTAAAACATCATGCAAATCCAACTAAGTCAAATGCAAAATCAAAATTTCACGTTTAGACCTTCAAAAATGCTCACTATCTCCCAAATGACAAAACACAGAGAGACAAAATTTTGTATGAGCTAGGAATAGCTTTAGCATGACAGAACAATCCCAAATGACAAACTATTGGCTTTTGTATGACAAAATGGTCTTTTTATAGACCTGTCGTACGATACGAGGGTGCATCCCGAATGACAATTCTAATGACCCTAAACGATAAAAGAAAATTTACTAGTTACTCATACGAGACATGATCCTATCTCGCACGATAAAACATGAAACCCGACCCCACACATGCGAAAAACTTGAAAAATGAGCCAAAAAATTCAAAATTGAAAACATAAAGAGGCTTAAGATCGATCACTTACCGCTGGCTCATAGTTTCAGGGTTGATTATGATGTCTCTGGCGCTCGAATTAATGCTGATGAGTAGGGACCACCATTTTCTTCATAGAAGGTTTTTTGAATTTTCAAACTTGGAGGGTTAAAATGATTTGAAAGTGACACTTTTGTCCCATATATAGCCAAAAACCTAATTTTTCAACTTGCTCCAATGGATATGAAAATTGTACCCTTAGCTAATTCGGCCCCTCTGATTCCATTTTCGAGATCGAAATCAAAATTTGAGATCATTTTGCTAGTCAATTTCACAATTTTGACCACTTAGCGCTCTTTTCATCAAATGCTCATTCTTTCTTCAAATTGCGCTCAATTACAATGTTGAATATCAATTTCAATTCTACACATCAACATTACAATCAGCTCTGCACTTAACTCATCAATCAACACCGAATTTTTAAAATATTCCTTAGAGTCAATTTGTGCTCAAATAACTTATTCTCACCACACAATTGCCTATAATCATCAATCCCTCGCTATCTTTTGATTTTGTTCCCAAGGGGGCATACTCACGACCTTATGCCCTCACATCTCACATGTCGAGAATTTTTTTTTCAAATCTTCATCAAAAGTTGAGCAAAAATATTTTGAACTAAAAGAAAATCAATTCTTATTTCTTAGGGGCATCTCAACTTCATCACTTCACATCAAGTTGAGATCTCTCAATTATCGGAATCAAATCAATTGCTAAGGGGAATCTCAGCTTCATTGCTTCAAATCAAGCTAATATTTGTCTTTAATCTGAATCAATCTCTTATCGTTAATCAGTCTCATCACTTCAAATCAAATTGATTATTCATTTAAACTAAATCAAAAGTTTAAAGAGTATCTTTGATCACACTCAATTTAAGCAGGTGTTCAGTATTCATTTCTTGATCAAGCTGACTAGTTTATCTTCATCGTTTCTTGATCATTCAAATTCAAGATTGATTTTTATCATCACTCACTGCATCTAAGTTCAACAAAGTTCTAGATCAGTTAGATCCTCTTCTTGATCAATCAAGTTCAAGTTCGTTATCTTTTGTTTCTATCATTCCTCAGTTCAATCAAGTTCGGGAATGGTATCACTTTAATTAGACTTCATTCAACTTTGTTTTTCGAATCAAGCTAAACACCTTGCTCTTCATCTAGTTCATGATCATTCAAGTTCAGAACTGGCATCTCCTAGACACCACACATTCTTTGAACTAACTCGTTACTCGCACATTAATTCAAAAAGGGGCAAATGTAATACCCTAAAAATGGTCATCTAAACCATGGGCCCCTAGTATCGACAACATCACCAAGGTCCTAACGAAAGGCAATTAAATCAATCTTGAGCACATTATTAATTCTTTAATTATCAAATATCAAATGGCAAATCAATTACTCAATATTAATTAAATATTCATTTAATTATTTGAATCATTTCCAAGAATATCATTTTGATCAATTATCCCATTTTAATTTATTAAATATCCTTGCATATTTAATTAATTAATAAATTTACCATTTAATCATGCAAAAGGAATTAATTTATTACAAAATAGAAATTAATGACAAAACAAGAGTTGAATTGAAATTAAACAAAAAGAATTGAATTGAGAGAGAAATCAAACTTGAAATATTATTTCTTTTTCTAAATTTAGAACTTGAAATCAAAAAAGCTGTTTAATTGAATTATTGAATTATTCTCTAAAATTGGAACTCAAAGCTTTTCAGAAAAAGAAGTTCAGTTGCATTGAAAAGACTCTTTTCTTGAATAAATAAAAGAATTATCTATTTTTATCACAAATGCATGGATTTAATTTATTATTATTTCCAGTGCAACTTGGACTTCTAATTTGAATGCATTTCAATTAAACTATAATTGGAATCTATCTCAATGTTAACTAAACCTGATTTCTCAATTATTTTCAATTAGTTCTAAATTGAGATTTTCTCTTTTGTGATTCTCTATAAATTCAGTCTTCAGCTCTCATTCCAATTTACCCCAGAGATTTTTGAGAACATGCTTGGAGATTATTATCATGCTAATTTCACTCTAGAGTCATTGAAGATTATTGTGCTTTTTTAGATTACTCATCCATTTTACATCCATTATTGCTTGAATTGGTTATTTGCTTGAATTATTCATCCATCTTGCATCCATATAGTTAAAAATCATATCGATTAAATCCTTCATCTTGGTGTAGTCTTGTCACTGGTATTGCTTATAAAAATCTGAGAGCAATCTTATACTCACATCTTTTAGAAGGCAATTAGTCGCTTTGTTATGGTGTATTACTTATTGATTATTGATTATTAACCATGGATATAATGACTTAATTGAAGTGTTGTGCTTGTAGCTTACATACCACTTTTTCACACACACATCGGGCAAGTTTGTGAGAAAAATAGTGGCATTCCTAGCATAATATCAGGCTCCTAGATGTATGTGCATTGATGTTTTGAGCCATGATAAGTGGAGTGAAAGTTAGGATATATTGCAACTTTTGATTGAATGCATTTTACTCTTTTGTTGCAATATAAAAAGTGTCAGCAAAGGTAAATGGATTTGAGTCTTGAAAAAATTAGAGAGGTTTTTGTAAAGGGTTCCTAACAAAACCCCACAGGATTAGATGACTGATTTTTAGGTATCGTAGGTGTTGATAAACATGTTGTCAAATTTTGACAATTTTCACACTTTGAGCACTTAAGAGAATGCGTTTGTAGGGAATGGCACACAATGATCAAGCAACTTGGTGAGGAAAATAGGGGAATGTGTAGCATAAACCTAGGCTCCTAGACACATACGCACTGATATTTCATGCCCACAATGAATGCAATGAAAGTTAAAGTATATTGCAACTTTTCATTGAATGCATTTTACACTTTTTGTTGTAACAAAACAAGTCTCGACATACCTAAATGGATTTGAGTCTTCAAAATCCAAGACCTTTGTTTTTGTAGAGGGTTGTAACACAACCCCGTAGGATCAAATAGCTTGTTTGTATGTGTCACAGCCACCAAAAAACCCACCGTCAATGTTTGATAATTTTCACACTTCGAGCACTTAAGTGAATGGCTCAATAGGATATGGGTCGGAGCGATCAGACAACTTTGGAAAAGAAATAGAGGCATAGCTCGTACAAAATCAAACTCCTAGACTTGTATGCACTGACAATTCATGCCCATGACAAGAAGAATGAAAGTTAGGGCATATTGAAAATTTTCATTGAATGCATTTTACACTTTTTGTGGCAACACAAAAAGTGTTGGCACAAGAAAATGGATTCACATCTTTGAATACTAAGAGATGTTTCTATAGAGGGTCATAACACAACCCTGTAGGGTATATTGCAACTTTTCATTTAAAGTATTTTACAATATTTATTGCAATATAAAAAGTGTCAGCACAAGAAAATGGAATTGAGTCTTCAAAAACTGAGAGATTTTTGTAGAGGGTCCTAACACAACCCCATAGGATCAAAAGACTCATTTTTATGTATCATAGGTGCTAAGAAACAAGCTATCAAATTTTGACAATTTCCACACTTAGAGCACTTAAGCGAATGTGTCGGTAGGGTATGGCCCACAATGATCAAGAAACTTGGTGAGGGAAATGGGGGCATGCCTAGAATAAACGTGGCCTCCTTGATACATGTGGGCTAATAGTTCATGCCCATAATGAATGGAATGAAAGTTAATATATATTGCAAATTTTCATTAAACACATTTTACACTTTTTGTTGCAATAGAAAAAGTGTCAGCATGGGCAAACAAATTTGTGTCTTCAAAAACCAAGAGGGGTTTTCGTAGAGGGTTGTAACACAACCTTGTAGGATCAGATGACTTATTCGTACGTGTCAGGGGAACCAAGAAATGCATTGTCAAAGTTTGATAATTTTCACACTTTGAGCACTTAAGTGAATGCCTTGGTAGGGTATGGCTTGGAGTGATTGGGAAATTTGGGAAGAAAAAAAAGAGGCATGTAGCTAGTGTAAACCTGACCTCCTAAACATGTATGCACTAATGGTTCACACACATGATGAGTGGAATGAAAGTTAGGGTATATTGTAAATTTTCATTTAGCACAGTGTAGTGCATTTTACACTTTTTTTTACAACAAAAAAGGTGTTGGTACTATAAAATGGATTCACACCTTTGAAAACAAAGCAATGTTTATATAGAGGTTCATAACACAAACCCATAGGATTAGATGACTCATTCATATGTGCCATAGGTGCTAAGAAATGCACTATCAAAGTTTGAAATTTTTTACACTTCAAGCACTTAAGCAAATGTATTAGTAGGGTATATCTTGAAGCGATCGAGTGAGTTGGTGCTCAAAAATAAGGGGCATGCCTACCATAAAAATAGCCTCCCAAACATGTACATGCTGATTGTTTGCACACACGATGAGCGAAATGAAAGTTAGTGTTAGGGTTTCAAGCAGATCCGAAGCAAATATGAACTAACAATTATATGCAGATTTAAATACGAAAGATAAAGAACTAAAATAGGACACAGATAACACAGAGATTTAACATGGTTCACCCAGAATGGGTTACGTCCACCATACACAGCCATCCAATCTTTCTTATTATCCAGCAAAAATAGTACATCAACCTTACAATGCCTTAAGCATCCCAGCTGCTTATAACATGCATTTTTAGGGCAACAAGCAAAGTCGGCCTTTTTAGGGTTTTATTACAATGTCGGTTTTCATCAATGAAAAATGGCAAAGTGTATAGTACTTTGCTGATCAGTCACCACATTTCAACAATCTCCCACTTGGAGACTGATTAGGCTCCACACTGAACAATCTCCCACTTGGAGACTGATACTTACATGACACCACTGTACATACAACATCCACTGGATAAAACACTAGGACTTAACTGGTATAAATTCCACAATTATCAATCAAGAAGACCAACAGAAACTGATGAAGAAATCAGCTTCTCCTGTGGAATTGCCTTTGTGAACATATCGGCAGGATTCTCACTTGTGTGAATCTTCTCAAGCCGTAACTGACCCTCCTCCAAAACTGTCCGGATGAAGTGGTACCTGAGCTGAATGTGCTTTGTCCTTGAATGAAAAGCAGAGTTCTTTGCAAGATGAATGGCGCTCTGGCTATCAGTATACAATGGGCTATCCTCTTGTGTCTGACCCAATTCCTTCAGAAAACATTGCAACCAAATCATCTCCTTGCTGGCTTCTATAGCAGCAACATACTCAACTTCAGTGGTTGAAAGTGCAACAACCTTTTGCAGCCTAGAAATCCAACTGACTGCAGTTCCCCCTATAGTAAAAACATATCCTATAGTACTCCTCCATGAATCAATATCACCTGCCAGATCAGAGTCAACAAATCCACTCAGAGTAGCATTAGATCCTTTGAAACATAATGTCTTTGTAGTAGTTCCGTTCAAATACCGAAGAATCCATTTCACAGCATTCCAATGTTCCATACCCGGATTACTCATAAACCTACTCACAACTCCCATTGCATGTGCAATATCTGGCCTTGTGCATACCATTGCATACATCAGACTGTCAATAGCTGATGAATACGGGATGTTAGACATTTTATTAACCTCTTCCTGTGCCTTTGGGCAAATCTCCTTAGTCAATTTGAAATGACTAGCCAAAGGTGTACTAACTGCTTTTGCATCCTGCATGTTAAATCTTTTCAACACCTTCTTTATATACTCACTTTGGGACAAATTCAAGGTTCTATTTTTCCTGTCGCGTGTAATCCTCATACCAAGAATTTGCTTAGCTGCACCCAAATCCTTCATAGCAAATGACTTGGCTAATTTCTGTTTAAGATCATTTATATGTTGCATGTTAGACCTAGCAACAGGCATGTCATCAACATAAAGCAACAGGATAATATAACTGTCATTATCAAATCTCTTAAAATATACACAATGATTAGAATGACATCTATGATAACCGTGTTCAGCCATGAAACTATCAAATTTTAAATACCATTGTCGGGGTGCTTGCATTAGGCCATACAGACTTTTCTTCAACTTGCACACCAAGTTCTCCTTACCTTTGACCTCATATCCCTATTGTTGCAACATGTAAATTTCCTCCTCCAAATCTCCATGGAGAAAAGCTATTTTGACATCTAATTGTTCAAGATGTAAATCATCTGCAGCGACAAGACTAAGTATAGTTCTAATTGAAGTCATTTTTACAACTGGAGAAAATATTTCATCATAATCTATACCCTTTTTCTGTGCAAAACCTTTTACCACAAGTCTGGCCTTATATCTTTTCTGACCTCCTTCCTCCTCCTTTAGCCGATAAACCCATTTGTTAGGCAAGGCTCTTTTTTCTGCAAGTAAAGGGACTAAGTCCCAAGTCTTATTTTTCATCAAGGAGTCCATCTCCTCTTTCATGCCTAGCTCCCACTATTGTTTGGCATCTATCTGCATTGCTTCTTCATATTCTTCTGGTTCACCAGAATCCATTAATAAAATAGAATACAAAGAAGGAGAAAATCTTTCAGGGGTCTACTTGTCCTTGTAGAACATCTAACACTTGTAGGAGTTTGTGGGACAATCTGTTGTTGCTGAGCATCAGGTACCTGTGGCATTTCATTTTCAGGAATCTCATCCAACACCACATATTCTTGTTTTTCCTGTTCATGCTTCTTTTCCTGCATCTGTTCTTTATACATAACCTTCTCATTGAATATAACATCTCTACTTCTAATTATTTTCTTATTTTCAAAATCCCATAATCGATAGCTATATTCATCTATCCCATATCCAATGAAGGTACATTTCTGAGATTTAGCATCAAGCTTGGTTCTGTTTTCTTTATCAACATGGACAAAAGCTTCACAACCAAAAGTTTTTAGAAAAGAATAATTTACCTTTTTACTAGTCCATGCCTCCTCTGGAATACCACCATCCAAAGGGGTTGAAGGTCCTCTATTTATCAAATAGACAGCAGTATGTACAACATCTGCCCAAAAATGTAAGGGCAATCCAGCATGCAATCTCATGCTCCTCGCACATTCCATGATAGTCCTATTCATTCTCTCTGACACACCATTTTCCTGTGGAGTTCCTGGAACTGTCTTCTGCTTTTGAATCCCATTTAAGGAACAGTAATCTTCAAATGTTTTGCTGCAATACTCACCTCCATTATCCGATCTGAGACACTTCAACTTTTTTCCTGTCTCATTCTCAACCAAAGCTTTCCATTTCTTAAAAGTTTCAAAAACATCTGATTTTTGTTTTAGGAAATATACCCATGTTTTTCTAGTTGAGTCATCAATAAAAATAACAAAATAACAAGAGCCACCAAGAGATGATACCTGAGCTGGTCCCCATACATCTAAATGTACAAGCTCTAACTTCTCACTCTTCTTCTCTTTCCCAACCTTGAGAAATCTGACTCTTTTCTGTTTACCATAAACACAGTTTTCACAGAACTCTAAATCAATCTTCTTTAGTCCTAGCAATAGTTTTTTGGAGTGAAGGATTTTCATCCCTTTCTCACTCATGTGCCCAAGCTTATGGTGCCACATTATCAAATCTATTCTTGCAACATTTATTGTTGTTGTTCCTGCAGTAACTTTATCTGTAGCAGCTAAGGTAGAGTAAGTGTTACCAGTACACAGATATAATGTGCCTACCTTCACACCTTTAGCTACTACTAATAATCCTTTAGTGACCTTCCACATATTGTCTGAGAAGGTAACTATGCAACCTTCACTACCTAATTGCCCTGCAGAAATTAAATTTCTTCTTAAATTAGGAACATGTCTTACCTCCTGCAGAAACCAGTCATTACCATTCTGCAACTTGATCTTTATCTTTCCTTTTCCAACAATTTGACAAGGCTCATCATCACCCTAATATAACTGTCCAAAATCACCTTGAACATAATCTAGAAAATATTTTCTATGGGGTGTAGCATGAAATGAAGCCCTAGAATCTATTACCCAGGAATCATTAACATTATCCAAACATAAGATTAAAGCATCTTGTAAAGTATTACTTGCAATATTAGCTTCCTTACTATCATTTTCATTTTTGTCTCCTTCTTTGTTTTTTCAGAGACCAACAGTCTTTCTTTAGATGACCAAGCTTTCGGCAGTACCAACAATCTTTCTTTCCTCTAGATTGAGAGCGTCCTTTCTTTGACTTCCCTCATGATTTCTCATTCCCAGGGCCTTTTCCTCTTTCCTTTGATCTTCCTTTATTCTCCACATTCAAAACACTACCCGATGATGTTGAAGTCTCACCTATGCTTTTCCTTCGCATTTCCTCACTTAGGATAACACCAACAATATCATCAAATACCAAAGTATTTTTACCAGAGACAGAGTTACTTATAGCCATAACCAAGCTATTCCAGCTTTCTGGCAAAGAACATAAAATCAAGAGAGCCCTAACCTCTTCTGCAAAGGTAATTTTTACCGAAGACAATTGACTGGTAATTGTATTAAATTCATTTAAGTGCTCTGCTACAGATCCTCCCTCACTCAATTTCAAATTAAACAAATGCTTCATAAGAAATACCTTATTCAAAGCTGAGGGTTTCTCATACAGCTTAGCCAATGTTGCCATCAAATCTACAATCATTTTTGCTTCTGTTATATTGAATGCTACAAACTACGCAAGGCACAATTGAATGGATCCCAGTGCCTTTCTATCTAAAATGTCCCACTCTTCATCTGATATTGTGGTCAGTTTCTTTGCCTTTCCTTCCAATGGCCGCCACAAATCCTTTTGATACAAGTAATCCTCCATCTGCATTTTCCATAACTGATAATTCTAGCCATTAAACTTTTCAACCTTGAATTTGGAATCCTCCATTGCTCCCACTCAAATCTGAAAGTCCTGCCAATTACATAAAACCTCGCTCTGATACCAATTGTTAGGGTTTCAAGCAAATCCGAAGCAAATATGAACTAACACTTATATGCAGATTTAAATACGAAAGATAAAGAACTAAAACAGGACACAGATAACATAGAGATTTAACGTGGTTCACCCAAAATGGGTTACGTCCACCATACACAGTCGTCCAATCTTTCTTATTATCCAGCAAAAATAGTACATCAACCTTACAATGTCTTAAGCATCCCAGCCACTTATAACATGCGTTTTTAGGGCAACACACAAAGTCGGCCTTTTTAGGGTTTTATTAAAATGTCGGTTTTCATCAACGAAAAATGGCAAAAAAAAATTTCTCGGGGGCTACCGCCCCCGAACCCCTGCTTTTCTCGGGGGCTACCACCCCTGAACCCTTGCCCGGGGCCTGGCTCAGCCCCGGACCCCAGCGAGGATACGTATAGAGTGTATAGTACTTTGCTAATCAGTCACCACATTTCAACAGTTAGGGTATATTGTAACTTTCCATTGAACATATTTAATACCTTTTTTTAAACAAAAAAAGTGTCGGTATGGGAAAATGGATTTGAGTCTTTCAAAATGGAGAGAGGTTTTTCTAGAGGGTTGTAAAATGATCCTATAGGATCAGATGAATCATTCTTATGTGTCATGGATGATGAGAAACACACCATCAAATTTTGACAATTTTCACATTTCGAGGACTTAAGAGAATGTGTCGGTAGGGTATGGCCCAGAGAAATCAGGAGACTTGGCAAGTGAAATGGGGAAATGCCTAGCATAAAACAAATCACTTGGATGCATATGCACTAACATTTCATGCCCACTAATCACATAATGAAATTTAGGGTATATTGCAACTTTCATTGAATATATTTTACGCTTTTTGTTGCAACAAAAAAAGTGTTGCCATAGGCAAATGGATTCGAGTCTTCAAAAACCAAGAGAAGGTTTTTTAGAGTGGCCTCACATGACCTTGTAGGATCAAACATTTCAATCATGTGTGTTATAGGTTTTGAGAAATGCGCCACAAAATTTTGACAATTACTGGTATGCTTCCCACCCAGGAGTGGATCCTGCACCTTGGGCCTTATTCTCACACTTAGAGCACTTAAGGGAATGTGTCAGTAGGGTATGGCCCAAAGAGATCGAGTGACTTGTTAATTAAAAAAGGGGCATGCCTAGCATAATCTTGGCCACTTGGATGCGTAATTTGTTCCCATGACAAGTGGAATAATAGTTAGGGTATATTGCATCTTTTCATTGAATGCATCTAATATTTTTTATGGCAATAGAAATAGTGTCGCCTCAAGCAAATGGATTCGAGTCTTCAAAAATTGAGAAGTTTTTTTAGAGTGGCCTCACATAACCATGTAGGATTAGACAACTTTTTTTTCATCTATCATGGGTACTGAGAAACACATTGTCAAATTTTGATAATTTTCACACTTTGAGCACTTAAGCTAATGCACTGGTAGGGTATGGTTGTTAAACACAAACCAGATGCTAAGATGGGGGCGATGAATCAACATAAACTAAATTATGAACTTTAATTTTTCATTAACCAAATAATTGTAGATAAATTAAGACAATATTAACATTCATATCACTGACACATGAACACCAGAATTTATACTTGGAAAACCCAAAATGGGAAAACCCATAGTGAGCGGAAACTCATAGAAGCAATCCATTATATATAAATGTCTTACAAAAGAGAGAGCTCACTACTCCAAACTTGTAGATCAAGACTAAATACTCTTGGGGCAAGATACAAATTTACAAATTTCAAGAAAAGAACTATATAAATAAAAGCATCTCGATATGCTAATTACAGTCATTCTTAAAGCACAATCTCTGACCTTACTAAAATAACTAGACCACCAGAACCTTTCAATCACTGCATCTACATTCACTATCACTTTTGCATTGCAATACCATCTAGCACAACTCAAATCAATATCCTTACATCAAGTTGTATGTATTTACTTCCAAATTTCACACACATATCTCTCATATTCATCATTACCCAACTTACTCGCATCTCACTCATCTATATTCTTTTCAAAAAATCATCATGTATATAAACAAAATCAACATAAAAACATCTTCACCAAGTTGGCCAAAAGATAGATTGTAACGTGTAGACACATTTCTGACCCAAGATATAAAATTAGATAAAAATATAAAATATGGAACATAAACAAGATGTAAACCAACATCCAACTAGCAAAACTAGACCAAAAGAATACATCACACAATTAGTAGACCAACAAATATATGTCACTTCTAAACCTGATCCTGAACATATATACGAATCATGGTATTACACAAATGAAAGAGTCCATAAAAAAATAGGCGACATATGTACCATATAGATAAATCTTCCAACTATCCTCACCATCAATAAAAAGATAATATCAATTGGAACAACTGGGAACACAAGATGACTCAAAGAGACCAATCATAACAACCTCCTGTACAAAAGCATAACTATAGATACTTCAACACTGAATCCCACAAAAAATGTCTTGACTAGATCATATCCATGCCAAATTGTTTGACATTAATGACAATAAATCATACATCTATAACAATCTCCCCCTTTCTCATTGAGGCAAACAACCAAAAAAAAAATTCTTACTATAAACACACAAACTAATGACAAATCCCCCTAACAACAAAATCTCCAAAATAGATAAAAATATTTTTTAGTACGTTTCTCCCCCTTTGCCATCAAGGACAAAGGCCAAAACACAAAGCACCAAAATCATTCAAAATCACCTAGCCAGATATCTTTGAATAATTTCTTCCATTTGATCATGAGGCCTTACAAGAATGAGTAGTACCATCCATAATTCTACTCTGACTCTTGCAGTCAATACATTTATTTAGCACATAATCAAAAGAATTTATGTTTTTAGAAACCTTCTCAACATTCTCTAAAGAACACAAATGGACACTGAGAGGGGAGTGAATCAATGTATTTCAAAACTTTAAGTTCAACGTGCAGATTTTAAGGATGTAATGAAAACATAAACACACACACACAAGAGCACGTCACATAACACCAGATGTATGAGGAAAACCCAATGCAGGAAAAACCTTGGTGAGAATAGTTGCTGGAGTCTACAGCTCCAATCCAGCCTCATAGGTAAAACTAGGTACAATATGTTTTAGGGAAACAACCCAAGGAGCACCAACCACTGATATTCTGAGCACCAACTCAAGGAGCACCAAACCCTAGTTTTATGAGCACCTACTCAAAGGAGCACCTACCCTTTCTCTGAGAACCCACTTAGAGAATACAATGAGTATAAATTCAAAATAAAAATCAAGTAATTTGTTGCAAATGAGGTTTTGCAACTCACTTTTGTTCTTCTCTCTCTGAACTTTGTTTTCAATCTTCGCTCTCTTCCTTCTGTCCTCTTCTCCTCTCTCCAACCAGTTATGTTCTCTTCTTATCTGTTCTCTACTCATTGTCTTCTTTTTCTGCCTCACATAGTGTACATAACTCACTATGTTATCTGCCTTGGCTCTGCATTTTTTTTATCTCTGGTTCTTGCTACTCTCTAACTCTTCATCTCTACTACTGCTCTCTCTCTTACTGCAACTTCTTTTACTCTCTAACTCCCTTTATTTACTCTATAAAGTAATGCACACCTCTTTATCACTTCACCTCACTCTTTGAATCGACTTATAGAGTTGTCTTTATTTTCACCATTATCTCTATCCCATCTTCTCCTATCGAATCACATCAAATTGCCTCTACTTGTAGACAACTCTCTGTATCAACAAGATTTTATTCTTTGTCTTCAATATGATCTTAGACTACCCATCCACATTAAATGTGTTTATCTGTATTCAGGTTGTTCTATTCATAAATTATTAAACTTAGTAATCTCAATCTTCTCTTCAAGGATGTGGTCTACAATAGATTTGATTTCCCTTCTTGGATCTACCACTTGCATTGAATGACCCTGCTCTGGTTTCTACCCTTTGTCTAGCTCTGTTATGTTCACTTTTTGCATTGGGTTGATATTTTTAGCAAGCTTTATTTGTCCAGTAGATCTGATCCTACCTCAATCAATCAGCTCAAGCCCATCAATAGACTACAATAGGTTTTCCATTAATGAGATTACTATCCTTTATCGACCTACCCAGACAGGATTGACAACTGCCATACTAAGATCCACTATCACCAACTTTTTCTTATCTAGTTTATTTTGTCTACTAAGGAGCCACATGTCTACATATTCTTTGTCCAGATCAAATGTTCAAGGTTAGTCAAATTCCATGTGGACAATCGAGCTACTTAGATCAGCTAGTCTTCATGCTATCACTAACCTTCATGTTATACAAACACGTTGCATGTATCAGGTTGATAATAAACACTCATCTTGATCTGCTCTATCAACTAGATTTTTCTTTCCTCATGTTCATTACCATAGTTATTCTTGACAAGAACCTCCAAATTAGATGACCACATACCAGAATTACCATTAAATATCAGCATAAGAAAATCATGTTGAAGCGATAGTATAAGTCATTCCAATAACATACTGTCAACCTCCCTTTATCGACATAGGTATTCCGAAACTCAAACTCCATGGTGACAAACTTCATCGGCATAGGTTACTCTATTGAGAACCTCACCTTTGATTTCCCTTATCACCATAAGCTATCCTAAAACACAATCTCCATTTTGACACACCTTATCGGCATACGTTACCCCAAATGCAACCCCATCAGAACAACCAACACTATTGGATTAACATCGGAACACTAACATGTAAACACAAACTTATTCTAATGACCCAACATGAAAAAGCATCAACATAGCTATTCTGAAATCGCATACCCATAGTCCTTCAACATATCGGCATATGTGATGTAGGAGCACCAGAGTAGTTCATCTTCTTGGAGCAATTGGCAATGTAATTCTTGGAGATTGTTGTGTTTCTTCCTGTTTGATAATTTAGCATTACGGATTTGGATTTATCACCTTGAGATCATTGTCTTAATAATATTCAGGATTCATGGCATTTGAGTTTGATTTTGGTGAGATATCGATTCTGGTATTGGTCTCGTGTTAGTGTGTTCTTACAGGTTGGTCTTGCAGTGAGTAAGGCAAATCTAAATTGGGTTTTCGATGGTTTCTATAAGTTTTGGATAGTTGGGAGATGGTGTTTTGGACCTCACCAATGTTCTTGCAAATTTATAAGAATTATTAGAGGTGTTCTTGGTGATTTGGGCCGACATATTATTGTTTGCACATTTCATCATGAACCGATTGATCTTTCGATGACTTGATTTAGTTGTTGTTTCTTGTGGATGGTATAAAGAGGAAATTTGGTATCTTTCTCTTTCATTCTCTCTAGACACATCTCTCTTCCTCTTCCTCTTCCTCTTCCTCCACCTTTACATCTATATCTATTTTATAAAAATACGGGTTGTGTTGATGTGTCATACTATTTTCGTTTCGTTTTTCAATTGTTGGAACGCGAAGATTGTTTAAAATTTCTGGTGATCTAAAATTTTGTAGCTTTTGTCTAGAGTTGTTTAGTCAGGGGGAAGTGTGTTCATTTTGGAGGAAAAAGGTCCAAGGAAGAAGAGATCCAGAGTAGATGTACAGTTTCCTGAGAGATTTTGGTCTAGGGGACTAAAGTTTGGAGGGACTGGGGTTCAGATCAGTGTAGAACAATTTAGACTGCTACTAAAGGCTCAATTGTTGAGCAGATGATCTGCGGATCATAGATTTGAGTTGTAAGAATTGTTTTGTAATCCTGGGCTATGGTCTAGTGTGTGTAAATCCTATGGGCATATGTAACTCATTAGCGCTTATAAATATTTCTCTTTTCTATTTTCTCGATTACATCTTGTGTTGTGTGAACTGGTTACTAGTATCTTTCATGGTGATTATGTTATTAGCTGCAAGGTGGGGTCATCCTTCATTGGATCTCCCTACCTTGTCTGCATCAATATGTTATTCCAATAAACGTACCAAGGGGTCTTCACTTTATTCTCCTCTATCAGAATAGTTTTGTCTATCAGCATAGTGGGAAGTTGTCATTCCGCCTTCAGTAGCTACTATGATACACATACTCGGTCTCCTAGTCGACATAGCTATTATGATACAATGATGTCAAAGTAGTTTGTTTTATTGGTTTTACACAAAATTGCTACTCTACCTATGTTCAACTATTCCGATAAGATAATTTCACTTGCACAACACTTGATTGACTGAGTTATCTTGATAGGATAACTTCACCTGCACAACGTTTGATTGGCTGAGTTATCCCATTATGATCACTCTGCAACTTGCAACACTTATTTATCTGCATCCTCCAACACTTGTTTCTCTGCAACCTCTTGGCATCCCTGCAACACTTGTTAATAGTAATGAAAATAATGCCAACAATCTCCTCCTTTGGCATTGATGTCAACACACACAATAACACACACATGCATCTCTTTCTCCCCCTTTGACAATAATAGCAAAGGGACCTACACATGACCAGCCATAAAAACTATACATTTCTTCTCCCCCTTTGAAAGACATTCATCCTGGACAATGCTTGTTAATTGGTGTTTTCACTAGATGAATGATTATTACAATATAAAAAGAAGTGTTAATACTGCTCACAAAACCTGCGAAACTCCCCCTTAGACAAACATGAGGTTCAAGGATGAAAAGTATTAAAATCGTATGCTCCCCCTTAACCACAGACCTAAAAAATACATTTAAGTGCTTAAGGAAGGTGGGACAACACCCAACCTTAGTATTCGATATTCAAATATTGTTGGCAATTTAAAGGAATAGATTATGTGTTGCATTGATGTTTGTCCTTGATGGCAACACTAGCTACACTAGCTACTTTGGCTATTTACCAGTATCTAGTTGGTCCTAGTAGGATGATTGGTTTCTAGTTGGTAAGATCATTTTGATCCGGCATGCTTCGGTATACTTTGGTCTGTGGAATTGGTTTGGATTGGTTATTAATGTGTTCTTGATGTGTATCACATTTAGTTGGTTTGGGATTTGATGATCCAAAAGCTATCACTTGTTCTAGTAAACCTTTTGGTTATTGGTGAGGGTTTCACTAGCAGAGCTTTGTTGAAGATCTATTACTGAATCTGATAAGTGGTGTTGGTGTGGCTTCTAAAAGGTTATCATGTTCGTGTTCCAGTTGTTCATGGTGTTTCATTTATCTTATGGAGATCTATTATAGGTCTGGTGGTTATTATTCTAGGTTATGGACCGATTTATGTATCATGTGGGTTTATGCGTTACAGGTGAGATTTATGTAATGGTTTACATTGTTTTCGGCCTAAGCCAACTTGGTTGATCATTAGATTGTAGGTTTAAGTTATGAATTTATTGTATTATCTTTTAGGTGGCCGACCTAATTATTTAGGTCTCAGGTTGGTATAAATATGATGTAAGATCTCTTTGTAGATCATAGGAGATCATGTACGGTATGGCTAGATGTGAACAATATAATAATCATTCTTGCAGAGGATTTGGTTGATCATAGGTGATCGAGTTGGTTTCATGCAAGAGGTGTAACTCCTATGGTATTGAGCTTAACTGAAACTGTACTCACGCAAGGAAGATGCTATACTTGTAATTCGATATTCATTCTGGATTGTTGTCCAATGTTTTATGTAGTCAGTGAGAATCCTTTTGTGATGAGCAGTGTGCTCTAGGCTGTTGGCCTTCCTGCATGTACAAACCCCTTATTGTAGAATTTATTCATCTGATCAGTGGATATATATTATGGATCTCCAATCCCACCACGGTTTTTCCTCTTTGAGGTTTTCCATGTATAAATTTATGGTGTTATTGTGTTCATCTTTGTGATTGCATTGTTTCTTATTGTTATATGCTCTTATGTTTATCGGTTTCTGATGTTGTTGTATTAATAAGGTTAAATTTCTCCATTCTGGTAGAACACTGATTCACCTCCCCCCACCTCTCACTGTTCTTGGATCCCAACAAAAGTATCCTTGGGTAGCAGTTTTGTAAAAATATTAGCCACTTTCTCACTTGTGTTTACATATTCAACCTTGACTTCCTTGTTAGCTACCTTCTCCCTCAATAAATGGTACTTAATTGCTATATGTTTTGTCCTTAGGTGCATGACCGGATTCTTGGAGATGTTGATTGCACTTGAATTGTCACATTTGATGGAGATTGGATCTGCATACTCTGCCTAGATGTCCTTGAGTGTTTGCTTCATCTAGAGAACCTATGAACAACATGTAGCAGCAACTATGTACTCTACTTCAGCCATAGATAAAGAAATATAATCCTGCTTCTCATTGTGCCATGAAACCAATCTGTCTCCAAGGAAGAAAGCTCCACCACTAGTGCTCTTCCTATCATCAATGCAACTTGCCCAATCAACATCAGTAAAGGCTTGTAAAGCGAAATCTCCTTTCTTTGAATACCATAAGCCATAACTAACTATTCCCATTAGATACTTGATGATTCTTTTAATTGCATTTACATTTCATTGCTTTGGAACATCTTGGAATATTAATACCATGCACACTACTTGCACAATATCAGGCCTTGAAGCTATGAGATACAATAGACTACCAATCATGGATCTATACAAGGTCTAATCTACATTTAGTAACTCATCGTCCTTGCTAAGCTTGCATCCTATCACCATGGGGGTACTAATAGGCTTGTTGTCCTCCATTTGAAAAAATTTCAACATGCCCTTTGCATACTTGGTTTGTGATATAAATATTCTTTTATCTAACTAAGAAATATACAAACCAAGGAAATATGAAAGCTCTCCAAGCATGGACATTTCAAACTTTGTCTGTATCTGATTAGAAAATTCTTTACATAGAACATCTTTGTTTCCTCCAAAGATGATGTCATCTACATAAACCACTACTATGATCATGTAGCCTCCATCTACCTTGATCTATACATTGCTATCACCATTTCCTTTTCTAAAACCTTGCTGATGAAGGTACTTATCCAGCCTAGAATGCCATGCTCTAGGTGCCTGCTTTAGACCACATAATGTTTTCTTCAATCTGCAAGCAAATTTCTCATCTTCATGCAGTTAAAAACCTTTAGGTTGCTCTATGTAGACCTCTTCTCCAAGATTGACATTCAAGAATGCAGATTTAACATCCATTTGATATACTTTGTATCCTTTATATACTGAGAATGCCAAGAATATCCTTATAGGTTCAAGCCTTGCAACTTGTGCAAATGTTTCTTCAAAATATATGCCCTCTACTTGAGCATACCCCTTGCAAACTAATATATCTTTATTTCTTATTACTTTGCCTTCTTCATTCATCTTGTTCTTATAGACCCATTTAATCCCAATAACATTTTTGTCTACAGGTTTAGGAACCAATTCCCATGTTTTTTTCTTTTCTATCTGTTGCAACTCTTCTTCCATTTCCTTCATCCACTCTTCACTATTGTTGGCTTCATCAAATGTCCTGGGTTTCATCTCAGTCATATGACAGAAATTTACTTGCTTAGTGTTCCTTTCTCTCCTTCTAGTTTGCACACCATCATTCTTGTTGCCAATAATCTAATCCTCAAGGTGATTCTTTTGCACATATCTATTTGGGGCTTTGCTAGGTGCTTCTTCTTCATGTTCACTCTTAGATTTATCTTCATCTTTATTGTGTGATTCTTTAATCTGATTTATTGTAGTCCTTTTACCTTTATGTAAATCCTAATCAATTCTCACATGTACACTTTCAATCACTTTCTTTAGTCTTTTGTTGAAACACTTGTAGGCCTTGTTGTTAGTAGAGTGCCCTAAGAAGATACCTTCATCACTTCTTGACTCAACACCTCCTAATCCATCTTCATCTCTTTTGATGAAGCACTTGCTACCAAACACCTTGAAATACTTGACTAAGGGTTTCCTATCATACCATAGCTCATAAGGTGTCATTCTATTATTCACTCTCAATTGAACTCTATTTAATTTTTATACAACAGTATGGATTTCTTCTTTCCAGTATACATCAGGAAAATTAGCTTCATTCAATATTGTCCTTTCCATCTCCCTAACTATTTTGTTCTTCCTTTCCACAACACCATTTTGTTGTGGTCTCCTAGGCGCTGAATATTGTCTTATGAATCCATGTCTCTCACAGTTATCTTCAAACTCATTTTATGTGAACTCACCTCCATAATATGATCTTAAACATTTTAGCTTGTATCCACTTTCCTTCTCAACCATCTTCCTAAATATTTTGAATCTTCCATAGGCTTGAGACTTGTCTTGCAAGAAGGTGACCCATGTCATCCTTGAAAAATTGTCTATAAGAAGCATGAAGTATCTTTCTCAATTAAGGTCTCTTTTCCTTGTAGGCCCACACAAGTCAGTATGCACAAGCTCTAAAGGCCTTGTAGTTGAGTACTCCTTTGTCTTGAAACTCTTTAGTTTGTTTTCCTCTTTGACACTCATCACAGAAAGTGTTTGCTGGTTTGATAATCTGAAGTATGTGTCTAACATACCCTCTCTTTCTCACTTTAACAATATTATCAAAATTAATGTGACCAAGCCTTCTATGCCACAACCAAATTTCATCAACTTGTCCCATCATGCATTGGGACTCAAAGCATTCTTTCAAGTTGTACACATTTACATCTGTCCTTTTGCCTTTAGCAACAAGCTGTCCATTTCTTTCTTTTCTGATTTGACATCCTTTTGAATCAAATGTAAACTTATATCCTTTGTCACATATTTGACTCACACCGAGGAGATTGTTCTTCAAACCTTCCATATAGTATACATCATGTGCTTTTATTTTACCATCAATATTGAGAGTACCTTTTCCTTTTATTTTGATGGATGAATTGTCTCCAAACCTCACTGAGCCACCATTCCAATCTTCAATCTTAATAAACTTCTTCTTATCACTACTCATGTGATTGGAACAACCACTATATACTACCCATAAGTTTTACCTTTCAACATGTAGGGCAGTTTGAACAATCAAACTTGACTTAGCTTTGTCCTTTTCCTTTTCTACCCATACTTGTTTTGATTCTCACTTCTTCTTTACTATCATATTCTGATCTGATTTTGTCTTTGGTTCGAAAGGTGACATTTTTGTCTTTTACTTATCTATTCTAATTTTACAATGCTTTTCTATATGTCCAAGATTTTGACAATGATAACATTTGACATGTCTATTGAATGATGAACTTAAGGGACTCTTACAGGACTGAAAATTATATCTCCTACATTCATAACTTCTATGACCAATACCATTACAATGGTAAAAAATAATATTTGTATCTCTAAGAGCATCAAAAGGATTTCTTCTTTCATATATTGGAGGGGACCTATGCATAAGTCTACATTCTGCAATTCTATGACCATAAGTATTGCATTTGTAACAATAGCCATGGAACTGAGGTACATACCAATCATTGTTGAAATTATTTCACATTGGTATCATTGAAGAAGCATAACTTGGTCTTCTTGAGATCTTCCTCATATCTTTGACTCTTGTGAAACCTCCATCATCCATCTTGGATTTTCCTTTTAGATCAGCATAACTTCTCTTTGTAACAACAGGATATGTTTTCTTCTCTGTGGGCTTGCTAACAGTGGAAGTTTGTTCATTTCCGTTATTACTTGTAGAGAGAAAATGTATCTCTTTATTTGTTCATTCCTTGCTAGTAGAACATTGATTGGCATCAAATACAACTCCTTTTGTATCCTTTGAGTGCTTTTTCTTGTTCAACATTTTGTCCAATGCATCGGTACTGCCCTCATACTTGATTCTCACCTTGAGTTCATCTTTGCATTTTTCAAGTTCCTTTCTAAGATTCACAATTTCTTCCTCCATATTTTGATACTCCTTCTCTTTGTTTTCTAAATCTAATTTTGTCACTTCATACATTCTTTTGGTTTCTTCCAACTAAGTAGTTATGGCAAAAATATTTCTATTTGATTCTTCAATATTCTTGTATAGTAAGTCATGCTCTTTTATGATAGACTTCTTGTATTTCTTGAACTCTTTTCTTACTTTGTCAAGTTCTTCAAGAGCACAAACCAATTCTCCTTCAAGGTCAACCACAACATTTGCATCTTCTTCCTCACTATCATCTATATTTTTAGATTAACTAGCACTATTTTTCTCATTAAGGACCTCTTGAGTCATGAAGACACTAGTTTGTTTTTCATCTTCACTGTATTCCTCATCTACTTCACTTTCATCATCAGAGACATCACTATCAATTGAGTAAATAAATTTATTCAATTGAAAGTTTCTTTTTCTTAGTTTATAAAACCTTTTACCCTTATCCTTGACATCTTCCACATTATTATCTTCCTTCTTTTTATAGGGGCACTTAGCAGCAAAATGTCCTATCACAGTCAAAGAATTTGAAAGGTAGCTTTCCTCTATACCTGCCCGATCCTTTCTTGAGCTTTCTAACAAAGTTAGCTTCACCAACATCAGAGTCATTTTCATCTTCATTTGTAGCTTGTTCTTCTCCTTTCTATGTGGTATTGAAGGCAACTTCTCTCTTTGAAGGTTCAACACTTATTGTTCTCATCTCATAGGTAGACAGAGAGCCAAACAACTCATCCATAGAAAAAGTATTTAAGTCTTTAGCTTCCTCAATAGATAAGACCTTTGTATCATACTTTGAGGTTAATTATCTCTGAACCTTTTTGATAGTAACTTCATCTTAGTTCACAGTCTCATCCACTCTTTGCAGATAATCAACTATCTTCTCTTCTTCTTTCATTTTTAGATTTTCAAACTGAATTCTTAGATTTCATGGTTTGTCTTCTTTCACCTTGGTATCTCCTTCATATAAACTCTGCGTCTTATCCCAAGTTTCATTTTATCATGTGTAATGCATGACTTTGAAAAACTTTGTATCTAACGTACCACTTAAGATTGCATTCTTAGATTTGGCATTGTTTTCATATTTCCTTTTAGTATCAATATCGGTAGTAGGACCTTGAGGGATCGTATAACCATTTTTTATTGACATCCAAACTATTGAAATCCAAGAACACTGAGAGGGGGGGGGTGAATTTGTGTTCTATTTTAACCTTATTAACAAAGTATTTTAGTAACCGATAACCATAAAAGAATATAACAACAAGTAGAAATGATGCAACTATAAGAAGATACACCATAACACCATAGATTAATACATGGAAAACCTCAAAGAGGAAAAACCATAGTGGGATTGGTGACCCACAATATCTATCCATTGGCCAAATGAATAAATATTACAATAGGGGCTTGCACATGTAGGAAGGCCAATAGCCTAGAGCGCACTGCTCATCACAAAAGGAGCCTCACTGACTACAAACACCAGATATGGAATTGCAAACAAAATTATAAACATAGAGATTGCATCTACTATGCTGGATGAGTTCTAGTTCAAGCACTGTCTGTACTAGTTTTCACTATGTCGTCCCTTACCGATAACTTACTTTGCATCCCAAACCTTTAAACCAATAACCAAGACTGACTACAGAATATTATATTCGCATTCAGTCGATCAACATTGCTTACACAATATCACATCACTATATGTTCCATCTATCAGTATATATTCAAAATAACCTAACCAGACTGACTTAAATACCCTTCCCAATCATAAACATAAATGCCTTATGTTTTTTATTATGGGAAAAACAGGTTTTGAAGGGACCCCGAAACCCTTTACAAGAGATCCTTAAAAGATAAGAGCATTAAAAAACAAGAAAAGACATTCTGCAAAAAAATAGCACAGTTCTGGGAAAAAGCCAGCATAAAAGCCCAACAAAATGAGCAACATCAAGCCAAAATAGAAACAAGACAAATTACTTAATGTTTTTAAGGGCATTAGCCAATTTTCCGCTAATCCCTTGCACATCTTTGATATTATCCTTGAGCATTGGGATTTCCTTGGAAGAGGCCAATGTAGCTTTTTTCATACTCACCCTAATCCTTTTGGCCGCACAACCAGGAGCACTTTCCACGTTCCTTGCCTCAATAGAATCCTCATCAACATCTAGGTCGACAACAGGTTTGGAAGTACTGGATCCATCAAGGTACTTGGCAATTTCGTCCATATTCCTGGTCACAGAGTTAAGGATATCCAGAATCATAATCAAGAAGTTCTTCATGGTTGTCTTTCCTTCCTCCAGCTTACTAATCTGAGCTTCCAACTTCTCCACTTTTTCCTCCATAACCTTTTTCCACTGCTCCTGGTTACTTTCATCTTTCTTCCCTGCTCTTCCTCCTTTTTAGCAATTTTTTCCAGTTTATTGATTCTTTCATATACCTACCTATCAAAACCCATATGAGGCTCAGACTGGTTCTTGATTTTATCCAGAATAATCTCATCTCTAGCTTTATCATGTTCCCTTCTCATTTCCTCCTTATCCTTGTTCTGCTCAGTTTCCATTTCCCTTTCCTCATTATTAATTTGAATGTCTTGCTCCTCCATAGGCTAGCTATTAACATTGTTGGTATTATGGATGTGTTGCATTGGTTTATTCATTGATGTCAACACTTATTCTTCTTGAGATCTTTGGTTATGTTCACTGACATGTTCAGTGACTTATGCATAGTCACCGGTATCTGGTTCATCGACAGGTTATATTGTTCACCGACACTAAGGATGATCTGTTATCATCTGGAGATTACTTGGTTGTGTTGAAGACATTTTTTGGAGACTTGGTTTTGGTGATTTGGTTATTGGTCTAATTGAGTTTGCATATTTTCTATTACCGGCAAATAGGTCTAGGTTATGGATCGACAAGCGTTATCTATTCGAGATCAGTATGACATGTTATGGAGATGTTTTATTTATTGGTTATTATTGTAAATGCATTGAGAGGACATCATGCATCACATAAAGATTCATTTGTAATTGATTTAATTGTAATATTCTTAATGAGCCGACCTACACATTTGGTCTTAGGTTTTGGTATATACGTAAGATCTCATTCGTGAGATAATGTAGTGGTGTGGAAAAGGATTGTAATAGGGTATATGCAAATATAAGCAAAGCTATACATGCAGACATCATTTGAAGATTCAAGGAAGGTATGAAGAAGAAAATTAGAGCTTAATTGGTACTGAATTCAACATATGAAGATGCTATTTTGAGCAGTACATTATCATTGGATTTAACCATCCAAATGTAGTCAGTGTGACTCCCATTTTGTAAGTGAGCAATGAGCTCTAGGTAGTTGGCCTTTCTGCATGTGCAGACCCCATTTGTACACACATACTATCTATAGTAGTATCATTTGATTGTGGGTAAGGTTTCCCGCCATAGTTTTTCCCCTTACAGGGTTTCCACGTACAAATACCTATGTTATGTGTTGTGTATGCTATTTGTCTTTCTTTTTCATGCATTAAACTTTACTGGTACTATTATTAACAATCAAACTATCTACCGACATTAAGCTTGGTTTACTGGTATTATGCACTAAATTTGGTTAAGTTATATTTGGGTTGAAATTAATAGACAACTAATTTACCCCCACTCTTAGTTGCCTCTGGGTCCTAAAAAACATTACCAATACTCACACTATGGATAGGGTTGTTTTGATTAGAAACATCCTCTACTCCTCCTTCCTCTTCCCCCACTTCCTCTTCTTTCTAGCTCTCCTCTCCATCAGACTCATAGGTCTCCATCTCACTTCCTTCTTTTCCCATCTCCTCAGAATCAACTTTCGTATCCTTTTGTTTATCCATGTCCTCTTGAATTTTCTCCACAGTGGCTTTTTTAACCTCTTTACTCTATATCAATTCATCCTTACTGGGCCCACATTCCTCAATTTTCCTCTTTCCTTTCCCCAGTGACACCGACAACCTTTCGTTTTCCTGAATAGCCAAAATCTTACAATGCTCATAAATGAGCAAAATAAGGCCATAATGAAGCACATGAGAAGAAGGGTTCTTACTATGCTTGTTCAAAGATACTGATAGAGACCTAAAAAGGTAATAGGGTAGATAAATCTTCTTCTCATGTCTAAAGTGATGTAGAAGTACAAAATGGTAGGTGTGGACCCTAGTGAAATGACCCTCCACAGTAATATACTCTATAATTGCATTAAGCACATAGCCCCATATTTTTTTTATATTAGAAGCATCATAATACCCCCCAAAGCTTTTCCTAATTCCGCTCTCTCCTTCTCTTTATGTGGAAAGAGATTCACTATATTATTAGACACTTTCAGGTCCCTAAAGAAATTAAGACCAGAATGGGGCATACCTGTGGTCCGCGTCCATCTTGAATCTAACACCATGAATTTTGAAGGAGCCATTTTTCCAATTTTTAGTAACTCTCGTAACTGCCAGGTTAACTCTGCTTTTATCATAGTCTACCAATTTTTCCATGAAATGCGTCATGAAACACTTCTCCAGCTTTGTCCATACCTTAGGTATCTCCCACCATCTGGAAATATTATCAGGTTCCTCTCTTCTAAGATCACCCCCCATTGTAGAATTTGTTTTATGATTTCTCTACTTTTGCAACTTCAGATATTTCTTCCAAATGAGACTCGGCTTTTTGAAAATGCACACCCATAAAGCGTGCAAAATTTTAATATTCTTGTTTAGGACTCTGCCCTTCTGATGAGCTATCATTACCTTTCTAAAAATTGATGATTAATCATTAATACTTCCATGATTAATGTGCAATCCTTCTTTCCCCATAAATTTGTCCTTTCTAATGAGTTATTTAATATTAAAATCAATATTATCTTCCCCATTCCAAATGCTTTGAACTTTTGAAATAATGCCAAGGTTAGCAAGGTCATCCGCTACGGTATTTTTTTCCCTGAAAGCATGCTTAATAATAATTGATTTAAAGCTAGAAATAATGTCTTTGGCTTTAAAAATAATATTTTCTATAGTCCATGAAGGCTCAACTCCCCCCTTAAGGCATTTAATAATTTTAAGAGAGTCTCCCTCCAACCATAGATTATCATGATTAATATTTTTAGCTATAATCAATGTATTCTGGTCAGCCGAGGCTTCAACATAATGACTAGTTTGGTTGTCCAAAGGGCCAACAACAACCACAAGGCAACTTCCAACAAAATTCCTGACAATGCCCCCATAACCAACATTCCCAGGATTTCCCTTAGAGGCCCCATCAAAATTGGCCTTGATCCATCCCTGGGAAGGAAAGCACCAGAAAAGACCATCCCTACTTTTATCCTTGCTGCTTCTACTATTGGAGAGGTTCCATATTTCATTAAAGTCTTCTTTAACAGGTAAACCATTATCAATTCCATATAAGCATTCATAGATCCCTCTATAGATTCACCACTTCAGGGTTCGCACTTTTTTCCCTAAAAATCATGTTGTTACGCTCCTTCCATATGTTCCAAGTGACAATAGGGAGAGTAAGTTTCCAATGCTCAACATTCTTAGAATTGGAACTAGGGCAATACCATTTCTACCAGAACTCTTCCAAAGAGTTTGGGAAAATCCAACTCAACTTCCACTTACTAAAAATAATATTCCAAATTTCCTTACTAAAATTGCACTAGTAGAGGATATGGCAAGAAGACTCCTTCTCCCTGCAACATAGAGAACACCTGTTAGGAAAAATAAATCCACTTTTATGGAGATTATCAAGAGTTAGCACCTTATTTTGGATAAAAATCTAAAAGAAGATATTAATATTGGGCATCAACTTCTTTATCCACACTTTCGCCCACAAAGGGATCTCTTCTAGAACTTTGTAATAGATAGACACCGCTGAAGACATAGAATATTTCTGAGCAGTAGTTTCCTTCCACATCTTACAATCCTCAGAATGCTCCATAAATATTTATGAACTAGCTTTATCATGTTCCCTTCTCATTTCCTCCTTATCCTTGGTCTGCTCAATTTCCATTTCCCTTTCCTACTTATTAATTTGATTGTCTTGCTCCATAGGCTAGCTGTTAACATTGTTGGTATTATGGATGTGTTGCATTGGTTTTTTTATTGATGTCAACACTTATTCTTCTGGAGATCTTTGGTTATGTTCACCGACATGTTCAATGACTTATGCACAGTCACTGATATTTGTTTCACCGGCGGGTTATATTGTTCATTGACACTAAGGATGATCTTTTATCATCTAGAGATTACTTGGTTATGTTGAAGACATTGTTTGGACACTTGGTTTTGGTGATTTGG
Organism: Cryptomeria japonica; assembly: GCF_030272615.1. Lineage (NCBI taxonomy): Eukaryota > Viridiplantae > Streptophyta > Pinopsida > Cupressales > Cupressaceae > Cryptomeria > Cryptomeria japonica. The sequence goes on along the minus strand of NC_081411.1, from coordinate 329,890,975 downwards.
TTATTGGTCTAATTGAGTTTGCATATTTTCTATTACCGGCAAATAGGTCTAGGTTATGGATCGACAAGCCTTATCTATTCGAGATCAGTACGACATGTTATGGAGATGTTTTATTTATTAGTTATTATTATAAATGCATTGAGCCGACATCATGCATCACATAATGATTCATTTGTAATTGATTTAATTGTAACATTCTTAGTGAGCCGACCTACACATTTGGTCTTAGGTTTTGGTATATATGTAAGATCTCATTTGTGAGATTATGTAGTGGTGTGGAAAAAGGATTGTAATAAGGTATATGCAAATATAAGCAGAGCTATAAATGCAGACATCATTTGAAGATTCAAGGAAGGTATGAAGAAGAAAATTAGAGCTTAACTGGTACTGAATTCAACATATGAAGATGCTATTTTGAGCAGTACATTATCATTGGATTTAACCATCCAAATGTAGTCAGTGTGACTCCCATTTTGTAAGTGAGCAATGAGCTCTAGGTAGTTGGCCTTTCTGCATGTGTAGACCCCATTTATACACACATACTATCTACAGTAGTATCATTTGATTGTGGGTAAGGTTTTCCGCCGTAGTTTTTCCCCTTATAGGGTTTCCACGTACAAATACCTGTGTTATGTGTTGTGTATGCTATTTGTCTTTCTTTTTCATGCATTAAACTTTATCGGTACTATTATTAACTATCAAACTATCTACTGGCATTAAGCTTGGTTTACCGGTATTATGCACTAAATTTGGTTAAGTTATATTTGGGTTGAAATTAATAGACAACTTATTCACCCCCCCTCTCAGTTGCCTCCGAGTGCTAAAAAACATTACCAATACTCACACTATGGGTAGGGTTGTTCTAATTAGAAACATCCTTTGCTCCTCCTTCCTCTTCCCCCACTTCCTCTTCTTTCCAGCTCTCCTCTTCATCAGCCTCATAGGTCTCCATCTCACTTCCTTCTTTTCCCATCTCCTCAGAATCAACCTTCGTATCCTTTTGTTTATCCATGTCCTCTTGAATTTTCTCCACAGTGGCTTTTTTGACCTCTTTACTCTATATCAATTCATCCTTACTAGGCCCATTTTCCTCAATTTTCCTCTTTCCTTTCCCCAGTGACACCGACAACCTTTCGTTTTCCTAAATAGCCAAAATCTTACAATGCTCACAAATGCGCAAAATAAGGCCATAATGAGGCACATGAGAAGAAGGGTTATTACTATGCTTGTTCAAAGATAGTGATAGAGACCTGAAAAGGTAATAGGGTAGAGAAATCTTCTTCTCATGTCTAAAGTGATTTAGAAGCACAAAATAGTATGTGTGGACCCTAGTGAAATGACCCTCCACAGTAATATACTCTATAATTGCATTAAGCACACAACCCCATATTTGTTTGATATTAGAAGCATCATAATACCCCCCAAAGCTTTTTCTAATTTCCCTCTCTCCTTTTCTTTATGTGGAAAGAGATTCACTATATTATTAGACACTTTTAGGTTCCTAAAGAAATTAAGACCAGAATGGGGTATACTTGTGACTGTGGAAATGAGGTCCGCGTGCATCTTGAATCTAACACCATGAATTTTGAAGGAGCCATTTTTCCATTTTTTAGTAACTCTGGTAACTGCCAGGTTAACTCTACTTTTATCATAGTCTACCAATTTTTCCATGAAATGCATCATGAAACACTTCTCCAGCTTTGTCCATACCTTAGGTATCTCTTGCCATCTGGAAATATTATTAGGTTCCTCTCTTCTAAGATCACCCCCCATTGTAGAATTTGTTTTACGATTTCTCTACTTTTGCAACTTCAGAGATTTCTTCCAAATGACACTTGGATTTTTGAAAATACACAGCCATAAAGCTGCAAAATTTTAATATTCTTGTTTAGGACTCTGCCCTTCTGATGAGCTATCATTACCTTTCTAAAAATTTGATGATTAATCATTAATACTTCCATGATTAACGTGCGATCCTTCTTTCCCCATAAATTTGTCCTTTCTAATGAGTTATTTAATATTGAAATCAATATTATCTTCCACATTCCAAATGCTTTCAACTTTAGAAATAATGCCAAGGTTAGCGAGGTCATCCGCTACGGTATTTTTTTCCCTGAAAGCATGCTCAATAATAATTTATTTAAAGATAGAAATAATTTCTTTGGCTTTAAAAATAATATTTTCTATAGTCCACGAAGGCTCAACTCCCCCCTTAAGGCATTTAATAATTTTAAGAGAGTCTCCCTCCAACCATAGATTATCATGATTGATATTTTTAGCTATAATCAATGTATTTTGGGCAATCGAGGCTTCAACATAATGACTAGTTTGGTTACCCAAAGGGCCAACAACAACCACAAGGAAACTTCCAACAAAATTCCTGACAATGCCCCCATAACCAACATTCCCAAGATTTCCCTTAGAGGCCCCATCAAAATTGGCCTTGATCCATCCCTAGGAAGGAAAGCACCAGAAAAGACCATCCCTACTTTTATCCTTGCTGCTTCTACTATTGGAGAGGTGCCATATTTCATTAAAGTCTTCTTTAATAGGTAAACCATTATCAATTCCATATAAGCATTCATAGATCCCTCTATAGATTTTATCCACCACCACTTCAGGGTTCGCACTTTTTTCCCTAAAAATCATGTTGTTACGCTCCTTCCTTATGTTCCAAGTGACAATAAGGAGAGTAAGTTTCCAAAGCTCAACATTCTTAGAATTGGAACTAGGGCAATACCTTTTCTACTAGAACTCTTCCAGAGAGTTTGGGAAAACCCAACTCAACTTCCACTTACTAAAAATAATATTCCAAATTTCCTTACTAAAATTGCACTGGTAGAGGATATGGCAAGAAGACTCCTTCTCCCTGCAACATAGAGAACACCTGTTAGGAAAAATAAATTGATTCTTATGGAGATTATCAAGAGTTAGCACCTTATTTTGGATAAAAATCTAAAAGAAGATATTAATATTGGGCCTCAACTTCTTTATCCGCACTTTCGCCCACAAAGGGATCTCTTCTAGAAGTTTGTAATAGATAGACACCGCTGAAGACACAGAATATTTCCTAGCAGAAGTTTCCTTCCACATCATACAATCCTCAGAATGCTGTATAAATATTTTTGAAGAAAGGAAGATCTCCAAAAAATTTAATCCCAGACAAAGCTGGCTGAACTCAATCCACTTCCCATTTCTCTAGTAGTCTCTAACAAAGTCTCCATACGTGATTTTAAACTAGTCTTTCCATTCCTTAAGAATGGGGATTTCCTCCAGTGGTTTATCCATTAGCCATCTGTCCTCCCAGAATCTAAAAATTCTCCCATTCCCCAATTTCCACTTTCTTCTAGCTGCAGCCCAAGCTTTAGTCATTTGAACTGCATTCCAAATTGCAGAACCATCCACAAGAAAAGAATTATCCATAAATTCTTCCTCAGATGGTTGCATGTGAAGGTATTTCTTTTTCCAAATTGAATTTCATTCCCTTTCCTCCCCTTTCATTCTCTAAATTTGTTTAGCTAACAAGGCATTATTCATAATTATAATGTTCGTTATTCCCAAACCCCCAAAAGCCTTAGGAGTGCAAATATTATTCTAGGCAATAAGGGGGATTCTATTTTTATCTTCCACTCCCGACCATAAGAATTTTTTTGAATTCTTTGAATGGCCTCAGCAAACTTCCTGGGAATTTTAAATAGACTAAGGGCATAGATAGGAAAATTTTGAAGTGTAGCCTTAAGCAACGCCATCTTACCCGCTTGGCTAAGGAGGGATCCTTTCCATCCAGCCAGTTTGGAATTGAATCTATCAACCAACTTCATCCAAAAATTCTCTGAAGGCTTTAAGCATAGAGGGAGACCCAAATAAGTAGAAGGGAACTCAACAATTTTACATCCATGGATTCTTTTGATCCTTCTTTGTCTATCCATAGGGGTATTGATGAAGAACAAAGAACTCTTATCCCAATTTATTTTTTGACCAAAAGCAGCTTCATAGGAATCCATAACACTCTTCATTTTTCTCGCTTCTCTTATGGTAGCTTCTCCCATAGTAATAGAATTAACAACAAACTATTCATGAGTATAGGTTAAGTTGGATGAGGAAGGTTTAAGGCCTTTGATTTTCCCTTCTTCCACACTTCTCATAATAAATCTACCTAAAATTTCAGCCATAATAGTAAACAAAATAGGAGAGATAGGGTCCCCCTGTCTTACGCCTCTAGAACTTTTGAAGAAACTAGAAGGGGATCCATTAATAATAACTGCAGAAGTGGAAGTGCCAGTTAGCTAAGAACAAAGCTAAATCACCTTTTCCCCAAACCCACAAGCTTTCTTAATTCTGAAAAAGAATTACTAATTCACTCTGTCATAGGCCTTGGACATATCCAACTTAAGAAAAAAGCCATTTTTTTTAGCAATAGTTAAAGAATGAATATTCACATGCATAGAAATGATGGAATCCAGAATCTGTCTACCAAGGAAAAAACCATTCTTTTGAGCCGAAATAATGTGAGGGAGGATATCCAGCATTCTAGAAGTGAGAGCCTTAGATACTATCTTGTAAACATGAGTACAAAGACTTATAGGTCTAAACTTATTGAGAGAATCAGCTCTAGAGATCTTAGGAATAAGAATGATAAAGGTAGTATTGAGTTCTTTTAGAAGCTGCCTAGAACCAAAGAATTCTTTAACTCCATTACAAATATCAATCTCCTCAATATGCCCAAATTTTTGGAAGAAGAACATAGGGAATACATCTAGACTAGGAGAATTGTCTCCAAGAAAGGAAAACATAGCCCTTTTGATCCCTGATTTGAAGGGATCTGAGAGAGATTTTTGTTGTCATCCTCATTTAAAATGGGAGGGATAGCTTGAGCTAGAAGGTCTTGATTTTTGATATCCAGAACGTCCACACCTCCCAAAAGATTACTAAAGAAATCCATAGCTTCCTTTCTAATTTCATTTTCATTCGACAAAATCCCCCTATTGCAGGATAAATTTGAAATCCTATTGGTCGCCCTATGCTTAAGAGAAGTCATGTGAAAAAACCGGGTGTTTTTATCACCTTCCTTCAAATACAATGCTCTTGATCTTTGTCTCCAAAAATTTTCTTCATTAGAGATAATTTCATGGTATTTGGAAGGCAACCCATTTTCAACATTCCTCAAATCCTCAGAAAGTCCTTCCACTTGAATTTTATCTTGGACTTCTTTAATATCTTTCTTAATATGAGATTTCATTTTAAAGATATCTCCAAAAATCTCTTTGTTCCAGATTTTAACTTTGGCTTTGATAATATTAAGCTTTTTGGCCACTCTAAATAGGGCAGTACCCTCAACCTCCTAATTCCACCATTCAGCAACACAAAATTCCAATGAAGGGTGGGACAACCAAGCTTTTTCAAATCTAAAAAAGAAATTTCGCTTTGCAGAAGTTGAATTGGCAGTGAAAGAGATAGGATAATGATCAGAACCAATCTTAATGATAGATGCCAAGGAACAATTATACTTAGAAATCCAATAAGGAGAAATCAGGGATCTATCCAACCTAACTTGAATGAGATTAGAGTTGGTTCTTCTATTGGTCCAAGTGTAATTAATCCCTTGGAGATCCACATCCATCAGAGCTTGATCATTAAAAAATTCCATAAGATCTTGTCTTCCCTCCAGTTGCAAAGGAAGGCCTCTCATCTTTTCATCCTCTTTTAAAGGGGTATTGAAGTCTCCCATAATCATCCATCTTTTATCAGAAAAACTTTTTCTATCTTCAGCCAGGCTGCTCCAAAATTTAGTTCTTCTAGCTTTAGAGTTAGGCCCATATATATTATTGATAACCTAGACAAAGTTATCCTTAATGTGCTCAAGCAAAAATGAGGTCCTATTAACCCCTGAAGCAATTTCCTTACCTTTAATAGTATTATTATTCCAAAAGATAGTTATACCTCGAGAGGCACCCTCCGAACTTGTTCCAATTACCCCATTATTTTTGAAAATTCTAATCCTTTCCACTTTATCCTTACACATATTAGTTTCCTAAATAAGGACTGCATCTGGTTTATGATCTCTTACAATATTACACAACACATTCTTCTTGTGGAGGGCATTCAACCCTCTAATATTCAATGAAATTATCTTCATACTTTAACCGGGGATAAGGCTGACTCAATGGAGCTCCGTGTTCCATCAGCATGGTTCTTCCAACTCTCATGTTACCTCTGATTCTTTAGAGAGGGTCTCCCCTATTTTTTGCTGTGACTTCCAACATCTACCACCTTCTTATTCTTGCTTCTGGTTGAAATACCTCCATTAGGTCCTCCATTATTTGACTTGCCTTCTTTAATACAGAAAATCCTAAGATATCCCTCAAGAGCCACCATCTCCATACTTTTAGGAGGAGTTTTGCATTGGGAGTTCTGGATCGTATTTTCATTCTACTTAGGACTTCCATTGGTTAATAACAACAACAGCACAGAATCTAAAATATTTCAGTCTTGCACTTCATTAAATTCTTCCTCATTTTCTTTATTATTAGATGAAGCTGAAGCATCATCATAGGAAAACTCATCAACTTTACCCTGGATGATAGGACCAAACTTCAAGTCCTTTGATTCAGATTTTTGAACCTTTTCTTTAGTCCCATGCTCTTCCTCCTTGTAACTTTCTTTTTAACTATTAGGATAGGCACAAACAGATTTTTCATTGTTATTATTCAAACCCTTCTTTTCCTCATTTTCCATCTCGGTCACTTCCTTCTCAAGGACTACCTCTGAGGGTGGATCATCATTCTTCCCTTTCGTTTTCCATTTCTGCTTTGAGTTCCTATCATTTTTACCATTCTTACCCTTCTTGGGTGGACAAGATTTCGCCCAATGACCCGACTTTTTACAATGAAAATGTTGGCAATATTGCATTATAACAAACAATGAAAGATTGTTGGCATTTCAATAAGGATATTGAGAAGGTTGTTGATGATTTCTAATTTAGTATGATGTTGCCATATCTTGAGAAGTATGATATGAAGATTATAAAGATGTTGGTAAAAGACACAGGAAAGAATATGATGAATAAGGGGATGAATAAGGTATTCAATGGGCAAATACTACCGAGTCAGACAATGATGAGAACATGATGTTTTAGATTGTTTTAACATCATACATATGTTTTAAATTGTAAAGGTTAATACTATACTATGTTATCAAGCAAAGAACCTAGTCGGTAAACCCTAAGGAACCTAGTCGGTAAACCCTAAGGTTATCACTATTGGTTAATGAAGGCAGAATGTCTACCGGGTGAAGTTTAGTATTTACCGAGTTATTACCAAGTTGTAACCGAGCTATAATAGAATGCATTAAATGTTTTCATGTGATATTTAATGAAGGAAGCTGATGAGTTGGAGCGGATCAAATGATTGGTGAGCCGTGCATGAAGTTTGTCAACGAATCTAAGGCAATGGAAAGTTGGCATGAAGATCTATAGCTCAGATTGAACCGCAATACCCTGGCATAAGTTCCAAGACTATTATGCAAGTTCCAAGGTGGGGTAAAACATTTTTAGATCGAAAGATGCATTGAACCTGGACAAGATTGAAGATCTAATGGCTATGATTGATCATGGGAAATGTGATCAAGGAGATTAAGCAGTTACCTAATTGTTTATAAATAGGAAACTATTGATAAACAATGTATGCGGGCAAGTGTATGCACAGGGATGCTACATAGTGATTACCGAGCATAGAAGCTTAAAGACCTATTACAATAATAGAGTATAGAAGCCGAGCAGATAAACAAGATTAGTTCTATGTCTAGATTGTATTGAACAAATAGGAATCTGCTTTAGCAGATTAGATGTGAAGTTGTAGATAGATTTTTATTACTGTTATTTTGAGAAAGTGATAGAAAATCTCTTGATCGAGTGGACTTAATAGTCTTATATGTAAATCCTCTAGCAAGGTGACATTCTGATTGAGTGTTTGAAATCCTTTGAAAAGGTCACTTCTAACAAAGTGAAGATCCTAACAGATCTGAGGGAAATCCCTTAACTAGGTCACATCTAGCAATGTGTTTGTAATATTTAATAGGATTTTCTTTTAATTGAGCATACTCTAGAAGAGTATATTTCTTGGTGGGTCTGAAATCCCACAGTGGTTTTTCCCTATTTGGGTTTCCATGTTAAATCTGGTGTTATGAGGTTTATATTGTTCATATGCTTTTGAATTTGCATGATTAATAGTTTTGGTTATATGACTTATATATATGTTATCGAGGTTGAATCTGATGTTTTTATGGATGATTAAGTTTGTATGATTCACCCCCCCCTCTCATCTTGTTGGCTATTGGATTTGTACTTATATTAAGTATCAAAACTATCAGAAAACACACAAATGAGAGAGATTCATATTCAATCACTTGGGTCCATTTCCCCAGTTTGGACAAAATCTCAATAGATTGAGGCATCTCCATCATTTGATTAACATTAACACAAATACAAGCAAAAACCAACCTAGATTTAGCTACAGCCATCGGTTCAATAGATAGAAGTTCACCAAATGATCCCGCAATCCCTTTAAAGACCTCCTCATTCTAGAACTCCAATGGAGGCCAAGAAGATGCGTCCACACAGGCACCAACACAAAAAAGGAATCATCCCAAGGAAGGTTAGGTACCCATTTTTGAAAAGCCAAGATTGACTTGCCAAACATCCATGGCCCTTCACAGAGCGCTTTATTCATATTTTCTTCATTATTAAAAGCAAAGGAGAAAAAACCACTAGGAAAAGCCCCCACATCCACTTGACCTTTGAGAACCCATTTTCTCCTTATAAAGTTCCTCACGACATCAATGTTAGTTCTAAAACCAGCAAACTGTCCAACCAAGGTCATAGCTAAGCCAGACATAGTGAAATCAACCAGCTTATCCAGTACAGATATAGAAAAAACCCCTATCATTAGATCAGAAAGATTTTTAACTTTCAGAAGTCCAGATTGCACCAAAGGCCTGACTCCAAAAAGAGCCGACCATTTCTTTTCTTTACCTCTATCATGTGGGTCCCCAATTTTGGAATCTTTATCTTCCACCGATTTGATTGTCGCCTTGTCCCCCTCAGTACCCTGAGAAACTTGGGGACCTCCATGATTACCAGCTCCAAGCATAGAAGGACCACCATCCCCATGAGCTCCATCATCCCCATGTTTGAAATTTGAATTTCCTGCTCACCGCTCCTCTCCTTCCATAGTTGCTTGATTATTAGCAATGATAATATTAAGGGCATATAAATGCCTTATGTTGGGTGACAATGATAGTACCAATTATTTACATGTCGGCCTAGACAAAAATAAATGCATTAAACTTCATGATTGATGTCGCTAATTGCTACCATGTAAACCTATCAGATCAATCTCCTATGTTGGCCTCATATACAAGTTCCTAGTTTGTCGGTTTCCTTGAATGTCAGATGATGAATCATGAATACCAATGAGTATTGATTAGTTGTCCAACCCAAAATGATGTGTGTTTCCATCAATTACAACACAAGTAAACTAGATGAATTTTAATTGCCAATAATCTCCCCCTTTGGCATTGATGGCAACACTCATGTGAAAAAATGGATCGCTGAAGTGTTGTCTCGGTTCCTCCCAAAACTGACCCTCCTCCCCCTTAGCTATAAATTACTTCTTATGTCCTTTAAATTTTTTCACATCAACCTCTCCCCCTTTGCAATCAATGACAAAGGCTGAGGCAAATAAATGAAAGAATGAAATCAAAATATTTTTACGGGATCTAGATGTACTTGAATATATCCGGGTAAGAACCCTTCAAAAATCATAAGTATCCCAACTGGTTTTTAATGTTCCCAAAATAGATACAAACCCATTAAGAATGTATTCATGTACTTCTTCTGTTAGATCTATCAATGTGGGTTTATTCATCAATTCTATACTTTCTCGCTTATGAAGTAACAAAGCATTCAACCCGAGACTAACCCGCTTATGAAGTAACAAAGCATTCAACCTGAGACTAACCAATCCTCTCAATTCTCTTGCTTGCCATATTAATCTTTCCATATCTTTCTCCAAAGCTGATATCTCTGATTTTGTAACCAAAATCTGACCATCAATAGTGTTGGTCAATGACTGAGTACCATGAAATTCGTTAGCCTGATATTCCAACCGGCCTTTGCCACTTTTATTTTTACCTCTAGGTCAACTATAAGTTTACCAGTGTTAGTACAAGACCTATATATACAACTACATTGATTAAGAGCCTCATCAATCTTTGTTAGTTCCTCTCTCATCTTGACCTTTTCTGATGTGATCATATTGTCATAGGTGACCTTCCTAGCTGCATTGTACCTCTCTATTAACTACTAGTTTGATATATGTTGAAGAGTTTGAAACTCTTTTGCAATGTGTTCAGTCAAAATCTTAAGCTTACTAGAGGGGATAGCTACCAGACGACTATATCCTAAAACTAGCTATTGTAGAACCGGAATGGCTCACTCAATGAATTTCTTGTCTTCTGATCCTTCCTTCCTTAACTTCTGAGCTGTAACAAACATCAATTCAAAACTATTCAATTTCTCAATATTCCTCTATCCAAAATCAACTTGATCAGATGAGCCAAGTGCCAACAATGAATGACTAGACTCTGCAACCTGTTGACTGGCACCAGTTGCTTCGCCACTTTGTGCAATAACTTGCTTAATCTTAGCCTCTTCTATATGTATATTTGTTGTCGAAGGTTCAATATCCTCAACCTATGTTTTGTCTGTATCAACATCAATAACCTCTACATCTGGAATGTTGTGTTCTGGTGTATCTTGCTTATCATGCAAAGCTTCAATGTTATCTACTAGTTTTTCTATATTATGTACAAGTGATATTGCCGAACAAATATTCTCTGTTAGTTTTTGTTTCAAAACCGGTTAATCCAAACCTAATATACCTTTCCCCTTACCATCAACCTTTGCAATCTGAGGGCATTGCTTGAAAACTGGGGGTTGATGATCCTTGATGTCAACAACAATAGGGGCAGCCACACCTACCAAAGTGGGAGCTGATCCAAAAGCCACTGCAAACAAAATATAGCATGAAAACATATAAAATACCTCACAACCTTCGCCGGTGAAAGCTCTTGAAAATCCACACTGAATGCACTGGAATTTGCTTGAAAATGCTCTTGATCACCTTGAATTGACTTAAACTCACTCTTCTTTTCTCTACTTTGCTCTGAATGTTGTGTGATAAAAAATGAACCAATATTTCCGTTTTATTCTGTGAAAACCCTAATTTCACATTGACATAAATGCATGTCGGCCTATCAAATAGTATTCAAAATCTATAATCTCAGTACCGAAATTTTTTTAAACTAACTTCTCCAAGATCTGAAACAAGCTTTCAAACCACTACCAGGGGCAATGTAAGATCTATCATTAATTTTCCTCCCCCTAAGGCTAATTCCTTAGTTAATGGATGAGTTTCCTGCTGGTGCAGAAACATTCTGCTCTTTCGGTTGAGTAACTGGGTTGTTTGTCTCTGTTGGTTAATCTTCAAATTTCCTAACCCATTTCTTCTCATGCTCCTTCCAGATATCATCAAACTTCTATTTTTCTTTCTCATCATTTCCTACCGGATTGTTCTTGCTTCTGCAAAATTTAGTAGTATGTCCTATTTTGTTGCATGCATAGCATGTGACATTATTTTTCAGAATTGCTTTACTATATCCTTGATCATTCCTTGACCTTCATTGATTAGTCATATGTCCAAACTTTCCACATGCATGACATTTCACATTCATTCTAGAATCTTCTGTCCTATGACCATACTTCTTACAATTTGAACATTGACCAAGAACTGCATAATTATCCTGATTTTCTCTGTTTCTGCAATGTCTTGACATATGACCAAATTTATTGCAAATAAAACATCTACCATTGAATTTATGTGCATTGGGTTGCCTTACCAGTGATTTATGGTTCTGGTTGATAGGTGGATTCACCTTATGATTAGTTTCTTCAACTTCATTTGTAGTACCAGAGCTTAATTTGTCGGCAAATTGCAAAATTGTCAAAAATTGACAAAATGTGCCAACTTGGAGAACAACTTTTTGAAAAGTTGTTAAAATAAGTTCCCAACATTCACAAGCAATTTGTTTTGGCTGGAACATGTTGATATGGATATATAATGCCTCAAAAAACTCTTTTGAGGTTGTTGTGTGTGGGTATTTGTAATTTGACATTTTGAAGCAATAAAAAAATACTGCATTTTCCTGCAAATTTTATGTTCTTTCGGTTGGTACGGAATTTTAAGACCTCCAAACTGAAACATTCTTTCATGGGGAGTTAGAGGGGTGAAATACCTTTCTTTTGAGTCCAAAAATATCTTTTGAGGTGGAGTTTTGAGTGAGTTATTGTGTAACAGTCCAAAACAACCCGTGAAAGGGCATAAACCAAGGGTTTCACCTTTTCTTTCTCTTTTCTTCCAATTTAATCATGGCCAAAGTCTAAAACTTGGTTGGATTGAATATTTGGGAGTGTACTATGATATTAAAGAGGTTTTAGACTAGGAGAATGTTTTTGGAGAATATTTTCTTCAAGTTTGAAGTCAGGCATCCCCATGTGACTGGCATACGATGTTGAAGAAGACTTTGACATTTCCCCATAATTTTTTATCATGTGCAAACCAGGACTTGTAACTTTGTATTTGGTTATTTTTTGAGTTCTCCAAGGTGTTCCAGTTTCTTCCCTTGAGAAATTTTCAATTGGAAGGGTAGTTACTTTGTTAAAGTGCTCATTTAGCCCCATTTAGCCTAGTTGAGGGTTTACTAGAAATGGTATTTGTAGGAGGTTCTAGATCAAACCATTTTGGAAAAATTTCTGTCCTATTTTGTTAATGGTGAATATAAAATAAAATTTCTTGGTCCTTTGTAGTTTTTGGGAGAGAAACCAAAAAGTCACCTTTGAGGGCTAGTTGGCTAGAATAGCCATTTTGCACTTTGACCCCTCTGAGACTTGATCAACCCAATCTGAGGGTTGTTTACCATCCTTAGAGATTTTTGGATCCTAATAAAATTTATTTGAGTCTTTGTGGACTTGTAGAACCATTTTGGAGGGGTGTGAGTCATTTGAGCAACTTTTGAGCACTTTTCTTGTGGGGTTGACAAACCAAAGTTGATAGCCTTTGTAAAATGTGTCAATGGGAGTTATGGGGATGAAAAAAATTGAAATGAGACATTGATTTTTTTTTTTTAAGGTGTTAGGTCTAGTTGGGAAAATCTCTTTTGAAAGGGATTGAGTTGCTAGTTGAGCAAGTGAGCAACTTGGAGCATTTTCAAGTTGTTGGAACCATACCTCTACATCAATTGGTATAAGAGAAAGTGTGATCCTTAGGAGAAGGATTGTTTTGGTTTAACCATGTTAGGGGAAGAAGAAGAGGGTGAGTTGTCCTCAAGGATGACTAATGCACAAATAATAAATTTTTTGATCGATCAAAACTTGGTTCACAAGATTGATTCCTTGCAAAAGGAGGTTGATAGACTTAATGGGGAACTCCATAAGAAAAGTGGTGGAAACTAATGTTGTTGAAGAGGGGAGTGATGAGGAACCCCTTGGGTAAAGTGATGAAGAAGAAGTGTCTGCTGATCAGAGACTACTTTTGAAGACCCTGAAGGCCATGGAGAGAAGGACCATGGATGTTAGGTTGGACCTACCTTCCTATGATGGAAACTTGAATCCAGATGTTGTTGTGGATTGGATTGATGCCCTCACAAGCTTCTTTTAATGTGAAGACATACCTAAAAGTTAGAGAGTTAATATTTCTACGTCCAAGTTGAAGGGATTAGTCCTTACATGGTGGAATTTCACTCAAGATGATAGGGTGAAGGAGAAGAAGAATCCAGTGACCACTTGAAAGAAGATGGTTGCATTGATCAGGGATGCATATGTTCCTAATGATTATGAATTCCAACTTCATAAGAGGAGAATGAGTTTGAGATAAAAGGAGATGAGTGTCTCAGATTATACTCAAGAGTTCCATAAATTGGTGATGAAGTCCAATGTAGTGGAGCCTGAATGTGTGAAGCTGGCAAGATACTTGCAAGGGTTGAGAGTTACCATTCAAGATGAACTTAGTCTAAGATGTCCTCCCACAATCCAAAAATGTTTTCAACTTGCTTTGAAGGTTGAAGAAAAACTCAAGAGGAAGAGTGATCAAGGTGGAAGAGGGAGAGGGAAAAAAGACTTTGGAAATAGGGGCAAAAATATGTCTCAAGGAAGAGGACAAGGTTCCAAAGACCTTGGTAAATCAAGTCAAGGGAATGAACAAGGGGAAGGTAGTTCTAGAGGATCTTTCAGAGGAAAGAGAGGAAACTTTAGAGGAAGAGGTGGTGGAAGAGGCCTAGAAGGCATAAAATGCTATAGATGTCATCAAATGGGGTATGTTGCATCCAAATGTCCAGAGAAGGCAAACAAACAAGGTGAAAGGAGATCAAATTTGGTGAGAGATGATGACATATATAGTGTTCACTCTCATGGATCCTTTGTGTAGCATGAACAAGGAGGGATCATGATTATGAGAAGGACATTGATCAAAGCACCTAGTCCACTAGAGCCACCCCAAAGGAAGGCACTTTTTAGAACTACTTGTAGAAGTGGTGACAAAGTATGTAGTGTGGTGATTGATTCAGGTTCTACTGATAATTTTTTGTCCATTGAGGCATTAGAGAAACTAAAATTGAAGAGGATTAAGCATCCAAGACCCTACAAGGTATCATGGCTTTCAAAGGGGCAACAAACCATTATTGAAGAACAAGCATGGGTGGAGTTTTCTATTGCCAAGTACAAGGACAAGGTACTTTGTGATATTGTACCCATGGATGCATGTCATTTTCTGCTTGGAAGGCCATGGCAATATGACATGAAGTCAAAATATGATGGTGAGAAGAACACATACACCATCTGGTACAAAGGTGAGATGGTAACACTACTACCCCTCCCTGATAATGGTGAAGAAGAAAAAGACTCTAATTTTTTGTTTGTAGGAGAAATATTTTTTATAATGTTTGAAGAAGGAGGATACTCCTTGTTATGCTTTGGTGGTATTGCAAAAATAGGAAGAGAGAAAGGTGCACAAGAAAAAGGAAGAACCTAGGAGGGTAGGACCAAAAGAGGTGGCAGATTTTCTTGAGACATATAAGGACATTGTAACCAAAGAATTGCCTGATTCCCTACCTCCAATCAAAGAGATTAGCCATAATATTGATCTAATCCTACGGGCTACACTCCCAAATAAGGCTGCCTATAAGTTAACACCCCAATAGAATGAGGAAATGGCAAGACAAATCTCGAAACTCTTAGATAAGGGTTTGATTTGTAAAAGTATGAGTCCATGTGTTGATCCATCCATGCTAGCACCTAATAAAGAAGGTAAATGGAGGTTATGTATCGAATCAAGGGCCATTAACAATATCACTATCAGGTATAGGTTCCCTATGCCTAGGATTGAGGACTTGTTGGATCATCTAGGGGGTGCAAGGTGGTATTCAAAGGTGGATTTGAAGAGTGGGTACAATCAAATCAGAATAAGGGCTGGACATGAATGGAAGACAAACTTTAAGACTAATGAAGGCCTTTATGAGTGGAGAGTGATGCCATTTGGCTTGTCCAATGCACCTAGTACATTAATGAGACTCATGAATGAAGTTCTAAAACCTTTCCTTGGTAAATTTGTTATTGTTTACTTGGATGATATTCTTATTTTTAGTAAGATTAGAGATGAACATATGCAACATTTGAATTTGGTTCTTAAGAGATTGCAAGAAGAAAATCTCCTAATCAATGTGGACAAGTGTCTTTTTATGCAAGAAGAATTGGTGTATCTTGGTTTCATAGTTTCAGGTGGAAGCATCAAGATGGATCCTAAGAAGGTGGAGAGCATCTTGAATTGGCCTTCTACAATGTCAATGAATGAAGTTAGAAGCTTCCATGGCTTGGCTTCCTTTTATAGGAAGTTTATAAGAGGTTTTAGCCAAGTTTGTGCACCTATCCTAGAAACATTCAAAGGGGGGCAGAAGTGCAAGTTTGCATGGACCAAGGAGGCTGAGGAGGCTTTTCAAAGTCTCAAATAAAAGGTAGCAAAGAAACCTATAGTTTCTTTTCTAGATTTCTAAAAGGTTTTTACAATTGAGTGTGATGCATCTAATGTTGCTATAGGGGCTATTTTGAGCCAAGAGGGTAGGCCCATTGCATTGTTTAGTGAGAAAATCAATGAGGCAAAGAGGAAGTATTCCTCATATGATTTGGAAATGTATGCTTTAGTTCAAGCCTTGAAAAAGTGGAGGCATTATCTCTTTCCTAATGAATTTGTTGTTTTTACTGACAATCAGGCACTTAGCTTCTTGAATAGCTAGAATTAGTTGACTCACAAGCATATGAAATGGGTAGAATCTATCCAAGCATATACATTTACAATCAAACACAAAAAGGGAGTTGCAAACAAGGTGGTAGATGCCTTCAGTAGAATATCCTTGATAGTGCAAGAGGTGAAGTTGCAAAGTGTGGGGATTGACTCCTTGAAAGGTATGTATGAAGGTGATGAAGACTTTCATGAAATTTATAAAGTTTGTTCTGATTTTTCTAAAGCATACCATGTTGAATATGTTGATTACTTAATCCAAGATGGTTTATTATTCAAAGGACATCAACTATGCATTCCTAGGTGTTCAATGAGGGAGAATATTATGAAAGAAAAGCATTGTGGAAGCATGAGTGGACATTTTAGGTTGGATAAAACCCTTGAGTAGGTAAGAAGACATTATTTTTGGCCCAAGATGCAAAGTGATGTGAGAAAATTTGTTGAAACATGCACTATTTTTTAGAAAGCCAAAGGCACTTCCACTAATGTGGGTTTGTATCAACCATTACCCATACCTACAAGGCCTTGGGAAAGTTGTAGTATGGATTTTGTAATGGGATTGCCTAGGACTCAAAAAGGCTTTGATAGCATCTTTTTTATTGTAGATAGGTTCAGCAAGATGGCACATTTCTTGCCATGTAAGAGTACAAGTGATGCAACCTATGTAGCAAATTTGTTTTTCAAAGAGATTGTAAGGATACATAGGCTTCCTATAACAATTGTGTCTGATAGGGATGTGAAATTCATTGGCCATTTTTGGTGAACCTTATGGAAGAGGTTGGGAACAAACTTGAACTTTAGTTCAGCCTACCATCCACAAATAGATGGGTAAACTAAAGTTGTGAATAGGTCCTTGAGAAACCTATTGAGATGCTTGACAAAGAAATATGGAGAGAAGTGGAATGTTGTACTTCCACAAGCTAAATTTGCATTCAATGATTCTATGAATAGGATTACAAGAAGGAGTCCATTTCAGATTGTGTATGGGTAGAATCCAAGAGGGATCTTGGAGTTGAGAGACCTTCCACATGATGGGCAAACAAGTCCTCATGGTGAACAATTTGCTGATATCATGAAGTGCATGCTCAAGTAAGGCTAGCCCTCCAAAAGAGTTCACAAAAGTACAAGGAACTTGCTGATAAGAAGAGGAGGGATGTACAATTTAAGATTGGTGATATGGTGTGGGTGTACCTGAGGAAAGAAAGATTACCAAAGGGGAAGCATACAAAGTTACTCATGAAGAAAGTGGGTCCTTGCAAGGTTTTGAAGAAACATGGGTTGAATGCCTATGAGATATCTCTTCCCTCTAACCTTGGTATTTCTCCTATCTTTTATGTATGTGATCTAACACCCTATAAAGGGCATGTTGCTGCAAGTATAGACTTTCATGTGGGGGAGATTCAAGAGGACATTGCTAATATACCTCCTCATGCACCAAAGAAGCAAGAAAAGATCATTGATGAAAGGGTCATCAAGAAGACCAGAAATAAAGAATACAAGCAATATCCTATGAAATGGGTAGGACACCGTATAGAAGAGGTAGTATGGATGGATGAGGGAGAAATTCTAAAGCATGGTACTTCATTGGACCAACTTATCTCATGTGGAAATGAGATCAGCCCACCCCGGGAGTATGGTGTAGGGGCACAAGCCTAAGAATTCATCATTTCCTCTTTATTTATTTCATGTTTTGGTTTCAAGGTGTTTTAAAGGATCTGAGAATCCTATGTTCATGTTTTTTTTTGAAAATAAAGTCCTAATAGTCTATTTTGTAAGACCTAGTGGCCTCGGGTGCATTATAAACCCTATGGTCAACTATGGTCAAAGGGACTTGGGATGTGTATATTTAGTGAGTTATGTGTATTTTGGTCTATTTAGGTCTAAAATAATATGTTTAGACTCCTAGGTCTATGTTTGAAGTTAATTTGTTGGCAAATTGCAAAATTGTCCAAAATTGACAAAATGTGCCAACTTGGTGAACAACTTTTTGAAAAGTTGTTAAAATTAGTTCCCAACATTCACAAGAACATTGTTTCAGCTGGAAAATGTTGATATGGATATATAATGCCTCAAAAAATTCTTTTGAGGTTGTTGTGTGTGGTCATTTGTAATTTGACATTTTGAAGCAATAAAAAAATACTGCATTTTCCTACAAATTTGCTGTTCTTTCGGTTGGTATGGAATTTCACAACCTCAAAACTGAAACATTATTTCATGGGGAGTTATAGGGGTGAATTACCTTTCTTTTGAGTCCAACCAAAGCTTCTGGGGTGGAGTTTTGAGTGAGTTATTGTGTAATAGTCCAAAACAGCCCGTGAAAGGGCATAAACCATGGGTTTCACCTTTTCTGTCCCTTTTGTTCCAATTTAATCATGGCAAAATTCTAAAACTTGGTTGGATGGAATATTTGGGAGTCTAATATTATATTAAAGAGGTTTAAGACCAGGAGAATGTGTTTGGAGAATATTTTCTTCAAGTTTGAAGCCAGGCATCCCCATGTGACTGGCATACGGTGGTGAAGAAGACTTTGATATTTCCCCATAATTTTTGATTAGATGAAAACCAAAACTTGTAACTTTGGATTTTGTGATTTTTTGAGTTCCCCAAGGTGTTCCAATTTATGCACTTGAGAAATTTTGAATTGGAAGGGTAGTTCCTTTGTTAAAGTGCTCATTTAGCCCCATTTAGCCTAGTTGAGGGTTTACTAGAAATGGTATTTGTAAGAGGTTCCAGATCAAACCATTTTGGAAAAAGTTCTTTCCTATTTTTTTAATGGTGAATATAAAATAAAATTTCTTGGTGCTTTGTAGTTTTTGGGAGAGAAACCAAAAAGTCACCTTTGAGGGCTAGTTGGCTAGAATAGCCATTTTGTACTTTGACCCCTTTGAGACTTGATCAGCCCAATCTGAGGGTTCTTTACCATCATTTGAGGTCGGTGGATACTAATAAACTTTATTTGAGTCTTTTTGGTCTTGTAGAACGATTTTGGAGGGGTGTGAGCCCTTTGAACAACTTTTGAGCACTTTGCCTGTAGGGTTGACAAACCAAAGTTGATAGCCTTTGTAAAATGTGTCAGTGGGGGGTTATGGGGATGAAAAAAATTGAAATTAGACATTGATTTTTTTCTTGTTAAGGTGTGAGGTCTGGTTGGGAAAATCTCTTTTGAAAGGGATTGAGTTGCTAGTTGAGCAAGTGAGCAACTTGGAGCATTTTCAAGTTTTTGGAACCATGCCTCTACATCACTCAGCTTCTAACATTATTTTTTAAGGGAATTCTTTTCTTTATCATCCTAATTTTGTAAAATTTTCTTCCTTCTAGCTTGAGGAGATGACTGCCTCTCCTATAGGATAAGAATGAATTTCTTTGTAGAGTTCAACTCATCTTGAAAATTCAAGTTCTTCATCCTTTCAGCATCATAATCTTCAAGTGCTACTTCAAGTTGTTTCTCCATAGTCATCTCCATGGATTCCAGATTCAGGATCTTCCTTAAGATATTAGACTTACTCCAAGGCACTAGGCTTTGATACCAATTGTTGGAATCCAAGAACACTAAGAGGGGGGGGTGAATCAATGTTCTACCAGTGAGATCAATTTTAACCTTATTAACAAAGTATTTTTGTAACCGTTAACCATAAAAGAATATAATAGTAAGTAGAAATGATGCAAACACAAGAATGTAGACCATAACACAAATATTTATACATGGAAAACCTCAAAGAGTAAAAAACACAGTAGGATTGGTGACCCACAATATCTATCCATAGGCCAAATGAATAAATATTACAATAGGGGCCTGCAAATGCAGGAAGGCCAACAGCCTAGAACGTACTTCTCATCATAAAAGGAGCATCAGTGACTACAAATACCAAATATGGAGTTACAAACAAAATTATAAACTGAGAGATTTCATCTACTATGTTGGTTGAGTTCCGGTTCAAGCACTATCTATACCAGTTTTCACTGTGTCCTCCCTTATCGATAACTTACTTCTCAGCCCAAACCTGTAAACCAATAACCAAGACTGACTACAAAATATTATATTCGCATTCAGTCGATCAACATCGCTTGCACAATATCACATCACTATACAATCCATCTATCTATATATATTCAAAATAACCTAACCAGACTGACTTAAATAACCTTCCCAGTCATAAACATAAATGCCTTATATCGGCTTACAATGATTTGACAAGTTATTTACATGTCGGCCTAGACAAAAATAAATGCATTAATCTTCATGACCGATATCATTTATTGCTACCATGTAAACCTATCGGATCAATCTCCTATGTCAGCCTCATATTCTGATTCCTAGTTTGTCAGTTTCCCTAAATGCTTGATGAAAAATCATGAATATCAGTGAGTACCGATTAAGTGTCCAACCCAAAATGATTTGTGTTTCCATCAATGACAACACAACTAAATTGAATGAGTGTTAATTGCCAACACCAGACATCAAATTCTAGAGAAGGCAGGTAGGTTTCCATTCTTCTATTCCAGAAGGCATAGTTGGTACCATCAAAGATACGTTCTTTAGAGGAAGATTCATTCCTATCCATTGTTTTCACAAAGAAGGATCTAACCAAGCTAAAGAAAGATTTTACTACAGGAGAACCTATGCTTTGATACCAATTGAAGAACACAAATGGACACTGAGAGGGGGGTGAATCAGTGTATTTCAAAACTTTTAAGTTTGGTGTGCATATTTTAAGGATGCAATCCAAACATAAACACACACACACACACACAAGAGAACATCACATAACACCAGATGTACGAGGAAAACCCAATGTGGGAAAAACCTCACTGAGAATAGTTGATGGAGTCTACTACTCCAATCCAGCCTCACACGTAAAACTAATTATAATATGTTTTAGGGCACCAACCCAAGGAGCACAAACCCTTGATATTCTGAGCACCAACTCAAGGAGTACCAATCCCTAGTTTTATGAACATATACTCAAGTGAGAACCTACCCCTACTCTAAGAAGCCACTAAGAGAATACAATGAGTATAAATTTCAAATACAAATTAGGTAACTTGTTGCAAATGAGGTTTTGCAACAAAATTTTGTTCTGCTCTCTCTCTTAACTCTATTTTCAAACTCTTCTCTCTTCCTTATGTCCTCTTATCCTCTATGCTACTAGTCCTCTGCTCTTCTTCTCTGTTCTCTACTCTTTGTCTTATTTTTCTGCCTCACACAATGTACATAACTCACTACATTATCTGCCTTGGCTCTGCATTTTTTTGATCTTTGGTTCTTGCTACTTTCTAACTCTTTGTCTCTACTACTTCTCTCTGTCTCTTACTGCAACTCCATTTACTCACTAACTCCCTCTATTTACTCTATTCAATAATGTACACCTCTTCATCACTTTACCTCACTCTTTCAATCGACGTCTAGAATTGTCTTTATTTTCACCGTTATCTCTATCTCATCTACTGATATCAAATCACATCAAATTGCCTCTACCTATAGTGAGCTCTCTATATCAACAAGATTTTATTCTTTGTCTTCAGTATGATCTCAGACTAGCTTCCCACATTAAATGTGTTTATCTGTCTTCAGGTCATTCTGTACATAGATTACTAAACTTAGTAATCTCAATCTTCTCTTCAAGGATATAGTTTACAGTAGATTGGATTTCCCTTCTTGGATCGACCACTTGCATTGAATTACCTTGCTCTACTTTCTACCCTTAGTCTAGCTCTATTATGTTCACTTTTTGCATTGGGTTTCTATTTTCAGCAAGCTTGATCTATCCAGCAGATCTGATCCTATAAAACTACTATATAAAAGCCAAAATTGACTGTTTGCAAACTAAAACAAGAAAACACATACAAACTATCTAAAAATATTGAAATGGAAATAAAAACTCTATAACACACAAAATAAACTCAATCCATTACTGTATCAATGGATTCACTCCATTTGCATTTAAAAAATGAACAAAACAAGCCAAAATGCTGCCAACTAGTCTGAAAATGAGTAGTTTCAGATTGTTGATCTTACAAAACAATAGCTCCAACCTTGGTAACCATGCAAGAGAGTGCTTTTATAGTATTTCCCATGTGTGAATTCATCCAAGGGCATTGGACAATCGCTAACTCCATCACAAACCAATTTAGGACAAAAGTTGTCATGACAACTTTCAAAAGTGGTCATGACAACTTTTTGCAACTTTGCACTTTTTCACTTTTTGGCCTTCTCAACCTATGAGGCCTATTCTAAGTCATCACACATGACTTTTAAAACATTTCTAAGACTAGTTTAACCATCCCTAATTCCTATACCAAGTTTTGACACTTTTGACCATCAAGAAGGTCAACTACCTACTCAAACCACTATTTAAGCACAAAATGCAAACCTAGGAAGAAACTAACTCTACTAGGCCTACATTTCACTCATCACACTCACTATTGGACCCTCCTTGATTCCTTATTCACTACCTGACTTGGCTAGGGTTAGTACAAGCCAAAATTGAGAAAACTAGTAGCCTAAGTCCTAGGTGCTCCTGCACCATTCTCCCAAACAAAAGGAAATCATGTCACCTCCTTGGGAATCAGATTCTGATCAATGCCTAGCTTCTTAAAATTTGTCTCAAGCACCTATGGAACTTCAGCATCATCCATACCCTACCATTTGATTAGGTTCTCCCAATAGGTTTGATGCCTTGTCTTCTTGGTGATCCTCAAACTCAACACCTTCTTGACCTTTGGAATTGGTTTGGTTGGTAGTTGAAGGTTGTTCACATCACCTGATACCTCTTGGTGACTGCAATTTGAACCTTGAATTGGTTCATTGTATGCAACTAAGTTTTCTATGTTGAAAACTGGTGACAATACTATGTCACTAGGTAGGTCCACCTTGTATGCATTTTCTCCATACTTGGCTAGAATGGCACATGGACCTAGCCTTCTCATTTGCAACTTGTTAGGCACTCATTAATGTAGCCTTGCTTTGTTTAGGTGCACCACATCAAGATCTCCCACTTGAAATTGGAGGTTCTTCCTTCTTTCATCAACTTTTTGTTTGATTTTGCTTGTGTTCTTCATCAAGGCTTTCTTGACTGGTTCATGTACCTCCTTCATTGATAGAGAAAATTCTTCTGCATATCCACTTCTTGCCACTGCACTACCTAAGTCTTTCAACTCCAAAATACTTCTTGGGTGTAAACCATAGAGCACTTCAAAAGGGCTCTTGTTGGTCTTTCTATTCATGGTGTCATTGTATGCATATTCAGCTTGTGAAAGTACTTGATCCCATGTTTGACCATAATCTTTAGTAAGGCACCTTAATAAGTTCCCTAAGCTTCTATTCACCACTTCAGTCTGTCCATCTATTTGAGGATGGTAGGATGATCCAAAAGAGAGGTTGGTGCCAAGATTCTGCCAAAGTGTCTTCTAAAAATGACTCATGAACTTTGAGTCCCTATCTGAAACAATGATCATGGGTAAACCATGTATCCTTACTACCTCTTTGAAGAACAAATGAGCTAATTGGCATGCATCATGAGTAGTCTTGCAAGGCACAAAGTGAGCCATTTTTCTAAATCTGTTCACAATGACATAAATGTTGTCAAATCCCTTCTTTGTCCTTGGTAAACCTACTACAAAGTCCATACTAATGCACTCCCAAGGTCTATTTGGTATGGGAAGAGGTTGGTATAAACCAACAATTGTAGAAGTACCTTTGGCCTTTTGACAAACTATGCAAGTCTCCACATACTTTTTCACATCTTTATTCATCCTTGGCCAATAGTAGTACCTCTGAACCAACTCTTGAGTCTTATTGACTCTAAAATGTCCACTAAGGCTGCCATTATGCTTCTCTTGAATGAGGTTTTCTCTCATTCAGCCTCTAGGCACACAAAGTTGCCCACCTCTAAAAAATAGTCCACTTTGAAAAGTAAAATCAGAATACTCACTATGGAAGTGATTTTGATACTCCATACACACCTTGTAGGCATTTGAGAAGTCTTCATCCTCCGAGTATAAGCCTCTAAAACTGTCAACTCCTATGCTCCTTAATTGGATTTCTTGGACTATCAAAAGTCTCCTGCTTAATGCATCAACAACCCAATTTAACTACCCTTTCGTGTGCTTAATGGTGAATATGCAGACCTACATGTACTCCACCCATTTCATGTGTTTATGACTAAGTTTGTCTTGTGAGTTTAGAAAATTTGATGCTTGGTTGTCCATATAGACTACAAATTCCTTAGGAAGGAGATAGTGTCTCCACTTTCTCAAAGCCTACACTAAAGCATATAAGTCTAGATCATAATAGGAGTATTTCCTCTTGGCATCACTTATCTTCTCACTATGGAAGGCTAATAGTCTTTCTTCTTGGCTTAGGACAACACCTACTACAACATTGCTTGCATCACATTCCACTATGAATAGTTTCTCAAAACTAGGCAACACTAGAACCGATTGAGTAGCTATCTTCTCCTTCAAGGTTTCAAAACCTTTGTTTCCTTGTTCAACCCATTGAAACTTTGTCTTTATTCCACCTCTAATGGTGTCTAACATTGGTGCACATATGGGACTAAATTTCCTAATGAACTTTCTGTAGTACTGAGCTAGTCCATGGAAGCTTCTCACCTTTGTTGCTGACTTAGGAGTAGGCCAATTTAAAATGGCTTCAACCTTGCTGGGATCCATCTTTAGGTTTCCTTGAGACAACACAAACCCAAGGTAAACCAACTCCTTCTTAACAAACTCACACTTATCCAAGTTCATGGTTAGCTTTTCATCATACAATCTTTGTAATACATCTTGCAAATGATTAATATGATCTGCCCTATCCTTACTGAAAATGAGAATATCATCTAGGTATACCACCACAAATTTACCTATGAAGTCCTTCATCACCTCATTCATGAGTCTCATGAAGGTGCTTGGAGCACTGGATAAGCCAAATGGCATTACAAGCCACTCATAGAGAACCTTTGTAGTATTA
Organism: Cryptomeria japonica; assembly: GCF_030272615.1. NCBI lineage: Eukaryota > Viridiplantae > Streptophyta > Pinopsida > Cupressales > Cupressaceae > Cryptomeria > Cryptomeria japonica. The sequence goes on along the minus strand of NC_081411.1, from coordinate 329,865,604 downwards.
AAGGCAGTTTTCCATTCATCACCCTCCTTAATCCTAATTTGGTGATATCGACTTTTAAGGTCAATCTTGGTAAAGTACTTGGCTTCTCCTAAACAATCCATTAGGTCTTCTATTCTAGGAATTGGGAACCTATATCTAATGGTGATCCTATTTATAGCTCTAGAATCAATACACAATCTCAAAGTACCACCTTTCTTTGGGGCTAACACGGTAGGGACAGCACAAGGGCTAATGCTTTTCCTAATTAAGCCTTGGTCTAAGAGCTCTTGGATTTGCTTGGAAATATCAAAATTTTGTTGGGGAGTCATTTTATAAGCTGCCTTGTTAGGCAAGGATGCTCCAGGAATGAAGTCTATTTGATGGCTCCACCATTGTTATATCCCCTTCCTCTATTGAATCCTCCTCAACTAGTGCCACTATCTTTCTGCCTAGTGAGTTTAGACTCTCCTTGTGTTCTTTGTTCAAAACTTCTTCCTCCAAAGCCTCCCCTATGGCCTTAATTGTCTTTTCCTCTACCTCTACCCCTATTACTGCTTGGGTTATGCCTTCTTTTCAGTTTTTCCTCCACCTTAAGGGCAAGTTGATAGGTTTGATGAACTATTTTTGGGCTCATTAGACTGATTTCTTCTTTGATGTTCCACCGTAGATGATTTAGGTACCTAGCAACCTTGAGACTCTCTTCTTCCATTGCGTGAGATCTAAGGCTAAGTTTGTGAAACTCCTTCGTATAACTACTGATATCAAGGTCCTTTTATCTTAAGTTTAGCCTCTTCCTATGAATTTGCACTTCATAGTCATCAAGTAGATAGACTTATTTGATTTTGACTAACATCCATTTCCAAGAAGAGATGGGTGCTTTTCCCATTTTCTTCTTCTCATCTTGCACAAATTTTCACCATGTGAGAGAAGCTCCTCTCATCCTTGACTTGGCTACCTTGACTCTCTGGGCTTCAGTTATACCTTCACATTCAAAATGGTTCTCCATGCCTTCTATCCATTCTAGGACCACTTCTGCCTCCATCTTACTAGTGAACAATGGCAATCCTTCTAGTGATTTACCACTTAAGGCCTTCAATGCCTTTAGAAAAGGTTCTTGTTCTAGGATAGGGTCAAGTCTAGGTACTTTGTCAATCTTGAACACTTCTTTACCTTCCCTTATGTCCTTCAACCTTTACCAGCTCTTCATCTGTCTTGGTTTCAATCTCACCAAGCTTACTCTCCAACTCTAGCAACATCTCCTTCAGGAGTCTATTCTCTTCCTCTTGATCATCCACTTTCTTTGCCAACTCTGCATTGGTCACCATGATGTTGTCTCCTATAGATTCCACTGAGGACATCTACTAACCTAGCCCAAATCTTATAGGCTCTGATACCAATTTGATGGGGTTCACCTAGTTTGCTAACACTTCACCTAGCTGGTGTTGCTTAATTCCACCAAATATCCAGGCCTAATTGCATTCTAGACCTCCAATTCCTTCTCAATCTCTTTTAGGGATTTCTTCTCAACCATTCCAAGGTTTTTTCTTCAAGTATTTTAGCTAGGAACACTACCAATTCACAATGCTTCCCATGTGCTCATCATGGCTGTCTTGGCCTCAACTTGTCAAATTGACCTCCTACTATTATGAGTTGATGCAGAGGTGAGGAGGTGGCTAATAACATGCTTTGAATTCCTTTTGGGTCCTTTAAAGTTTTTCTTTCTTTTCCCTCCTTACCAATTTCACCATTTTGCCTAGAAAAGGGCTACAAGGAAAGAGCCCCAATTAGGCCTCCAAAATCCGGTTTTCTAGGGGTTGGAGGAAAACAGTCCAAAAGACCCCTCAACAAGTTTGGATTTTCTTCAATGAATCATCTAACCTCAAGTAATTTTTGTGTTTTTGGCTCCTTATCCCATTGTACAATGTCCTAACCCCAAAATGAGGGTTTTGAACGGTTTCAACAAAGACTGATCAAGTTGGTGTTTGGGTAAAAAATGACTTTTTCAAGGCTTCCCCTTGCATTGGAAACTCTATACTAACTTCATGGACCCCTCCAAAATCTTAGATGGTGGTTTGGCATTCACCCTTGCACTTTGCACATCAATTTCACCCTGTCTCCTCTAGACGGGTTGCTCCTGGACTCACCTAGAACAAGGTGATAGTCATATAAAATGTCATATCTAGAACTTTTCCCTACATATGTACACTATAAAAGTGGTTTCCCTCCATTTCCCAACAAGCCATGATGGCAGCACATGTGGAATTCATGGGGCAACCATTTTACATAAAACTACTAAATACAAGCCAAAATTGGCTGTTTGCAAACTAAAACAAAAAAACACTAATACAAACTATCTACAAAGATTGAAATGGAACTAAAAACTCTATAACAAAACAAAGAAACTCAATCTATTATTGGATCAATGGATTCAATCCATTTGCATTTACAAAATGAACAAAACAAGCCAAAATGTTGCCTACTAGTCTGAAAATGAGTAGTTTCAGATTGTTAATCTTACAAAAAAATAGCTCCAACCTTGGCAAACATTCAAGATAGGGTTCTTATATTATTCCCCATGTGGGGATTCATCCTAGGGTGTTGGAAAATCCCTAACTCCATCTCTAACCAATTTAGGACAAAAGTTGTCATGACAACTTTTTGCAACTTTGCACTTTTTCACTTTTCGGCCTTCTCAACCTATGAGGCCTATTCTAAGTCATCACACATGACTTTTAAAACATGTTTAAGACTAATTTAACCCTCCCTAATTCCTATACCAATTTTTAACACTTTTGACCATCAACTAGGTCAACTACCTACTCAAACCACTTTTTAACCACAAAATTCAAACCTAGGAAGAAACTAACTCTACTAGGCCTACATTTCACTCATCACACTCACTGTTGGACCCTCCTTTAGTCCTTATTCACTACCTGACTTGGCTAGGGTTAGTACAAGCCAAAATTTAGAAAACTACTAGATTAAGTCCTAGGTGCTCCTGCACAAGAACCTCACCTTTTATTTCCCTTATCTCCATAAGCTATCTCGAAACACAATCTCCATGTTGACACATCTTATCAGTATAAGTTACCCCAAACGCAACCCCATCGGAACAACCAATACTATCAGATTAATATTTGGACAATAACCCATCAATACAAACTTATTCTGATGACCCAACATGAACAATCATCAACATAGCTATTCTGATATTGCATACCCATAGTCCTTCAACATATCGGCATATGTTATTCCAATAAACTTACCAAGGTATCTTCACTTCATTTTACTCTATCAGAATAGTTTGGCCTATTTGCATAGTGGGAAGTTGTCATTCATCCTTCAATAGCTACTTCTATACACATCCTCAGTCTCCTTGTCGGCATAGTGTTGGAATCCAAGAACACTAAGAGGGGGGAGTAAATCAATGTTCTACCAAAATGATCAATTTTAACCTTATTAAAGTATGCATTCATGAACCGGTATATTGCTACATATAGAATTGAAAGAAGTAAATAAACCAATAAGACAATGACACAAATGAATACCATAACACACAAAATTATATGTGGAAAGCCTCAAAGAGTAAAAACCATGGTGGGATTTGTGACCCACAATATCAGTCTGCTGGCCATATGAAGAGATATTACAAAATATAGGGGCATGCACTTGCAGGAAGGCTTACAGCCTAGAGCACACTGCTCAATCACAAAAGGAGCCTCACTGACCATACAAATCCAGACTACGATCTAGAGAAATGATTGAACTGCAAAGATGACATCTTCTATGCCTGAATACAACTTTGGTTAAGCTTTGTTTGTTTCAGTCTGAAACCCTAAACCCTTACTGGAATACCCCTTACATGTATCCTCATACACATGATCTCTCTCATATGTTTCGTATCTCCTTTATATTCCATAACCTTACACATTCTCATATCAATCCATATTTCAAAAATGATCTAACCAACTAACCTACATACCTTTTACAAATCATCATGCCTTATGTTGGCTTACAAAGATAATTACAATATGAATATACATGTCATCTAGAAAACATAAAAAAATGAATATCAAAAGCAATTACCAATGCCGGATCTCCAAATGATGTCGGCCTCCAATACCAATAACTTGATTCTAAACCATGTCGCCCTGCATTGTCAATAACCAAAGAATTCCATCCAACCTGCCGGTGTTGGTGAAGTGTCTATGAAGTGTCTACCAGTACACAACTGAACCAAAATAAGAATCCAGAGCATATTTCCATGTTGCCATCAATGACAACATATTGAAACTAAGCAATTGAGTATCAATTGCAAACACATAGCTCTTCCAATACAATAATGTCAGAGTAGTTTGTTTTATTTGTTTTACACAAAATTGCTACTTCGCCTATGTTCAACTATTCTAATAAGATAACTTCACCTGCACAACACTTGATTGGCTTAGTTATCCCGATATGATAAATTCACCTACACAACATTTGATTGGCTGATTTATCCTGATATGATCACTCTGCAACCTACAACACTTGCTTGTCTGCATTCTCCAACACTTCTTTCTCTACAACCTCTTGGAATCCTTGCAACACTTGTTGATATCAATGACAATAATGACAACATTCTCTTCTTCACCTATAAATCTTAAATAAAAAGAAAGTTTTAATTCCATGTCAGCTCTCAACTCTCCAAACATTCTCAGAAACTCATCTCTCTATCTCCTTCTTAGAGCTAACTGATTATGCAATCCTTGAGCCTTATCCCTTTCTTTTCTATAAATATCTATAGAAACTTTATAATCTTAAGCCATTTCAACCAATTGAGACTCAATTCAATCAATTTCATCTTTGAACTTTTGTGTGGCAATAGGCCACCTCAAACAAAATTTATACAACTTTCTGATTGCTTCTATAGATTTGTATAAATTCAACAAAATTAGAATTAGAACCCGATGTTCCTACCTACATTTCTCTGACATCATCTCTTGAAAATTTTCTTTTATAAATCCTTGCTTAGTATTATTGTCATCTTCTTCAATCATTCTCTCAATAAGTAACTCAACAAGCTCCTGTGGAAGACAATCAAGAACATCAGTAGCAACCAAATTGTTCTAAACCAAATATTTTAGAAATTATTTCTCAATAACATCCCACTCATAAGATACATAATTGTTATATGAATCACCAATAGACTTCACAAGGTCATGTTTCTTGATCATTTCAGGCACATTTTCTTTTGTAAGTTCATCATCATCAGCTTCCTCAACATCTTCTTTCTACACCAATTTAGCTTTCTCACTCTAAGCAACTTTATGTTCTTCCTTCATCTCTTCTTCCTCATCATTGCCATCTATAGTCACTATTCAATATCCTTCTTCTTTGAAACTCTTTTTCCTTTCTTATGAACCTTAGACAAAGAGGCAGATGCCTTTATAGATAGTCTTTTAGATTTCTCTACTTTATTCTTCAGCTTCATCATTCCCAACCTTCCAAGAATCTATTCCTTGATTCAAATCTCTCAACATTATGATCCTTCGGCATCTTTTGATTTTTTTCTACTAGCCTCATACATTTTGTTGGAATCCAAGATCACTGAGAGGGGGGGTGAATCAATGTTCTACCAACAATTAAGAATTTAATTCCTTTAGATACTTTTCCAATTAACAACGAGTAAGCATATAAACAAGTTATAAAGAAGAACAAAGAAATGACAAACATGAACACCATAACACCACAGATTTATACGTGGAAAAACTCAAATAGGAACAAACACAGTGGGATTTGTGACCCACAATATCTATCCACTGATCAGATGAATAAATATTACAATAAGGGGCCTGCACATGTAGGAAGGCCAACAGTGTAGAGCACATTGATCATCATAAAAGGAGTCTCGCTGACTATAGAAAACATCAAACTAAAATCTGGAATGAAGATTGAACTATTAGAAAAGCATCTCCAATGCGTGAGTATAGTTCCGATTTAAGCTCAATGTCAGAGGTCTTAAACCTCTTACACAAGCCCAACTCGATCACCTATGATAGACCAAACCTTCCACATATGATTACAACTTTATTCGCACATACGTAATCAAATAACCATCCATCCATAATATTCCTATGATCTACAAAGTGATCTTACATCATATTATACCAACCTCGGACCTAAAAAATTAGGTCGGCCAACTAAAAGATAATACAATAAATCCATTACAAAAACCAGAAAACAAATTATAATTGAAGTTAGCCTTAGACCAAAACAACATTAACCAAAAAATAAATCCAACCGGTAACGCAGCGAGATCATCCACCAACATGCTATATAAACCGGTCCATAACCTAGCAGAATAAGACCAGACCTAAAACAGGTCGCTATAAACCAAATGAAATACCACCAATTAACTAGAACACAAACACAATAACCATCAACATCCTGAAAACCTTCTAGAAGACACACCAAAACTACTTATAGAATCTATCAAAAGATCTTCAATGAAGATCTGCCAGTAGAATCCTTACAGGTAACCAAAAGGCTTACTAGAACATATGATAGCTTTCAGATCACCAAATCCCGAACCAACTGAATGTGACATGCATTTGAATAACATGAATAAGTGAACCAAACCAATTCCACCAATCAGAATATACCGAAGATAAATTTCCTGATCATCATCAAAGTCCAACCACTCTACCAAAACCTAGTAGATAACCAAAGAAGATAGTGTTGACATCAATGACAAATATCAATGCAACAGATAATCAATTCCTCAAAATTTTCAACAATCTCCCCCTTTGGCATTGATGGCAACACTACTACTAGATGTGAAAAACATCCAAGTGCCAAGAAGTGCCAAACAATTCTCCCCCAATGGAAGAAATCCAACAAATGATATATCAATGAACTTCTAAACCAAATAACCAAACCATAGACCAAACTCCCCTTGTGACTGATATCTCTGTTAATCTCTATTTTTCAAATGTATATCTCTCCCCCTTTGACATCAATGCCAAAAATCTGACATAAACATCAAAGAAAAAATCATAAAACCTCTGAACCACATAGCTTACTACTCTCCCTGAGTAGTAGCACAAACTCATCAATCTGAAATGAATAATAATTTTGATAGTGCATGCCAGACTGATGCCAATCAACATCTCTCAAGTCTCAACCGGAGGGGCAGAGATCCCCAATCTGTCTCTAAAATATTCAAATGATTCCTTGGGCAAATGTTTAGTGAAGATATCTGCAATCTTCTCTTTAGTATTCACATAAACCAATCTGACTTCATTTGCTTCTACCCTTTCCTTCAAAAATTTATACTTGATTGATATGTGCTTTATCTTAGAATGAAATATTGGATTCTTTGAGATGTCAATAGTAGAAGAGTTATCAAAGTGAATAACTACTGGTTCATCACAATCTACCCTTATATCCTTCAACATTTGATTCATCCATAGAACTTGTGTACAACTAGTAGCAACAACAAAATACTGAGCTTTAGTAGTAGATAAAGAAGTACATGACTATTTCTTGTTGATCCATAAAACAAGTTTCTTTCCAAGAAAGAAAGCTCCACCGGATGTGCTTTTCCTGTCATCTATATCTCTAGCCCAATCTGCATCGGAATATACACATAGTGTAAAGTCATCATAAACCATAAACCATACCTAAAAATATCTGAAAATCCTAGTTACCGGAGCAAAGATTCAACAATTAATTCCTTCCTTCTGAAAATATCCTTTTCAAACCAATCAATCCTTGTTCCAATAACATCCAAGTCCATGTGCTGTTCTTTTCTATCTGATCTAATTCCTCTTCCATAACATTCATCCTTACATGCTTCATCTACTAATGTCAATTCAATTAAAGAAATTAAGCATACCTCTTCAACTGCCAACCTTCTCCTTGTCTAATTATCTGATCTTCTAAATGATTCAACCTTTCATACCTAGGAGTCTTCTAACTTTTTGTTTCTTTGCTCTGATCTCCAGTTATTGTTAAATTTTCTGATACTGCCGAAGTAACTAGTTAAACATTTTGTTGTGGTATAGGTGTTACTTGACTAGCTATAATCATTTCCACTTCCAGTTCTCTCTCATAAGTTCTGATTCGACCTCTGCACTTCTCATCCACTTTGACATCAACACTTTCCACAATTCTTTGCAATATCTTGTTATAACATTTATATGTTTTTCTTTTATTTGAATAACCAATAAATATTCCATCACATCTATAATCAAAATTTGAATTCAAAGATTATGAAATACTTAATAATAGGTGTGTGACCAAACCATATCTCATAATGTGACTTACCAGTAAACCAAACTAGAACCAAGATCCAAGATCTAAGATCCAACAAATCTTCGCCAGTTAATCGTGTAGACTGACTTCTCCAAAATATAAAGTAGGATTTTAGACCACTACTAGGGGAAATGCAAGATTTGACATCAATTTGCCTCCCCCTAAGGAGAATTCCTTAGTTACCGAATGAGTTTCCTGTCGATGCGGGAACATTCTGCTCTGTCAGTTAAGTAACTGGGGTATATGCTTCAGCTAGATGAACATTTGGGGCATTTGATTCTTTTGGTTGATTCTCAGACTTCATAACCCACTTCTTCTCATGCTCCTTCTGAATATCATCAATCTTCTATTTTCCCTTCTCATCATTTCCTTCCAGTAGGTTCTTGCTTCAGCAAAATATAGCAATATGTCCTAATTTGTTGCATCTATAACAAATGACATTGTTTTTCTAAATTGCCTTACTATGACCTTGACTATTCCTCGACCTACATTTATTATCCATATGCCCAAACTTTTCACATGCATGATATTTCACATTCATTCTACAATTTGTTGTCCTATGACCATAACTCTTGCAATTGAAACATTGAACGCTACCAGAATTATTATTCTGATTGACTCTATTTTTGCATTGACTTCCCATATGACCAAAATTATTGCAAAAAAAGCATATACCATTAAATTTATATGCATTGGGTTTTATTACCGATGATCTCTAATTTCGGTTGTCTAGTGGATTCTCCTGATTTGCAGTATCAAAGCTTTCTTCATGCTCAAATCCAAGACCTCTAGTGTCTCTGTTGTCCCTTTGATTCTTCAATAATTCATCAAGCTTAGCAGAACTAACCTTGAACTTATCTTTGTATTCATTTGAAGCATCCAGATCACCTCTTAGGACTGTCACCATTCTTTCCAACTCTTTCTCATTATTTTGTGATTCTTCAATAATTCAGTTCTCAACACATCATTCTCATGCGCCAACCTAATGCATTCTTCAGATCTATCTTTCATAGATTTAGCAATATTTTCTTCATTATTATTCTCATCTTCAATCTCCTTAGACATCCTCATATTTAGGGCTTGTATTTCATTCTTCATGACACTATTATCTTGACTTAGCTTCTAACATAGTTCCTTTAAAGTATTCTTCTCTTCATCATCCTGATTTTGTAATTGATCACAAAGTTCTTTCCTCGTAGCTTGTGTAGATGACAACCTCTCATGCAGATTAAGGATGAATTCTTTTGCAGATCTCATCTCTTCTTTTATAGAATTTATCTCATCTTCCAGCTTCATGTGTTTCAATCTTTCAGAATCGTAGTCTTGAAGTACAACTTCAAGTTCTTTCGTCAAACTCATCTCCATAGATTCCGGATAAAAAATCTTCCTCAATATGTTAGACTTATTCCGAGGCACCAGGCTCTAATACCAATTGTTTTAAGCACTTAGATGCCAAAATTTTCCTAAGTGTTGCCATCAATGCCAAAGGGGGAGATTGTTGGTGTTTTGATGATGTTTAGTTGTGATTGTCATTGATGGACACACACTTATTTGATGTATGAGTTATTCTCAATCGGTAGTTCTTCCAACCGGTATTGTATGTTATTAAATGTATAGTCTTTGTTTTTTGAAGACTATCAGTGTTTTGTAGAAGATGCTTACTGGTCAAAGCATGACCAAAGCCCCCAAGCAGTATGAAGACCTCAAGCGGAACGAAGACCCCGAGTGGCAATTAATCTTTTGATCGGAACACTATGTTTCAGTTTTCCAGTCTTCATTTGTTAACCAATAATCGATATATTGTGTTAAACTGGTATAATTGTAATGTGTGATGAGTTATCATCCACTGACACTTTGGCAGTGTTTTTGTGTCGTGTTACCAAATGTGTCTAGATGCACTATACCTAGGAAATTGTAGTTTAATCTTATGGACTGACATGAAATTAGTTTCCTATATGAGGACATCATATCTAGGGTTTTGAAGAGTTGTTGATGTGTGTGAGTGTTGTAGAGAAGATTAGGTATGTGCAAGAAAAGGTATCTCATGACAGAGATTGAGAGTGCAAAATATAGAAGACTGAAGTAATGTTGGAATGCATTAACAGGGAGTTGTCAAGGATCTAATCAAGAATTATGTGCTTCTGTCTAGATCATTCGCTTGTTGATTACTAATATCTTTGACAAGTCTAAAACCCTTAACCAGGTTGGCCCAGTCAAGCCTATTGTAAATCCTCCAACAAGGTGGTTCATAGTTGTGGATCTGAAATCCTCTAACAGGTTAGTCTTTAACAATACTTATCTCCTAGCAGAGATTTGGATTCCTAACAGGATCTATTCTAGTGAAGAACGTTGTAAGGCCTTAATCGGTCTGACCTTAACCGACCTAGTTACTATTCTGTAGATAGTTGGCTTGTGAGTTTTACTCACCGTGGTTTTTCCCATTTGGGTTTCCACATCAAAACATCTTGTGTTATGGTGATTGTGCTTCTGTGGGTGAATTCTTTATTTTCTATTTGGCTTGTTTGTGTTTTAACCGGTTTATTGTTTAATCTGCTACACTGGTCTATAGTTAAACTACTTAAGAGTTTGTTTAAGTTTTTGGGTATACTAATTCACCCCCCCCCCTCTTAGTGTTCATCAATTGGTATCAGAGACAACCTTTCTATAATTCTAACCACTTGGAAGGAGATATAGGGGAATACAACATGTGGGAACTCACTCACCATCTTACTAAGTCTGAGAGAGCCTATGATGAACTCAAAATCAAGTATAAAGCCTCTTTAGCCAAGAGAAGAGAACTTGTTGAGCAATTGATGGAATTTACTGAAAACAACTTTTCTAATGAAGCAAACATGGAGGCCCTAGTTAGAGAAGTGGAGAAACTAAATGAATCCAAAACTAACCTAAGGAGGGAGTTGGAAGGACTGACTATTAGGATGAGTCAAGAGCTAGAAAATAGAAGAAAAGATGAAGATTTAGGGAAGGACAAGGAGGGTGAGATCTCTAAGTTGAAACAAGAGATTGGAACCATCGCCGCTCATCTGTAAGAGGGTAATGAAGAGAAAGAATAAATACAAGTAGACCTAAATGCTGCTATCTCTTAGAATGAGACCTTGATGAAAACCAATGATGCTCTTTGCAAGGAACTTGCTGAATCAAAGGAGATACTTGCAAAGTTCAACCGGAGTGCTGCTAAGTTGGAACAAAAGCTAGAATTGGTGAAGCCATCAAAGGATACCACTGGACTTGGATTATCTGGATATGAAGAAGGTGAGACCTCTGGAACCAAGAGTGATGCACTAAAGGAGAAATCGATACCTAAGAACAATAGCAAGAGTAAAGGTAAGCAAAAATTTTAAACATGTTTGCTTTAACTATCTTAAGGAAGGACATACTGCCAATGTATGTAGGAGAAAGGCTTACAATAACTTTACTTACATAAAAAACAATGTGGCTAGATCTGGTAGATTTAATTGTCACTGTTATGCATGCAACAAGTTTGGACATAGAGCTTTTTAGTGCAGGTCGATTATGAACAACTCTGGAAGTTATGCACCAAGATCTAAAGGAGTTGTCTCAAAACTTCTTATGAACCGGAACCCAAACTGGTACAGAGCCTATGACCACCAGTCAAATGGTTATGAAGCGTCAACCAGTTGGAGAGCAACTTGTTTTATCTGTCGCGATAGTCATCATACTACTACAACATGTAGAAGGAAGAATGGAAATGTGAACACCGAACTGTGGAGAACACCTAGAATGGTATTCTATCATTGCAACAAATCAGGACACACTGCCAGAGCATGTAGGATGAGAAAGAATCCATTGGGAGACATACTGATCAACCCAGAAGGGAACATTGATGTTGAAACTGTTCACGCAGATATGAATAAAACTTAGAAAAAGAAATCTGAAGAGAAGCCACAAGATGTACCAGTTTCCGCACCCACTGTGGAGGCCCCTGAACTGGCAAACTAAGCTTTGAAAAGATTAGGGGGAACCTATCGGTAAAAAAAAAATGTTTCGAACCCTCGGAGTATATCGGTATTTGTTACCTGTCAACCGACAGAAGAAATGAAGTGGTAAAAGGTAAAATTAGGGCTTGAGCCCTAATGGTGATGCATTTATTATGGTAGGTGGGAGAATGTTTAAAAGTGACTTTGTCATCATTTTTACTTAACTATTTTCAAAGAAGAATTTTTCTAGCTTGAGTAGCGTAACCAGAGTGATTCATCTTGCATTCGAAAGAATTCAGAAAGGAATCTTGCACAAGATTTTGCAGCCACTTCAAGCTATCAGTGTGGAAGTCAAAGTGGTAAACAAGCTTCTGAAGAGGTGTGTTGTGCTCACCATCAGAAAACCCTAGTTCAAAGTGTGAAGGTATTTCTCATTGAAACATTCTTGTCATTTGGAATCTTTTAGATATGGCCTCTGCATCTAAAATCTCTTCTAGTTCTACTAAACTTGAGGAATCACTTGAGTTTCTTAAAAAGAAGATGAAATACAATGCCCTATCTCAAATTCCTATCGGAGTCATTGTTGAAGGCGATGTTTCAGGATATATTGATTGTAAACTAGAAGATGTAGGGTCTCTGGTGATTCACTCCCAACTGAGTCTGTTCTATGGAGATGATAAAAAGATTAAACCTGAATACAGCATAATAGAGAAGAAGAAATTACATAATGCAGTATATTTTCTCAAAGAATTTATAGAAAAACACATTAGGATTATCCTTAGTATGGTTCATGGTGATAATATGTACCTTGAGAAAAGTCATGATATTACACCAGAGGCAATTCATGCCATGACCGGTTTCTGCAATATTGGGGAAGTCCCCGTTCTTCGCAAGATCACCAAAACCTAAATGACAGAGCTCACCGGTTCTGTGAGTGACCAACGGGCAATGACTATTAACACCATTAAAGATGACTTGGTGAAATATGCATGCATGGTCATCGGTTATAGAGTGTTCTATGCCAGTAGAATGAATTCTGTTCCTACAGCTGCGGTGCATGCTGCTTATAGGATGATCAAGGAGAATGCAAAATGTGACTTATGTACCTGCATGCAGAAACAACTCATGGAGAACTTGAAGTCGATCAAATTGGACAAAACTCCGAGGTTTTAGTTTGGTCAACTGCTTGTCGATTTATTTTTCTACTTTCAAGGATATTTTCCTGGAGTTAGTGATGTTCAATGGTTGAGTGACCTACTGATTTCCATACAAATAAAGGAGATTCTGCAAGTAGTGGGAACTACATATCCAAAGACTCTAAATAGGTATTTTGATGAGTTCAAACTAAAGATGAACCAGAGAATGAAAATATCTGGTGATCTAGTTAAGAAATATGAAGATGACATTTGTTTCACAATCAAAACAGATCACTACATAATGGAAGCGGTCAAACCCAGAGACGATGTAGTTGAGCCTATGGGATATGAAGTGGTAAATGATATACTGATAGGGTATGCCTCTACACTACTTGCTTCACCACTAGATCCCAAGAAGAAGAGGACCGATACTTAGAAAGGATCAAACCTATTGAGGTACTGAAGAAGAAAAAGAGTAAAGCAGTGCCATCGGCATCGACACTGGTTACATTTGTTGTCACTCCTAAAGTGACCAAGATGTCACCAACTAAAAATAAATAGGAGGCTATTCCTCCAAAGGTATTCGAAAGGAAGATGAAAACCAAGAATAACTCACCAGATTCAGAAGGAACTAAGCAAGAGGTAGAAATGAAGAAGACAAGATAATCAAGCAAGAAGATGAAGTCAACCGGTAATGTACCAGCAACCTTTGCACTGGTAAATATAGATATTTCCTCTTACAAACCTATGACACATTATCAAAGGACCATAAAGAATATTAGAAGGAAAGTTCTTGATGATTTAAAATAATATTTTGATGATTTCAATGATAGTGAAAAGGAGGATGTTGAACAAGAACTTATTAAATATTTATGTGTTAATGATCAGTCACCTTCCGATATTAAATTAATTACTTCTAAATCTTTGTATGACTCTTTGGACAATAAATTACACATTTCCATTAAAAAGGAACAAGACATCAGGGAGAAATTTTTTGCTCAATATTTTCCAGATGCCTCTAATTCAAAATTGTTTGAGATTATTGATAAGTACAAAGGCATTTTCTTCATGAGAAGAAGAAGACTTCAGCTACTTGGAGGTGAAACTTTTGAATTGGAAAAAGACACCTATCTGTAGGTTAAGGCAACTGTCAACATGCAAAAAGTATCTAAAGCTAATCAAATCGCTAAGAAAGACCCCGACCTATCCACAACCAAACCGGATGAAGTCTTTGACAATCTGGGTGAAAGAATAGAAGAAAAAAATGACCCCATTGATGTTGATGCACTGGATATTGAGGATATCACTCTAGATAAGGAAAAAGCTGAAAAGGAGAGAATGGAGAAAGAAGAGGAAGGAAGAAGAGAAGAAGAAGGAAGGAAGAAGAGAAGAAGAAGGAGGAAGCATAGAAGAAGAAGGAAGAAGACAAGAAGTGGAAGGAAGAAGAGAAGAAGAAGGAGGAAGCAGAGAAGAAGAAGGAAGAAGAGAAGAACAAGAAGGAAGAAGAGAAGAAGAAGGAGGAAGTAGAGAAGAAAAAGGAGGAGGAGAAAAAGAGGGAAGAAGAGTGGAAGAAAGAGGAGAAAGTGAAGGCCGCCAAGATAGCCCAAGAAAAAGAAGAAGAGGAGAAGAAAAGACAAGTGGAGATCAAGGCACAGGAAGGAGGACAGACTCCGAAGGAAACCAAAGATCAAGCCAAGCAGATTGATCCCACTAGTCCCACCAATTTGACTCTTGCCTATCTAACTCAATCAGTTGATGAGAATGAGCTACTATGAAGCATTCAACTAACGCAGGAGAGATTGGAAGAACTAAGGAAAAAGAAAGAACATGATGTCATTTAGTTTGTTCTTGACACCCTTTCCAATCTAATCCCCAATACTAACCTCCCTAGTATTGATTCCTCACTGGCCAAGCTCAAACTTCTTTGCACAGTAGTGGACAATTAGGTACAATGTTTGGAAGATGTTGCTCAGGCCACTACAAGGAAAAACCATGAAAAGGCACTCAAAGTTGCCTTAATAAAGCAAATGGATGAAGACAGGGTAAAACAACTTAAGCAAAAAGATGATATAAGTTCAGCTATGGGTGAAGGTAACCTACTCTTGAATAAAATCTGCCAACCTCACCTATTTTGTGAAGATGCTCTGAAATAGAAAACTCAACTCTATCGGAGTTAGAGAAGTATATCGGAATATTCAAACTACCCTATGATTTGTTCATAGTATATGGACACACTATTCATACTCACCAACATCAGATTGCAAGGCTTGACTCAGAGATCTACAATCAGACTCGAGATCTGCATGAGCTCTAGTTGCTCCTATTACAAAAATTGCAGGGTTTTGAGAAGTGCTTCTTAAACTTGGAGGCTATTACTGTAACATAGGAGATGAGCACCATTGATGCAATGGAAGAATTAGCCTTCTAGATGAAGACCGAGAGTGAAATTTCTACCTCACTTCTTGATTCATGGTCTTTAGACATGAAGAATTTTATGCAAAAATTTAAATCTCTTTTTGAGAAGTTTTACTCTTTATTGTCATGAACATATACTTTGTTTTTATATTATGCAAAAAGGGAATATTTTGCATTACTTTGTCCTTGTTGGCAAAGGGGGAGTAGTGTATATTAAAATTTTGGCAAGTATTAAAATTTCATGCACATACTTGTAATTTTTGCAAAGGGAGTAGTGTATATGCTTAGGGGGAGTAATTTTGATTATGGCATATGTTTTTGTTTTGTAAGCACTTTGATGTCAAAATTTTCCTAAGTGTTGCCATCAATGCAAAAGGGGAAGATTGTTGGTGTTTTGATGATGTTTAGTTGTGATTGTCATTGATGGACACACACTTATCTGATGTATGAGTTATTCTCAACCGGTAGTTGTTCCAACCAGTATTGTATGTCACTAAATGTATAGTCTTTGTTTTTTGAAGACTATCGGTGTTTTGCAGAAGATGCTTACCGGTCAAAGCATGACCAAAGACCCCAAGCAGTATGAAGACCTCAAGTGGAACAAAGACCCTGAGCAACAGTTAATCTTTTGATCGGAACACTATGTTCCAGTTTTCCAGTCTTCATTTGTTAACCGACAATTGGTATATTGTGTTAAACCGGTATAATTGTAATGTGTGATGAGTTATCATCCACCAACACTTTGGCGGTGTTTCTATTTCGTGTTACCAAATGTGTCTAGATGCACTGTACCTAGGAAATTGTAGTCTAATCTTATTGGACCTACATAAAATCAGGTTCCTATATGAGGACATCATGTCTAAGGTTTTGAAGAGTTGTTGATGTGTGCAATTGTTGTAAACAAGATTAGGTTTGTGCGAGAAAAGGTATCTCATGACAAAGATTGAGAGTGCAAAATATAGAAGACTGAAGTAATGCTAGAATGCATTAATAGGGACTTGTCAAGGACCTAATCAAGCATTTTGTGCTACTGTCTATATCATTCACTTATTGACTATTAATATCTTCGACAAGTCTGAAACCCTTAACCGGGTAGGCCCAGCCAAGCCTATCGTAAATCCTCTAACAAGGTGGTTCACAGTTGTGGATCTGAAATCCTCTAATAGGGTAGTCTTTAACATGACTTATCTCCTAACATCGATCTAGATTCCTAATAGGATCTATTCTGGTGAAGAACGTTGTAAGGCCTTAACCGATCTGGTTACTATTCTGCAGATAGTTGACTTATGATTTTTACTCACCGTGGTTTTTCCCATTTGGGTTTCCACATCAAAACATCTTATGTTATGGTGATTGTGCTTCTTTGGGTGAATTCTTTATTTGCTATTTTCCTTGTTTGTGTTTTAAACGGTTTATTGTTTAATCTGCTACACCGGTCTACAGTTAAACTACTTAAGAGTTTGTTTAAGTTTTTGGGTATACTAATTCACTCCCCCCCCCCCCCCTCTTAGTATTCATCACCAAGTTGGCCTAAGACCAAAAAAAATTTAACCAAATAATAAATCCAATCGGTAATGCATCAGGATCATCCACCAACATGTTACATAAACTGGTACATAACCTAGCAGAATAAGATCGGACCTAAAATAGGTCACCATAAACCAAATTAAATATTACCAATCAATTGGAACATGAACACGATAACCATCAATATCCTGGAAACCTTCTTGAAGCTGCACCAACACTAGTTATCAAATCTATCAAAAGATCTTCAACGAAGCTATGCCAATAGAACCCTTACCGGTAACGAAAAGGTTTACTAGAACATATGATTGCTTCTGAATCACCAAATCCTGAACCGACTGAATATGACGCACATCTGAATAACATGAATAACCTAACCTAACTAATTCCACCAATTGGAATATACTAGAGACAAATATCCTGATCCTCATCAAAGTCCAACCACTCTACCGGAATGTAGTAGATAACCAAAGAAGCTAGTGTTGACATCAATGACAAACATCAATGCAACACATAATCAATTCTTCCAAATTGCCAACACATTCATCATCTAAAACTTCACAGGGTAACAACGTTATCCAAGAAACTCTTAGAACCACAACATGTAAAAAGCAATTATCTTTATCTACCAAAAACACAATATCATTCTCATACCAATCTAAAACCTTAGGAGGAATCTAGTTCCTCAATATCAACACACCTCTAAGATTTTCAAAGAATTTTTTATACATTTCCAAGTTGTCATTTGAAATATCTAAGTAACTCTTAATTTGACATCTAACAGTCATAGTGTCTTTTCATGCAACATTCTCAACACTAGACAAAATGTTTCAAAAAAAAGAAGAGAAGCATACCAGAATGAATACATATCACTCTTTGTCATCTTGAGATTGTCAAACAACTACCATCTTAAAATCTCACACAGATCATATTTAATATTTTCCCTAGCCATCCTGTAAGCCACATATACTTTGGTAAACACAAAATAACATTCTCTATTTATATAATAAACTTTTTATGATATCCCCATTATTGCATGCTTGATATCAACAACTCTGATAGAATCAATTCTTAATGTTCTTCCATCTAAAATAACTCTGGTCAATAGATTTACTTCAACATTCTTTACACATTTTAACATTGGCACTTCTCCAGTCATGCATAACCCTATCACAACCTACAACACATCCTTTGAAATCAGGTATAGTCTATCAAGATAAATATATTCATCATGAATTCTGCTAAGAACACTTCTGATAATTTCTTCATCTTCAAATATTGGTGAACAATTCCATGTATGCAAGTTCTTGTACCCTAGGCTACCGAATTCATTCTTCAACCTAATTTTTGCCATTTCATCAAATCACTACTCTACAATCCCTTTTCACACACTTTCTCTTGAATTTTCTCCTTTGTTCTCCTTTTCTTTCCAAATCGCAAGTGGACAAATGATTGCAATCACCAAAATAAATACTCAAAATTTAGGTTTTTAAAAAGCTAATACATTATTTTATGAACCTCCAAAAAATATATTCCAACCACAAGATAAGCCCAAAACCTTTAGAAAAACATCACACACATTTGTCATTCTAAGAGGAAACCCGACGTCAAACCAAGAGGGGTCGAAAGATGGTTTCATTGAAGCTTCCTCATAGACCTTGATGTCTAAGTCAATTACCAGAAGAGGGAATTGCACCTACAGTGGATGTCAAACCACCTTCAATATTTCCTTCATTCTTCTATTATGATTTCTTTACCCACAACTTCTTTCCTTTTCCATTAGAGTCTACCATATTTTCCAGACTACCATTCTTTCCTTTATTACTTTTATAAAATTTTACAATATGCCCAACAACAACATAATTATAGCATACCAGACCACCCTGCATCATACTCCCATTCACATTTCTTTGGAAATTCTAATTCATGGTGCATTCAACAACTTTGTGCCCATATCCATTGCAAACATAGCGACATCCATTGAAAGATTTGGCAATATCATCCATATTCATTATGCTTCTACATTCACTAGCCTTGTGTCCAAACTAATTGCAATAATGACAATTTCCATTGAAAGAATAATTCCTTATCTATTTTTTGCATTCACTCACTTTGTGGCCTACTTTATTACATTAAAAATAGTTTCCTTTGAAGGATAAGTACCCGAAAGAAGAAAGAGGAGGTTTTTGGTCCATCATAGACTTCCAAAAATTCTAATTAGGCATGAAAATCTTCTTATCCTTGGTAGCATTCTTCATTCCTTTGTATTTTTCTTCATTTCTCTTTGACCATTCACTCAATTCTCTACAATTATAAAACTACAAGACAGATTCCCATATCTCTCTTCCAACTTTCAGACAAGCCATTACTAATCCAATCTTTAGCATCTTTAAGTTCCTTTTAGATTTCACACATTCTTTAGTCTTCTTATCAAGATTTGTTTTATATTCATCAATTGCTTTCTTTCTTTTATCCACTAACCCTCTTAAGAAAGTAATGTTTTCAACTGCCTTCATATACTTATCTTTGCACTCATCCAGATCAACCAACTTAGATCTCAGTTCTCCTTCCATATCATTAAATCCTCCAACATCATCCCAATCACCTTGATCTAAAATATCCATATCATTCATCTCTTCTTCAAATATGGTGTTCAAAACTCAAGATCTACCTCAAGTGGTTAAGCTTCCTCAAGAGGAACCTTGCTTTGATAGTAATTGTTGAACACACACCAGATGCTGAGAGGGGGGTTGAATCAACATAAACTAAAATTCTAGACTTCAATCTTGCATTAACCAAATCATTCTAGATAAATTAAGGCATCATAGAATATTCATATCAATCACACATGAACACCAAAATTTATATGTGGAAAACCCAAACAGAGAAAAACCATGGTGAGCACAAACTCATAGAATCAATCTACTATATTAAAAATGTTTTACAAAAGAGAGAGCTCACTACTCTAGAGTTGTAAACCATGGCTAACTATTCTTGGGGAAAGATACACATTTACAACTTTCAAGAAAAGAACTGTATGAATAAAAGCATCTTGATATATTGATTACAGTCACTATTAAAGCACTTCCTTTGACCTTATTGAAATAATCGAACCACCGGATCTTTTCGATCACTACATCTACATTCATTATCACTTCTGGACTGCAATACCATTTGACATAGCAACTAAAATTGTTATCCTTACACCAAGTCACACATATTTACTGTTGAATTCTACAAACATATCTCACATATTCATCTTTACCCAACTTAATCACATCTTGTCCATCTACATTCCTTTCAACAAATCACCACATATATATATGAAATTGGAACAAAAACATCTTCACCAAGTGGGCCAAAAGATAGAATGCAAAGGGTACACACATTTTCGACTCAAGATAGACAACTACATAAAAAATATAAAACATGGAACATAGACTAGACCTAAAGCAACATCCAATGAGCAATGCCAGATCAAAAGAGTATATCACATAGAATCACTAGACCAACAAATATATGTTCAACTTCTAGACTTGAACTCATATTCCAATCATGTTATTACACAAGTGGAAGATTTCAGAGAAAAATAGGCAACATTTGGACCAGACAGATAAACCTTCCAACTATCCTCACCATAAAAACCAAGTTGATATCAACTATAAAAATTTCCAACACAACTTGATTCAGAAAGACCAATCATAACAACCTCTGGTAGAAAAACATAATTATAGATACTTCAATAAATACTTCAACATTGAATCACACATTAGATGTCTGAACCAAATCATATCTTGACCATATTGTTTCACATTAATGACAACAAAGCACACATCTGTAACATGGCCCAAACTGATTGAGTGACTTGGCAAGAGAAATAGGGGCATGCCTAGCATAAACCAAACCACCTAGACATATACATGTTGATGGTTTGTTCCTAGGATGAGTGGAATGAAATTTATGGTGTATTTTATCTTTTTATTGATTGTATTTGATGCTTTTTATTGCAAAAAAGAAGTGTTGTCTCAGGAAATTGGATTCAATTTGTACAAAAATTTTAGAGCTTTTTTTAGAGTGGCTTCACATGACCCCATAGGATTAGATGACTTGTTTGTGTGTGTCACAAGTCCCAATAAATACACTCTAAAAATTTAAAAATTTTCACACTTCAAGCACTTAAGTGAATGCATTGGTAGGGTATGGCCCAAAATGATTGGGCAAGTTGGAGAGTGAAATAGGGGCATTCCTACCATAAAAAAACCCTACCAAATGCATGCACACTAATAGTTTGGTCCTAGAATGAGTAGAATGAGACTATATTACATATTTCCATTGAATGCATCTGATACTTTTTGTTGCAACATAAAAAGTGCCACCTTGGGAAAATGGATTTGAGTCTTCCAAAACTAAGAGAATACCCCATAGGCTTAGACAACTCATTCTTATGTGTCATAGGTTTTGAAAAATGCATCGTCAAAATTTGATAATTTTTACACTTCGAGCACTTAAGGGAATGCATCAACAAGGTATGGCCCAAAATGATAGGGTGAGTTGGAATACAAAATATGGGGCATTAATAGTGTACACCAGGCCTCCCGAATGCACTCACACTGATGGTTTGCACCCACAACACATATAATGAAAGTTATATTATTATTTGTAGGCCTATTTATCAAGTGCATTAAGGAAGTTAGGGAAAAAATTGATAAATCATTCAACATTATTATAATATAATATTTTTTATATTTTACCTTAATTGTAACACTAAGTATCTCAATCATTAAATAAAAAAATTAAATTGCATAGAGGTATCTCGTAAAGACATTCGATATTAAAATGCCTCAAGTATTTCACATGTTCAAATACAAGTCTTGTATGTACATATATCCAAATATGAATGACATTATAATTTTTTGTATACAATTAATGCAATGAACCATCAGGATCCGTTGTACTCTTTATCCATAGGTTCTTAGTTAGTGGTCTAGCCCCATATTTGATCAAAAGAACATATTATACCACAACAAGGTTAGAATAATGAAGAATCTTCCTATGTGTCTCAAAGTCCTTGAACAACCATAAGTTAGAATTCTTCACTGGGTGCCTTCTAATCCATGTATCAGTGCAGTGTCATAAAATTGCGACCCTAGAAATTTTTGACTGCATTAGGGTCCTCATGCACATGAGATCAAATCCTTTAGCCTGATTGGAGACCGAAGACTATTCAACCCTTAGAATCAGCTTCTTTCTTGGCCTCTGCATCACCTTGTCCATACTCTGCCCTGGGAAAAGGGGTAGGATAGGGGCATGGCGTGGTGCCCCTATCCCCCCTAGGATAGGGGTATGGTGCCCTTTTCCTCCCAGGACAAGGGCATGGCACCCCTATCCCTACCCTATTTAGCCACAGGACTCTTCCTAGGGTTGCATTGTAGGTTGTGCATTGAGCGGGAAAACTCCCCTCATGTTGGCCTGTGATGAAAATTAAATTCAGTAACATGTATTTAAGGGGCATTTTTCCTCTCATTTTCATAAGTTGAACAAATTGGATGAGTGGGAAGTTTACATGAGATCAAGTAGTCAAGAGAATTCAAGCATTCAAGCATTCTTTTCTAGCATTGAGCATTTTCAAGTCTCCCTTCAAGGCTAGGTGTTGCATTCAAGTCAAGGATTCAACCATTGAAGAGGATATTGATTCCAACATTCAATTCCATACATGAATTTCTATCAACATTGCTATTACAACCTCCCTTGAGGTGATTTACAATTTAGTCTTTCATTTGCATCTACTTGCAAGTACTTTCTTTCATTACTTGGCTAATTCTAAAATTGGGGTTTGACCTAAAGGCAAACCCCCAATCCCAACCCATTTTCCTCTCTTTTGTGTGTGTAGGTTGTAGGTGCATAGCTATACTTTTGGATTCGGGCTCCATTTGCAGAGGCAGAAAAACCCTTTTCATTTCATGGATTTTTCGGAGCACCATTTACATTCCCACCACGGTCCAGACATTTTTTCCTCAAATTCACAGGGTGACTTCATCTCAACATATTACTACCAGGTCTAGGTGCACAGCTTCATCCCATACTCCGATCTCAAGTTACAATCAGTTCTTTGTCACTTTTGCACTACAATCAATTTGATAACTTTCAACGATGGATGTCCCAAGAATACCCTAATAGTGAAGCTCTTCCATTAATTAAAGGCCTTAAGCGCATGATTCAAAGTGATAAGAATGGAATTGATATATTGTGTGGCATTGCACATATTGTTGATTCTAATGTCATGCTTATCAAGACTTGTGTTCAAACCCTAGGTTATTCACATCCTTCAACACAAGTCAATCCTTCTATTCCTTTGATTACTCTTATGACTAGTATTCCTACTTTTACCTTCAACATCATGGCTACCTCAACTCAAAGTTTCATTCCTACAAATATTGGTCAGGGGGCCCATCCCTCTTCTTCATTTAATCCTCCATCTTTACCTATGTCTTCCATAAGTGTTCCTATTATCCCTCAACCAATCAATGTGACACAAGGGGGCAATTCCTTCAACAAATTTGGTCCTCCTTTAAGTTTCCCTTTTCCTACCAAATCATCACCTATGCCTACTTATCATAATGTCCCACCACCTTATTCTCATTCCATGCCTTCTTTAAATAACATCATACCACCTTCTCAATCAACTATGTCTAACAAAAATTATTCTACTAAAATAACAATTAACAATCTTGCTCGAACCGTGTCTTCCTTACAACAACAAATTGCTTCTATGAGTCAATCCAAGTTTAGTGTGCCCACCTTTGATGTTGCGAGCCCACTTTATCTTGATATTGTTAAAGTCGTGTCACCTAAACATGTTGAGATCACTCAATTGGAACTCTATAATGGAAAAGGAGATCCTCTTAGGCATGTCAAAACATTTCAAACCTTGTGTATTGATTTTTATTATGATCAAAGATTGCTTGCAAAATTGTTTACAAGAACACTAAGAGATAAGGATTTACAATGGTATTTCTCTTTGCCTTCTTATTCTATCACTTCCTTTCAACAACTGGAAAATGATTTTATCCAACAATTTCAAAACAACATTGGTCCTAAAATCACTTTGACTGATTTAATTCATTGTTAGCAAGGTGTTAAAGAAAAAGTGACTAATTTCATTGGTAGATATAAGTATTTGTGTGCTCAAATTTCTTTTCATGTACCTAATAATCATATTCAAAGAATTTTCATTTCTAATTTACAAAAAGGATATCAGGGAAAAGCTTCTTTTGGCTAAGTTTACTTCCTTTCTACAATTGTGTGCAACACTCCACAATTATCAACTAGCTGTGAGTTAAATGGAGCAATCCATTCCTATGGCTCCAAGTGATAAGGGGGAGAGTGTTCAACAACCATTTGCAAAGTTCAAACCAACAAAAAGCGTCATCAAGTTCAATGATACAATTAACAACCACAATTTGAATGCAACAATAGGTGTGCCTTCTATTTCTATTTTTTTCCAAAGAGAAAGACAATTTACATCTTTGAATGAATATTTACATAGTATTATGTCTCAATTGTTTCACATAAATGTTATCAAACTTCCTCCTATTAAAAAATTGATCCTTCTAAACTTGTATCCCCTTATTTTGATAATAATTTATTTTGTCAATTTCATCGTCAGCCTGGTTATGATACTGAGAAATTATTCTCATTGGAGAATAAGATTCAACACTTGATTGAGAATAATAGTATATCTATGATAGGTGTGAATGATAAAGGGAATAAATGTTGGTATTTTGGTATAGTTTTGTCAATGATGTCAACACCTACTAAAAACAAGCACTTTGGAGATCCAGCAACATTCACCGGCAAGCAAGTAACTATTGCAATAGTTACTGGTATATGGTCCACTGACAGGATATAATGTTCACCGGTACCTGGAATGATATGGAAGACACTTGGTAAAGTCAAAGACATTGTGTGGAGACTTTGTTTTGAAGAATTAATCATTGGTATATTCATATTTGCATATTTGCTTTTACCAACAAATAGGTCCAGGTTATCTAGGGTTACACCGCCAGGTTTATCTTTTTCCAGATCAGCATGACACACTATGGAGATGATTTATTATTGATGTAAATGCATTAAGACGACATGTTTAATCGGTTAATTGCATCAGATATTATATTGTATGTAAAATGTTTTATTGTAATATCTTGTAGAGCCAACCTAATAAAATTGGCCTTAGGGTATGGTATAAATGTAAGATCTTATTTGTAAGATCAAAAGTGGAATGTGAAGAAGAATAGTGAGAAGGTATATGCAAGATTAAGCAGAGGTATACACAAAGACATCATTTGAAGGTAAAGCTAGGTTTTTGTATAAGCATAACAACATTACACCGGTACTAAATCCAGCATATGAAGATGCTATTTTTTGCAGTACATTCTTATTGGATTTAACCATCCAACTGTAGTCAGTGTGACTCCCATTTTGTGATTGATCAGTGAGCTCTAGGTTGTTGGCCTTTCTGCATGTGCAGACCCCATTTATGTACACCTACTATCTATGGTAGTATCATCTAATTGTGGGTAAGGTTTCCCACAGTGGTTTTTCCCCTTACAAGGTTTCCGCGTACAAATATTTGTGTTATGTGTTGTGGATGACTTTATTTTTATGTTTCATGCATTAATCCTTACCGGTATAGCAATTTACTGTTAACACTGTCTACTAGCATACTTAATTGGTTTATCGGTATTAAGCATCAAGTTGGTTATTGGTATCAGAGCATAGTCCTCTTTTGCAGAAGTTTAACAACTTGAGGAGATCCAATGTCTACTAATTACTTCAAGAAGGACAGTCCTAAACTTGATGGAACCAACTATGGGATATGGAAGATCAGAATGGAGACACATCTGAATTGCATTGGTAAAGACATCTAGGAAGTTACAAAGAATGGTTATACTGCTGCTATAGTTGTTTAGACTGCTCCAACTACCTTAGCTAAAGATGAAGAGAGTGATTGCAAAGCAAGACAAGCACTTTTGAGCGCATTATCAGATCAACAAATCATGGGATTATCAGATAGGTCTACTACTAAAGCTATTTGGGATCATTTGGAAACACTAAATGAAGGAGACTCCATAGTCAAGATTGCAAAACTTGAAATCTTCCGAGTTAGGTATGAACATCTAAAAATGGAAGAAGATGAAAGGATTTTTGCTTTCATGGAAAGAGTAAATGAAATTTTTTTGGGTATTAAATGTTGTGGAGGAACCCTGACTGAGGATGAAATTGTTTCAAAAATCTTAGGAGGATTGCCACCGGCATATAAAATGAAGGTTACTGCTATAAATGAGTTAAGAACAATTCCTAATACATCAATAACTAGGGATACATTGATTGGAAAACTTTCAGCCTTTGAAATTGAGGAATTTGGTCATGTTGCTACTATAAAAACTAATTTGGCCTTTAAAGCATCCACATCATCTACTCCATCATTTGACAAATCAGACTGGAGAGCCTTTTATGCAAGAGAAATTGAAGAAACCAGGAAGGAGAATGAAGAGCTTGAAGAACTTGAAGCACTATTTACAAGAAAAATGCCAAAAGGTCCAATTGGAAGTAAGTATGAAAGTAAAGCACCCTTTAAATGTTTTAACTGCAATAAGATTGGTCATATGGCTTCAAGATGCCCTGATAGACATGCTAAACTAAGAGAAGAAGCTAGAAGAGAATACAAGCCTAATGCTGAATATCAGAGATACAGATTTAAGAAGAACAAAGACAAATCCTATTACATTGTTGATGAAGGTGTGACTGATGATTCTGATGAGGATCCAACAAACAATGGATGGGTTTTTTTTTGCTATAACAGAAGATCAAACGACACCTACTGCTCAGCTGGTAGAACAAGCCCTAGCAGCTAAAGTTGAAACAAAGGATGAATGGATCATTGACTCAGGATGCTCACATCACATGACAGGAGACAAAGGTAAATTCTTGAACTTTCAAGAATACAATGGAGGTTTAGTAAGATTTGGAGATGACAAAGCCTATTCAATCAAAAGTAAGGGTTCAATATCTCTTGATGGTAAGCATAACACTAACAATGTCTACTATGTTGAAGGATTAAAGCATAATCTTTTAAGTGTTGGTCAATTAGTTGAGAAAGGATTTCAGTTACAATTTAAAAATGGAAAATGCAAAATCATGAATAAAACTGGTTTGGAAATTGCAACCGGTAATTAGACTAGAGGCAATATCTTTCATTTGAATAATTGTGAAAAGGCATGCTTAATTGCACATATAGCTGAAAGTTGGTTATGGCATAAGAGACTGTGTGATGTAAACTTTGATTGCATGGTAAAAATCACTACTTCTAAGGCAATTAGAGATCTACCTAAAATTGTGAAACCTCAGAATACAATTTGTAAGGAATGTCAATTTGGAAAACAAGCTAGAGGTAGTTTCGAAAGTAATCCAGAAAAATCCAATAATGCTCTTGATTTAATTCACACTGATTTATGTGGTCCAACAAGAAATAAAAGCTTACATGGTGATAGATATTTCATGCTAATCATTGATGATTATTCTAGAATGTGTTGGGTTACTTTTCTCAGAGAAAAATCAGAAGCACTTGGGAAGTTCAAATTATTCAAAGAAATGGTTGAAAATGAAACTGGTAGAAAATCAAATGTTTAAGATCAAATCAAGGAGGAGAATTCACATCTAAGGACATTAATACATTCTATGAAGTGAATGGAATCAGAAGACAGTTATCAGCACCCCGGACACCACAACAAAATGTAGTTGTTGAAAGGAAAAACAAAACTATCTTGGATGCAACAAGAAGTATGTTATCAGAAGTAAATCTACCACATGTGTATTGGAAATAGGCAGTTAGCACCGCTGTCTATGCATTCAACAAAGTTCACATCAAAGGGGAAACCGGTAAGAACCCTCATGAACTATGGTTTGGTAATACTCCTACTCTTAAGTATTTTAGAATTTTTGGAAGTAAATGTTATATTAGAAGAGATGAGTATATTGGCAAATTTGATATTAGAAGTGATGAAGGAATATTTATTGGTTATTCATCTAAGAGCAAGGTATATAGATGTTTTAATAAGAGATTGGACAAAATTGTTGAGAGTACAAATGTAAAGATTGATGAACAATTAAGAGGAACTTCAAGGTATATAGACTCTGAACCGGCAACAAAAATTATGACAAATGAACCTACACTGAATCCACCGATACAGAATGAAGATCCCGTTACCCTGGTATCATCTAAGGATTCCATAGTAATTGAAGAAGAACAACAAACTAAGACACCCTGGTATATAATATTGAATCATTCTGAAGATCAGATAATTGGAAACAAATTTAAAGCAGTTATGACAAGAGGAAGATTGGCAAATGAAGAGGTATGTCTTATTTCTCAAATTGAACCATCATCTATCAATGAGGCATGTGAAGATAAATTTTGGATTAAAGCTATGGAAGAAAAATTAGGACAAATTGAGAATTAATCATTGGTATATTCATATTTGCATATTTCCTTTTACCAACAAATAGGTCCAGGTTATCTAGGGTTACACCGTCAGGTTTATCTTTTCCAGATCAGCATGGCACGCTATGGAGATGATTTATTATTCATGTAAATGCATTAAGCCAACATGTTTAATTGGTTATTTGCATTAGATATTATATTGTATGTAAAATGTTTTATTGTAATATTTTGTAGAGTCGACCTACTAAAATTGGTCTTAGGGTATGGTATAAATGTAAGATCTTATTTATAAGATCAAAAGTGGAATGCGAAGAAGAATTGTGAGAAGGTATATGCGAGATTAAGCAGAGGTATACACAAAGACATCATTTGAAGGCAAAGCTAGGTTTTTGTATAAGCTTATCAGCATTACACTGGTATTGAATCCAGCATATGAAGATGCTATTTTGTGCAGTACATTCCTATTGGATTTAACCATCCAACTGCAGTCAGTGTGACTCCCATTTAGTGATTGAGTAGCGAGCTCTAGGCTGTTGGCCTTTCTGCATGTGCAGACCCCACTTATGTACACTTACTATCTGCAGTAGTATCATATAATTGTGGGTAAGGTTTCCCACCATGGTTTTTCCCCTTACAGGGTTTCCACGTACAAATCATTGTGTTATGTGTTGTGGATGACTTTATTTTTTATGTTTCATGCATTAATCCTTACCGGTATAGTAATTTACTGTTAACACTATCTACCAGCATACTTAACTGGTTTACCTATATTAAGCATTAAGTTGGTTATTGGTTTGAATTTATTAGACAACTGATTCACCCCCAGCCCCTCTCAGTTGTCTCCGGGAACTAACAATTGGTATCAGAGCATAGTCCTCTTTTGCTGAAGTTTAACAACTTGAGGAGATCCAATGTCTACTAATTAATTCAGGAAGGACAGTCCTAAACATGATGGAACCAACTATCGGATATGGAAGATCAGAATGGAGACACATCTGAATTGCATTGGTAAAGACATCTAGGAAGTTACAAAGAATGGTTATACTACTGCTATAGCTATTCAGACTGCTCCAACTACATTAGCTAAAGATGAACAAAATTTTTGCAAAGCAAGAGAAGCACTTTTGAGCGCATTATTAGATCAACAAATCATGGGATTATCAGATAGGTCTACTACTAAAGCTATTTGGGATCATTTGGAAACACTAAATGAAGGAGATTCCATAGTCAAGATTGCAAAACTTGAAAGCTTCCAAGTAAGGTATGAACATATGAAAATGGAAGAAGATGAAAGGATTTTTGCTTTCATGGAAAGAGTAAATGAATTTGTTTTGGGTATTAAATGTTGTGGAGGAACCCTGAGTGAGGATGAAATTGTTTCAAAAATCTTAAGAGGATTGCCACCGGCATATAAAATGAAGGTTACTACTGTAAATGAGTTTAGAACAATGCCTAATAAATCAGTAACTAGGGATACATTGATTGGAAAACTTTCAGCCTTAAAAATTGAGGAATTTGGTCCTGTTGCTACTATGAAAACTGATTTGGCCTTTAAAGAATCAACATCATCTACTCCATCATTTGACAAATTAGACTGGAGAGCCTTTTATGCAAGAGAACTTGAAGAAACCGGGAGGGAGAATGAAGAGCTTGAAGAACTTGAAGCACTATTTGCAAGAAAAATGCCAAAAGGTCCAATTGGAAGTAAGTATGAAGGTAAAGAACCCTTTAAATTTTTTAACTGCAGTAAGATTGGTCATATGGCTTCAAGATGCCCTGATAGACATGCTAGACTAAGACAAGAAGCTAGAAGAACATACAAGCCTAATCCTGAATATCAGAGATATAGATTTAAGAAGAACAAAGACAAATCCTATTACATTGCTGATGAAGGTGTGACTGATGATTCTAATGAGGATGCAACAGACAATGGATGCATTTTTGTTGCTATAACAGAAGATCAACCAACACCTACTACTCAACTGGTAGAACAAGCCCTAGTAGCTAACGTTGAAACAAAGGATGAATGGATCATTGACACCAGATGCTCACATCACATGACTGGAGACAAAGGTAAATTCTTGAACTTTCAAGAATACAATGGAGGTTTAGTAAGATTTGGAGATGACAAAGCCTATTCAATCAAAGGTAAGGGTTCAATATCTATTGATGGTAAGCATAACACTGACAATGTCTACTATGTTGAAGGATTAAAGCATAATCTTTTAAGTGGTTGTCAATTAGGTGAGATAGGATTTCAGTTACAATTTAAAAATGAAAAATGCAAAATCATGAATAGAACTGGTTTGGAAATTGCAACTGGTAATCTCACTAGAGGCAATATCTTTCATTTGAATAACAGTGAAAAGGAATGCTTAATTGCACATATAGATGAAAGTTGGTTATGGCATAAGAGACTGTGTCATGTAAACTTTGATTGCATGGTAAAAATCAATACTTCTAAGGTAGTTAGAGATCTACCTAAAATTGGGAAACCTCATAATACAATTTGTAAGGCATGTCAATTTGGAAAATAAGCTAGAGCTCATTTCAAAAGTATTCCAGAAAAATACAATAATGCTCTTGATTTAATTCACACTAATTTATGTGGTCCAGCTAGAAATAAAAGCTTACAAGGTGATAGATATTTCATGCTAATCATTGATGATTATTCTAGAATGTGTTGGGTTACTTTTCTCAGAGAAAAATCAGAAGCACTTGGGAAGTTCAAATTATTCAAAGCAATGGTTGAAAATGAAACTGGTAAGAAAATCAAATGTTTAAGATCAGATCAAGGAGGAGAATTCACATCTAAGGACATTAATACATTCTGTGAAGTGAATGGAATCAGAAGACAGTTATCAGCACCCTGGACACCACAACAGAATGTAGTTGTTGAAAGGAAAAACAAAACTATCTTGGATGCAGCAAGAAGTATGTTATCAGAAGTAAATCTACCACATGTATATTGGAGATAGGCAGTTAGCACTGCTGTCTATGCATTCAACAAAGTTCACATCAAAGGGGAAACCAGTAAGAACCCTCATGAACTATGGTTTGGTAATACTCCTACTCTTAAGTATTTTAGAATTTTTGGAAGTAAATGTTATATTAGAAGAGATGAGTACATTGGCAAATTTGATCCTAGAAGTGATGAAGGAATATTTCTTGGTTATTCATCTAAGAGCAAGGCATATAGATGTTTTAATAAGAGATTGCAAAAAATTGTTGAGAGTACAAATGTAAAGATTGATGAACAATTCAAAGGAACTTCAAGGTATACAGACTCTGAACCGGCAACAAAAATTATGACAAATGAACCTAAACTGAATCCACCGGTACAAAATGAAGATCCCATTACCCTGGTATCATCTAAGGATTCCATAGTGATTGAAGAACAACAACAAACTAAGAAACCCCAGTATGTAAGATTGAATCATTCTGAAGATCAGATAATTGGAAAAAAATTTAAAGGAGTTATGACAAGAGGAAGATTGGAAAATGAAGAGGTATGTCTTATTTCTCAAATTGAACCATCATCTATCAATGAGGCATGTAAAGATAAATTTTGGATTAAAGCTATGGAAGAAGAATTTGGACAAATTGAGAAAAATAATACTTGGACATTAGTTCCCCAGCCTAAAGATAAAAATGTAGTTGGAACCAAATGGGTATTTAGAAACAAACTTAATGAAGATGGTAAGTTGTTAGAAATAAAGTAAGACTAGTGTGTAAGGGATATTCTCAGAAAGAAGGAGTTGATTATAATGAAACCTTTGCACCGGTAGCCAGAATTGAGGTAGTCATATTATTCTTGGCTTTTGCAGCTCACAAGGACTACAAAGTTTATCAAATGGATATTAAATGTGCATTTTTGAATGGAGATGTTGAAGAGGAAGTATATATTGAACAACCTAATGGATTTTCTTTGATAGATGACAATGATATGCTTTGCAGGTTAAGAAAAGATTTGTATGGATTAAAACAAGCCCCAAGAGCTTGGTATGCAAGGTTGGATAAGTATATTTTAAAGATTGGTTTTACTAAAGGAAATGCAAATAGCAATTTATATTACAAAATAACTAATGATGACATCTTGATTATTGAAGTCTTTGTTGATGATATAATCTTTGGAGGAGAATATGGATTATGTAAGGAATTTTCTATTAAAATGCAGGAAGAATTTGAAATGTCTATGATTGGAGTGATAAAATTCTTTTTAGGATTGCAAATTTCACAGACTGATAAAGGTATATTTTTGAGTCAATCCAAGTACTTGAAAGAATTACTAAAGAAATTTGGGATGGAGAACTCTAAACTGGTAAACACATCTATGACTACAAATGACAAATTATCTCAAAGGGATGAATCTACACCTGTTAATCCAACTAGATACAAATCTATGATAGGAGGTTTACGGTATTTAACACAAACCAGACCTGATATTATGAATGCATTATGTATTGTTTCTAGATTTCAAAGTAATCCTAGGGAAAATCATGAATCATCAGTAAAAAGGATTTTTCAGTACCTACAAGGCACAACAAATCTTGGATTATGGTATCCTAGAGATGAAAATTTTGATCTATGTGCATACACAGATGCAAATTGGGCAGTAGATGTCGATGATAGAAAAACCACCACTGGATGAGCATTCTTTCTTGGAAAGAGATTAGTTTATTGGTTGAGTAAGAAACATAGTTGTACATCTTGATCAACAGCAGAATCAGAATATGTTGCAGCAGCAACTAACTATACACAGGTACTATGGCTTAAACAAATGTTGAAAGACATAAAGGTAAAATGCAAGGAACACATTACTATATATTGTGATAACACTACAGCAATTGATATATCTAAAAATCTGGTATTACATTCTAAAACAAAACATGTTTCTATCAAATTGAATTTTCTAAGGGAAAAAGTTGAAGAAAAAGAGATAAAACTGGTTTATGTGAATACTAAAGAGTAGCTTGCAGATATTTTCACAAAACCTTTGCCTAAGGAAACTTTTGAATATCTCAGAGATCAGCTTGGAGTCATACCACCACCAGTAGAGACTTAGATAGTTGATGATTGTCATCAACCGACAGAATTAGAAGACAAATCTTTTATTCTGGTCTTTGATGAGGAAGCTACTTCTCAGGGGGAGTAGTTTGTATTTTGTATGAACTTAATTTTTGTAACTTTGGCATTTGATGTCAAAGGGGGAGAGATATCTATGGAAAAACACATTATCTTTTTGAGGAGAGATTGGTATTGAAAATAAATCTTTGGATAAACTCAAGTTGCTCCCATGGGGAGAGATTGTTGTTCAGGAGATTGTTGGTTTTTGGTATTTGGTATTTCTGTTTTGGCACTTTGATGGTTTTTCCATCTTGTGTTGCCATCAATGCCAAAGGGGGAGATTGTTGGTATTTTGACATGGCTTTGTCATTGATGTCAACACCAGCTGAAATTAAGCACTTTGGAGATCCAACAACATTCACCGGCAACCAAGTAACTATTGCAATAGTTACTAGTATATGGTTCACTGGCAGGATATAATGTTCACCGGTACCTAGAATGATATGGAAGACACTTGGTAATGTCGAAGACATTGTGTGGACACTTTGTTTCGGAGAATTAATCATTGGTATATTCATATTTGCATATTTGCTTTTACCGACAAATAGGTCCAGGTTATCTAGGGTACACTGATAGGTTTATCTTTTCCAGATCAACATGGCACGCTATGGAGGTGATTTATTATTGATGTAAATGCATTAAGCCAACATGTTTAATCAGTTAATTGCATCGGATATTATAATGTATGTAAAATGTTTTATTGTAATATCTTGTAGAGCTGACCTACTAAAATTTGTCTTAGGGTATGGTATAAATGTAGGATCTTATTTGTAAGATCAAAAGTGGAATGCGAAGATGAATTGTGAGAAGGTATATGCGAGATTAAGCAGAGGTATACATAAAGACATGATTTGAAGGCGAAGCTAGGTTTTTGTATAAGCTTATCAGCATTACATCAGTACTGAATCTAGCATATGAAGATGCTATTTTGTGCAGTACATTCTTATTGGATTTAACCATCCAACTGTAGTCAGTGTGACTCCCATTTTGTGATTGAGCAACGAGCTCTAGGCTATTGGCCTTTCTGCATGTGCAGACCCCATTTATGTACACTTACTATCTGCGGTAGTATCATATAATTGTGGGTAAGGTTTCCCGCCGTGGTTTTTCCCCTTACAGGGTTTCCACATACAAATCTTTGTGTTATGTGTTGTGGATGACTTTATTTTTATGTTTCATGCATTAATCCTTACCGGTATAACAATTTACTGTTAACACTATCTAGCGGCATACTTAACTGGTTTACTAGTATTAAGCATTACGTTGGTTATTGGTTTGAATTTATTAGATAATTGATTCACCCCCCCCCTCTTAGTTGTCTCTAGGAACTAACAATTGGTATGAGAGCATAGTCCTCTTTTGCAGAAGTTTAACAACTTGAGGAGATCCAATGTCTACTAGTTCCTTCTACTAGTTCCTTCAGGAAGGACAGTCCTAAACATGATGGAACCAACTATGGGATATGGAAGATCAGAATGGAGACACATCTGAATTGCATTGGTAAAGACATCTAGGAAGTTACAAAGAATGGTTATACAACTACTATAGTTGTTTAGACTACTCCAACTACCTTAGCTAAAGATGAAGATAATGATTGCAAAGAAAGAGAAGCACTTTTGAGCACTTGATCAGATCAACAAATCATGGGATTATCAGATAGGTCTACTACTAAAGATATTTGGGATCATTTGGAAACACTAAATAAAGGAGATTCCATAGTCAAGATTGCAAAACTTGAAAGCTTCCGAGTCAGGTATGAACATCTAAAAAATGGAAGAAGATGAAAGGATTTTTGCTTTCATGGAAAGAGTAAATGAATAGTTTTGGGTATTAAATGTTGTGGAGGAACCCTGAGTGAAGATGAAATTGTTTCAAAAATCTTAAGAGGATTGCCACCGGCATATAAAATGAAGGTTACTACTATAAATGAGTTAAGAACAATGCCTAATACATCAGTAACTAAGGATACATTGATTGGAGTGATAAAATTCTTTTTAGGATTGCAGATTTCACAGACTAATAAAGGTATATTTTTGAGTCAATCCAAGTACTTGAAAGAATTACTAAAGAAATTAGGGATGGAGAACTCTAAACTGGTAAGCAAACCTATGACTACAAATGACAAATTATCTCAAAGGGATGAATCTACACTTGTTAATCTAACTAGATACAAATCTATGATAGGAGGTTTACTGTATTTGACACAATCCAGACCTGATATTATGAATGCAGTATGTATTGTTTCTAGATTTCAAAGTAATCCTAGGGAAAATCATGAATCATCAGTAAAAAGGATTTTTCAGTACCTGCAAGGCACAACAAATCTTGGATTATGGTATCCTAGAGATGAAAATTTTGATATATGTGCATACATAGATGCAAATTGGGCACAAGATGTGGATGATAGAAAAAACACCACTGGAGGAGCATTCTTTCTTGGAAAGAGATTAGTTTCTTTCTTGAGTAAGAAACAAAGTTGTACATCTTTATCAATAGCAAAATCAGAATATATTGCGGCAACAAGTAACTATACACAGGTACTATGGCTTAAACAAATGTTGAAAGACATAAAGGTAAAATGCAAGGAACCCATTACTATATATTGTGATAACACTGCAGCAATTGATATATCTAAAAATCCGGTATTACATTCTAAAACAAAACATGTTTCTATCAAATTGAATTTTCTAAGGGAAAAAGTTGAAGAAAAAGAGATAAAACTGGTTTATGTGAATACTAAAGAACAACTTGTAGATACTTTCACAAAACCTTTGCCTAAGGAAACTTTTGAATATCTCAGAGATCAGCTTGGAGTCATACCACCACTGGTAGAGACTGAGATAGTTGATGATTGTCATCAACTGGCAGAATTAAAAGACAAATATTTTATTCTGGTCTTTGATGAGGAAGCTACTTCTCAGGGGGAGTAGTTGGTATTTTGTATGAACTTAATTTTTGTAACTTTGGCATTTGATGTCAAAGGGGGAGAGATATCTATGGAGAAACACATTATCTTTTTGAGGAGAGATTGGTATTGAAAATAAATCTTTGGATAAACTCATGTTGCTCACAGGGGGAGAGATTGTTGTTTAGGAGATTGTTGGTTTTTGGTATTTGGCATTTCTGTTTTGGCACTTTGATGGTTTTTCCATCTTGTATTGCCATCAATTCCAAAGGGGGAGATTGTTGGTAATTTGGTATGGTTTTGTCATTCATGTCAACACCTACTGAAAACAAGCACTTTGAAGATCCAACAACATTCACCGACAAGCAAGTAACTGTTGCAACAATTACTAGTATATGGTTCACCGGTAGGAAATAATGTTCACCGGTACTTGGAATGATATGGAAGACACTTGGTAATTTCGAAGACATCGTGTGGACACATTGTTTTGAAGAATTAATCATTGGTATTTTCATATTTTCATATTTGCTTTTACCGACAAATAGGTCCAGGTTATCTAGGGTTACACCGACAGGTTTATCTTTTCTAGATCAGCATGGCACGCTATGGAGATGATTTATTATTGATGTAAATGCATTAAGCCAGCATGTTTATTTGGTTAATTGCATCAGATATTATATTGTATGTAAAATGTTTTATTGTAATATCTTGTAGAGCCGACCTACTAAAATTGGTCTTAGGGTATGGTATAAATGTAAGATCTTATTTGTAAGATCAAAAGTTGGATGCAAAGAAGAATTGTGAGAAGGTATATGTGAGGTTAAGAAGAGGTATACACAAAGACATCATTTGAAGGCAAAGCTAGGTTTTTGTATAAGCATATCAACATTACACAGGTACTGAATCCAGCATATGAAGATGCTATTTTGTGCAGTACATTCTTATTGTATTTAACCATCCAACTGTAGTCAGTGTGACTCCCATTTTGTGATTGGGCAACGAGCTCTAGGTTGTTGGCCTTTCTGCATGTGTAGACCCCATTTATGTACACTTACTATCTACAGTAGTATCATCTGATTATGGGTAAGGTTTCCCACCGTAATTTTTCCCCTTACAGGGTTTCCACGTACAAATATTTGTGTTATGTGTTGTCGATGACTTTATTTTTATGTTTCATGCATTAATCCTTACCGGTATAGCAATTTACCGTTAACACTATCTACCGGCATACTTAACTGGTTTACCATTATTAAGCATCAAGTTGGTTATTGTTTTGAATTTATTAGACAACTGATTCACCCCCCCCGCCCCCCCACCTCTCAGTTGTCTTCGGGACCTAACAATTGGTATCAAAGCATAGTCCTCTTTTGTAGAAGTTTAACAACTTGAGGAGATCCAATGTCTACTAATTACTTCAGGAAGGATAGTCTTAAACTTGATGGAACCAACTATGGGATATGGAAGATCAGAATGGAGACACATCGGAATTGCATTGGTAAAGACATCTAGGAAGTTACAAAGAATGGTTATACTGCTGCTATAGCTGGTCAGACTGCTCCAACTACCTTAGCTAAAGATGACAATAATGATTGCAAAGTAAGAGAAGCACTTTTGAGCGCATTATCAGATCAACAAATCACGGGATTATAAAATAGGTCTACTACTAAAGCTGTTTGGGATCATTTGGAAACACTAAATGAAAGAGATTCCATAGTCAAGATTGCAAAACTTGAAAGCTTCTGAGTTAGGTATGAACATCTAAAAATGGAAGAAGATGAAAGGATTTCTGCTTTCATGGAAAGAGTAAATGAATAGTTTTGGGTATTAAATGTTGTGGAGGAACCCTGAGTGAAGATGAAATTGTTTCAAAAATCTTAAGAGGATTGCCACCGACATATAAAATGAAGGTTACTACTATAAATGAGTTAAGAACAATGCCTAATACATCAGTAACTAGGGATACATTGATTGGAAAACTTTCAGCCTTAAAAATTGAGGAATTTGGTCTTGTTGCTACTATAAAAACTAATTTGGCCTTTAAAGAATCAAATTGAGGAATGTTATATTAGAAGAGATGAGTATATTGGCAAATTTGATCCTAGAAGTGATGAAGCAATATTTCTTGGTTATTCATCTAAGAGCAAGGCATATAGATGTTTTAATAAGAGATTGCAGAAAATTGTTGAGAGTACAAATGTAAAGATTGATGAACAATTCAGAGGAACTTTAAGGTATATATTCTTTGAACTGGTAATAGAAATTATGATAAATGAACCTACACTAAATCCACCAGTACATAATGAAGATCCCATTACCCCGGTATCATCTAAGGATTCCATAGTAATTGAAGAACAACAACAAACTAAGACACCCTGGTATGTAAGATTGAATCATTCTAAAGATTAGATAATTGGAAACAAATTTACAGGAGTTATGACAAGAGGAAGATTGGCGAATGAAGAGGTATGTCTTATTTCTCAAATTGAACCATCATCTATCAATGAGGCATGTGAAGATAAATTTTGGATTAAAGCTATGGAAGAAGAATTAGGACAAATTGAGAAAAATAATACTTGGACATTAGTTCCCCGACCTAAAGATAAAAATGTAATTTGAACCAAATGGGTATTTAGCAATTAACTTAATAAAGATGGTAAGGTTGTTAGAAATAAAGCAAGACTAGTGTGTAAGGGATATTCTCAGAAAGAAGGAGTTGATTACAATGAAACCTTTGCACCAGTAGCCAGAATTGAGGCAGTCAGATTATTCTTGGCTTTTGCAGCTCACAAGGACTACAACGTTTATCAAATGGATATTAAATGTGCATTTTTGATTGGAGACCTTGAAGAGGAAGTATATATTGAACAACCTGATGGATTTTCTTTGACAGATGACAATGATATGGTTTGCAGGTTAAGAAAAGCTCTGTTTGGATTAAAACAAACCCTAAGAGATTGGTATGCAAGGTTGGATAAGTATCTTTTAAAGATTGGTTTTACTAAAGGAAATGCAGATAGCAATTTATATTACAAAATAACTAATGATGACATCTTGATTATTGAAGTCTTTGTTGATGATATAATCTTTGGAGGAGAAGATGGATTATGTAAGGAATTTTCTATTAAAATGCAGCAAGAATTTGAAATGTCTATGATTGGAGTGATAAATTCTTTTTAGGATTGCAGATTTCACTGTCTGATAAAGGTATATTTTTGAGTCAATCCAAGTACTTGAAAGAATTACTAAAGAAATTTGGGATGGAGAAATCTAAACCGGTAAGCACACCTATGACTACAAATGACAAATTATCTCAAAGGGATGAATCTACACCTATTAATCCAACTAGATACAAATCTATGATAGGAGGTTTACTGTATTTGACACAAACCATACCTGATATTATGAATGCAATATGTATTGTTTCTAGATTTCAAAGTAATCCTAGGGAAAATCATGAATCATCAGTAAAAAGGATTTTCCAGTACCTACAAGGCATAACAAATCTTGGATTATGGTATCCTAGAGATGAAAATTTTGATCTATGTGCATACACAGATGCAAATTGGGTAGGAGATGTGCATGATAGAAAAAGAACCACTGGAGGAGAATTCTTTCTTGGAAAGAAATTAGTTTCTTGGTTGAGTAAGAAACAAAGTTGTACATCTTTATCAACAGCAGAATCAGAATATTTTGCAACAACAACTAATTGTACATAGGTACTATGGCTTAAACAAATGTTGAAAGACATAAAGGTAAAATGCAAGGAACACATTACTATATATTGTGATAACACTGCAGCAATTGATATATCTAAAAATCTGGTATTACATTCTAAAACAAAACATGTTTCTATCAAATTGAATTTTCTAAGGGAAAAAGTTGAAGAAAAAGAGATAAAACTAGTTTATGTGAATACTAAAGAATAGCTTGCAGATATTTTCACAAAACCTTTGCCTAAGGAAACTTTTGAATATCTCAGAGATCAGCTTGGAGTCATACCACCACCGGTAGAGACTTAGATAGTTGATGATTGTCATCAATCGACAGAATTAAAAGACAAATCTTTTATTCTGGTCTTTGATGAGGAAGCTACTTCTCAGGGGGAGTAGTTGGTATTTTGTATGAACTTAATTTTTGTAACTTTGGCATTTGATGTCAAAGGGGAAGAGCTATCTATGGAAAAACACATTATCTTTTTGAGGAGAGATTGGTATTGAAAATAAATATTTGGATAAACTCATGTTGCTCCCAAGGGGAGAGATTGTTGTTTAGGAGGTTGTTGGTTTTTGGTATTTGGCATTTCTGTTTTGGCACTTTGATGGTTGTTCCATCTTGTGTTGCCAACAATGCCAAAGGGGGAGATTGTTGGTATTTTGGTATGGTTTTATCATTGATGTCAACTCCTACTGAAAACAAGCACTTTGGAGATCTAGCAACATTCACTGGCAACCAAGTAACTATTGCAACAGTTACTGGTATATGGTTCACTGGCAGGATATAATGTTCACCGGTACCTGGAATGATATGGAAGACACTTGGTAATGTCAAAGACATTTTGTGGACACATTTTTTTGAATAATTAGTCATTGGTATATTCATATTTGCATATTTGCTTTTACTGGCAAATAGGTCCAGGTTATCTAGGGTTACACTGGTAGGTTTATCTTTTCTAGATCAGCATGGCACGCTATGGAGATAATTTATTAATTATGTAAATGCATTAAGCCGACATGTTTAATCAGTTAATTGCATTGGATATTATATTTTATGTAAAATATTTTATTGGAATATCTTGTAGAGTCGACCTACTAAAATTGGTCTTAGGGTATGGTATAAATGTAAGATCTTATTTGTAAGATCAAAAGTGGAATGCGAAGAAGAATTGTGAGAATGTATATGCGAGATTAAGTAGAGGTATACATGAAGAAATAATTTGAAGGTGAAGCTAGGTTTTTGTATAAGCATATCAACATTACACCGGTACTGAATCCAGCATATGAAGATGCTATTTTGTGCAGTACATTCTTATTGGATTTAACCATCCAACTGTAGTCAGTGTGACTCCCATTTTTTGATTGAGCAGTGAGGTCTAGGCTGTTGGCCTTTCTGCATGTGCAGACCCCATTTATGTACAGTTACTATCTATAGTATTATCATCTGATTGTGGCTAAGGTTTCCCACCGTGGTTTTTCCCCTTACAGGGTTTCCACGTATAAATATTTGTTTTATGTGTTGTGGATGACTTTATGTTTTTGTTTCATGCTTTAATCCTTTTTGGTATAGCAATTTACTGTTAACACTGTCTACAGACATACTTAACTGGTTTACCGGTATTAAGCATCAAGTTGATTATTGGTTTGAATTTATTAGACAACTGATTCACCCCCCCCCCCTCTCAGTTGTCTCTGGGACCTAACAATAAATTAGTAGCTCCTCCTAAGCAAAATCTTAAGAGTTTCACTGATCCCTTGAATTCTCATACCTCTAATGTTATTGAGATTGTTCCTAATTTTTTTTCTTCTGAGGAATTCACCTCTATGGCTCCAAACATGGTTAATATGGTAGAAACAAAAGATATGCCTAAGGATCCTTGTATTTAATTTGACCCTAGCGAGACCATTAGAGCACCCGGTAGCCCTTTATACATAGTTGATAAGGTTAAGGACATCCCTTGCCATGGTGCCCTGATTGATCCCTCTTGCATGGTTAATGTCATAACTAAAGAGTATCTTTACACTTTATGATTGCATAAACCAATATATGATTCTTCTAATGTGCTTGTGAAGTTATTTGATGGATTCTCTTGTCCTACCATTGGCTCTATAACCCTTCTTGTTGAAGTTCATACTAAATCCATGGATGTTGACTATGTTATCATACCCTCTTCCTAGAAATTCTGTGTGAAGTTGGGCTATCCTTGGCTATCTTCCATGAAGGCTATTGCTTCTCTAATCCACAAGTGTCTGAAATTTCCTCACAATGGAGAAATCGTAACCGTGAACCATAGCTTATTTAGTCCATCTGAAAGAAGCCTCGGTGTTCCTATTGATTTCTTTTGGCCTAAAAAAATTCAATCTCTTCCATCAAGGAGCAATGCTCTTTATCAATCTTATCAAAATTGGAAGAAAGATATTATCTTGTCCTCAAGTCAACCTAGATCCGCAACACTTGACATTCCTATTATTCTTCAAGATAAGGTTCTTCCCCTCAAGACTAGAACTAATCTCCCTCCTAAGGAAGATCATCCACCTATTCCTATGGATGTGACTTTACCTTCTCTTAAGGAGAACAACAATATTCTTCCTAAGGTTAGACCAATACCTCCTCCTCATGATGGACCTAGTCTCCTTCCTATACCTAATATTCCTCCTTTCTATGGTGCAGTTCCACCTCCTTCCTCTTATTGAGAGAAGAGGCCTACTTCTCCTCTTGTTCAACCAAAAAGACCTTAACCTAAATCTTGAAATATCAAGGAGAGAAACATTTCTACTTTTTCAAGTGTTCGTCCTCCTTCTCAGCCTTCCACTAAGACTCAACAAAATCATTGTGCGAGAGAACTCTAACGAAGACATCGTGTTCGAGCTCATGAAGTTATCCCTCAAAATACTCAAACTCCTCAAAATTCTATACTTAACATGATTCCCTTTCCTCCCAAGCAAGATGTTCAACCTACATCTCCAAATCATAAGTTGAACAAAACATGTGATGGTTTTACTCCTATTCGTGTTCTTGCTCCTCTTTCTATAAACTTTGATGAAGAAATTGGTGAAAATGTTATTCATAATGGAAATACAACTCCTAATGCTTCTGATAGTGAGTATGAGTATGTTTATGTGGACAACCAATTATCAAATGAATTTTCACAAACCTTAATCCTAGCTCCTAGAATCAAACAAAGTGACTTACCACATGAACATAGTCCTTGTTTGGATCTGATGATAGCTCCATCTGATGTGTTCTATATTGCTCCTCTAGCATGTTGCTCGCCTTCGCGAAATAGTGATCAACAAGATTGGGAGGTGGATGTTAGGCTAGATTAGTAATATTAGCACTATAGATCTTCTCTCTCTTTCCTTTCTTGCTCTTTTGTGACCATTCTTCTATTTGTATCTCTGTTGATTCAAAAGACATCCTCTCTTCCCTTTCTTCTAAGGTAGTGTCCTTATTTGGGGAATGACAATTATTATATGCAAATATACATACATGATATACATGAGTTATCATACAACATACTGACCCCAAGGAAAGCAACACTACCTTATGTTTTGTGTTCATTATCCTTGGGTTTATTCCTTGATTGGGGGCTAAATCCTT
This sequence comes from Cryptomeria japonica, assembly GCF_030272615.1. NCBI lineage: Eukaryota > Viridiplantae > Streptophyta > Pinopsida > Cupressales > Cupressaceae > Cryptomeria > Cryptomeria japonica. The sequence goes on along the minus strand of NC_081411.1, from coordinate 329,821,450 downwards.
GTGATAATGTGCTCCCTCCCTTCTCTTTCTTTTGGGTGTATCATACCTTAAAGAAATCGCTCCCGATAAGGCATGTTCGATCACTTTAACGTGGGGGCATACACTCCACTCATATTTTCCTTCTTGATACTTATAATTACTTAGTGAACTTTGTTTTGCTTTGTAATATTTGGTATCCTTGATTTCATGACTCATAGTGAAGGGAACTTTGCTACTTATAGTCATGGTTCTCCCCTTCTCTATCTTCCCTTTTACTTTTTCAATCAAAGTCGCAAGATCCTAGGTCCACTAGGGGCTTAGCGCATCTTACCTCCTTGATGTGGTAAAAGTATTTCATTCTTGTTTCCTTGTACTTTACCGATAGTATTGGCGTATGCTCATACTCCCACTAAAGTGGGGGCTAAATTTAGTGTCATAAAATTATGACCCTAGAAGTTTTTGACTACATTAGGGTCCTCACACATGCGAGATCAAATCATCTAGCCTAATCAGAGACCAAAGACTGCTCAACCCTTGGAATCAGTTTCTTCCTTGGCCTCCACACCACCCTCTCTGTGCTCTACCCTAGAGAAAGGGGTAGGATAGGGGCATGGTGCCCCTTTCCCCCCTAGGATAGGGGAGTGAAGCCCTTTTCCTCCTAGGATAGGGGCATGGCACCTCTGTCCCTGCCCTATTTTGGGGCAAGACCCTTCCAAGGGTTGCATTGCAGGTTGAACAATGAGCGGGAAAACTCCCCTGATGTTGGCAAGTGACAAAAATCAAATTCAGTAAGATGTATTTAAGGGGCATTTGTCCTCTCATTTTCATAAGTTCAACAAGTTGGATGAGTGGTAATTTTACATGAGATCAAGCATTCAAGAGCATTCAAGTAGTCAAGCATTCTTTTCTAGCATTGAGCACTCTCAAGTCTCCCTTCAAGGCTGGGTGTTGCATTCAAGTCAAGGATTCAACCATTGAAGAGGAGATTGATTCCAACATTCAATTCCACACAATAATTTCTATCAAAATTTCTATTACAACCTCCCTTGAGGTGATTTACAGTTCAATCTTTCATTTACAGCTACTTGCAAGTACTTTCTTTCATTACTTGGTTAATTCCAAAACTGGGGTTTGACCTAAAGGCGAACCTCCAATCCCAACCCATTTTCCTCTCTATTATGTGTGTAGGTTGCAGGTGTGTAGCTGTACTTTCAAATTCAGGCTCCATTTGCAGAGGGATAAAATCCCTTTTCATTTCGCAGATTTTTCGGAGGACCGTGTACATTCCCACCACGGTTTGGGCAACTTTTCCTCAAATTCGTAGGGTGATTTTTTCTTGACATATTACTAGCAGATCCAAGTGTACAACTTCATCTCATATTCTGATCTAAATTACAATAATTTCTTTGTCACTTTTACACTACATAATTCAATCAATTCCTTTCCATTTCAAATAAGGAAGAGGCAAACAAGTTATCATTCCCATTTCTTTCAGAATTCAATCTTCATCTTTGAAGGTTAAATCTAGTGAATTCTCCTCTCCTCTTCCAATGTAACTAGGTGAAAAGTGTTTGAAGGGAAATCCATAGTGAAACTCTCATCACTCCTTGGAGGGAAAGGGTATTTTTCCTCTTGATCTCTCATTCACATTTCACATCATTACAACTAGTAACAATTACTGATCACATAGGGTACTTAATATTTTCTCTATCTAGCATAGGTACATCAAATCTGCTTTTTGCCTCCACACAATGACACAAATAAGAATATTCTCTTTGTTCATTGTCTTCAACTGCAATAACTGCATAAACATTCCCTACAATGATAAAATGAGATGAATTTAGAAAACAATTAAGGTAAAATATTGAAGTATATTAAATTTACTTGTGGATAATTTAGTTGGTTGGACTAGATATAACATTTGATCAAAGTAAATTGATGCTTCCATCTATGTGAGTTGTAGTGCACTTAGGGTCAATATGTCTCAAGCAGGATTAGAGGCCTTATACACCATTCATCCACTCACTCCTCTGACTCACACTTATTCCAATCTCTATCTCTAAATGAAGAAAAATAACATGTCACTTGTCGTGTATGGATACTCCATGAACCTACAATAGAGCTTTTAAAAGAGTGTAGCTCGCTTGATCCTATCAATGTACAACAATCCTCAAATTTTGCAATGTTAGTATCATCTACCAACCAAAAAAATATATGAACTAAAGATTTACCCTCATTTCTTGGACCCATTGTAGCATTGCACCACTCAACAATTGTTTTTTAATCTTTCCATTTTGTGTTCTCTTTGTATTTTAACTCTTCTCATGCTAAATATCTTTTAATACATGTTTCTACATCATCATGCTCCCCATTTCCATGCCAACCTTAGGAAAATTTGACATATGATGAAAATTGAGTAAACTTATGCATCCAAATTAACCAATAAAATATCTAAGTGTTCTTGAATTATGATGCACAATTATCTAACCATATGATATTCTGACGAAATGATAATGATATGCCCTTGCTAGCCAAATCATGGTAGAATATCAGAAACAACCTTGCACAAACTCTGTATAGTGTGTGAGATAATTGCTGCTATAAATATGATACTCCCTCAATATCTTTCTTTCCTCCTCCATACTATCACATGCATGGATTAATTCTATATGCACAAATATAGCAACATGTGTGGAGTTGTAAGTGTAAGGAAGTTAAGTAGCGGAACAACTTCCTACACTAATCTTGAGAGAAGGGTAATGCAAAAACTTTTATAGACCTTTATAATAGTTACAGAAAACAAAAATAGATATAATAACATTCAAACCATAACACAATGATTTATGTGGGGAAAACCTTTTTGGGAGAAAAACCCCACACTCTAAAAGCTACCCAATATATTATTCCATGATCAAAATAGATTACAATATACTTGTAGAGAAAGCTCTTCGTAGGAGTACCACTAATCAAAGATTCAGAGGTAACTCAATAGCCATAAGACTCTTACATACAAACTCTATCTCATGCACCTCATATATAGAGTATACAATACAAGAAATCATCAAATGGTATTACAAAACCATGGGCTAAAACCACCCAATAAGGTGTAGCTGACCTTATCTCCCTTCTATTTATCCTATGACATGTCCAATGTATTTTATATTTTCTATTTTAGGAGTACAAACTTCCGGAGGCCATAGCTTGAGAACTGTGTGTCTTATTGAAGAACCGTTTGAAGTGCCCGAAAGCTCGTGAAGTGCTCTATTTCCTTGTAAATCACTACACCATTTATGCCCATTTTTCAAGGTGTTTTTGAGCCTCTAAAGTACTCAAAATCAAATTTAAACCTTTCATTAGACCCCTCCAAAATGGAAAATTTAATATCTTCAAAAATAGTTGTGATCTTGTGACGTAACTTTATCGGAATGCTTATCTCGCCAACCAAAAGCTTTGGGAAGAATTTCGCACTGGATTTCATGCTCAAGTGAAATATTACTATAAATAGTAACTTTATATAAATGCAAGGTTGAGACACCATTTTCTCAACAAATCTCCCACTTGTCGAACACCTCGCAAGAGAAAAGGGAGTATCAACATAATAAATTAATTGTGAGGGGCCATCAGGCCCATAGACTCTGAACACCATCTAAACTTCTCTGTGCTCATAGCTTTAGTAAAAGCATCTAAAACATTCATCAAAGTTTCTACCTTAACCAACTTCATCCTGCCATCTTCAACCATATCTCTGACAAAATTTATATTGAACATCAATGTGCTTGGTCCAAGCATGAAATGTCAGGTTCTTAGCTAGGCAGATCGCACTCTGACTATCACAATATACTATCATTTCTCCTTGTTTTATTCCAATATCTGAACATGGTATCTTAAGCCAAATGGCCTCTTTACAAGCATAAGTAGCTGCCATATACTCTACTTCAGTAGTGGACAAATCAACCACAACTTGCCACTTATTCATCCAACTAATTGCACCACCAATTAAAGTAAACGCATAAGCATTGGTGGATCTTCTTCTATCAATATCACCTGCCTAGTCTGAATCTAGATAACCATGAATATCAAGGGAAATCTCATCTCCAACCAAATTACCATGATAACACAAATAATACTCTGAGGTACCCTTCAAATATCTGAAGACTCTTTTGACTGCATCCTAATGAACTTTAGCAGGATTAGAAATATATCTAGATAGAACTCCCACTGCTTGGGCAATGTTTGGTTTAGTACAGACCATAACATACATCAAACTTCTAACTGCACTTTGGTAAGGCACTCTTCTCATGTCTTCCATCTCTGATGGGGATGTAGGACAATCTGCAGTAGATAATTTCATTCCAACTGTAAAAGGAACACACAATGGTCTATAATCCCGCATGTTTAACCTCTGTAACATTGAATTTACATACTTACTCTAGCCTAGCCATAACTTTCTATTCACTCTACCTCTTTTAATTTCCATCCCAAGAATGTGTTTCATTGCACCAAGATCTTTCATTTCAAATTTAGAAGTGAGCTGAGACTTAAGTTCTGAAATCATACCTTTCCCTTTACCAATGAGTAACATATCATCAACATACAATGCAATGTATAGTAAATGATCACCATAAGTTTTATAATAAACACAGTGATCTAATTTAGAATTTTCAAATCCCAAACTCAACACATATCTATCAAATTTTTGGTACCACATCCTAGGACTCTTTTTGAGGCCATACAGGGATTTCTTTAATTTACAGACCAAATTACTTTTACCTTTCACCACATAGTGCTCTAGCTATGTCATATAAATATCCTCCTCCAAATCACCATGAAAGAAAGCAATTTTCACATCCATTTGCTCTACTTCTATTTCATAAATAACAACAATAGAAAGAAAAAAATCTAATGGACATCATTTTGGCAACATGAGAAAATATCTCACCATAATCAACATCCTTAACCTGAGAGTAGCCTTTTGCAACCAACCTTGGTTTATACTTCTCAATGCTTCCATCTTCTTGAATACCCATTTGCATCCAACAAGCTTCCATCCTTCGGGAAATGGTACAAGATCCCATGTATCATTCTATTTCAAAGCTGCCATTTCTTCTTCCATAGCAATCTTCTAGGATTCTGCATCATTCATACCTAATGCCTCTTCTACAAATTTTGTTTCATCCATAATATTATTCAAAGCAAAAATACTTCTCCAATCATTAGGTTAATACCTTTCAAGTGGTTGTCTATGTCTTGTAGAGCTTCGAGCAAGATAAGTTGGAGGTTCTTTCTCCTCTTCCAAAGATTTAGAGCTAGACGAGCTCTCCTCAACTTCTTGCCTATCTAAGGGTCTTGATTCATCTCTTTCAGGTGTATAAGGGAATTGAATCACATCTTCCTTTTTAGTTTATTTTGTCTCCAATATAATAGGAGAATTAATTTCTATAAAAATAACACTTCAACTATGAATTAACTTTTGTGCAACAAGGTCCCAAAGCTTGTATCCTTTCACACCATGACTATACCCAATGAAGATACATTTCACATCCTTGTTCTCCAACTTTGTCCACTTCTCCTTTGGCACATGTGCATATGCCTTGCAACCAAAAACTCTAAGATGTCTCAATGAAGGCTTCTGACCCGACCATGCTTCCATAGGCATTTTATCAACAAGGGTTGATGTAGCATACCTGTTCATTAGGTAGCAAGCAGTGGTAGCAACTTCAGCCCAAAATGTTTGTTCTAGACCAGCACCACTCAACATACTCCTAGCCTTCTCCATTAGTGTCGTATTCATTCTTTCTGCAACTCCATTTTGTTGTAGAGAATATGAAGTTATCTTCTGTCTTTTAATGTCGCAGTCTTTACGAAATTTATCAAAATCATTAGAGAAAAATTCACCGCCATTGTTAGTCATCAAACATTTAATTTTCTTTCTAGTCTGCAACTCAACAATTGCTTTAAATTCTTTAAATTGACTGAAAACTTCATATTTACTCTTTAGAAAATATACCCGTTTCCTTCTACTAAAATCATAAATAAATGAAACATAATATTTGGATTTTCCAATCAAAGGAAAATCTACAGGACCAAACACATCATAATGAATAAGATCCAAAACACCACAAGTTTTATGAGAACTCAAGTAAAATTGAACGCGGTTTCGTTTTCCATAAATGTAATGCTCACAAAAATCAAAGTCAAGATTACAATCATTCAAACCTTCAACAAGGTTTTTATTTTTCAAGGTCCTTAGACCCTTTTCTCCAATGTGGCGAAACCTCTAGTGCCATAACATAGTCTTCTCTACAAGTAAATTTTCTTTAGAAGAAAGAGAATCCTTAGGTACCCAAAAGCCATTTCCATCTATTGAAGGTGAAACCCTCAAATCTTCCACATATTTACTTTTTATAGAAGTGCTATTACACTCAAAAGTGTACACATTTAGCCTATACAAAGTGTTGAACCTGACATCTTTAGCAGTTACCATAGCACCCTTAATCATCTTACATCCTGCTTGAAAAAAGACTACCTACACACCCACATCTATCAGTTTGCTCACAGATAACATGTTTTTTTTTAAACTAGGGATATGTAGGACACCATTAATCCTTTTTATTCTACCATCAGAAAACCTAATTCTAACTTTACCTTGACCAACAATGTCTAAATGTGAATCATCACCCAAGTACACCTTACCTCCATTAAATTCTTCATATTCAGAAAACCAATCTCTATGGGCAGTCATATGAAAAGATGCACCTTAGTCAATTAACCAGGCATCATTACCTGCACGAGTCTCCAAATTCGCAATGAATGCATCACCATCTTCCTTCTTAGACTCAGAATCAGTTTCAATCTTCTTCTTTTTCTTCTTCTTTTCTTCTTTACAGTCCTTGTTAATCTTAGAGGATCCGGTTAATACTGAGAGGGGGGGTGAGTTAGTATTAACAATAATTTGAAATAAAAAAAACTTACTCATAAAATTTTACCAAATCAAATATAGACCAACACTAGAGTCATTTACCAGTACCAGTATCTACTAATAAATGTCTCCTAAACTAATATATCAATGTTGCACATTAAGTGTTCATTAACCATGCATAAAATGAAATTAAAGCATAACATCACATTAGTAACATTCACCTTATGAACACTATTATTTTCACATGAAAACCCAAATAGAGAAAAACCACAGTGGGAATTGGTACCCACAAATATTTTGCACTCTTTTGGAATGCACCCTATTAGGAGCCAATCTTGGTTAGAAGCTTACAATGATGCCCTGTATGGAGAAGACTGTGTTAGGAGTCACTCGGTTAAGGGATTTACCTCAACCATGTTAGGAGCTTTGATTTGTTAGGATCAACCTAGCAAGAGGATTTAGAACTCGGATATTGAGTCACCCTATTAGGGGATTTTACAATGTGAGGCTTATTAGGACCTACCTAGTTAAGGGATTTTAGCTATTCTAATTGTTAGAGAACAACAATGAATGATCTATGTATAACACTCAACTACTTTCTTGATCAGATCCAATTAAGTTCTAAGTCTGCATCACTCTGGTAAATCTTCTCACACCCTATTTTGGATTCACACACTTCTCAAAATCATCGACACTTCAAAACATCAACCTTACCAACATAAATAACCTTTACAACTAGGTTGACATCAAAACCCTAAGACTTACTACATAGATCATCACAAATATTTACAACTCATTACAGATCATCATATGGATCATTACAATCAATTACAAATCAATATCAACAGTTGAATGATCATAAGTCATCACAACAAGTGGATCTAGTACAAAGTCAAACCATTAGCTCATTCCGCTAAGAATTTTACACATTCCCAAGAATTTCGATCTCCAAACGCGCCAAAAAATATTTCAACACTTCACATGGTTTGTGTCATGTTATCATCAACATGTGAACTTGATGTAGATCACCGCTAAACCAAAAATCATTACTGGTCAAGAGAATTCTTTACTGGTCCTTAAACCCTTCTTAAACCCTGTCAAAAACTCCACATAAATTATAAACATAACTTTTGGTTATCACAACATGATACGGGTTTAGTCAGATACATGTTACAACATAGAAACTTATATTTAAAACCACAAATTCTGAATCATCACCAATCGCTAGATACAATTAGAATATTTCCTCGTTTACCGGTTAAGGTCCTAATTCTCAGTTTCTTGAATCTTTAACAATAATCTCTCTCCAGTAGACCAAAATATTTAGATGAAACAATACAACATAAGTAAACATCAATAGACATGAATAAACATTAGTTTCCATCAATAACAAAACTATAAATAACTTATGAAAGTCATCCATCATGCAGTCTCAATCTCTTCATCACAATGTCATCTCAAATAGTCTTGTACTGGTTCAGTCATCATTCTCCATCTGTATAAGTTAAGTCAAACATGCCAAAAATCCCCCCCTTTGGCATTAATGGAAAAACTAAACATCAACATACTCAACTCATACTGTTCTGCTCTATTCTAAACCTTCTATGCAACTCTTCTCTTCTCTGCTGCACCTCATGTATCGATTACACTTTATCTTCATTTCTTCTCCCCCTTTGACAATAATGCCAAAGGTGCATAAGCATCACCAGTCTGTTGGCTTGATGATGATTGTAATTGATGACTTCATGTGTTGTTATTGATGTTTCATGTATACACACACATATGTTCACATTGTCATAGTCATCTTAGTTAAGACAAACCGATATTACTCCTAAGTCTTTGTATTGTAAAACTGGTGTTATATGTATAGTGAAGTTTAAATGGTTTTGAGGGTGTCTAACCAGTATATGCAGGAATGACATGAAACCTACTTGGAGATTCAGTAGAGATCATCAAAGAAGAAAATGGAAGACAATCGATCTATAAGTTGGAAGTGGTTAACTCTTAACCGGTATCGGTGTTCCAACTGGTTTCACTGATTGTGTAATGAGTTATCACCGGTCGTGATGAATTATCCATAACCAACAGATTTGGTTGAAATCTATGATATGTTATGTTAGATTGTCCATATACACTGCACCTAGGAAATTGTGATGAGATTCCTAAGCCGACATGAAATCTAATGTCTATATAATAATATTATGATGAACTATTTTCATGATGCAAGATAGAAGTGTTAAATTGTTGAAGACTTTGTAAAGTATGTCGGTGATGTATTTTTGAGTGAGAAGAAGAGGATCTATTCAAGCAAGTTGTGCTACTTCTAGATCACACCACCTATTGTTTTCTAATCACTACAAAAGTCAAATCCCCTAATCGGGCAAGTTGTAACAAGCTTCATTGTACAAATCCTCTAACAAGGTGATCCACTAGTTTGGGTTTAAAAACCTCTATCAAGGTTACTCCTAACAGGGTATAGCTCCTAATAGGGCTTTTGGGATCTTTAACAGGATTCGCTCCTAGCAGAGCACTTTGTAGACCCTAACCAGTCAGTTACCTATTACTACAGATAATTAACTTGTGAGTCCCATCTCACCATGTTTTTTCCTAGTTGGGTTTTCCACGTATAAAAACTTGTGTTATGGTGGATGTTTTACTTGTTGTGGATGCTTTAATATCATTTTAGATTGCATGCATAGTGTTAAGAAAACTGGTTAACTATCTTTACCGGTCTATGTTTAAAGTGGTATTGTTTTTGCTGTCACTGATTCAACCCCCATCTTAGTGATTTATAAGTATCACACTCATCAAATCTTTTGTTGCTGACTTCAACATGTTTGCAAACTCATCTAAGATGCTGCCCCTACGAAGTAGCCTGCATCTCATTGATCCAAAGTGAAAATAGTCATTAAGCCTACTGGATTGATGCATCTCCTACATTCTAGTTCTTTTTGAGTAGGGGTCTGACTCCAAATTTACCTCTGAGATACTCAAAGGTTGTCTTTGGCAATGGTTTTGTGAAAATGTCTGCTATCTACTCTTTGCTTGTCACATACTCCATTTTGACTTGTTTTTCCTATACTCTTTCCCTTCGAAAATGATATTTCAATTCTATGTGCTTGGTTCTTGCATGTAACACAGGATTTTTTGAAATTTTAATTGCACTAGTATTATCATAGTAGATAGTTACCAGTTCAGACATATCAAATTTGAATCCTTCAAGCACATGTCTCATCTAAATTGTCTATGTGCAATTCATTGATGGTGCAACATACTATGCCTCTGTTGTTGACTAAGAAACACAAGTTTGCTTCTTACTTGTCCAAGCAACTGATCTGCCTCCAAGAAGATAATCTCCACTGGTAGTGCTTTTTCGATCATCAACATTGCTTGCCCAATCTATATCAGTAAACACATTCAAAGAAAAATTTCCTTTATAAGGATACCATAAATCATAATCTATTGTGCCTTTCAGGTACCAGAATATCCTTTTCACTGCTAGCAAGTGAGACTCCTTGGGATCCTTTTGAAATCTAGCAACCAATCCAACAACATGGGGAATATTTGGTCTGCTATGAATGATATAATGCAATTTACCAATCATAGACCTGTATTCTTTCTCATCAAAAGATGGTGAATCATCTTATTTAGACAACTTGCACCCCATCACTATTGGAGTACCAATCGGTTTACAATCCTCCTTGCCAAATGTTTTCAACACCTCTTTGACATACTTACTCTGACAGATAAAAATTCCACCATCTAATTGCTGGACCTGCAACCCAATGAAAAATTTAATTTCACCAATAAGAGACATGTCAAATTCCTTCTTCATCTCCTCAACAAAATCCATACATAAATCATCATTAACACCAAAAATTATGTCATCCACAAATATTTCAGCTATCAATACTTTATATCCATCAGTTTTTAGATATTTGTTACTATCCTCACTAGTACGCTGGAATCCTATCTTAATCAGGTGTGCATGCAATCTGTCAAACCATGCTCTTGGTTCCTGCTTCAATCCATGTGTTGCCTTATGTACTTTGCAAAGCAAATCTTTGTCTTCAGACAAAGAAAATCCATCCGGTTGTTCTATGTATACTTCTTCTTCAAGGATACCATTAAGAAAAGCAGATTTAACATCCATCTAATATACTTTAAATCCCTTAAATGCATCATAAGTAAGTAGCATTCTTACTCCTTCCAATCTCTCCATAGGTGCAAAGTTTTTCCCATAATCTTCTCCTTCTTCTTATGCATAGCCTTTGCAAACCAATCTTGCTTTATTTGTCACAACCTTGCCTTCTTCATTTAACTTGTTTCTAAAGACCCATTTAGTTCCAATCACATTCTTGTCTTCCGGTCTGGGAACAAGTGTCCATGTCTTGTTCTTCTCTATTTGATCCAACTCCTCATTCATTACATTAATCCAATCATCATCCTTTAATGGCCCTCTTACTGTTTTTGGCTCAATAGTAGAAATCAGACAGGAATTTTCTCTGATTTTCCTCCTTGTTTGTACTCTAGCATTTTTATCTCAAATTATTTATTCTTTTGAGTGATTTAGCCTAACATACCTTGGAATAAGTGGTTTTGATGTTGTGTTTCCTGCTTCATGTTCTTAATCTTCTTCATTGCTCTCTGCATTTACCAGTTGAGCACCTATTTTTGTAACATTTTGCTCATCAGTCTTCTAGACTTCTAGTTCTATAAACACAAGTCTTTCTTCACCTTTCTCAAGCTTAGATCTATTGGTCTCTCTATATTTCTCAGAGAGTTCATCTATCTTCACATTAGCACTCTCAATGATCTTCTTAGTTCTCTTGTTATAACATTTAAATACCTTACTCTTTGTAGAGTAACCAAGAAAAATGCCTACATCACACTTAGCATCAAACTTTTCAGTGTAATCATCTCTCTTAATATAACATCTACTCACAATTTTTTTGAAATTACTTAGACTACGAGTCTTTCCATGCCATAATTCATAAGGTGTTTTGTTATTACCTTTTTTGACAAGTACCCAGTTCAAAGTATAAATAGCAGTGGTGACTACTTCTCTCCAAAACATCTTCCGTACTTCACCTTGAATCATCATGGTTCTAGTAGCTTCAACAACTATTCTATTCATTCTCTCTATTAGATAGTTCAGATAATCGAAAGACAACTGAGAGGGAGGGGGGTGAATCAGTTGTCATAGTTTACCGAAAGCATTAGGAAATTAAACTTTAATATCTGAACCGAAAATAATAATATCGGAATAGCAGTTAATCCAATTAAGCATAAACAATAATCACAGAATAAAAGCCATCCACACAACACCATGATTTGTACATGGAAAACCCGGTAAAGGGAAAACACATCGTGCGAAGCCTACCCATAGCCAGATAATACTTCTATAGTAAGTATGTGAATTACAATGAAGGGGCCTGCACTTGCAGGAAGGCCAACATCCTAGAGCACACTGCTCATCACAAACGGAGCCTCACTAACTACATATAAATCCAGACTATAATCCAAAGAAGTGTTGAACTACAAAAGATAGCATCTCCTATGCATGAGTACAATTCTGGTTAAGATCAATATCAGAGGACTAAATCATCTTACACAAACCCAAGTCAATCTCCAATGATCGACCAACTCCTCTGCCTGAATGATATTACATTATTAGCACATTACATTACTTTACCATGACCTCTTACATTAACCATGATGATCTACAATGAGATATTACATCTATTTATACAAACCCTCAACCATAAACAATCTGGTCGGCCACCAGACAATAAACCAATTACATAATTACAAACCATGTTGGCCTTAGACCAAACAAATAATAACAACACATAAGACATCCCAAAATTACAACAATAGGTCCTATCCACACATTACATTAATGTCGGTCCATAACCTAGATCAACCAGGATCAAATATAGGTCCACACGCTTCAACAATGATCTCCAACTGCCATGTCTTGATTATTACCAATAGCATCTTGAAACTCCATCAGAAGTTGCCCCAACACCACTTATCCAATTCATCAAAGATCTCTACCAAAAGATTTGTTGGTGAAACCCTCACCAAAACTAGACCAATCTTCTAAGCAGGCAGGATAGAATCCAATCACTAGACCAAAACCAACTGATCAAGTATGAGTATAAGCATTATGAGAAAACCAATTCCATCACCAAATTATACCGGAGCCTACCGGATCAAGCCGAATCCAAGTCAACCAGAAATCACTCATCCTACTGGGACCAGAAGGGTGTCGGTAAAGCATCCAAACAAATAGTGTTGACATCAATGACAAAACATCAATGCAACACATAATCAATTCCACCAAATGGCCAACAATCTCCCCCTTTGGCATTGATGTCAATACTAGATGTGAAAAACATCTAAGTACCAAGAAATGCCAAACAAGTCTCCCCCTATGGAAGACAACCAACAATCTCTTGCATATAGCTCTAAATATCAATATCTCTCTCCCTTTGAAAAATATTTCTCCCCATTTGAATTATATTTCTCCCCATTTGAATAATATTTCTCCCCCTTTGGTATTTACTTTTTCACATCACTATCTCTCCCTAGTTGACATCATTTTGAGAAATATGATAGAAATATCAGAGCAAAAACATAAGCCCTTGAATCTCAAAGTTGACTACTCCCCCTGAGTAGTAGCATTCTACATTAGTACAGGAATGAATAGTAGCTCTGATAATGCATGCCAGAATGATGCCAAACCATATCAATCAAGTCTCTACCAGAGGTGTAGAAATCCCCAATCTATCTCTTAGGTACTCAAATGCTTCCTTGGATAAAGGTTTAGTGAAAATATCTGCAATCTATTCTTTATTGTTCACATAAACCAGTTTAACTTTCTTTGCTTCCACCTTCTCCTTAAAAAAGTTATACTTGATAGATATGTGCTTTGTCTTAGAATGAAATACCGGATTCTTTGATATATCAATAGCAGCAGTGTTATCACAATGAATAACTACTAGTGTATCACAATCCACCTTTATATCCTTCAACATTTGCTTCATCCATAAAACTTGTGTACAGTTAGTAGCAGCAACAACATACTCAGCTTCAGCAATAGATAAAGAAGTACATGATTGTTTCTTACTAATCCATGAAACCAACTTCTTTCCAAGAAAGAAATCTCCACCGGAAGTACTTTTCTAGTCATCAACATCTCTAGCCCAATCAACATCTGTAGATGCACATAAAGTAAAGTTGTCATTCTTAGGGTACCATAAGCCATATTTTGATGTACCTTATAAGTATCTAAAAATCTTTTTCACTACCCTCTCATGATTTTCTCTAGGATCACTTTGAAATCTTGAAACAATACTATAAAGCGGAAAATCGCGATCGAACCCTAGTCGTTCTCCCCTCCCCAACTCCAAGGAGGGAGAAGGGAGAGTCTCTAGGGTTGATGGTTTTCACTTGGGAGACTTTACATTCAAAAGAGGGGTTGAAACCCACAAGATCCAATCCCACACAATGCAAGATTGGATGCTAAATGAGTTTCAAGGGTTAAGACAGCAAGACTACCCTCTTTTGTAAAGAATGTTGATAGAAGAATTAAGCTAGGAATGCATGCAAAGTGACAAAGATTCGCTTATAAACTGAGTTAGGGATATAGGATGAAGCTGTAGACCTGGAATTAGTAGTAAAATGTCGAAACGGCGCTGTCCTGCAAATTTGAGCAAAAGTTGATAGGACGATGGCGCCCGGCGTGCACACGGTCCTCCGAAAAATCTGCGAAACGAAGGGGGATCTGTTCGTCTCTACACAAGCATTCCAGATCTTCAATTTCAGCTGCGTACTTGCAACCTACACACAGAAAAGCGAAGACGATTAGGGGGTTAGGGATTAGGGGTTTGCCCTTAGGTCAAACCCCGGTTTTGGAATTAACCAAGAAATGAGAAATGCTGTAAATGTAATGTAAAACAAGTACTAATACCTTGTTGTAAGGATGTTTGTGTCCTTATGTGTGAAGGTATAGATGTTGTTGTTTGTTGTATTTTTGTATGTTGTATGTAGCATGTAGTATGTGATCTCCTCTTAAATGGTTGAATCCTTGTCTTGAATGCAACACTTAGCCTTGAATGGAGACTTAGAATGATCAATTGCTTGAAAGAATGCTTGAATGCTTGAATGCTTGAGTATAGTTTCCACGCTTTTTCCATCATATCGAATGAAAGAGGAAAATGTAGTTTATATACTTGTCAATTAGGGCTGATAGACTGATTTTCCCGACCTTAGGCCAACCAGGAAATTTTATTTTCCAAATTGCAAACAAAAGGACCCGAAGCCCCATAGGAGATCGGGCCCAAAATAGGGCCAAGGACCAGGGCACTGGGCGCCATGGTCTTGGGGGACCAGGGCGCTGGGCGCTCTGGTCCCACCTCCCGAGACAACAGGGTGCAAAGGAGGTTCAAGCCAGGGTGCAAGAAAATGCAGTTTTCAGTGTCATAATCAGGTTTCGGGGTCTCCATTTAGGTTGCGTGTTGCGTCACCATCGTGAAGACCGAAATGCAGTCAAAATTGCAAGTGTCACAATTTTAGGATGCTACATTTATCCCCTACTTTAGTGGGAGTATAAGCGTACGCTCATACTTCCGATAAATTACAAGGAAACAACATTGAAAAACTTTCACCACGTCAAGGAGGAAAGATACGCCAAGCCCCCAATGGACTAAGGATCTTACGACTTCAATTGATAAAGTAAAAGGGAAGATCATGAGGGAGAACCATGACTGTCAGTAGTAAGGTTCCCTCACTATGAGTCATGCAAGAAAGATATCAAAAATTTTCAAGGCAAGGCTAAATTTGCCAAGAAATTTTCAAGTATCTTGAAAAGATATGAATGGGATGTATGCCCCCCTACGTTAAAGCGATCGCACACGCCTCACCGGGGGTGATTGCTTTAAGGTAGTGATACATATAAGAATGAGAAAGGAA
Source organism: Cryptomeria japonica (assembly GCF_030272615.1). Lineage (NCBI taxonomy): Eukaryota > Viridiplantae > Streptophyta > Pinopsida > Cupressales > Cupressaceae > Cryptomeria > Cryptomeria japonica. The sequence continues at coordinate 329,805,573 of NC_081411.1, read as the reverse complement.
AGGAGCACGTTATCGCAAGGATTTAGCCCCCAAGTGAGATAAGCCCAAGGATAATAGACACAAAACACAAAGCACAAGGTGACTTCGCTTTCCTCGGGGTCAGTATGCTGTATGATAATTCATGTATATCATATGTATGTATGCATAATTGTTCTTCATTCCCCAATCAAGGAAGGTCACCTAGAAGAAGGGAACACATGTGTCTTTTGAGTCAACATGAGAGAGACCAAAAGATATCTCAATGTTTTGCATTGTCCTCAAGTAGACAACACTAAGGACAACAAATAGAAGAATGAGAGTAACATATAGAGGAAGTAACAAAAGAGAGGAGGAGAGAATCTGCTATGCTAATGAAACTAGTCTAGCACGTCATCTACCCCCCGATCTTGTTGATCAATGTTTCGGGAAGGTAGGGAACACACTAGAGGAGGAACATCCAACACAGCAGATGGAGCTATCACAAGATCCAAACAAGGGCTATGTTCATGTTCCAAGCCATGTTGTTCTTGTCTAGGAGCTAGGATAAGTGCTTTAGAAAATTCATTAGATAAATGGTTATCAACATCAACATATTCATATTCACTATCAGAATGAACAGGAGTAACATTTTCATCATGAAAAACATTTTCATCTATATCATCATCAAGATTTATAAAAATAGGATCTTTAACTCGCACAGGATCAAGACCATCATGCATCTTATGTTTAGGAGATTTCGGCTCAATCGTCGGCTGAGGAGAAAATGGAATAATGCTTGTTGAAGGTGTTTTTGGGGATTGCAAAGTTTGAGAGGCAGCTGCCTGAGCTCTAAGATGACGCTTTCATCGGCGTTCACGTGCAGAACGATTTCGTCTAGTCTTAGTAGGAAGTTGAGAAGATTGAGGAGGAGGAATGTTCTCATCCTTATCACTTGGGTGTTTAGGTTGTGGTCTCTTAGGTTGAACAATAGGAGAAGAGGAAGGTCTCTTCTCTCCATAAGAGGAAGGAGGAGGAACTGCTCCATATAAAGGAGGAATATTTGGTTTAGGAAGAAGACCAAGTCCATCATGATGAGGAGGTATAGGTCTACTTTTAGGAAGTTTATTAGATATAGGCATAGTCACATCCATAGGAATGGGTTGGGAATCTTCTTGAGGAAAGACACTAGTTTTATCTTTCAAAGGAAGAACTTCCTTCTCAAGAATGATAGGAATGTCAAGTTTGGGTGTTCTAGGTTCACTTAGAGATAGGATCATATCTTTTTTCCACTTTTGATAAGATTTGAAAAGATCACTTCGCAGAGGAAGAGATTGGAATTGTTTAGGCCAAAAATAATCAATAGGAACACTAGAAGTTCTTTTAGTAGGTTTAAAGAGACTATGATTGACAGTAACAACTTCACCATTATGGGGAAATTTCAAACACTTGTGAATAGGAGAAGCAATAGCTTTCATGGAAGATAGCCAAGGATAGCCTAGCTTCACACGAAATTGTTCGGATGATGGAATAATAGCAAAGTCCACATCAAGGGATTTGTTATGGACCTCAATAGGTAATGTAATAGAACCAATTGCAGGAGAAGAAAATGAATCAAATAGTTTCACAATCACATCTATTTTGTCATAGATCACTTGATTCAATTGCAAAGTAAAAATAAATTCTTCAGTAATGATATTAACCATGCAAGAAGGATCAATAAGCACTCCACGACAAGGTGTATTTTTGACTTTTGCAACTATATATAAAGGACCATCAAGTGCCCTGATAGTTTCACTAGAATCAAAGGTGATGGAAAGTTCTTTAGGGATTTTCTGTTGCTCCGCAAAGTTAATCACATTCGGAGTCATAGACACAAGATCATCAGGTGAGACAGAGGAATCAGTAGTATCAATCGCATTAGAGGTATGAGAAGGCAATGGATCAGTAAAAATCTGAATGTTTTGGTTAGGAGGAGCTATAGATTTGTTGCCTTTATCATTCACACCAGAAACAGAGATAGTATTATTATCAATCAAATCTTGAATTTTCCCCTTTAAAGCAAAACATTTTTCAGTATCATGCCCAGGTTGACGATGAAATTGACAAAAAGATTTGTTATCAAAATAAGGTGAAGTAATCTTTGCAGGATCAATTTGCCTTATAGGAGGAAGAGTAAGCACATTTTGTTCCAATAACTTATTCATAATACTATGCAATGATTCATTCAAAGGAGTAAACTTTCTTTCTCTCTTGAAAAACTTAGAAATAGGAGACACACCTGATGCTGCATTCACATTGTTGTTGATGATGTTTTCATTGAATTTAATGGACTCTTTGTTCGGTTTAAACTTCCCAAATGGTTGTTGACTACTATCACCCTTATCACTCGGAGCCATAGGATGTGATTGTTCCATTTGACTCACAGTCAGTTGATAATTGTGAAGAGTTGCGCACAACTGTTGGAAAGAAGTAAACTCAGAAAATAGGAGTTTGTCTCGAATATCTTTTTGTAAATTAGAAATGAAGATTCTTTTAATATCATTGTCAGGCACTGGAAAATAAATTTGAGCATACAAATGCTTATATCTACCAATGAAATCAGTCACTTTTTCTTTAACACCTTGTTTGCAATGCATTAAATCAATCAAAGTAACTTTAGGACTTATATTGTTTTGAAATTGTTGAATGAAAGCATTTGCAAGTTGTTCGAAAGAAGTAATAGAATAGGAAGGCAACAAGCAATACCATTGTAGGGCTTTGTCTCTTAATGTTCTAGTAAACAGTTTTGCAAGCAACCTTTGGTCATAAGCAAAATCAGTACATATTGTTTGAAAGGTCTTAACATGTGTTAGAGGATCACCCTTACCATTATAAAGCTCCAAATGCGGAATTTCAACATGTTTAGGGGGAATAGCTCGGACAATGTCAAGAGAAAGTGGGCTCGCAACATCAAATGTGGGCACACTAAACTTAGATTGATTCATAGAGGCAATTTGTTGTTGTAAAGAAGAGACAGTTTGTGCAAGATTGTTAATGGTCGCTTCAGTCGAAGACTTCATATTAGATGTGTTAGATTGTGATGGAGGTGTTATGTTATTGAAAGAAGGTAGAGAGTAAGGTGGTGGGACACTATGATAGTTAGTCATAGGAGATGATTGGACAGGAGGAACACTACAAGGAGGAATGGAATGGTTAAATGAATTGCCCCCTTGCATCATGTTCATTTGTGGAGATATAAGAGGAACACTCATTGAAGGAATGAATGAAGAAGTTGGATTGAATGAAGGAAGAGGGTTAATTGAAGAAGAGGGATTGCCCCCATGATTAGTGATCATAGGGGGAATGTCCTATATTGGAGTAGTCATTATGTTTGATGTAAAAGTAGGTATACTAGCAATAGAAGTCATCAAAGGAATAGAATGATTGTCTTGAGTAGGAGGTTGTGTATAACCCAAAGTTTCAGCACAACTCTTCATAGGCATCACATTCAAATCCACAATGTGTGCAATACCACGCAAAATATCAATTCCATTCTTATCACTTTGAAGCATACGTTTTAGACCCTCAATTAAAGGAAGAGCTTGACTATCAGGGTATTCTTGAGACATCCATTGTCGAAAATCGTCAAATTGGTTATCCAATTTTGAAAGTTGTTCTACAGAAACCTCATGGAGAGCTTCTTCATCATTAAGAGGATTAGAGGAATTACCCATGTCCTCATTAAAAAGACCATTCAAAGTAGGTTCCATCTCCTCAGTAATTAAACTTTGGAAAGACTTAATTCTACGGCTTCGTCTAACGGGAATAGTGTAAGTAGGGCTTATTGTTGTAAAACTCATGCACTAAAGAAAGAGAGAAGATTTTGATTTTTAGAGGTAGCAAATTTCAGAAAAACCAGCCAATCTTCTAGATTTAAGCTGTTAAATACAATCAGGACAATCTCCTGAAATTTCGGAAAAAATGTCCGAGACCGTGGCGCTCGGGGTGCACACGGTCCTCGCAACTTTTTTCAAAATTTGCAGGGATGAAAGTTATTATGATTTTACAGCTAACTTGAAAAAATTGAGTGATTTTACGATCTGTAGATAGGCCAAATTAAAGTTGCAATTTCAAAATTGAACCCTACCAAGATTGTCGAAAAATGCAAAATTTGAATTTTGAAAAAGAGAGGGAAACTGAAATTTTGAATTTTATGATTTCAGAGGGAATGCTAAAAGCAATGCAAGTTTTGAAATTTGAAAGTTGACTCAATTTCACGCAAAATTCAATTTTGAAAGCGGAAATCAAAGTTGTTGTAATTAAGCACTTAATTTCAAAAGTCACAAATTGCAAGAATTTGAATAAAGCACTGAAATTTCGAATGAATGTTAACACAATTTTAAGATTTAGGACTGTAAGAAACACAATTTTGACACAAAATTTCAATTTCAACAATTTTTGAATGTTTAGAAGCCTTAAACCAAGCAATCACAAGACCAACTTTGACTGTAATTTTGAAGGTGTTAGAATTGATAAAATCAGCCAAAATTCTGGATTTTAGCAGAAAAATACAGTAAGATCTTGCTCCCGAAATTTCGAAAAAAATGTCGGAGACGATGGCGCTCGGAGTGCACACGGTCCTCGTAACTCTTTTCCAAATTTTCAGGGATGAAAGATATTGTGATTTTATTGCGGAATCCAAAGTTACAGCCGATTTGGAAATGTTCTGATCAGTGAAATTGTCGGACAAAGGTTGAATCAAGAGGGTTTCAAAAATTAGGGTTTTGACACTTAACCACTTAATTTTCAAAATTAAAGCATAGATATGAATTGATAATTTGTAATAGAAGGGCAGATCTGAAACAAGCATCAACAATTAAACATTTCACAAGTTTAATTACTTAAAAAGAAAATTTAGGGTTTTTATGCAATTAACCTCTAAAATTTTGCAAAAGATCAAACATGGAAATGCAATTAAGGAAGCAAATTTTCAGATCTAACTATGAATAATCAAAAAGGATGTTCGTGTCGGGTTCACCAAAATGTAAAGCAAAAAATCGCGATCGAACCCTAGTCGTTCTCCCCTCCCCAACTCCAAGGAGGGAGAAGGGAGAGTCTCTAGGGTTGATGGTTTTCACTTGGGAGACTTTACATTCAAAAGAGGGGTTGAAACCCACAAGATCCAATCCCACACAATGCAAGATTGGATGCTAAATGAGTTTCAAGGGTTAAGACAGCAAGACTACCCTCTTTTGTAAAGAATGTTGATAGAAGAATTAAGCTAGGAATGCATGCAAAGTGACAAAGATTCACTTATAAACTAAGTTAGGGATATAGGATGAAGTTGTAGACCTGGAATCAACAGTAAAATGTCAAAACGGCGCTGTCCTGCAAATTTGAGCAAAAGTTCACAGGACGATGGCGCCCGGCGTGCACACGGTCCTCCGAAAAATCCACGAAATGAAGGGGGATCTGTTCGTCTCTGCACAAGGATTCCAGATCTTCAATTTCAGCCGCGTACCTGCAACCTACACACAGAAAAGCAAAGATGATTGGGGGGTTAGGGATTAGGGGTTTGCCCTTAGGTCAAACCTCAGTTTTGGAATTAACCAAGAAATGAGAAATGCTGTAAATGTAATGTAAAACAAGTACTAATACCTTGTTGTAAGGATGTTTGTATCCTTATGTGCGAAGGTATAAATGTTGTTGTTTGTTGTATTGTTGTATGTTGTATGTAGCGTGTAGTATGTGATCTCCTCTTCAATGGTTGAATCCTTGTCTTGAATGCAACACTTAGCCTTGAATGGAGACTTAGAATGATCAATTGCTTGAAAGAATTCTTGAATGCTTGAATGCTTGAGTATAGTTTCCATGCTTTTTCCATCATATCGAATGAAAGAGGAAAATGTAGTTTATATACTTGTCAATTAGGGCTGATAGACTGATTTTCCTGACCTTAGGCCGACCAGGAAAGTTTATTTTCCAAATTGCAAACAAAAGGACCCGAAGCCCCATAGGAGACCGGGCCCAAAATAGGGCCAAGGACCAGGGCGCTGGGCAGGGCGCTGGGCGCTCTGGTCCCACCTCCTGGGACAGCAGGGTGCAAAGGAGGTTCAGGCCAGGGTGCAAGAAAATGCAGTTTTCAGTGTCATAATCAGGTTTCGGGGTCTCCATTCAGGTTGCGTGTTGCGTCACCATCGTGAAGACCAAAATGTAGTCAAAATTGAAAGTGTCACAATTTTAGGATGCTACATTTAGCCCCCACTTTAGCGGGAGTATAAGTGTACGCTTATACTTCCGGTAAAGTACAAGGAAACAACATTGAAAAACTTTCACCACGTCAAGGAGGCAAGATACGCCAAGCCCCCAATGGACTAAGGATCTTACGACTTCGATTGACAAAGTAAAAGGGAAGATCACGAGCGAGAACCATGACTATCTGTATTAAGGTTCCCTCACTATGAGTCATGCAAGAAAGATATCAAAAATTTTCAAGGCAAGGCTAAATTTGCCAAGAAATTTTCAAGTATCTTGAAAAGATATGAACGGGATGTATGGGCCAGGGACCAGGGCGCTGGGCGCCCTGGTCCTGAAGGACCAGGGCACTGGGCGCTCTGGTCCCACCTCCCGGGACAGTAGGGTGCAAAGGAGGTTCAGGCCAGGGTGCAAGAAAATGCAGTTTTCAGTGTCATAATCAGGTTTTGGGGTCTCCATTCAGGTTGCGTGTTGCATCGCCATCGTGAAGACCGAAATGCAGTTGAAATTGCAAGTGTCGCAATTTTAGGATGCTACAAATACAAACATCATTCATAATACCAGGCCTAGTCTGAGTCAAATAAAATAGACCTCCAATCATAGACTTGTATCTTGTAGGATTTACCAGTGCAGAAACATCTTTTGTGGTCAATTTATCACTTGTAACCATAAGTGTACTTACCGGTTTAGAATCTCTTATACAAAATTTCTTCAACAATTCCTTAGCATATTTAGTTTGGCAGATAAAAATACCTTTGTCAATCTAAGTAATCTACAAACCTAAGAAATTTTTTATCTCACCAATCATAGACATCTCAAATTCTTTCTCCATAATCTTAGAAAATTCTATGCATAATTTATCTTCACCTCCAAAAATAATGTCATCAACATATACTTCAACAATCAGTATATCATCATCAATGATTTTATTATATAAATTATTGTTAGCACTTCCCTTAGTAAAACCAAGCTTCAAAAGATATTTATCCAACCTTGCATACCAAGCTCTAGGTGCTTGTTTCATTCCATATAAAGCTTTCCATAACCTGCAAACCATATCAGTATCATCTGATAGTGAAAAACCATTAGGTTGCTCAATATAAACTTCCTCATCAAGACCCCCATTCAAAAATGCACATTTAACATCCATCTGATAAACCTTGTAGTTTTTATAAGCAACATAGGCAATAAATAATCTTACTGCTTCAATCCTAGCTACCAGTGAAAAAGTCTCTCCATAATCAATTCCTTCCTTCTGAGAATATCCTTTACAAGCCAATCTAGCCTTATTCCTTATAACATTACTATCCTCATTCAATTTATTCCTAAAAACCCATTTAGTTCCAATGACATTTTTATTTTTAGGCCAGGGAACCAAAGTCCATGTGTTATTTTTCTCAATCTGATCTAATTCTTCTTCCATAGCTTTTAACCAAAATTCATCGTTACATGCCTCAATTACTGATACGGGTTCAACTTGTGAAATTAAACATACCTCACTAGTTGCTAGTATTCTTCTTGTCATCACTCCATTGCTCTTGTCCTCAATGATTTGATCCTTAGAATGATTCAATCTCACATACCTAAGAGTCTTCTAACTCCGTTCCTCGTCCCATTCTTCAGTTATTGTAGAATTCTCTAATGTTGTCGGAGTAGTTGGTTCAACTCTCTATTCTGGTAAAGGTGCTACCGGTTTAGATATAATCATTTCCACTGTCGGTTCCTTCTCATAAACTCTGATTTGACTTTTTCTCAACTCATCTACTTTGACATTAACACTCTCCATAATTCTCTGCAATCTCTTGTTATAACATCTATATTCTTTGCTTTCATTAGAATAACCAAGAAATATGCCTTCATCACATCTAGGATCAAATTTCCCAATAGTATCATCTCTCCTTATATAACATTTACTACCAAAAATTCTAAAATACTTAACTGTAGGTGTATTGCCAAACCATAATTCATAAGGTGTCTTACTGGTTTCTCCTTTTATATGTACTATGTTGAATGTGTAAACCATTGTACTCACTTCTTCTCTCCAATAAATATTAGGTAGATTGTTTCCATCATCATTGTTCTAGCAATATCCAAGATAGTTTTGTTTTTCATTTCCACAACTCCATTTTGCTGAGGTGTCCGAGGAGTAGAAAATTGTCTCTTATACCATGAATGTCACAAAATTTATTAAATTCATCAGATGTAAATTCTCCATCATGATCTGATCTCAAACATTTAATCTTTAATCATGTCTCAGTTTCCACTTTAGCCTTAAAGATTTTAAACTTTTCAAATGCTTCAGATTTTCCTCTCAGAAAAGTAACCCACATCATTATAGAAAAAACATCAATGATTAGCATGAAATATCTATCACCATGAAATTTTTTAACTCTAGCAGGGCCATACAAATCAGTATGAATAAAATCAAGAACATCATTTTATTTATCTTGTATACTCCTAATAGAGGTTCTAACCTGATTACCCATTTGACATTCTTTACATACCAGATTATAGGGCTTCATAATCTTAGGTATATCTCTAACAACCTTAGTTGAACTAATCTTCACAATGCAATCAAAATTCACATGGCACAACCTTTTATGCCAGACAACTCTCATCAATGTGTGTAATCAAACATGTATTCTCATAGGATTTCAAATGAAATATATTACCTTTTGTCTATGTACTGGTTACAATCTCCAAGTCAAATCTATTAATGATTTCGCATTTTCCATCCTTGAACTGTAATTGAAATCCCTTATCTACCAATTGTCCTACACTCAAAAAATTATGCTTCAAACCTTCAACATAACAAACATTGTTATTATTGTTCTTACCATCCAATGATATAGTTCCTTTTCCTTTGATCATGCATGTCTTGTCATCTCCAAATCTAACTAGTCCACCATCAGATTCTTGCAAAGACATAAACTTCCCTTTATCTCCAGTCATATGATGTGAACAACCACTATGAATTACCCATTAATCCTTGTCCTCAATTTTGGCAGCAAGTGCCTTCTCCTCAAGTACATTCTCTTCCAGTACTGGATCATCTTCCTTGATAGCCAAGAACACCCATTCCTTTCCATTGTCAGATCCACTAGTAGAGTCTTCTTCCAGTTCATCATTTGAATAAGTAATGCCTTCCTCATCTGCTATGTAGAATAATTTATCTTCATTTTTCTGGAATCTATACTTGTTCTGATATCCAGGGTTAGGCTTAAATGATCTTTTAACTCTTTCTTCAAATCTTGAATTTCTTTCAGGACATCTAGATGCAAAATGACCAATCTTATTGCATACAAAACATTTAAAAGGCGTTTTTCCTTCATACTTACTTCCTATCAGTCCTTTTGGTACTCTTCTAGCAAATAGTGCTTCAAGTTGCTCAAACTCATCATCTTCTCTCTTCATATCTTCTAATTCTTTTGCATATAAATATTTTCAATCTTGCTTACCGGTTGCAGATGTTGATGCATAAAAAGAAGGTTCAGTCTTCACAGCTCTAGAAGGTCCAAATTCCTCAAGCTCAAAACAAAATAGTTTCCCAACCAAAGTATCTATATTGACAGATGTATTTGACATTGTTCTCAACTCATTAATAGCACTAGCCTTCATCTTGTAAGACAGTGGTAGGGCTCTCAAGACTTTAGAAACAATTTCATCTTTACTCAGAGTTCCACCACAACATTGAATTCCCATAACAATCTCATTGACCCTTTCCATGAATGCAGTAATCCTTTCATCTTCTTCCATCTTCAGGTTTTCATATCTCACCCAGTAACCATCAAGTTTAACAATCTTCACTATAGGGTCACCTTCATTAAGAGTCTGCAACTTATCCCATATAGCCTTTCCAGATGATTTGTTGGTTAATTCCATTATTTGTTGATCAGAAAGTACACACAAGAGGGCTTCTCTTTCTCTACAATCATTCTCAAGCTCCTTGTCTGGGTTTACCGGAGGAGGATTTCTAGATCCTGAATAAAAGGTGTGATACCATTCTGTGTGATCTCCCCAATCTCCTTGCCAACACATCTCAGATGAGTCTCCATCTGAATTTTCCATACTATGTAATTTGTTCCTTCAAGCCTCGGTATATCCCTTTGAAAGATAGCTCCAGAAGAACAGGATGAACTTGAACTGTTAGTCGCCATATGATCTTCCTCAAGTAGTTAATCTTTCTAGCATAATCAGTAATCACAGAATAAAATCCATCCACACAACACCAAGATTTGTACGTGGAAAACTCGATAAAGGGAAAAACCACAATGGGAAGTCTACCCACAGCCAGATAATACTTCTACAATAAGTATGTGAATTACAATGAAGGGGACTTCACTTGTAGGAAGGACAATAGCCTAGAGCACACTGCTCATCACAATTAAAGGAACCTCACTAACTACATATAAATCCAGACTACAATCCAGAGAAATGTTCAATTGCAAAAGATAACATCTCCTATGCCTGAGTACAGATCTAGTTAATCTCAATACTGGAGGATTAAATCCTCTTACACAAACCCAATTCGATCTCCAATGATCGACCAACTCCTCTTCTTGAATGATATTACATTATTCGCACATTACATTCCTCAACCATGACCTCTTACATTGACCATGATGGTCTACAATGAGATCTTAAATCTATTTATACAAACCCTTGATCATAAACAATCAGGTCAGTCGCCAGACAATAAACCGATTACATAATTACAAACCATGTCATCCTTACACCAAACAAATAATAGCAACACATAGGAAATCCCAAAAATACAACAATAGGTCCTATCCACATGTTACATTAATGCCAGTCCATAACATAGATCAACTGGGACCATGTATAGGTCCACACGCTTCAACAAAGATCTCCAACGACCAAGTCTCACACATGATTACCAACAACATCTGGAAACTCCATCAGAAGCTACACCAACACGGCTTATGCAATTCATCAAAGATATCTACCAAAATCTCTGCTGGTGAAACCCTTTCCAGAACTAGAAACCAATATTCTAAGTAGGTAGGATAACATCCAATCACGAGACCAAAACCAACTAATCAAGTATGAGTATTAATAATTATGAGAAAACCAATTCCATCACCAGATTATACCGGAGCTTGCTGGATCAAGCCGGATCCATGTCAACCAGAAATCACTCATCCTACCGAGACCAGAAGGGTGTCGGTAAAGCATCCAAATAACTAGTGTTGACATCAATAGCAAAACATCAATACAACACATAATCAATTCCACCAAATGGCCAACACTCTATGTTATCCCATTCTGTTGTGGAGTTCTAGGAGCTAACATCTTCCTCTTAATTCCATTTTTATCACAAAACTTCACAAAATCATTAGAAGTAAATTCACCTCCCCGGTCAGATCTGAAACATTTTATATTATTCCTGATATATTTCTCAACAAGAGATTTAAATGTTTTAAACTTATTGATTGTCTCAGACTTTTCTATCAAAAAAGTTACCTGCATCATTTTGGAATAATCATCAATAAAGATCATAAAATACTTATCACCAAAATACCTCTTAGTCCTCATATGACCACAAAGATCAGTATGAACCAAATCATATGACCACAAAGATCAGTATGAACCAAATCAAGAATATTCTCTGAAGAAAAAGACTTACTCTTAAGAGATACAGAGGTCATCTTACCCATCTAACAATCCTTGCATAATATATTGTTTGGTTTCACAAGCTGAGGCAAACCTCTCACAATACTTGACTTACTAACTTTAATCAAATTGTCAAAATTGACATGACAAAAACTCTTGTGCCACAACTAGTTGTCTTCAATCTTCACCACTAAACAATAATTTATATTAGTATTCAGATGAAATAGATTACCTCTAGTCTGCTTCCTAGTAGCAATCAATTCTCCATTATTTCCAAGAATCCTGCACACTCCACTTTTGAATTCAAGTAGATATCCCTTATCATTAAGCTTTCCAACACTCAAGAGGTTTTTTTTAGTCCTTCAACACAAAAGACATCATCTACATTAATCTTCCCATTTAATGAAATTGATCCTTTACCTTTAACCATGCAGTGAGAGTTATTACCAAATATTACAATGCCTCCATCAAACTATTCAAGTGATAAGAACTTAATTTTGTCACAGGTCATGTGGTGTGAGAAACCACTATCTATTATCCATTCACCATTGTTATCTATGTGAGACAACAAAGACTTCTCATTAGTTAGATCCTTCTTCACAACAACAAATACTATCTCCTCATTGTCATCTTCTTCCGATTCATCATCGGTCACACCTTCATCCACTGCAACATAACAATGTTTCTTGCCTTTTCCTTTGAATTTCCTAAACTTCTCTTTCTTATCGGTGTTAGGGTAGTTAGCAGCAATGTGTCCAATTTTACTACAAGAGAAACACTTCAAGGGTAATTTACCTTTATACTTACCCATTCCTCTAGGGAAACTTTTAGCTAGTAATGCCTCAAGTTCCATTAGATGATCTTCATCATCACCATCACCTCTGCTACTACCTTGACTAGACGTATAGTCATGATTATGACAAATATCTTTTCCTTTCCTTGCTGATGTACCGGATACAGATGCCTTAAAATAAGATTCATAAGGTTTGTAAACACTATTATCAAAACTATTTATTTCAAATGCAATTAACTTTCCAATTAGAGAATCAACAGTGACTTTATCTTTTGAAATGTATCTCAGCTCTTATATAGCAGAAAATCTGATAGAATATTGTAGTAAAAGAGTTCTAAGAATTTTACTAACAACAGTATCATCTTCAATCTTACCTCCAACACTCTTCATACCACCTACAACTTCCTTAATCCTTTGATCATATTGAGATATGTTATCACCGTCGACCATTTTCATATCATCAAATTTTCCTCTCAAACTCTCTTTCTTTGCCCTTTGTACTATTCATCTCCTCCATAAATTAAATTAAATTTCTCCCATGCCTCATTTGTAGTTTAGAATCCATGAACATCAATATACTCAGAGTCAGACAAATAACTTACAATTCCTTCAAGAGAATGAATTTTTTCTTGTTGTTCTTTGAGTTCATCCAGTGTCAAGGGACTGGTAGTAGGAGCAACATACTTGGTTATCACATGATTCCAATACTATGAACCCAATCATTTAATGTAGATCTTCATCTGATCACTCCATATCTGATAGTTGTCCTTGGTAAACTTGGGACCCTCCTTCTTCATCATCTTTCATAGGATCTTTCCCTCAAGTTGTTAGGCTTTCTACACACAGAGGACCAATGCTCTAATACAAATTGTTAATCTTAGAGGATTCAGTTAATACTGAGATGGGGGGGTGAATCATTATTAAAAGTAACACCAAATCAAATATAGACCAACACTAGAGTCATTTACTAGTACTGGTATCTACTGATAAACATCTGCTAAACTGATATATCAATTTTGCACATTAAGTGTTCATTAACCATGCATAAACTAAAAGTAAAGCATAACATCACATAAAAAATGTTCATCACATGAACACAATGATTTTCATGTGGTAATCCAAATAGGGAAAAACCATGGTGGGAATTGGTACCCACAAATATTTTGCACTCTTTTGAAATGGGCCCTGTTAGGAGCCAAGCCTGGTTTGAAGCTTACAATGATGTCTTGTTAGGAGCAGACCTTGTTAGGAGTCACCCGGTTAAGGGATCTGTCTCAGCCCTATTAGGAGCTTTGATCTGTTAGGATCAAGCTTGTAAGAGGATTTAGAGCTAAGATATTGAGTCATGTTGTTAGGGGATTTTACAATGAGAGGCATATGACAACCTACTTGACTAAGGGATTTTAGTTGTTGTAATTGTTAGAGAACAACAATGAATGATCTATGTATAGCACTCAACTTTTTGCTTGATCAGATCCAATTAAGTTCTAAGTCTATATCACTCTAGAAGATCTTCACACACACTTCTCAAAATCACCGACACTTCAAAACATCAACCTTACCGACATAAATAACCTTTACAACTAGGTTGAAATTCAAACCCTATGACTTACTACATAGATCATCACAAATCTATACAACTCATTACAGATCATTATATGGATCATTACAATCAATTACAAATCATTATCAACCATTGAATACTCATAAGTCATCACAACAAGACAATCTAGTACAAATTAAAACCCTTAGCTTATTTCGCTAAGCACTTTGCACATTCCCAAGAAATTCACTCTCCAAACCTGCCAAAAAATCTTTCAAACACTTCATGTGGTTTGTGCCACATTATCATCAACATGTGAAATTTATGTAGATCACCCCCAAACCAAAAATATTACTGGTCAAGAGAATTCTTTACCGGTACTTAAACCCTTCTTATGCCCTAGCAAAAACTCAACAAAAATTATTAACATAAAATTTGATTGTACTTAAACCCTTCTTAAACCCTAGCAAAAACTCAACAAAAATTATAAACATAAAATCTGATTGTTACAACATGATGTGGTTTCGGTCGGATGCATGTTACAATGATAGAAACTTACATTCAAAACCACAAAGCCTCAATCATGACCAATCGCTAGATACAATCAAAATATTTCCTCGTTTACCGGTTAAGGTCCTAATTCTCAGTTTCTTGATTCTTTATCGGTAAGCTTTCTTTGGTAGAGAAAAAGATTTAGATGACACAATACAAAATAATTAAACATTAGTAGACATGAATAAACATTAGTTGCCGTCAGTGACAACACAAATAACTGATCAAAGTCATCCATCATGCAATCTCTATATCTTCATCACAATGTCATCTCAAACAATCTTGTACCAGTTCAGTTGTCATTCTCTATCTGTACAAGTTATGCCAAACATGCCAACAGTCCTTACGGATGTGACCTGGTTTACCACAATTCTAGCAAATGACTTTGGAATTTCCAGGAGATTTCGATCTCCCTTTCAATTTGGACTTATCATGCTTCTCATTCTTCTTGCCTCTCTACTTAGGTAATCCACAAATAGTTAGGGCTTCCTTTGAACTATGGAATACGTTCCTTCACATGTCTTCGCCAAGTAGGGAACCCACCATATTTTCAGACTTCAAAACAATAAAAGTACTACCGAGAGCCATAACAAGAGAATCCAACGAATCAAGCAAAGAACAAAGCAAGATCTGGCATTTCTCCTCTTCATTCATCTTAACACCAACATATAATAATTGAGCCACCAACATATTGAATGCTTCCAAGTGGTCTACAAATCGTCCACCCTCTTCCATCTTCAATGAATACAATTTCTTCCTCAAGAAAATCTGATTTAATAAAGATTTTGCTTGATACATTTCACCAAGATTATCCCATAGTTTCTTTGCAGTGTTTTCTTCATGCACATTGATTAGAACAGAGTCTGCCAGGCACAATCTGATCAGATCCTTGATTTTTCAGTCCATAACATCATACTGAGCCGCTGCAGTAGGATCTAAGGGCCTTTGGACATTTACATCAACATTATCCCATAGATCTCGATCTATTAGCAAATCCTCCATCTTCAACTTCCACATCTCAAAATTTATTCCATTAGATTTCTCCACCTCTATTTTCCCTGATGAACTTGCCATCTAAAAATTCCTACAACAAGATCAAAAGGTGTCTTCTACAAAAGTTCCTACTCAAATATGGATTAATTCAAAAAACCCAACAACCCACAACTAAAACCAAAGGTGATGAAGCTTTGATAAATCTTGTAAGGAAGTTATCATGTGTGTGTGTGTTAGGGTTTTGTCATGTTACATGGCATTTCATACAATATTTGTGATTACATTCAAGAAGCAAACCAATCATCATCAACAAGTTGCAGATCTAGAAGGTATACATCCTCATTGTTTACATTCAAGAATTTGCAATTAATTTCTTTCTAGGTTGATTCCTCAATTGGGGTTTGACTAAGGTAAACCCCTATCCACAACCCCCCTTTCTTCTTTTTTCTACGTCTAGGTTGCAAGTGTGCAACTACAATTGTAGGTTTTGGCTTCATTTGTAGAGACGAAAGAACCCTTTTCATTTTGCAGATTTCGTGGTGGACCATGTACATTCTTGCCATGGTTGTGATGACTTTTCTCCAAATTTACAAGGCAGATTAGCGTCAATCTAATTAGCTCAGATCCGAAGTTACAACGTGATCCCAAACTGGTAACTCCTCATTTCACTCATTTCCTCTCTCTTTTCCACATAGTTAACAAGTCAACTTTCTCATTTACAAAAGAGGGTAAATCGCACTTCAACCACTTGCAATCCACTTCGAATTCACATCCTTGTTTCCCTCAGATTTGGATCTAGTGGGTTCAACCCCTCTTTTGAATGTAAAGTTCCTTTCCAAGTCAAAATAATCCTAGTGGCTTCCTTTCACTCTCCTAGGTGGGGAGTCACTAGGATCCAATTTTCCACTTTACATTTTGGTGAACTCAACGTCTTACACATTAATTTTGATTTCTCATTCTTAGATCTGATTAATTGCAATTTTAATTTCAAATTTTCATTTTCAAGTTTGATCTATTTGCAAATTTTAGAGGTTAATTGCATAAAAACCCTAATTTTTCATTTTGAGAAAATTAAGCTTGTGAGGTGTAAAATTTTAATTGCTTATTTCAGATCTGATTACTATTTCAAAAGTGCAATTCAAATCTGTTGCTTTATTCTGAAAATTTTGTGGTTAAATCATAAAACCCTAATTTTTAAGATCTTTTCATTTTTGACCTTTGATTGCAAGTTTGACTGATCTAGACATCTCCAAATCGACCAATTTTTTGGATTCCACATTAAAATCATAATATCTATCATTCTTGAAAATTTTGAAAAAAAATTGGTCAGACCATGTGCGTTCTCGCCACAGTCCTCGGCTTTTTTCTCAAAATTTCAGGAGATGGAATTCACTATATTTTTCTTCTTAGATCCAGAAAATCAATGTACTTTATCAATTTCAACACTCTCTAAAGTCAAACACAAATTCAAAATTCATCAAATTCACATCTTAAAATTAATTTTCATAAAAAGGTCCTAATTTTAGATTTGCTGTTCCAACAAATTCATATTTCACTTAAGAGACTTTTAATGGCAATTAATAAATTGGATTTACTTGCTCCTTCATATGTGATTACATTAATTTTTGCATATATTTATCATGTGTTGGATAAGAGTTTTTTTCATTTTCTGTTGCTTCTCTTTCTTCAGAGCACTTGGTCATATTGTGTTGTTAGGATTTCCAAATTATTTTCTTTTCAATTAGATCTCAAAGCTCTAATATATCATTTATGTTGCATTATGGTGATGTTATTAACAAATTCATTTCCTACGTTAATCACCTTAAAGCTTTTGTAGATCCTAAACTTAAAGATTCTAACCCTTGTACCTCTCCTAGCATATCTTGTATGAAAGAAATGAGGTCTAACGCTTTACCCAATGATCTTTCTAGAAGAGAGCAAGCATTGGAAAGTAATATGGATCCATCTTCTCCTCATACACACACCCTTGAGAAAGGGGGGAAATATGACAACATCAACATTCTTACATCTTTAGATCCCCCTTATTCTCCTAAGACCTATCTTCAACATAAAATTCTATGTAGAGAGGATGATGTCATGTGTTTTATTCATAACCTTTGTCCTCATATAGAAATCACTAAAAATGATATTTTAGATGACGAAGAGGTTCTTCCCCAATCTTCCAACAAGGATAAGCTTGATAAAGGCAAAGAGGTTCTCACTCCACATGATACTCCTCCTTCATCTAAAAATCCTTTTCTACCTCCTTACACATCATATTTCAAAGAAATTCATGATCATGTTCCTCCATCAATTGCAACATTCTTATAGTCATGGATTTCATATAATTACAAAATAAGGTTTTAAAGGACAGGGAATTGGGAAATTTGAGCATGGAATTCATGTCCCTATAAACCCTCCTACACAATCTACTACAAGAGTCCTAGGAAGCGGTACCCCTCTTTGTATGGACGAATTCCTTAGACTCCAAAACTTTCAAGATTACCTTCAAAAACAACAAATCAAGAGAGCTTGCAAGAATGCTTCTTCTTCAAAACATCCTTTTTTTTATTTCATCAAACCCATGACCATAATGTTGATGATTGCCCTGATTTTCAAAAATCTATTCAAGATGGCATAGAAAGTGGCAAAATTAGAATTGTGGATAATGAAACTTCCTGTACTAACAATCCTCTTCTTCATGGGAAGATGATATTTTCCATCTTGATAGATTAGCTGCAAGAATCTATTGGAGGTTGAAATATGACAAGAACATTTCCTTTCCTCCTCAAAATAGAAACAAAAATCTTAAGCAAGTGAAAGGTATTGAATATTGATTTTTTCATGATTTATATTCACATTCTATTGGAAAATGTTATGCATTTAAGAAATTTGTTCAACTACAATACGATCTTGCACACATTTGTCTCACAGAAAATCTAGCTGTCTTTCTTGGTAAAAACATCATTCCTTAGCACTTCCTTTCCCTTCATGTTGCTCTTCATCCTATGGCATAATTAGCCCATGTAATGGGGGCTCTTTATCATTAGTGGTGGTAGTATTTTACTTTAACATATTTTGGGGCAGCAACATAAAGTCCATTTTTATCTTCTTTTTATTCATTTATCTCTATCTTTGTGCATTATTCATTATTAGATCTCTTTTCTTGCATAGGATTATTCTCATGTGAGCATATAATTGTTCTTTGGTTTTCCTCTTTGCTTGGAGAGGGGCATCTTCAATGAGTATTGCACTTCTTTGCTTTCCTTATTCTCTTGGAAATCTTACCTCTTCTATGGTTTTGATTATTTGCAAGTATGATATGCCCCTTAGCAGGGAATGATCTCTTGAGAAGGATGTATCCCTTCCTTGAAAATATTTAGTCCCACTAGGATGGCATATCACTTGAAACTAATCACAGTTAGAAAATGTATAATATTTCTCCTTGTTTTCCTCACTTGGGGGGCAAGGATTTTCACTCCTTTCCCTTTCTTTCTTTCTCATTTATCATTATTTCCTTTAGGGGCTGCATTTTTCATATGTGATTATCATTTTTTTACGATGGTATGCTTTTATGATTAATCCCCCTTAGAGAATAGATGATGCTTTTTTCTCTCTTCATTTCAAAGATTACCACTTCTTGAGACATGTATTTTACATTTACTAATGTATTTTCTTGCATGTGTTCATGTAAGTTCATTGCACGTTTGCTTATGTTTAATCTCTCTCTAGTAGGTTGTGAAAGCTCTTCTCATTGTCCCTAAGATTGGGGGACAATGATCCCTCTCTCTCTCTCTCTTTCTATAGGGATCCAATTTACCCTATTAAGTGGATGCTATGAGTTCTATTCCTTGATGTCATTCATTGTGCATAATTTTTGGTTATTGGCTTAAGGATTCTCTCTTATACAAGAAGTGTTAATCCTTGACTATGAACTCTTTTACACTTGTTTATGCACATCTATGATAAATCCAACCATCCCTCTGGCAGATAAAATTGATTCATCCATCATCAAGAATCCCTTTCACCTAGAAATAGGAGGAAGGATTGCATTCTTGTTCTTTCCTTCTTTTTTTTGTTGTTGTTGTTCTAGAAGATGTTATATTTTTCTAAGACAACTCCTCTTGGGGGTAGATGCCTTTTGAACAAAGATCTCTTCTCCTCCAAGGATCACCTTTACACTTACAACAAGATATTTTTTTCAACTATCTTATCCTTGCTTGAAGAGTATTCCCTCTCTTGCTTGGATTTATGACATTGTTGCATGGCAGATATCTCCTTTGTGGTGAAGGTAGGTATCCTTGTTCTACTTTCCTTAAGATATCAACATTAACATATATTGACATCTTAAGGGGGGCCACCCACACTACTCCTTTGTACTATACTTCTTTCATGCATGGAATAGTGGGACATTCTTAGAACTAGAGGGAAACGTCTTAGAGAAAGATGTCATCACTTTTTATACAGTGGGTCATTCTTGAAACCAGAGCATGGTCTCTTAGAGAGAGATGTATTCACTTATTCTTTTTTTATATAGTGAGACATTCTTGGAACTAGGGGGAAACCTCAAGTAGGGAAAGATATAGTCACTTTTCTCTTGTACATTGGGTCATTCTCAGGACTAGAGCACCATCTCTTAGAGTGAGAGGATGCCACTTTTCTCTTATGTGGGGTGATTATTCTTGGAACCAAAGCATGGTCTCTTAGAGTGAGATATCACACCTTTCTTAACACTTGTACTATACATTCTATATAGGTTTTAGTGTACTCAGGCATAGACTCCTATGAGGTGCTTCGAACCTCACTTTCACACATGTGCATGAGGTTAAGTGGGACTAATGGTGTTCTCACTCTCTCTCTTTACATGGATCACCTAGGAAAGCTCTAGGGGAAAGATTTTCCATGTCCTTCTCTCCATGGATCACCTATTTTTAGGGGCAAGATGTCCATGGTTTCTTTCTTCTTCACTTTTATTCTCATGGATCACCAAATTGTGTATTCATGTTCTCTCTCTTCTTCCTCTCATGAACTCATAGTTTTACTATTGATAGTTCATGGATGATGTCAAGTTTTCTCTTTTATGTGATTGCTTATGTTTATGTAATGGAATTGGTCTTTGTGTCCTAATTAGTTGTTGAGACATCTGAGCTCGAGATCTCTTTGGTTAGTTAATTTTTTGTCCTGTGTCTTGTTCTTGTCGTGTGTCTTTTTGTGCTTTGTCTTTATTTTGTGTGTCTTGTGCCTTTTTATTTTTTGTGCTCTTGCATATGTTGGCATGAGTTGAGACCCTAAGATTAGGGGCTTTTTTCTCCTCAATATTAGTGATGTCTTATACTCCTTGTGGTTTTTCTCTGCATCTCTCATCTTCATCTCTCTTTTCTTCTGCTTTACTAGCAGTAGTGGCATAAGACATACTCCCACTAAAGTGGGGGCTAAATGTCGTGTCATAAAATTATGACCCCTGCAATTTTAACCATATTTGGGTCCTCACCTTGGCAACGATATCTCCTTCCCTTTTCGGGACCTATTTCTGCATTTCCAACCTTCACTCTTCTTCCTTCATATCTTGTGTTTGCTTTAGACCTTGTCCAGGCTCCAAAATAGGGCAGAATAGGGGCGTGGCACTCCTGTCCCCCCTAGGACAGGGGTGTGGTGCCCCTATCCTCACCCCTTAGGGTGGTCCTATGTTCGGTCCTCCCGATCTCCTATGCATTTCTTCTCTTTGGGGTTTGTTATTCCTCTTTGTCGGCCTTCAGTTGTTGAATGCTAATCCTTGAGGCATGTATACAAGGGAATTCAATACCCTCATTCAGGGACACATGGAAAACAAAAATATAGATAGAGAGCATAAGGAGAAGATACAAGATTTCAAGCTCATCATCAAGCATTCAAGCATTCAAGTCTTCTTCATTCATCCATTGGAGCAACATTACAACATTCATTTCCAAGCATATGTGTGTGTTAAGGTTTTGTCATGTTACATGCCATTTCATACAACATTTGTGGTTACATTCAAGAAGCAAAGCAATCATCATCAAGAAGTTGCAGATCTTCAAGGTATACATCTCCATTATTTACATTCAAGCATTTGCAATTACTTTCTTTCTAGGATGATTCCTCAACTGGGGTTTGACTAAGGTAAACCCCTATCCACAACCCCCCTTTCTTCTCTTTTTTGTGTGTAAGTTGCAGGTGCACAACTATAATTGTAGGTTTGGGCTTCATTTGCAAAGATGGAAGAACCCTTTCCATTTCACGGATTTCGTGGCAGACCATGTACATTCCCGCCACAGTCTCGATGAATTTTCTCCAAATTTGTAGGGAAGATCCGTGTCAGTTTAATTAGCTTAGATCCAAAGTTACAACGTGATCCTGAACTGGTCGCTCCTCATTTTACTCATTTTCTCTCTCTTTTCCACATAGTCAACAAGTCAACTTTCTCATTTACAAAAGCAAGTAAATTTCACTTCAACCACTTGCAATCCACTTAGAATTCACATCCTTGTTTCTCTCAGATTTGGATCTAGTGGATTCAACCCCTCTTTTGAATGTAAATTTCCTTTCCAAGTGAAAATCATCCTAGTGGCTTACTTTCTCTCTCTTAGGTGGGGAGTCACTAGGATCCAATTTTTCACTTTACAATATTATTTCAAAATCAAAATAGATTACAATATACTTGTAGAGAAAGCTCTTCACAAGAGTACCACTAATTAGAGATTCATAGGTAACTCAATAGCCATAAGACTCTTACACACAACCTCTATCTCACGCACCTCATATATAGGAGACACAATCCAAGAAACTGTCAAACAATATTATAAAACGATGGGATAAAATCACCCAAAAAGTTGTAGCCAACCTTATCTCCCTTCTATATGCCCTATGACATGTTTGATGTATTTTATATTTCCTATTCAGGAGTACAAATTTATGGAGGCCATAACTTGAGAACTGTGTGTCCTATTGATGAACCGTTTGAAGTGCCGGAAAGCTCGCAAAGTGATCTATTGCATCATAAATCACTACGCCATTTATGCCCACTTTTCATGGTATTTGAGGGCCACTAAATTCATCAAAATAAAATTTAAACCTTTCATTAGACCCCTCGAAAACAAAAAATTTAAAATCTTAAAAACTATTTGTGATCTTGCGATGTAACTTTGCTGGAATGATTATCTAGCCAATTATAAGCTTCGAGGATAATTTTGCACCATTTTGTGATGAAATGAAAACTTACTATAAATAGTAACCTTATGTAAATGCAAGGTTGAGACACCATTTTCCTAGCAGTAATATTGTGATTGCACCTTGTTCTGTGGTTGTAGTGTGTAGTTCTTTGCAAAGTCAACATCTAAAATAAATGTATCAAGTGGAAATGTGTCCTTTCATAACTTGAATTGTGAGTCCAAACATCAAGCTTGATGGTTATGCCTTGCATACTCACACTATATTATCATGAAAGATGCCCATAAATTGATACACTGGAATCTTTTCACTAACCAATTCACACCTTTCTTCTTTTTCACATCTTTTAGCATGTAGTCCATCATCTTATGTTTTCCAAATTTCACTTATTCATTTCCAATTGCACGTGTACTCTCCATATGTTGAAAAATTTGTAAATTTTGCAAGCCACCACAATGAACACATGTGCCATCCAAGCAGCACTTCTTGTAAAATAGTTGGCCATTCACTCTTTCACATAAGATGCTCGATAAAAATTCCCTTGAAGATGTGGGTAGAGCATTTATGTTACTTTCTTCCAAAATATTGTTAGTATGCAAATCGAAACATATATGTCAATAAACTTCATAATGGTTAGAAAATTCAATATGTACTCTACAACAAGTTGTGCATATATGTGATTTATTTTGACATAAAAAGGATTTACCATTTTAAAGAATCTTTGAATAATTTTAATTTGAGGATACATACATTGAAACTTGAATTTTTTTTTGTGTTTGAGTCATATCAAAAAAATGTTTCAGATGTGGATCACGGATTTTACTACCAATCTTCATTCTTACAACATCTCTTTAATTTGGAGAGATCCTTGTGTTATTCTTCCAAAATTCTTCAATTAGGGATCTGAAGGCTTTGACAATTTCTTTATCTTTCTATGGTAGTGTACTAGAGAATGCCCATAACTCATGGTTTCTTTGATCCTCTTCTCTTTGATTCCCTCCCATAGATCTCATTAGAGTCTTTTTACTTACTTTTAATTCTTTACTTGTCTTTCTAATGAGGAGAGATTTCTTGGTTTTAGTTCTTATAATTGTTGATGTAATGGCATGTCGTGTGGCATTACTATCTTTTGTACATGAGTTAGAACTCACATTATCATATACACTCATTAGATTCTATATAATGGATTTGTCTCTTGATTCACTTGATGTTCTTAGCCCAAGAATCTTCATTATGTGCCTAAATTTCAGATTTCTCATCATTTCAACAAAAAGTTTACATCTTCTTGTCTCATTCAAAGGCTCAAAAATTAATCTTCATATCCAATTAGCATTTTTTGACAAGTACACTTTGGAATCTTATCAGTCAAATAATTTCAATTTCTCTACGAAACTCTAGGAGGTGTTCTCAAACTTTGAGATGCCTCAACATTAGGAATGTCAACAACATTAGGGATAGATGGCATACCTTCAACTGGAGATGAAAATGATGACATACCACAAAATTGAGGTGTACAAGATGGTGTAACTCCAACATTTTATTTCAATCATGATGTACTTGCAACATGAGATGTCATACATCGTGAGTGCATTCAATATGAGATGTTGTAGACGCCAATGGTGCATTGAATGTGACATGTAAGAGATGGTGTTATTTCAACTTGAGATGTAAGAGATGGTGTGCTTTCAACTTGAGATGTAAGAGATGGTGTGCCTTCGACTTGAATTGTGGTAGATGACATGCTCTCAATCTCAAGATTCAATTTTCTCATTGTATGAAGGTTTTTCATCTGTTACCTTCATGTGGCCAGTTCTGTCTCTTAGATTGGGTGGATGTTTCATGTTCCTCTTCAATTAGGACCACTTCTTCTATTGTATTAAATTATCTTGATTCATGAAGTTGCCTCATTCCTTCTCTTTTCTTTGCATTCTTAGATTCACACTCTTTTGGTGTTACATTCTTTAGTTATTTCCTCGGTATGATGATGATTTATACATGTACATGCACATAAAAGACAATAAATTTAGTTCATAAATAAATATCAAGAAGCACAAGGAGTGGTATTCCTAATGAATCTACGACTATCTTAATGAAGTTAGGACAATCCTAATCCATCTATGACTATCTTAATGCAGTTAGGGCAATCCTAATGAAATAAGGTTCATTTAATTTAATTAAGGTTGGTTAAATTTAAGCATGGATGATTTAATTTAAGTACATGGTTGGTTTTCTATTTTATAATCATTTAAATTTGTCACCATGATTTTTATGATTGTTAATCTTTGATCTGTATGACACATTAACTAGGAACATGCTAACATAATCATATTAATGTCAAACCTTAATTACACAAAAAGATCAAAATAAAAATGGATATCACAAATGGATATGTTAATATGGATATTATAAATTGTAAAATATGCATATGATAAAATGGATATTACAAATTGTAAATTATTTCATATTCTTTTTTTTTTGTTTTAAACTACTAAACAATTAATCTTCTTATGCAATTTCCTTCAAATTCAATGCTCAATCTAATGTAAATCTAATAGGATTAGTAAAAATTTTGACAAGAAAATATCTATTCTAAAATTTAAACAAAAAACACTTAATAAGTATTTGAATTCTTGAAACATGAAAAATGTTACCTCAGATAATCAAATTTGATCTAAAAACCATATATCTTCCTCTTGTACATTGTGAATAAAAAGGTGGTGGAGAGGTGATGGAATATGGTAAATAAACTTGTATCAATTTTGAACACCATGGAAAATTGTTTTTTTGTCAAATGATGCATAAAAACTAAACAACATTAGAGAATGTGGACTTGAATCATGGGTAAAGGGTCCCATTTTATCATTTTAAGTGTAGCCCATTTGGCTAGCGCCAAATTAACTTTCATTGAAATTTTATAATCTTTGATAAATTGGGAAAAGTGTTGGAGAGGGATAAGAGGAAAATAAAAATAAATAAGGAAGGTGAATAGTGAGAGACAAACATAGACACAAGACCCTCACCCATAAACCTTTTACCCTCAATCAAAAACTCTTAGCTCTATACGAATACTCCAAAATGTCAAGTATAGGTCCAATACTCTAAACCATGTAATCAATACCCTTAACCCTATACTCTATACTCTATATCCTATACTCGATAGAACCAACAATAAAACTTAAACCATTTAAACCCTATACCAATACCCTAGACCCTATAACCACGTATTTTAAACCCTTGACCCTATAATAATACCATATACAATATAACCCCATATGATAAACCCTCAACCCTATATCTTATACCTCAACCATAAATCTAAATTATATACCCTATGCCCTCGACCATATAAACAATGTACTCAATACTTGGAACATATAAAGTGACAAAAGAACAAAAGGCAACCTAGACACATAAAGGGAGTGAAAGACTTAAAGAGGGAAGGGATAATGAAGTAGAGTGATCGAAGAATAGAGAGAGAGAGAGAGAGAGAGAGAGAGAGAGAGAGAGAGAGAGAGAGAGAGAGAGAGAGAGAATGAGAAGTGGAGAGGGAAAAAAATTAGGGTAAGGATGGAGGGGGATATAAAGAGGGAAATGGGAAGAAAGGGGGGAGAGACCGAGAGAGAGGAGGGAAATACCTAGAGAGGCAAGGGAGTGAGGAATAAAGTGAGTTTGAGAGACCTATAGACAAGAGTAAAGTGACATAAGGAAAAAGATGAGGTAAGGATTGAAAATGAGATAGAGAGGGTTGGGGGAATAAAGGGGGTGAGGAACTTAGATAGGGGAGGAAGAAATAAGAGGACATATAGAATAACAAAGAGAGAGAGAGAAGGGGGGATTGACGGAGAGGTATATGTGGGGGTAAGTAGGGAGTGGGAGAGAGAGTGTTGTAAAGAGGAGAAGAGAGTGGGTAAAAGTCCAAGAGAGGGGAAGTATTGAGGAAGAAAGTAAGGGAGATATAGAGAGAGAGAGGAGACAGTGAGAAAGAAAGTGAGGGATAAACCTAGAGAAGGAAGGGATTGAGGAAGAAAGTGAGATAGAGAGACCTATAGAAGATAGTGAGGTGAGAGAGGGAAAAATATGAGGTAAGGATGGAGGGTGAGATAGAGAGGGATAGGGGAATAATGGGTGTGTGACACTTAGAGAGGGGAGGGAGAAAGAAGATGAGGGATAGAGAGGGATGGAGGAACAATGAAGGTGAGACACTTAGAGAGGGAAGAGAGAAAGAGAAGGGGGGATTGAGGGAGATGTAGAGATGGGGGTAAGTAGGGAGGTGTTGTAAAGAGGAGAAGAGAGGGAGGAGACACCTTTAGAGGGGAAGGAGTGATAAAGAAAGTGAGGGAAAGACCTAGAGAAGTAAGGGAGTGAGGAAAAAAGTGAGGTTGAGAGAACTATAGACAAGAGTGAGGTGAGAGATAGAAAAATATGAGGTAAGGATTGGGGGAATAAAGGGGGTGAGACACTTAGAGAGTGGATGGAGAAAAAAGAGGAGGGATATAGAGGGATGGGGGTAAAAGAGGGTCAGAAACTTCGAGATGGGAGAGAGAAAGAAGAGGACAGATAGAAGAACAAAGAGAGAGAGAGAAAGGGGGATTGAGGGAGAGGTAGAAAGGGGGGGAGATACCTAGAGAGGGGAAGGCATGAGAAAGAAAGTGAGGAAGAGACCTAGAGAGAAGAGAGAGTGAGGAATAATTTGTGGGAAAGACATAGGGAGGGAAGGGAGTGAGGTTGAGAGACCTATAGATAAGAGAAAGGTGAGAGAGGGAAAAAGGATGAAGTACAGATGAAGAGTGATATAGAGAGAGGAGTGGGGGAATAAATGGGGTGAGACACTTAGAAAGGGGAGGGAGAAAGAAGAGGAGGTATAGAAGAACAAAGAGGGAGATAGAGAGAATGGGGGATCGAGGGAGATGTAGAGATGGGGGTAAGCAGGGAGTGGGAGAGAGGGTATTGTAAAGAGGAGTGGAAAGTGGGGCAGAGACCTAGATAGGTGGAGTGATATATAAAGTGAGGAAGAGATGTAGATAGAGGAGAAAGTGAGGTAGAGACTTAGAGAGGGAAGGGAGTGAGGAAGAAACTAAGGTCGAGAGACCTATAAACAAGAGCGAGGTGAGAGAGGAAAAATGATGAGGTAAGGATGGAGGGTGAGATAGAGAGGGGTGGGGGAATAAAGGGGGTGAGACACTTAGAGAGGGGAGGGAGAAAGAAGAAGAGGGATAGAAGAACAAAGAGAGAGAGAGAGAGAGGAGGGGGGGTTTGTAAATAATGAAAGAAAAATAGACAAGGGAAGGAGGGTGAAGATGAGAAACAAAATAACAAAAAAAAATCTAGAGTAAGAAGAGATGGAGGGAGAGGTATAAATGAAGGGAATGAGAGGCTTAGGGATATAAATAATATATGGGAAGGGACGAGAGACACCTAGAGGTGAGAGAGAGGTGAGATGGGGGTTTAAGGATGGTGGGGAGATAGAGAGGGAGAGGGGAAGAAAGGGGGATAGAGACCTAGAGAGAGGAGGTAGTGAGGAAGAAAGTGAGGGAAAGAGGAGAGAGAGGGAAAGAGATGGGGGTAAGGATGGAGGGGGAGATAGAATGGGATAGGGTAATAAAGAGATTGTGAGACCTAGAGAAGGCATGGAGAAAGAAGAGGATGAATATAAGAATAAAGAGAGAGAAGAGGTAATGAGAGAGAGAGAGAAAAGGGAGGTTAGATACCTAAAAGGAGAGAAAGAGGTGAGATACCTAGAGGGAGAGAGAGGTGAGAGACCTAACTGGGGAGAGAGCTCGATGTGAGATGGATAGAGGGGGATACCTCGAGAGGTGGGTAATGAGAAACTAATCCTTTAGATATAAAGAGAGAAGAGGGATGGGTGATAATTGAGAAAGGGGAGTGAGAGATAAAACATGAGAGAGAAAATAACAAATAGAAAGAGAGAGGGAGGGAGAGGTAGATAGTGAGTTTTTGAGAGACTTAAAGAGGGAAAATGTAGATAGGTGAGAGAGTGAGCTGAAAAAGTGAGAAAGAGGAGAAAATAGGTAGGGAGAGAAGTGGAGAGGAAGGGGAAGAAATGTGGGGGATATATATAGAGGAGACATAATTAGAGCCTAGGGAGGGATGGGTGAGAGGAATAGGAGATATCGATAGAGTTGAGATAGATAGAGGAGAGATATAGGTAATGAGACAAGGAGAGATAGGTATAGAGGTAAAGAGGGAGGGAGCTACCTACAGATGGGGAGAGAGAGGGTGGGAGGAATAGGTAATGATCAAGAGAAACAATGTGAGAGGGAGACAAGGGTAGAGATGGGGCTAAGGAGGGAATGTGAGGTAGATAGGATGAGTGAGAGAGGTTGAGTGTAAGTTGAGTTTCAAATATTCAATTAAATTGAGAAAGAAAGTGACAATCTTACACATTGTTTGAATGTTGAAGATTTGGCTAGGGCCATATTTAGTGTTCTCCAAATACTTTGCATTGGGAAATACCAACCCTATAGGTTGGATTTTCCTTGGGCACCCAACCCAAAGATTTGGATGACCATTTTAGGCCAAAGATGTGTTTTTATTAGAAAACTAAAATTTTTGACTTATTTTTGGCTCTGCTCTCCATCAGGTTTGCACATGTCTCAATGCAACTAATTTTTTTTCTATAATATCGTTATTCTCTCTCTTTGCTATCCAACCATGTAGTTTGTTTTATATTTTTATTTTGTTAAGGCTTTCATCTTTACTTCCTTTTGTTAGTGTGTCCATTTTTAGTCAAAATTAACATGTGCTATTTTGGGTATAGTTTTTCACACGTTCATCAAATTTAAAAGAAACTTACATTTTTAGAAACTAGATTCCATTCTACACAACTTATAAAATTTTATTTTTTATTTTTTATTAGTTTTCAATGATTTTAGGGGGCAGCACACTCAAATTTCCATTTTTTAGGATGTGTCCACTTTGAAAATTAGTAAGAAATCATATACTCATAAAAAAATTAGCCAAAAAATATGGCATAAACTACAAGGTGTTAGCTAATTTCTCACCAAAGAAATTTTAAAAATTCTCAAAAAAAAAGAGTTAACATTTTAGGGGGGGCACAACAAATGCTATATTATGGATTTTACATAAAAATAGGACCACTTTTTGTGGTCCCCCCTTTTGAAGTCCTTAATCTCCACCATTTTCAAAACAAAATACTATTTTAGATATTAGATTCAAAGCACTTTGACTCTTTTTCTTGTTGCATATTCATATTTGGAGTGTAACTATGTTCAATTTATCATTGAAGTTTGGACTTTGCTGATTTTAGAAACAAAGTGGAATCTTAAGAACCCCTTTTGGTACCACATCTTGGTGCACATACCCTACATAAATACATACACCTATACGTATATATATATATATATATGTATGTGTTTGTGTGTATACATATACATACATACATAATCCATACATGCATATCTATGTAAGTAAGTGTGTGTGTGTGTGTGTGTCTCTATATATACATATATACATATATACATGTATATGTATATGTGTATAGATGTATATACATATATAGATACATATATACATATATATACACATACATATACATATATACATATATACATATATATACATATACATATACATATACATATACATATACATATACATATACATATACATATATACATATATACATATATCTATATATATATATATACATGTATATATACATGTATATGTATATATATATGTATATGTATATATACATATACATATTGTATATATATATATGTATATATGTATGTATGTATGTATGCATGTGTATACACATACATACATACATACATACATACATATATACATATATATATATACAATATGTATATGTATATACACATGTATATATATATACAATATGTATATGTATATATACATATACATGTATATATATATGTATATGTACATATACATATATATGTATGTGTATATATGTATATGTATGTATGTATGTATGTATGTGTGTGTGTGTATATATATATATATATATATATATATATATATACATATACATAAACATACACATACACATACACATATCCAGATATGTATATGTGTAGCTTGACTTATATTAATACTACTTCGTATCAAATATTATCAAATAAAAGTCAAATATCATCTTTTCCCAACATGATTACTAAATTACTTATTTCTAGCAATTAATAGTGATTTTGATTAGTGTAAGTTGGACTATTCAAGTTAATTATTTTTTATTATGTATGGGTAATCTCTAGTTTTTATGTTTTGTAGTTTATAGTTTTTTTTGGGCTAGTTGCTTCCTGATGGGCTGATTTTTTGTATTGTTTTTGTGTTATGGGAAATTAGTACCCTCTCCTTATTTATATAAGCATAAACTATATGCAAGGAAAGTCAACCCCATTCTAAAGTTAATGTAATCTATATAAATTCTAGACAACCCTTTTGTCATATACATGAATGATATACGTGTCTTGAAGTTTCCCAACCTTTTCAAATAGTAACCCTTGATAGAAACAAACGTGGTCTTAATAAATCAAGACTATATAAAGAAAACAATAAGAATATATATGATATTATCAAAATATATTAGTTCATTGTCTTAAATAGGAATTACAAGGATCAAGTTTGCCAAACTTATTCAATGGTAACAATTTTCAAATGTCGTATAATTAGCTATGTATTAAACCATCACCTATTTTTAATGACACACTATAGACAATGATCAATTATAAGGACAACTTGTAAAAATGAAATGCTAGCACATAACTTAAGAATACTAGCATAATTAATATAAAATAAATGTAATTTAAAACTAGAGTTCCCTTCTCGTAGTTCGCATGGTAATTCATATATACTTCTCTAGGCTATGAGTTTTGGGTCGCAGCTAAAACTGCATATATCTCTACTACAGTCCCCTCAACCCCTTATGAGAAAAAATCTTATGAATGTGATGCAAAAGCTTCAAATGTCATTTGATGTGGTCTGTCAAATGATGTAGTGGTCAAAATATTGGATTGCAAGAATGTAAAATCCTTTTGGGATAAACTTTACAATATTTATGAGGGTAATGATAAATTTAAAGAAGCAAAGCTTTAGACCTATAGGGCAAGATTTGAAAGTCTTAAGATGATTGAAGAAGAGAAAATACCTGAATTCTTTCTCAGAGTCTCAAAAGATGTCAATTCAATTTGAGAAATTGGTGAATCTTTAGAAGAAAAGGTAATTATAAAAAAGGTGTCGAGATCCTTGACACCTAAATAAGATTCTCAAAGTCTTTGCCTTATAAGAAAGAGACTTGAATAAGATTGCTATTGATGAGATGCATCATACCTTAACTGCCTATGAAATGAGAGTTTACGAAGATGTTCCAACCGATAAAGAAACTACTTTCAAAACTTAGAAAAGAGATAATGAATTTGAATTTGATAAACCTGATGAGGATGAGTTTGTTTTTGTTAGTCATCTTAGAAGAGGATCAAGTAAATATAAAGGGAAGTTTCCCTTTAAGTCCTTTAACTATGGCACAATTGGCCAATATGATGGACAATTTTCAAACAAAGAAGCTGCAAGTGATGATGAAGATGGTAGAAGGAAAGGAAAGAAACAATATTTCCAAAATAAAAATAAAACTTCTTTCAAAAAGAAGAAGAGTTTTTATGTTGATATTCTAGATAGTTGTTCTAGTGAGTCTCTTGAAGAAGGATATGAAACCTTATTTATGGATATTATAACTTCTAGTAAAACACAAGACAAAGTCCTCCTAGACCACTCTGAATCAGAAATTGACCTTGAGGGAGAGCTAAAATGTGCTCTAAAAGAGATAAAAAAGATTAGAAAAGAACCTGCAACTTTAAAAGATCAGAATCAAAATGACACCAAACTCATATCTTATCTTGCTCTCTAGTTAGAAGAAGAAGAAAGGATTCTTGAAGTCACTCAAGAAAGATTGATCAATAAAAGGAAATAATGTCACTCATTCGAAGAAAAGCTTGTTGTTCTTCAAGGGAAACTTAAACTATATGAGAACAATGGTGAACCATCTGCTCTAATGAGCAGTCCTAAAGATTACAAAGGAAAAGGTATTCAAACATTCACTAATGGTTAATCATCAAATCATGTTGATGCTAGTAAGTCCATTGATAGAACAAGTAAGTTTTCTAGATATGAATTTCATTTCTTTGGTTAAATTGTTTCAATTGCCATCAATTTGGACATAATACAAATAAATGTAGAGTTATGTCTAGGAGAAAGTCTATTTTTGTAAATGGAAATTTGTACAAATTCCTAAGTAATCGCAGATATTAATATTGTATAAATAGAGGACACTTATCTGCTTTTTGTAAATCAAATTCTATGAAACAATTCAGTAGATCTGATCAACATGACAAGTTCAAGTTGGTTTGGAAACCTAGGAAAAAGGCAGAATCCTTACTTGTTCAAATAGCTTTGCATTCTACTAGAAAGAATCTTTGGGTTGTGGATAGTGGTTGTTCACACCACATGACAGGTGACAAAAGAAAATTTGTTGATTATGAAACTTACTTAGGGGGATCTATAAGATTTGGAAATGGTCATTGTATCCAAATTGTAGGCAAAGGCACTATTTTGCTTGATAATGATACACCAATGCATGATGTCTATTATCTAGAAGGTTTAACTCAACTTACTCAATGTGAGTCAAATCTGTGATAATAGCTTTCATAATATCTTCACTGCACTTGGATGTGAAATTAAAAAGAAATCGGGAAAAACTATAGCAACATGGTTCAGAACTAGTGGAAATATTTACAATTTTCATGAAAATTCGAGGAGTAAAGAACCTAGTGTGTGTTTCATGAGTCAAGTTGATGAAGTTAGACTTTGGCACATTAACTATGATAATCTGGTCAAAATCAGTAGAAACTAGAATGTCAAAAAGTTGTCAATCCTTTCAAAACTAGATAACATTATATGCAAAGAGTGCCAAGAAGAAAAGCAAACAAGAATTAGCTTTAAACCTAAAGAGTATTATCTACTAAAGCATTGTATCTACTTCACACTAATCTGTGGGGTCCTACAAGGACAAAATCCCTCAGCAATGAGAAATATTTTATGATTCTCATTGATGACTACACAAGGATGACATGGGTGGCCTTTCTGAAACATAAAGAAAAAACTTTTAGTAGGTTTAAAGTGTTCAGAAAGATGGTAGAAAATGAATTTGATTTAACAATTAAGTGTCTAAGATATGACAAAGGTGGAGAATACACTTCATAGGAATTCATTGACTATTGTGAAGAACATCGCATTAAGAGGCAATATTTAGCTTCAAGAACACCACAACAAAATGGTGTTGCTGAACAAAAAAGAAAAACTATAAAAGAAATGGCAAGAACAATGTTGCAAGATGGAGGTCTATCAAATACCTACTGGAAGGAGGCAATTCATATTATTGTCTATATCTTAAACAAATTACAATTGAGAGTTAACACAAAATATACTCCTTATAAACTCTAGTATGGTAGGTCAGCTAATGTTGGTTATTTCAAAATCTTTGGTAGTAAATGCTATATTAAGAGAGACAGTGATAGTATTAGCAGTTTTGAATCAAGTTGTGATGAGGGGATATTCTTAGGTTATTAAACTCATATTAAAGCCTACAAATGTTATAAAAAAAGGATAAAGAGAGTAATTCAAATCTCTAATATTAAAGGTGATGAGGTTTTCATTTCTAATGAAAATAAACATGATGATAATAATACTGTTGCAACACCTAAGTATGAGCAGAAAGCTGAAAATAAATAGTAGCTAGGAAATGATCCAAAATCAAATGAGGAAATTGAATTAAATGTGTCAGATGAACCTATGACATCTACACCAATCAAATCCACAAAGTTATTGTAAAATAATCATTCCCAAGAATAGATAATTGGTGACAAAACCATAGGAATTCTAACTAGAAGAAAAGCTGCAAATACTAATAATCAGGTCTATTTGTGTTTACTATCTCAGCTTGAGCCTAAAACTTATGCAAAAGCCAGTAAAGATGCTTTTTGGATCAAGGCTATGCATGAGGAACTTGATCAAACTGAAAAGAACAAGACCTGGGAGCTTGTTTGTAGGCCCTCAGATAGATATATAATTGGAGCCAAGTGGGTTTTTTAGAGATAAACATGATGATAAGAGAAATGTTCTCAGAAATAAAGCTAGGCTTGTATGCAAAGGGTATTATTAGATTGAAGGAATTGATTATGATGAAACCTTTGATAACTTAATGATGAGCGAATAGTACCAAACCGGTACTGAGAAGGGGGGGTGAATCTGTACAGACAAAAATACAGTCCTAAACCGGTTTGACAACAAACACTTCAAATGATAGGCAGACAGTGACGCCAATTTGAAACAGAGTGCAACCGGTAAAGCTAAGAATGTCTGAGACAAGCATTAATCAGTTACTCACTTAGCTTATCACTCAACTCAAGACTACACTACCATTTCACTCTTATACATAAACAGGTAATCTATCATCAGATCATAATAACAACTTGTTCAACATGTTTTATCAACATGCATAAAACACAAAACCATCATATGCTTGATAGACAATAGCAAAGCATCACAAGATAAAAGCATCACACATGACACACATATTTTTCATGTGGAAACCCAACTGGGAAAAACCATGGTGGCGATGAATACCCACAACCTATTTTTGAACTCTTTAGAAGTTCACTCTATTAGGAGCCTTGTCCGATTAGAGACATTACAATAGGTTCTGCTAGGAACTGATCCTGTTTAAGATCACCCGGTTAAGGGATGGCTACAATACCCGGTTAAGGGTTAAACCCTGTTAAAGGTTACCTTGTTAGAGGATTTCAAGAACTCAATAGCTAAAGGATTCCGAACTCAGTAGCTTTGAATTACCCTATTAAAGGATTTTTAGCAAGCGGGTTAAGGCTACCTTGTTAAGGGATTTTCCAACTGTTGAGGTGGTTAGAGATCAATAGGTATTACAATGATCTAGTAACAACACTCAATGCTAATGCAGATCCTCTTAAGCTCCTCTTCACCTTCTACACTTACACTCTGCAGGTATCACTTCTCTTCTTTGGGTTTGGCAAGAATTACGTATCCCTTCTCTCGGATACACACACACAACTTTTTCCAAAAACCTCACAAAGAGACACAACATCGACCTTATAGGAAAACAGATAGGTTGGTAGCATAAACCCTAAACCCTAAACCTGTTAGGTTAAGGAATTCAAACGGTTCAATCCTGACCGTTAAGAACACTCCATTAATTGCAATAGTCTTGATCCGATCTCAAGACATTCTCCATCGTCCATTTTCACCGATTTCATGGTGCCTGATAAACCATCACACGTTATCACCATTTTATAGACTTCACACATTCCTGAGGTAGATAGGAACAATGTCCTTCATGCAAGATCCTTCACGCGCACAAGGCTGACGTGGCAACATAATATGTTCTTCATTACAATGCTAAATCATCACACAATGTCACCAGTTGAGCCATATAGGCTTGAAGCAAATCAACCAAAAACCCCGAAGTTGAGACTACGAACTGGTAGTCATACAATGCTTCCATGTGCCGGTTCCCATAACCATATGCCAGTTCACCTTGAACAAGTACACCACTTCGCTTTGGCACAAATGCTAGTTCATAGTGTTATACCGGTTCTCACATATGTCGGTTCACACCTCTTCAATATATTGACATCAATGACAACATACAATGTCATTATGTCCACATATCAGTTCACATAATGCCAACAATTGATAACTTAATGATGAGAAAATAGTACCAAACCGGTATTCAGAGGGGGGGGGGTGAATCAGTATAGCCAAAAATATAGTCCTAAACCAGTTTGACAACAGACACTTCAAATGACTGGCAGACAGTGACACCGATTTGAAGCAGAGTGCAATCGGTTAAGCTAAGAATGTCTGAGATAAGCATTAACCTGTTACTCACTTAGCTTATCACTCAACTCAAGGCTACACTACCATTTCACTCTTATACATAAATAGGTAATCTATCATCACATCATAATAACAGCTTGTTCAACATGTTTTATCGATAGGCATAAAACACAGAACCATCATATGCTTGACAGACAATAGCAAA
This sequence comes from Cryptomeria japonica, assembly GCF_030272615.1. Classification (NCBI taxonomy): domain Eukaryota; kingdom Viridiplantae; phylum Streptophyta; class Pinopsida; order Cupressales; family Cupressaceae; genus Cryptomeria; species Cryptomeria japonica. Next base: position 329,768,547 of record NC_081411.1, on the reverse strand, counting down.
GCATCACAAGATAAAAGCATCACACATGACACATATTTTTCACATGGAAACCCAACTGGGAAAAACCACGGTGAGGATGAATACCCACAAGCTGTTTTTGAACTCTTTAGAAGTTCACTCTATTAGGAGCCTTGTCCGATTAGAGACATTACAATAGGTTCTGCTAGGAACCGATCCTGTTAAAGATCACCCAGTTAAGGGATGGCTATAATACTTGGTTAAGGGTTAAACCCTGTTAAAGGTTACCTTGTTAGAGGATTTCAAGAACTCAATAGCTAAAGGATTCTGAACTTAGTAGCTTTGAATTACCCTATTAAAGGATTTTCAGCAAGCTGGTTAAGGCTACCTTGTTAAGGGATTTTCCAACTGTTGAGGTGGTTAGAGATCAACAAGTATTACAATGATCTGGTAACAACACTCAATTCCAATGCAGATCCACTTAAGCTCCTCTTCACCTTCTGCACTTATACTCTGCAGGTATCACTTCTCTCCTTTTGGTCTGGCAAAAATTACATATCCCTTCTCTCGGATACACACAAATAACTTTTGCCAACAATGTCAGAAAGAGACACAACATCGACCTTATAGAAAAACAGATAGGTTGGTAGCATAAACCCTAAACCCTAAACCTATTAGGTTAAGGAATTCAAATGGTTCAATCCTGACCGTTAAGAACACTCCAGTAATTGCAATAGTCTTGATCCAATCTCAAGACATTCTCCATTGTCCATTTTCACCGATTTCATGGCGGCTGATAACCCATCACACGTTATCACCGTTTTACAGACTTCATACATTCCTGAGGTAGATAGGAAAAATCTCCTTCATGCAAGATCCTTCATGCACACAAGGCTAATGTGGCAACATGATTTGTTCTTCATTACAATGCTAACTCATCACACAATGTCACTGGTTGAGCCATACAGGCTTGAAGCACATCAACCGGAAACCTTGAAGTTGAGACTACCAACCGTTAGTCATATAATGCTTCCATGTGCCGGTTCCCATAAGCATATGTCGGTTCACCTTGAACAAGCACCCCGCTTCACTTTGGCACAAATGCCGGTTCACAGTGTTATACCGGTTTTCACATATGCCGGTTCACACCTCTTCAATATATTGACATCAATGACAACATACAATATCATTATGTCCACATACCGGTTCACATAATGCCAACAATCCCCCCCTTTGGTATTGATGGCAATATACAAAGATATCTCTCCACTTCACATCTTCTCCCCCTTTGACAACAATGCCAAAGTGGAGGCACAAGCTTCCCTGTTCCATTATGCTGCTCCCCCTAAGGAGTAGCATCCTTCAACACATGAATCCTAAAGAAAGATTTGACTATGCAATACAGGACTGATGTGGAGCATATACTTTTAGTTCACCTCCTGAAAGGGCAATACCCCTAATTCACCTCTTAAGTACATAAATGTAGTCTTTGGGAGACGCTTGGTGAATATGTCTGCTAACTGCTCCTTACTGGAAACATGTTCTAGTGCAATCTCTTTGTTCTGAACCTTTCCCCTTAATAAATGATACTTAAGCTCAAAGTGCTTGGTTCTAGAATGTAAAACCGGATTCTTGGAGATATTAATTGCACTAGTATTGTCACAAAATATACTTATCGGTTCAGATACAGGAACTTTGAAGCCATTTAATGCATGCTTCATCCAAATTGTCTGAGTGTAGTTCATGAAAGCTGCAACATACTCAGCTTCCGCTGTAGACTAAGAGATACAACTCTGCTTCTTACTCATCCATGAGACTAGTCTACCACCGAAGAAGAATGCACCACCAGTTGTGCTCTTCCAATCATCAACATTACCAGCCCAATCAGCATCTTTGAACACTTTCAAGTTGAAATCCTTGCTGTATGGATACCACAATCCATAATCAACAGTTCCCTTCGGATACCTAAGAATCCGCTTGACTGCAACCAAGTGGGATTCTCTTGGACTTTTCTGGAACCTTGCAGTAATGCCAACTGCATGTGCAATATCCGGTCTGCTATGCACTACATAATGCAATTTACCAATTATTGATCGGTATTCCTTTTCATCAACCAATGCAGAGTCATCCTCTTTGGATAGTTTACAACCAGTCACTATCAGTGTACGAACTCGTTTGCTATCTTCCATGCCAAAAGTCTTCAACACTTCTTTGACATATTTGGACTAAGTGATAAAGATTCCATCCTTCATCTGCTAGATCTGCAGTCCAATGAAGAACTTAATCTCCCCTATGAGTGACATTTCAAACTCTTTCTTCATCTCATTTGCAAATTCATGACTCATCTTGTCATCTCCACCAAAGATAATGTCATCAACAAATACCTCACAGATCAGGATCTGATCTCCTTCAGACTTCAAGTAGATATTGCTATCTTCACTTGTTTTTTCAAATCCAATCTTCACAAGATGGGAATGCAGACGTTAATACCATTCCCTAGGTGCCTACTTTAGTCCATATAGGGCTTTATGTAGCCTACATACCATGTCACTTTCTTCAGATAGGGTAAACCCATATGGTTTCTCAATATACACCTCCTCTTCAAGTACACCATTTAGGAATGTAGATTTTACATCCATTTGATATACTTTGAAACCTTTAAAACCTACATATGCAAGAAGCATACAGACCCATTCCAATCTAGCTACAAGAGCAAAGGTATCTCCATAGTCTTCTCCTTCTTCTTGAGCATATCCTTTGCATACCAATTTGGCTTTGTTTCTAATCACTGTCCCATCCTCATTTAGCCTATTTTTAAAGACCCATTTGGTACCAATGACATTTTTATGCTCCGGTCTGGGTACCAAAGACCATGTACCATTTTTCTCTATCTAGTTAAGTTCTTCTTCCATTGCCTTGATCCAGTCTTCATCTTTATGTGCCTCTTCAAATGATTTAGGCTCAAATTCAGAGATCATACATGAGTTTTCTCTGACCTTTCTTCTTGTAAGGATTCCTATATCCTTATTACCTATGATCTGATTAGGATCATGATTCAACTTGACATACTGAGGAATGGTCTTGATGGATTCCTCTTGCTTTTCTTCTTCATCATCATCTCCGTCAGTATCAACATCTACATTTGTTGGTGTAGGAACACTGTTACTGGTACTTGGTTGACTGACAACCGGTTCCCAGAAGGTTGCAAGCGATTTGTTTACCACTTTCTCACTGCCGGTTTCCTTAGCTTTCTCAGAGGTTTCATCAACTCTTACATTGATGCTTTCCATAATTCTCTGAGTCCTATTGTTCAAACACTTTAGAGCTTTGCTCTTGGTGGAATATCCAAAGAATATTCTCTCATCACATTTTGCATCAAATTTGCTCTGGTGTTCACTCCTCTTGATGTAACATTTTCTACCAAACACTCTAAAGTAGCTAACCATAGGTATCTTACTGGTCCAATACTCATAAGGAGTTTTATCCTTACCTTTCTTGATGAGTACCCGGTTCATTGTGTAGACTACAGTGCTCATGGCTTCTCTCCAAAAGGTGTGAGCTACCTTTCCTTGAATAAACATGGTTCTAGCTGCTTCAACCACAGTCCGGTTATTCCTCTCTGCTAGGCCATTCTGTTGTGGAGTTCGAGGGGTAGATAATTGTCTCTTGATGCCATGTTCTTCATAGTACTTGTTTAATACATTCGAAGTGAATTCCCCTCCTTGATCAGTTCTCAGGCACTTGATCCTTTTACCACTTGCCTTCTCCACTAAAGCTCTGAAAGCTTTGAACTTTAAAAACACTTCAGACTTGTCTTTCAAGAATGTGACCCACATCATTCTTGAGCAGTCATTAGTGAGAATCATGAAGTACCTATTACCCTACACACTTCTAGTTTTCATAGGACCACACAAATCAATATGCACAAGATCAAGCAAGTTGTCAGCAGTGAAAGATTTACCTTTAAAGGTTGAGGAAGACATTTTCCACAATTGACACTCTCTACACAATGTATTACCCAGTTTGCTTAGCACCGGCAACCCTCCAACTGCCTTGATCTTACTAGCTTTCACAATGTTATCAAAGTTTATATGGCAGAGTATCCTATGCCATATCCAACTATCATCAAATTTTTCCATAAGACATGTACTGATATTTGTATTCAGATGAAATAGGTTACCTTTGGTCTACATGCCCGTGGCCACCAATTCACCATTCTTTCCTTTGATTCTGTAAACTTCATTCTTGAATTTCAGAGTGAGGCCACTGTCATTCAGCTGGGCAAAACTCAGAAGTTTGTGTCTAAGACCATCAACCCAATACACATTGTCAGCACTACTCTTTCCATTCAGAGAGATGGACCCTCTCCCTTTGACCATGCATGGTGCATCATTGCTAAAGTGAACCACACCACCATCATACTCCTCCAAGGATAGAAACTTGCTCCGGTCACCAGTCATATGGTGAGAATAGCCACTATCAATGATCCACTTATTGGAACTATCAAACTGGGAGACAAGAGCCTTCTTGTCTGACACATCTTCTTTGACAGCAACAAACACAATATCTTCATTTTCTTCATCCTCTGATTCTTCATCTGTGACACCTTCATCGACTACCACAAAATAGTTTCTTTTATTTCCTCCTTTGAATTTCTTGAACCTTTCTGGTTTGTCCTTGTTCTCACCATTAGGACAGTTTACAACAATATATCCTATCCGATTGCAAGAAAAGCATTTCAAAGGTAGCTTACCTTTGTATTTGCCAGTTCCTTTTGGAAGTTTCCTGGAAATGAGAGCTTCAAATGGAATCAGAATCTCCTCATCATCCATTTCTTTACTCTGTCTTAGTTCACCAGTAGTGCTAGCTTCTTTTCCTTTTCTGGATGGTACAATAGAAGCTTTAAAAGCTAACAGTCTTTTGAACACTGCCATCAAAAATATTTAGCTCATAGGCTGTCAACTTTGCTATGATGGAGTCTAAGGATACCTTAGTCTTGTCTATTGATCTTAGCTCCTGAATAGCAACAACCCTTATTGCATAGACCGACAATAGGGATCTCAGGACTTTGCTTACCACAGTGGCATCTTCTATTTTACCACCTACACTCTTGATATCTCCAAAAATGGTTTTGATCCTTATTCCATACTATTGAATGGTCTCACCTTCAACCATCCGCAAATCTTCAAACTTCCCTCTAAGGCTTTCTTCCTTAGCCTATTTTACATTCTCATCACCACCATAGATATTTTCAAGAGTATCCCATACCTCTTTGGGATTTACCTTATCTTGAACATCAATAAACTCAATGTCAGATAAACTACTAATTAGGGCTTCCATGACTTGCCCATTCTCCTGCATCTCTCTCTTTTGGTCATTGGTAAGGGTACCGGTAGGAGCAACATAGACAGTCTCAACATAGCTCCAGTGTTGAGCACCCATGCTTTTGATGAATATCTTCATTCTGTCTTTCCATATACTAAAATTTTCTTTGTTAAAATCTAGACCTTCCCTCTTCATCATTAGACTGGGATCTTTACCTCAAGCGGTTAAGCTTATAGCACAAAGGACTTGCAGGATTCTCTGATACTAATTGATAACTTAATGAAGAGCGAATAGTACCAAACCGGTACTGAGAGGGGGGGGTAAATCAGTACAGACAAAAATACAGTCCTAAACTGGTTTGATAGCAGACACTTCAAATGACTGGCAGACAGTGACATTGGTTTGAAAGAGAGTGCAACCGGTAAAGCTAAGAATGCCTAAGACAAGCGTTAACTAGTTACTCACTTAGCTTATCACTCAACTCAAGACTACACTACCATTTCACTCTTATACATAAACAGGTAATCTATCATTAGATCATAATAACAACTTGTTCAACATGTTTTATTGACAGACATAAAACACAGAACCATCATATGCTTGATAGACAGTAGCAAAGCATCACAAGATAAAAGCATCACACATGACAAACATATTTTTCACGTGGAAACCCAAATGGGAAAAACCATGGTGGGGATGAATACCCACAAGCTGTTTTTGAACTCTTTAGAAGTTCACTCTGTTAGGAGCCTTGTCCGGTTAGAGACATTATAGTAAGTTCTACTAGGAACCGATCCTATTAAAGATCACCCGGTTAAGGGATGGATACAATACCCAGTTAAGGGTTAAACCCTGTTAAAGGTTACCTTGTTAGAGGATTTCAAGAACTCAATAGCTAAAGGATTCTAAACTGAGTAGCTTTGAATTACCCTGTTAAAGGATTTTCAGCAAGCCGGTTAAGGCTACCATGTTAAGGGATTTTCCAACTGTTGAGGTGGTTAGAGATCAATAGGTATTACAATGATCTGGTAACAACATTCAATGCCAATGTAGATCCACTTAAGCTCCTCTTCACCTTCTGCACTTACACTCTGCATGTATCACTTCTCTCCTTTTGGTCTGACAAGAATTATGTATCCCTTCTCTCAGATACACACACACAACTTTTGCCAACAACCTCAGAAAGAGACACAACATCGACCTTATAGGAAAACAAATAGGTTGGTAGCATAAACCCTAAACCCTAAACCTGTTAGGTTAAGGAATTCAAATGGTTCAATCTTCACCATTGAGAGCACTCCATTAATTGCAACCATCTTGATCCAATCTCAAGTTATCTCCATCGTCCATTTTCACCGATTTCATGGCGGCTGATAACCCATCACATGTTATCACTGTTTTATAGACTTTGCACATTCCTGAGGTAGATAGGAACAATCTCCTTCATGCAAGATCCTTTACGTGCACAAGGCTAACGTGGCAACATGATCTATTCTTCATTACAATGCTAACTCATCACACAATGTCACCGGTTGAGCCATACAAGCTTGAAGCACATCAACCGGAAACCCTAAAGTTGAGACTACCAACCGGTAGTCATACAACACTTCCATGTGCCAGTTCCCATAACCATATACCGGTTCACCTTGAACAAGCACACCGCTTCACTTTGGCACAAATGCCGGTTCACACTGTTATACAGGTTCTCACATATGCCGGTTCACACCTCTTCAACATATTGAGATCAATGACAACATACAATGTCATTATGTCCACATATCGGTTCACATAATGCCAACAACCTTCACACCAATGGCACGACTTGAAGCCATTAGAATTTTTCTAGCTTTTTTTGTGTATTAAAACTTTAAAGTTTTCCAGATGGATGTAAAAGCTACCTTTTTGAATGGTGATCTTGAGGAAGAAATTTCCATGGAAAAACTTGAAGGCTTTCTATGTGCATGTAAACAAATTCATGTTTATAGGTTATAAAAGGTGCTATATGCTTTGAAACAAGCCCCAAGAGCTTGGCACTCCAAATTAGAAACATATCTACGAGAGCAAGGCTTTACTAAAGGCTGTGTTGACAATAATCTATACTACAAAACAAAAGGTGACAAAATACTTGTAGTTGTAATCTATGTTGATGATATCATTTTTGGTATTAATGATTCTGAAATGTGTTCTAAGTTTCCTAAAATTATGGCATCAAAATTTGAAATATCAATGTTAGGGTAACTTTCATTCTTTTTGGGTTTTCAAGTCAATTAGTTTGAAAAAGAAATCTTTTAATATCAAACAAAATATGCATGTTGGCACTTCAATGGAGATAGGTTGTAAACTTAAGAAAGAAGTTGATCAACCTAATGTTGATCATGCAATGTACAGATCCATGATAGGTAGTTTGTTGTACTTGACTACCACTAGCCTTGATATATTGCAATTTGTATGCTTAGTATAAGGGTTTTAGTCTTCTCCTAAGCAATCTCATTTAAATGATGTCAAGAGAATTTTGAAATACATCTCTAGCATTATTTACTTTGGCCTATGGTATTCTAGATATAGTGACTTTACTATGACTGCCTATACTTATGTTGATTTGGCAAGTTGCTTAGATGACCAAAAAAGCACATCTGGTGGTGCATTTTTCTTAGGGGACAAATTAGTGGCTTTTCACAGTAAGAAACAAAATTTTGTGTCCCTATCCACTGCCGAAGTAGAATATATTGTTGATGCCACTTGTTGTACATAGGTATTATGGATGATTCAAACTTTGCAAGACATTAAAATGGATATTACTAAACCAGTGCATATACTCTGTGATAACATAAGTGCTAGATCAATATTTCCAAAAATCTTGTTCAACGCTCCCATACTAGGCATATTGATATCAACTATCATTTTCTTTGTGAAAAAGTATTGGGAAATGGTGTGGTTCTGGACTATGTGACCTCAAACAATTAGGTTGTTGATAGTTTTACTAAGCCACTACCAAAATCTGCTTTTGAATCTCTAAGAGACAAAATTGGTGTTTTCTCTCTCAATTCTATTCAGTAACTAACTCCAATTCATGGAGTTAGGGGGAGCTTTTTATGCGCATTCTTTCCCATGGTACTTATGTTTGATCATCAGAGTGTTACACAATGTTTTGCATGATGCATTTTGGTACAATGTACTTGCATGTACCATGCATTATACTTTATTGCCCCTCTTTCTTTGGCTTCATTTTAGAATGGTTCCTCCTTTGGCATTATTGTCAAAAAAGGGGGAGTATTTGCAGTGATTTTAGTGTTGCATATCCAATACTTTTAGTGATTTTCGTATTTGTGCCTTGTGCCTTGCTTTATCTCAGTTTCTTAGTTCTTTGGATGATCACAATTTTAGGGTTGATCAGTGTTTGAATAGTTTTGATGTATTTGTTGACATGACAATTTATGTTCTACAATAATGCTTATTTGATGCTCATTGTGACAATATTGATATTGTGAGCTTAGTGACAGGGATTTCTATTATATTGTCAGAGCAGTGGTTTGTGTAATGAGTATTTTCAGTGTTGATATTTCATTATTTTCTTTATGACTATTCCAAGCTGACAAATTGTATGGTTTTTCACATGGTAGATCATGTGGCTTCTATATCAAGTCCTTGGTACTTGTATATCACTTTGATTTTTGTTTGTTTTTTACATCAATGCCAAAGGGAGAGTTTGTTACCCCTCTTGGCCTTTTGGTTTGGCATTAATGTCAAAATAAAATGAATTATTTACAACCTTGCATTATGGGCTCATCTTACATATGTTACCTTGTTTCAAAATTAGCATGATATGCACTAGACCTTGACATAAAACAAATGATCCTAAAGGTATATCAAGGGAACCCAAGAAGTTATTCTTAAAACACATTGAAAAAGATGCAAAAGTGTTTTCATATTAGGTCACTTAAATTGACTAGGGGACACTGAAAAAGATGCAAAAGTGTTTTTATTGGTAACTTAATGTGACTAGGTCTTGGGGACATTTTTTGTAAAAATCTTCCCATTAAAATACTTTGGGAGAGTACCTTTCGGCATTTTTTGAAGTGGTTTATGCAAGAGGTATTTCATTTTTTTTTTTGTGCCTTTCTGTGAAGGCAGAAAGTTTGAAACCCTAGAGATTAGGGCTCGACTCATTCTGCTAAATTTTAGTAACAATTCTTGCGGAATGGACTGTTTTTTATCTTATGGATAGCTTGGCCGTTGCACAACAACTGAATAATTTCGAAAATAGTTAGAAAGAGAGTTCGATGGGTTTTGAAGCAATTATTGGTGTCACATCTTGCCAAGTGTTTTCGTTTACTCTTCCTTAGTTCTGGTTTCCAGATTGTGAAATTCTTTATCTTTAACTCATGATGGAGTTTAGCTGTTTGTTATTTTATCGTTGGTCAAGTTTAGTTTACTCCCTTCGGATTGTATTGTCATGTATGGGTTTGAACCGTTTGGTTATTCAGGCCCTAGTCAAGGGTTCTTGAAGTGTCCCAACCTTTTTTTCGTTTTAAGTTAGAACCCAGGTTGATATTTAAAAAAAAAAAACTGTGCGTTTAGTGTCGGGTTAATGTATATCTCTCTTGATGATTTCAAACCCGTGTTAAGGGCTTGTCTCTTACTATTCATGTTGTGTATCTTTATATGTGTGAATTCGTTAACCCTGTGTTTGTTTTGGAGGGTTAAACTCTGTCTGTCAAAGTTCTTCTTTCTGGAAAAACCAAGTATAACTACAGTTTTGTATTTGCCAGAATCTCTTTTCAGTCTCCATCAAGTTTTAGTTAATGACGATTATGATTGAAAAACAGTTGTTTTTCTTAAAAAAAATAAAATATGATTGATATAGAGCAGATTTCTGAAGCTGATAAAGAAGAGATCTGTGAGAAGTGAAAAGAAGGCATATTTTGAGTGCTCCCTGTTGATTTCGAAGGCATACTATATTCTGTGACATCTTGTTCAGTTCATTGAGATACATTTATGTGATTATGTGTAAAAAGATTCTTCAATAAGATTCACAGTAATATATTACTTGCTTTTGTTCTTTTCATGTACACAATTCTATTGTACAAGTGAGCAACAAAGCTCTCTATATGACAAGACTGTGTATGTTTTTAATATACACAATAATGTATTACATGTGGATTAGTGAACTGTTGTTTCTAAATCTCTATGTTGTGAGACTCGAAAATATAAAAGAAATGAAACAAAGATAAAACTTTGTATGTAATTTTAGTCAAATTTGTTGAAAAGTTCGGTTAAGCCAGCGAGGCATTGATAAGCCAATGAGGCATTGAAAAGTCTATTAGTGAGATAGCATTGTCATTGAGACAAATTAATAGCTAGTGAGGCATTGTAAAAAGAATTTTCTTTATAAGATAGTGAGGCAATTTTGAGTGGTTTTATTCCCTAGGAGGGTTTCCACTGGGGACATATTTTGTGTCATCTTCTTTGGTATGTTGCACTTATTCTTTTATCAATTTTTTTTACATTTTATTGCTTCATAGTAGTCAAGCTTCAAAGAGCAATTTAAAATAAGAAATTGACAATAAATTATCCCCTCCTCAGTATTTATTGTACTCCAACAGTGACAATTTCACATTCATTCTATTCATTTAGAAAAGAAAAAATACCTGCAACATATTCTATTTCGCCATAGTTAGTATATTTAAAAATGGCATTTTCTCTCTCTTCAATATTAACTTCAATATCGTTTTAGCATGGTGGTGTGTTCACTCAATAGATTCAATTAATAAACTTGTTACGTGGTAGTTGTTTTCAGAAGGTACTAGAAAAAATCTCTTATTTCGTCTTTATATCTCAAATCTATGTTTCTAGTACTCCTTTATATACTAATATAATTATAATTTCCTACCTTCACAAATTATCCTCTATACTTATTTTTTCTTATATTTTTTATTCATTTATTATTTATACAGATTGAGACAAAGGCAATTTCCACACTTACATCTAACTTGAAACTAATTTTGATTGCCAGCTTATATATTAAAGCCTTATCATATTAAAATAAATCAGATATTATAACAACTATAATAGCAAATCTTCTTAATAATAGATATCTCAATCTCTCTATACCTATTAATCCAAATTATAATAGAAACAAATAGTTGATATTTGTTAACTTTCCTAAGATAAGATTATAATAGATAAACAGAATGTTTATGTTATTATTACTTAATTTGCTACCTATAATGTAATTCAAATTTAGTACCATTGGCACTATAAGGATATACAATAACACAAGACATTGTTGATATTAAACTAGTTATTTTCTCTATTTTGACATGACTAGCATCCCCTTCTACACATGCTTCCTAAACCCAATAACTATCTGTATCACGTTAATTAAAGTAGAAGTGATGTTTACATAATGGTTTGCTTGTGATTTGTTTAGCATAAAATGATATCTTTAGTAAGTCTAGGCATCTTTTAGATGACAACCTCATCATTCAGGACATATTCTTGTCCCCTACATGGTTTTGTTTTCTCATCCGTCCACTGGAAATGACAGCATGAGATTTTCCTGCGATAATCGAGCATTCTTTTCAGTAAGAATCCTCACAGGATAGAAAAGCAGATAATTCGCACACGGAATAATAGTACTGCGTTTGCTTTATCTATATGTAGACCTTTGAAGAATGTGGGTATTCATGCCTTAAAAACAGAGGACCACTTTCTCTGAATATATTCCTCCAGAACATTTTGAATATATTCCCTTTGACGATTCTATTTTTAAACAAGGCAATTTTGTATCCTTCCCTCTATTTGCATTTATTACCTCTAGCGTTCAGTGGATTAATGTAATATAAGAAATACCTGAAAAGTCAGAAAAATCATGTGCCGTTCAACAAGTTTTAAACTACACACTATGCAACATATTACATTAAGAGAATGTCAGTCAATTCTGAGTGTTTAATACTTTTAAATCTATTAATTAAAGTTTAGTGTGCGATTTCAGCCGTCTACTGCGACTCTTGTATGTAAAGGCAGACTGTGGTGTTTAATCGAGAATGACTTCCCTACACCGTGAATTCAATTTAGATTGGAGTTAGATAATAGACGAAAAAATAAATGTTTATTATATGCAGGTCATTCTTCACATAGTATTTCATTCTGCCTCTTGTGGGAGACACCATATGAATCTTACATAAATGGTCATTTCAGAATCATAAAAGAGTTTCTAGACGCGGAAATTCACTAAAAAATATTTCATTGTGTTCTTTAAAGTAAATTTATGCATTGAATCTAGAGTAAGAGATGTTGCTACTTCATGAAAGATGTTTAATCATTTCGTCGGGGATTCAGCACTCCAAATGATCCTAATTTGAGATAAATGTAATCTAATGAATCAATAAAACTCCCAAAATATCCCCTTGAATATCACTAGTTTCAACTCTCTAAGTTATGGACTTGGCCTTGGTTCTCTTTGTCCGACCCTCTTGTATTGTCTCCTTTTGTCATTTTTGAAGCATCTTTTGTTAAATATATATGTTGGTAGCATGTTGTTTACCATCTGGTTATTATATTTTAAAATCTAAAAAAGTTTTTCATTCAATTCCTACCAATTCTAATGAAAGATTGTGAATTTCAACTTTAAATCATTCTATTTTGAGAAGCAAGTGCAAAAAAATTTCACCTATTAGCACATCTCTTCATCCACCTCAGTTTTAGGCTATTCCTTTGTTTGTTTGGACACCTTGATCTCAATCTCCCATATTCTCAATCTAGTGTTTTAGTGTTAGAAAAGGAACTATTTCCTTACATTTTGTGAAGATCAAGGCTTTTCAAAACATTCTCAACATAAAAACTTCAAGGTTTTCCTCGATAAAGAAATATAATTCTTCCTAAATATTTGGGTGGCTTGGGTGAGCCATAGATTCATCTAGCATGGCCCCTTTTTATGACGAGGTTCATGGTTAGGCAATAGGATAATTCCTTTCTTAGCCTATATCTTGAGTTATTGCTCATAGCGAGGCTAATAAAGGAAAAGGGTTTGGAGAAATATTGTTATAAAGGATTACCTCCAAGATACCTTTCCTCATTATTAGTTAGTAAGGGTTTGTGGATGAGGGGCATGCAATTAATGAAGACCAAATTTGCATGTGGCTTGATGGGGACACAACAGATTTAACCCAAGGGTTAGGTTAGGTTTTTATTGGCCACCACCTTGCAATGTTCGAGGCATAGGAATCCACAACAGTACCCTTAGGAATAGAGAAAGAGGATAATTTAATTTTTTCTTCAATTTTCATTAAACAATTTAATGTGGTTGACAATATTGAGGATGAACAAAGGGATGGACTTTTTTATTACTCAAATATGTAGATATAATATATGAGATCTATTTCTTGTTATGCCTTAGGTTGTTTAGTGTAACAAAATGATATTAGTAGATGCATCTGTACATGCCTTCAGGGCAAATGTATCTCATTTGTGCATCATAAACCTCATACCATGGGCTGGATAGGTTATCACATTTAAACCCATCCCCAGAACCTTCAGACCTTTTCTCCCAACCTAAGGAATGCAACCTTTTGTAGATGATCCTGATTATTTTATATTCTTATATAAGTTTATCTCTTCTATGTTTAGCCACATAGAAATTGAAATAGGTTCCTTAGTAACCTTGAACAATATACCATGCTCATAAATCATCCTATCTTCTAAGCATTTAAAAAAAATAAAGATAAAATAGGGTCATATCAACTAAAGACTTCAAGTAATTTGGTATGGTTACTATCCTTAAGGTTATTGCAAATGGTTCTCTTGCAATTAACCTTTAAGAAAAAACCCATCATGTAGGGAACAAAAAGTTAAAATTTAAGGCTAAAGTCATGCTAATATCAATGACATAATGATTAAGATGGTGGAGAAGATGTTATCTAGCTTCTTTAGATATTTCTCCTTTGAAGTGGTAGTTGACCTCATAATGTTTGTAGTTGTGTAGTAATACAATAATAAATTCTTCATTTTACTTACAGTAGAAAAAAATCCCACATGTCATTCGATAAAATCTTGTTTTTCTTGTGCTACTTGACATAAAATGAAGCTTGAAATGATCTTAATATTTTGAAAAACATTTGATTATCTTAAATCTATACTGAATACTTTCTCCCATTGTCGTGTATGGTCTTAGTGATATTAAAACATGATAGGTTTTACCCTAAGTGTTAACACCCTACAAACCCATAATTGATAATTTTGGTGTATGATTTATGAAACACAATCAAAGTGAATTATGAGACCATTATCATAGACATTAGCCTTAAGAATTTAATCTATTTTACCATTTTAAATGATTGAGATATTATCAAGGATTTGATACTGATGAATTTGCCTATGAACAAGAATCCTAGAGAAGATTTTATTGAATTATTATTGTAAAAACTAAAAATAAGCCATTCCAAACATAAGATTGAGGACAATTTTCTCAAATATTTTTATAACCTTCCCTTTAGCATCAAAATGGAATTATGCAATTTATTACATTTAGATAGCCACTTAATAGTGGAGACCACTAGAATAGTTTCCGAATTTTAACATGATATTCATTAACATGTTTATGCGATTCTAAAAAACATAGATAGTGTTCGTGCTCAAACATGCAAATGCATAATTCCTAAAGATCGGGATTAACAACAAAGTATAGGTTTACATAAAAATATCAATAGATATGGATAAACGTTTCCTTCTTTTAAATCTGCCTTACAAAGGGTTGTATCCACAAGGTATGTGATAAGAATCTAGGTTTGACATTGATTAATTATACTGAAGCAAATCATAACCAAACACATGAGAATCCCATCAATTTTTCATAAGGTACGAATACTTCGGTTTACCTTAAGCCAATAAGAAAACACATCTTAAGGTGGTTATTTGAGACGGTATAAAACATTGAGTAATAATAAAAATTGAAGATTCCTACATAAATCTTAGAGGCCACTCAATGTAGGTCCATGAATATCACCATGCATGAATACACGTCCCGAATCAATCAAGAATAATGATATCTCCAATGTGTATCTCCAATGTGTAGTAATTGTATTGAAAAGAATATAAATGTGATCTTCACTACAAGGGAAAATATATTCAATGCATTCAAGTTCATAAAAAAATGTTAAATATGAGATATGTTTTCTACCCTTTAATATAACAATTAGCTACTTGGTTTGGTATATCCACTTGCACTTAACCATATTTCTTCTCGTAGGAAGGGAAATCAAACTCATATGTTAATCTTGAATAAAGAAGAGTAATCCTCTTCTATATAGCATAATCCTACTTTGGAAAATCATATACCTATGAAATCTCTACAAATTAGTATATATCTTGATGAACTAGAAGGATAGTGTGAAAATTTTGTGCATGAATAGGATGAAAACTCATTGAATAGTCAGCTATAGGTCAAAAAATACTTTATTATTACATATAGAGATTATCTTTTAGTAGGAGAAGGTAGTGGTGATGGTGGAAGAAGAATATGATCATTTATAGTACCCTCAATTAAGTAAAGGTGTGCTAATGATAAGAAGTTGAAGTAGTTAGTGAAGAATACGATGAGGTTAAATTACCCATCTATGATAATGAATAATTAGATCAAACATCTCAACAAATTTAGAAATATGTAGTATTTGGACAAAATAACTAATAACACATCATATCCTCCTGATAGCCAAATAAATTTCAATGGTTGGGCATTCACTACAAATGATATATCAAAATTCAAGATCCAAAACAAATTGGAAAAGGATTTGTTATTGATGTCTTTTGTACAATGTTAAAATACTAATCAATTGAATGTAAAATCTAATATCTTTCATAAATAAAAAAACAAATAATATTATAAATGAAAATCTATATAATAGTATGAGCTCCTTATATATGCAAGAGAAGGAGAAATAATATAGGTAGAAGAAGAAAACTAACTAGCCATATAAAACATGTTCAAATTTTTTTGGGGACATACATGTAAAGTTCTAATAAAGTGATATGAAAATGTAAAAAACTTATTGAATAATCTGAAGTATAGTATGAAAATATCTATTAGCTAAAAGAAAAGTAGATACATTTAGATTAACATAGGTGTTTGGCAACATGATCACACTAATCTCATACCAAACATGTAGTTGAATCCATTCACATGCTCATGTTAGGCCTTTCTAGAGATGGAGAGGTTTAACAATAAATCTACAAGAAGCCAAACAATCATGAATATGGTTTATAGTATATTTATTGCCACAAGACTAATTTGAATCAGGTTCATGTATAACCCTATAAACTATGATGAAAATTAATATGTCCTTCATCAAGCACTTTGTGAAAAATATTATTATTGTATCGATTTATTTGTGATTTATAGATCTAAGAAACCAAGTTTGGTGACTTCATTATTACCATCAATGCATAGAGGAGAACAAATTAGTCCCTTGCCACAATCGTTTCTATTTTAGTCATATGATTAATGTCTTGTAATTTTTTATTTTTTATTTTTTGTTCTTTATGGCATCTTGGGATGAATGCTTTTTTGTGTGGGTCTAGTTATTATATCTGCATTTTGGAGATGCCCATTTATATAAAAATAATGTTGGCACTCTCTTACAACACCATCAAAGTTCATCTATTCCATTTCTAGTAAGCCTTTTTTCTCTAACTATTTTTGCTACTAGGGTTTAACAACTTCCCCTCCTAAATTGAGTAAGATAGGTGGTTTACTATAGGAATACATGCATGTTTATTTTTCTGATATTTTGTATTAAAAATTTCAAAACATAATCATAAATAGAAAAATCTTGAACATTTTATTGTGAATAGTCTCTATTTTCTTAAATATGATTCTCAAGAAAAGATATAAATGGAGCTATGAACCGTTAAGGCCACAAATGGGGGACCTCATCCTCATTAAAACATTCAATAATACCACAATAATGAGATTTGAACCTCGATAGGAAGAACAACAACACACCAACTTAACTATCACACCATGCCATTATCGACAATTTTTTCATAAAAAAATATCATCATTAATTTTTATATATTATTTTAAATACCAAAATATATAACATCTAATTCTTTCACAAAATAGCACATAATTTCTTTATCAATGAAACATGACAAACGAGAGGACACAATAATTTTCTTTAAGATGCACAAAAAGAGAACCTTATAGAGCTGACAAACCATACACCAGATTGAAATGCACATGCTAATATTATTTAAAAGTACTCCCTGCAATTTAATCTAGGTATGTCTAAATTATATAAAGTTCTCCCTTTGTGTCATTTTCATTGCAATATTCTCAGATTCTTGGCCTTATTTAATGAATGGATACCAGGTGAATGTCCCAATACAGCCGACCAGGCGTGAACTGCTTTATTGCAAATGCGATCATACATCATCAACGCATTACTATACATATTCCTCAAGAGATAAAGAATATCAATTCTATACTATGACGTCCATTTCAATTATTTCATGTGAAAGTGGAATTAAATTAATTATATTTGATATTTTTTTAACTATACATTTAGGTAATCTTATTGTAATTTAAGATGAATCATTTGAACAGATCAAATCTTAAAGTATATTATTCTATATCTATCCACACACATAACATTCTTAAAAAGCAGAATCAAATGTTAACAATTACAATCTATTAGACTGTTATCCAACACCATTGAGACTGCTCTACAACTTAGAGACAAGAATGGACATTTCTCAGGAATGAAGAAAACCCCAATTGAGAACTAAAGACATAAATATGTAATTTTCTATAAAATTTAAACAACTAACACATTTTTACGAACTGTCTATTGGGTTTCCTTGAATATCTTTCAGCTCTTCCACACCCCTTTGATCCTCCATTAACTTTCATGGCGAAACTACTCCTGTCTAGCCTGTTCCACCCTGGATTTCATTCCAGTATTCCTCTACCTCAGATCATCTGGGATGAAAGAGACAAAAGAACGACAATGTACAGTTAAATCAGACCATCAAGTAAAATTCAAAGATAACAACTCAAATCTATAAGAACCTCACTGACAGTGATCAAAAAATTTCTGCAGGGTCATTGTGTTCGCAAGGCCTTGTACCTTTACTGGGTCATTGTATTCGCGGATTTGAACAAGTGAAGTTGTTCTTTATCAAGAAATAAAACAAGAAAAACAAACAAACATTGGAAGTCCAAGAACAGAGAAAAGCAAAATTAACATATTTGCAATTAATGGAATGAATTATATTATTTACAGCAGTTCAAACTATGGCACTGCATTAACAGATTCTATTCAAGAAACCAAATTTAATAGATAAGAATTATGTAGAGTCTGGCATGAGAAGCAGAACGGATACAATGCCAAGAATGACAGGCCCACAAAATAGAATTGTAATTTAATCTCTATTGATGGGCATATCAAATTTGAAGAAAACAATGCGGGCAAGTCATTCTTGGCTGAATATCAGTCTCTACATTACATGCAAGACATGCTCATAAAATTCTAATATCAAAATAATCAATGATATTTCACTCATGGGAGTGAACACATATATATATAGTGTCTAAAAGCCAATCTAATTATTGAGGGTAATATATTGAAAGAAAATATCTTTTGTGGTTTTCCTACAAGATAAATTTTGAATAAAAAGAGTATAATTTTTTTAGTATGTTATATTTGAATGAGATGATCAGAGCATTGCCCACAAATGTTGCCGATCAGCAAATGGATTTAGTTTAACCGAATGAAGTTTCTTTTGAAAACAGACAAATGTCTTTTGGAAACGTTGAGCAAAAATCAATGTCAACATTACTGAATATTTCCAAGGTTGATGAGATTCCAGATAGTGCAGAAAAAGGAAAAATGCTTAAAGCGGAAGTGTATTACTTTATTTATTTAGCATGGTCTGTGTCAAGATTCGTTCTAAAGGATGGCCTGATCGAATAAATGTACAAATATCATTTTATCTTTACAGATATATTTATCCTATATTCGTGTCTAAGGATGTTTGCCCACGTGCGGTGGTGACATAAAGGTGACACTCTTTACATAGGCTTTATGAACTTACAAATTTATTAATTCGTCTATGACTGACCTTGTGTATTTAAGTTTTTAGTCCATGTTTTTTTTTAAGTCAGAGATTAATGCTTTCAATTGATTTGTTAGTGATTAGTTCATATATTGGAAATTGTGTCATCCAATAAAAATTAAAAATATGTTGCAATTAACATTAAGTTATTTTTTAAATTTATTTATATTATTTTTATCTGATTCACAAGTAATATTTTTGGGACGTGTCTATTCTGGTTCCAAAACGACAGTACGGATTGATTAACGTGCGTGTTAGTCACGCGTTTTACACCGTTGATTTTGGAATTAATGACTACGATTGATTAACCTGTCGCTAACACGCTGTATGAAAGGTCCGTTTTAGAGCCAGAATAGACACAACCATATTTTTGCCACTATTTTTGTTTTTTAATTTAAAAAAATATTGTTTGGCCATGCGATTTTTCTTCGCCATATCTATCCAATAATACCTATGCACTCCTCGACCGTATCGGCCAAATCTCATGCAATAATATCAAATAATTTAACCAAAAATTAATTTATTTTAAAGGGGAAAATTAAATATTATAAAAAAAATGTGTTAGGTTTTATTTTGATTGATGATTGTGTTAGACTTTATTATTAATTGTAATTTATTTTAATTTAGATTTTAAATAAAAAAATTATATTAAATTTGTTTTATGAAATCTCAATTATATTAGTTGATCATATTAGTTTTTTTTTAATTATTATTATAAAATTTCAATTGGTATTATGATTTTTTACTATCATCAATCTAAATAATAGTTCATATCAAATTATTTATTATATTTTTTTTATATTTTTAAATTTTAATATAAAATAATATTAAATGTTGTAAATGGTATCTCTTAACTCTTCATTATTAAA
The DNA here is from genome assembly GCF_030272615.1 of Cryptomeria japonica. Taxonomy (NCBI): domain Eukaryota; kingdom Viridiplantae; phylum Streptophyta; class Pinopsida; order Cupressales; family Cupressaceae; genus Cryptomeria; species Cryptomeria japonica. The sequence continues at coordinate 329,748,283 of NC_081411.1, read as the reverse complement.
AATAAAGTCATAATATTATATTTATAAGTATAATTTATTTATAAAATATATATATATCTATTTTAAATTTAAAAATTATATATTATTTGATTATTATGCACAACATTGTAATTTTACAATAATAATTTAAAAAGACCTTAAATCTCGCAAAGAATTTTAATTTTTAAGATTAATTTTTTTTAAATTATTTTGCTATCACAATTTTTTTATATATTAAATATAGAGAGTAAACTTACAAAAAGTATAGCTTCAACAGTAACATGAGATCATGCCTCAAAACCAACAATCTCGACTTACATAGATCCAAACAGTGACTACTAACAGTTCTGCATGTACATTATAAACAACACAATCCTATACATAGCTTATTCTATGATGTGTCCAAGCAAAAAGAGTATGCATAGATAATGATCTTGTTCAAGCAAAAAGAACCAAAAAGCATCTCAACACTCATGAAGATGATCTTGATAGGGTTCCATCCAAGTTGTCCACCCTAAAGGGCCTTCCATCCAAATTGTCTTCCTTCCTTCATGCGGCTGAATAAACATCTGAATCTGTTCCATTTTTAGGTTTCTGGCTTTTCAAATCTCAACACCAATATTCTCCGTTGCAGTGGCAAAAGAGGTGTGGTCTCCTGCAACTTGTTTCCATTCAAATCCATTCTCCAGCTCATATATGAACATAGTAGCATGTCCATCTTTGAGAAACCGCAAAAGTTTGTTCTTCTCTATCCTCGTAGTTACAAAGACCTGCATAATAATTTAACAAAGAGTGAGTCCACAAAATGACTCAATAAGGGCCCTTGTTTTACCTTGGAATTCATCTTCATTTCTAATTTTTGAAATGTACCATAAGATATGAGTAGAAAGAATATGCCAAAATAGATTATATGTTTTTTCAAACCATGGATGCAACTAATAAGAACTTCCATAATATTAACCTGGTTAGGAATAGAAATAGCAAACATCAACCAGATTTCTTTAACAATAATGTACTCAAAGAAGATAAGACTATTCCATAATCTTATGAATACTTTTTGCCACTGCTTTAAAGATAAATTTGCATACCACAAAGTATTAGCATGATTCATAATAGACTCATCATAAGAGAGAGTATTATAAACAATGATAGACTTAACATTAGAAATAAGGATATCATTATTCCATTTATAATCAATAAATCTATTATTATCTACATTACAATTTTTAGGCAACTGAAGAATAACACAAGCATTTTAAACAATATTGTAAGTTCTTTTTTGGGAAGCCCAAAGATCATACTTATCACAAAGTGCTTCCCAAATCGTAAGCATATCACTCTCAAAAATGTCTTTAAAGCAACAAATACCTTTGTTAGCCCATGCTCTAGCAAAACAGCCTTGTGTAAGCGCAAGAGGTTTGGAGGAGTGGAAAATATTCCACTTGATAGATCTCTCTCCATGAACATGATCATTGATGCTATCCATACTATTGGTGATGAATGGTCTAACTAATTCCCAGGCCCTCCACTTATATTTAAAGACACACGAACCCTATATTGAGACTGGGAAACCTCCAACCACTAGGTCACAAAAGGGTAAAGACTTCCAAGATTTAGCCCCCTTAGGTACAACCCTCAAAATGTTGCTTTTGACCAATACTTTCCATGGTTCACTGCCCTCAAATGCCTGAAAGGTCCATTTTGTAGAAAGTGCAATCCCTTGGAGTCTCAGATCCTTTAGTCCAAGCCCTCCCAATCTCTTCTCAATATGACACCAACCCCATTTAACTAAATGTAACTTATTGTTTCCTTTCCCATAAGACCATAAGAACTTCCATATAACTTTCTGGATTTCAAAGATTTGATAGTTACAAATAATCTAGATAGATGAATAATAAATGTTGTATGTAGATAAAATCTTTGGACAAACTTGCACTCTACCAGCAAGTGATAGATATCTATTGTTCGACTTATTTAATTTCTTTTCTATTTTACCTCTAAACCATATCCAAATTTCCTTTAAAGAAGCGGAGATAGATAAGGTCATCCCAAAGTATCTTAAAATCTTGTTAGGACCCCCCTACTAGAACCCCAATTGTTGTAACCAATCTAGAGGGTCCTCTCTCTACCTAAGAAAGGTGGATTTAATTTGAGAGATTTTGGCCCTTGAGATCTCACCAAAGAACTTGATTTTTCTTTCAAGGGCTTCCATGTTCTGCTTGGTGAGTTCTACAAATAATGCAGTATCATCTGCAAACTGAATATTAACCAAATCTTACCCATCAGGAAGCACGACACCTCCGATTTTAGGGGAAATGGTACACTCTCTCAATATGTAGTAAAATGCATCAAAAGAAATAAAAAATAGGGTCGGTGCAAGGGGGCATCCCTGCTTGATGGACCTTCCAAGATTAATGACCTAAGTGAGTGAGCCATTAACCTCAACCTGTGCGGAATCATCTTTGAGAAGAACCTTCACAAATTGACAAAATTTTGTAGGGAATCCGAAGGCTTCTAACATAATCAATAAAAAATCCCATTCAACCCTATCATAAGCTTTCTCAAAATCTAAGCAGAACATGACAAGATTTTTCCCAGAAGCATTAGCCCAATCCATCGCTTCCCAATTGGTTATCAGGTTTTCCATAATTAATCTTCCCTTAATGAAACATGTTTGAGTAGGATAGATAAACTTGGGCAACACATTTTCTATTTTGAGAGCAAGAACTTTGGCCAAGATCTTATATGACACATTGAGAAGCATAATAGCTCTCCAATTTTTGATAAGCATCTTATCCCCCTCTTTGGGTAACAACTTGATAATTCCTTTGTTGATGATGTCTCCTAGGGATCCTTTCTCAAGAGCCTGAACATACAACTCATGGAGATCCTAGCTAATCCATTCCTCATTATCTTTATAAAACTCAACATGCAATCCATTTGGGCCCGATGCTTTGTCATTATTAAGGGCTCTGATGGCATTTTTCACTTCCTCCACAAATATAGCCTGTTTCAAGGAATGGGAGTCTTCATCAATTATTCTACTACGAATAAGTGCTCTGCATCTTTCTCTAGCTCTTTGTGAATTGGGAGAATCTTCAAAAGAGAAGAGCTCCTTGTATAATAGGGAAAAGGCCTCTTTGATATCTTCTACCTCCACTACCTCCTTGTTATCAACTCATAGTCTATCAATTTTTTCTTTGTTTTGCTTCTGTCTAAGCAAATTGAAAAAAAACTTAGACCCTTTGTAACCAAATTGCATGCACTGAATTCGGGCCCTAATCATTGCACCTCTAATCTTAACCCATTGGTGTCTCCTCAAATTATCCCTAGCCCATACAACTCTGCTGGATAACTCAAGGCTATCAAGATTGCTTTGAATATCCTCTTCAATCTAGTGCATCTCATTAGCAAGTGTTCTTTCCTGAAATCTACTATCTTTAGCTCTTTTCTTCCAAATAGTCTAAAGAAAGTTTTGCCAACTCTTAACATTTTGATTCCATCTATTGATATGAGATTGTATGTTCTTATTTCTTTCATTGAGCAACCTAATAAAGTTAATGGCAGCCAGTTAATCCCGATCCTTAAGGAGATGGGTGTTGAGGATGAATTTGTCTCCAAGCCTAATGAGAGAAACAATACGGTGATGATGAGAGAGGGAAACCGGCTAGACTATTACTGCATTGCCCAGATCATCCGGTGTAAACGAGAAATGATCTCCGTCTGCATAAAACCCATCCAACCTACAATATATTTTGTGTTTTCCTTTCTCGTAATTGCACCAAGTCTACCATATCCCTCTCGCAAATTGTTTATTACTAAGTAAGGGGTCAAAGGGCTTCTTACAATTCTTCATCCTTTTCCAATGCAATTTCTCAGCCCTTTTCCACTCCATAGAAACACCTTCGGCCTTATCCTCATGGTTTTCAATCATGTTAAAGTCACCCCCAATAATCCAAGGAATGTCAGGAAGAGAGGAAATCCAGTCCCATAGTTTGGTCCTCTCCCTATAATCTTTGGCTACATAAATTGAGCAAACACCTATGATAGAATTATTCAAGCAGAATGAAGCCCAAACTGTTCTATTACATGAAAAGTGTCCCTGACTAATAATGTGATCTTTCCACTTAGGTTTGATGAGTATCCCAACTCCCCCTCTCCCTTTATCATGATCCGAGTAGATCTTAATAGAGTGTCTCCAAATGAAATCAAGATTGACCTCTAGAGTAAATTTAGTTGCCTTCAATTCTTGTAGCATCACAAAATCTGAATCTCTATGTTGGTTAAGAAACCTCCTAACAATCCACTCCCTGTCTATTGACTCCAAACCTCTAATGTTCCATCAAATGCACTTCATCATATCTAGGAGAATTGTTGTAACTCTTTGGTAGTCTTAAAACTACTGAAACATTTGGGGAGATCTTTTTTCTCTTCTTCCTTCCTTTTATTGGAAGATCCTTTATTTTTTGACCCTAATGGTCTAACCCTCCTTCTTCTAGGTTTATGATCAATGTTCTCACTATCAATCATCTCATCACCTTCTTTAGCAGAGTCTTCATCATATTGGGAGTCATCCCCATAGTTTTAATCCTTGTTGGGATCAGGTTGACTAGGGGACACCTTATCCCCAGTATAGGGTTCGTATGTGTTCAAACTATCACTATTGCCCATGGCATCAAAACCATATGTTGATGGCTCACTAGGGTTGGGGTCACCTCTATTAGGGTCAACAACAATGACCTCTATAATGTAGTTATCTGTAATCTCAACAAACTTCTTATGGGGAAGGGCTATATACGACTCAATAGTGCATTTTGTAAGAGGGGGGGCTCTCTCATCCAATATAGGGTCACTAAACAAAGAGATCTCATAGGATACATTCATATCTGCAAAGTCCCTATGAGTAGCAGGCTTGATGAGTTCTCCACTAGAGCTCCCTCCCTTACCTAGTTCAGTACTGTTTATGTCTCTCCCTTCAAAATTCTTAACCAAAGATTTTGCATTTGTACCTGAGAATCTCCTATTAGGGGACATCTCCTGCGCATCATTTTCCATACGAGAAGAAGAATTGTTCTCCCCAACATTTTTATCTTTACTATGCTCACTGCTATTGGGGTTAGCCGCTCTAATTTTTTTGAGTGCCAATTGCTGGGCTTTTTTCCTCCTCCTCTTTCTAGGGTTTTTGCAAACCATTTGAAAATCCTCTTGTTGATCTTTATCCATATGTTCTAGGGCTTCTTTAATTGCAGAGTGGGGTGAGGGAGATTCATTGAATTTCCCAAAATTTAAATTTTTATCAAACTCAGGAAGCGTTTTATTAGCTCCACTCATAGAATTTTTAACATTTTTACTTAAGGAGTCAAGTTTGTCCATGAGAGGATAGAGTTCGATAAGGGCAAATGATTCTTGGAGGAAGATGAGGATTTGTGAGCACCCTTTTGGGGTTTCTCCACACATTTTTTTTAATTAATAATGAGACAATTCTTCCAAATATACCCCTCTTTTCTGTAAAGGAAGCAAGCATTGACTCCTCCTAGAATTTCAATAGGGCAAGAGATAATGTCATCTCCCAATTTAACATTGAGAAGTTTAAAAACATCTAAACTAGGGTTAATTGAAACAAGAACCCTAGCATCCAAATGTGGTATAAGGGAGGCCGAATTATCCATATGAATGGTTTTGTCAATTGGCTCAATCAGTTGGGGCATGAATCTCCACAACAATGGAGGGACATTTTTAACCAGAAGCCACCTAGGGCATGACATTGCTAGGATTTCTTTATTAATGGCTTCAAGAGACCATCCTAGGGCACGAAATGTGCATCTACTGACAATCCAATATTGCTTATTAATAACTTCAGATTGGGCCTTATGATCTTTGAGAAAAATAACAAATAATCCTTTTAGAATTAACCTACAAAAGGAAACATGAAACCCTAGTTTAATATTCCACACATTTATAAACCAATCATCAAGAAATTTTCGGGCTAAACATTTATCAACATCAACAGTAGTGAAGAAAATAGCAACATCTTTTAATCTACTCTTTTCAAGAGAAATCTCATTAAACATTGAATCATTAGGAATGGGAGTCCAAGGAAAAACTAGGGTCCTTTCCTTTCCCACTGGAGTTGCCATTATCACCTATTGCTAAGGGTTCAACAGAGACAAACCTAGAACCTCCTACAATAGTGGAAAGCGGTTGAGCAACGACCTCCTTGAAGGCTTTCTTCATTCCTTTGGTTTTCACATTATCCACCACCTCCGTTTTGTCAAGAGTTGATGGTTCTCCTTCAGAATTGTTCTCCATGAAATCGCATTAATCTTCACACGTACCCCTCAGTCGATTCTTCAAACCCTAAAGAAGTCAAAACAAGCCCCGGAACAGCCACAGCGCATCGGCCAACATGCAGAGCAAGTAATAAGGTATTGCTTGTAACCACGGACCTTTCAAAATTCACAATGTTGTAAAATGTGCATTGCTGAAATGGCCTCAATCTGGAGAGTTATTCATAATAAAAAGGATTGAATCTGCAATTTGAGTGTTCTTAGGGCACGCTCCTCTCAATGTTTGGAGATTGAATCTGCACTTCGAGTACAAATTCTATTCCCACTCGACACTACATTACTCTTCCGCAGCATCCACTTTCGAAATATCAGAGATTGGAAAACGCCCGATTGCTCGTTGGGCCTATTCAATTTCCCACAATTAATATTTGAAGAAAGAAAAGCTTATAACTTCTGCGGTAACAAATGCTACAGAGGAGGCCGTGGTGAATGCCTCAGGAGAGCCTGTAAAGTTTGATTATCTGATGCTCGCCACAGGCACTACATACGGTGGCCCTCGCACTAAAGCAGATCAAGCTTGCTATGACAATTTAAATACAAAATTATTTTATAATAGTATATTTCATTTAATTTTAAAATAATAAATCTAATATATAAATAAGCATTATGTATATTTAACTACTAAAGTTCATTGGATTAATATCATACAAATATAGCTGATAGATATATTTTTTAGCATACCTATGGACTTAGCTGAGTTAGATAATATTTCTTTATTCTGTTTTATTCGTTTTAATTTAGTATTATATATATGATGCATCTAATAACAATTTGTCAAAATTTAGATGTAAAGGTAATGGAATTTGGGATGCTAAATATTTTGATTTTAAAATAGTTTGGGATGATAAATATTTTGAATATCTATTTTAAAAGTATGAGTCTATAAATTATCGATTTTATTTAGTATTGTCTTAAAAATTAATGTTTTAGGTTCAATGTGATTCATGTATAGATTTCATTTTGTTTTGTGTTAAAAAATTATTGTCTATCATACACATTAATTATCTTTTGACATGTAGTTCTAAAATTGTTTGTCATAGTTATCAAACATGCAAAACATCAACATCATTGGGCTAACTACATTGAAATTCATCTACTATGAGTGTCATGTGCATGAATAATCGATCTCATTCAACTTATTCTTAAAATTGCCCCACCATTCAAAACCATATTAGCATAGTTTTATTTTGTACTTTAGAATTCTTATATCATATTAATTATAGCAATATCTCTCATATTCATTTCATCTCTCGATCCATCTTTTCATCCATCTCTATCTCTCATCTCTCTACCTTTTTCTCTATATATAACTTCATATATATTTATCTTTCTACCTCTTCATCTTTCCCTCTCTCATTGTCTACCTCTTTATATTTTTATTTATCCCTCTCCCTCTTGCTCTGTCCCTCTCTTTATCACTCGCTCCTCTTATATCTCTCTACTTCACCTCTCTCCTCTCTACTTCTCTCCTTCCCTCTCCCTCCTCTATCTATTTATATCTGTTTCTATCTTTCTTAATAATCCTCTCTCACTAATATGCATCACACTCCTTGTTTCTTCCTCCCAACCTTATCTCTCTATGTCTCTCTCTCTCCAGTATATCTCATTATCTCTATGCCTCTCTGTCCTATTTACTCCATCCCTCTTTCTCTTTATCTCTATCTCCTGGTATATATCTCTCTTTCTATCTCCCTCTCACTTCTCTCTCTATATATTTTTATTTATATCTCTCTACCTCTATCTCCCCAACTCTCTATCTCTTTCCATATTCCTATCTATCTCTCTACATCTCCCTCTATCTACATCACTCCCTCTTTTCTAATCTATCTATTGAACTATATCTCCTTATCCCCCTTTCTTTCTATCTTATGCACTCCATCTCTCCCTCCAACTCTTCTCTACATCTCTATCTTCGAATTATCTCTCCATTAATCTCTCTATCACTCTTCTCTCTATCTCTTTCTATCAATATTTTTTTCAATCTCCATCTCTCTTATCTCTTTCCGTATCCCTCTTGATCTCTATATATTTCCTTTAATATATATCTCCCCCTCTCCTCTGTATATTGAGATATATCTCCTACCCTACACCTCCTCTCTCCCTCTCTCCCTCTATACCAATCCATTTCCCTACCCCCCTCAAATTTCTCTCCCTCCCTATCCCTTATCTATATCTCTGTCTTTATCTATTTACCCCTCCATAAAGTCCTACATATCTATATTTATCCCTCTTTCTCTCTCCCTCTCTCAATGGGTCTATCTTTCTTTGTAGATTTCTATTTCTCTCTCTTTTCTTGTAACTCTATCTATCTATTTATCTCTTTACCTCTCCCCCCCTCTCTATATATTTTATTATATCTCTATCACTCTATCTCAATATATATATATATATCACTCCATCTCTCTCTTCCTTTGTATCTCTCTCTTCTTTTTTATCTATCAATCTCTATCTACCTATCTCCACTCTATATTTATATCTCCCATGTCTTTATATTTATCTACTTATTTCTCTCCCTCTATCTTCATCTTAGAGGATTGGGGCTTTTGCAGTACTTTTAAAGTTTATTTAGTATGGTTGTGCTATTTTGTAGGTTAGTTTGGGTAAAATTTGGTGTAGGTTTAAGAATGAATTGTTTAGAACATGGATATTTGGTTGATATCTTAAATTGTCTCAGGGTGTCTTTTTCATTTTACTCAACAATTGGATTAATTTAGCAAAGATTCATATGATTATCTTTTAGAATTAAATTTAAGCATTATGCTCTTCTATTCTTTTTTTATCTTAGTTTCTTTTACTTATAAATATTTGTGAATTTGGCAAAATAACATGTAAAATTTTAACTTTGATGTTATTTTTGGTTGAATTAGTTTAATTTGTAGAAAGAGATTTTAATTTGCCTTAGCTTCATGTAATTAGCCTTTATTACGACATAATACAAATAATTTTTGTTTTGCTTGATTTTCTCTTCAACAAACCAAGAAAAAACAAGGTACATTAAAGTAAATATCCATGAATGGATTTTTGAAGGGAACATATAATGCATTATTTTGTGGCTTCTTTTTATATTAACGTGAAAATATTCAAAATTGAGCAAAATATGTGTGAAACATAGTATTTGTTGATTTTCAGAAGCCACTCTAGCCATCGTCTCATCTACTTTGTTACAAGTGGTGCAAATTTATTTAAAAGTAGTTTAGAATGGTTTTTATTTTCAAATTTGATACTTCTTTGTTCAACTTTTAAAGTAGCCTACTAGGGTTTCATGCATATTGCTATAGTTTCATGTAAAAATCACCACAAAAGGCACTTTCTATTGGATTTGAAAGTCCATTTATTCAAATTAATTTTATATAGAAATAGCCAAAAATACAACACTAATTTGGTGTAATTTATTAAAACATATTTTAAAATGGTTTTAATGGGAAGTATATCTCTTAAATTTATTTTTATTCTTTCTAGTAACTAGGTAAGCTTATAATATTCTCTTCTAGATTCATACAAGGAGTGCTTAGATTTTTTATTAATTGAGGAAAATTTGAAGGCTTTGTGGGGAAGTATATTTTGTTGCATAGTTAACAACAGGGTTTGAATTTGATATAGATGGAGTAGTTCTTGGATTTGATCATTTTTGTTCACTGGTTTATGCTTATGATTTTATTCTCTTACATTTTACAAGTACAAGGCAAACTGGTAGCAACTACAATATAGTCTTTTCTAGAGAAACATTGAAATGTGACACAATATGATTTTGTAAGAAATAAAATCATTATTTTTAAAGTAAAATAAAATGAAAGTTTTTTGTTCAAACAATTGTAGCTATTTACATAATACATTTTTTCAGGAAATAGAACCATTACTCTAAAAGTAGAGTTAAATGAAACTTTTTTGTACAGATAATTGTAGCCATTCGAGTTGCATTTCCAACAATCTATGGATGACATCTTATTTTCAAGTAATTATAGTTTAGTTACCACCTTAATTCCCAAATGGTTTAATGGTGAGATTACGAAGGAAATTTGCGGTTTAAACCCTAATGGTAGAAAGACCCAGAATAGAAATACAGGTAACCTGATGAAACCAACTAACAAGGTCAACATCCAATTCAACAATGACATTGGAGGGTTTACCATCACAAAATCACAGATGGGGAATAAACATGGATCACCACCTAACACCCAGATTAGAAATAATACACCCAAAATTGCCAACAACAATGAGAACCCTACAACGCAGGATGAGGGCAAAATTCAAAAAGAATGGGGTGATGTCATTAACAACCTAATGGGAAAATTTGCAGAAGAATTAGTAGATGAAATGTTACAGGAAGCCAAGCTAACAGAAAACAACATTACCTCAAAAGAATATAATCACATAACAGATATGCCTCAGGAAACAAACGAACAAGAAGAAGTGGCTCCTGAGACTCAATACATGGACAACCCCTCTCCGGTGGTCAAAGGGATGAATGAACTAGAAGAAAGAAACTTTATAATCAAGGAATTAATTAATATGTAGGAGGAGGAAAGAAACTAGGTTTCCAATGTCAACCTCAAGGACACAATCAACATGGGAATAATACTGATAGAAGGAAATAAAGAAAATCCAAATTGTGGCAAACCTGGCAACAATAAGAGAGGTCGAAAGTCTTTTTTAGACAAAATGAAATTGGACGGGGAGTGGAGGGGCAGACAAAAATAACAACCCTATATTGCCCAGGAAAGAGCCCACCAGCCCCCAAGCTGGTATAAAAATATTAACATGGAATGTAAGGGGACTAGGTGCCCCTAGTAAGCAGTGCTTGATTAAGCATAGCTTAAAAAGATCTGATTTGGATATAGTCATGATACAAGAAACCAAACTAAACAAGGAAGATATGACCAAATTCTGTAAAAGCCTCTACCAATGGTAGGTAGAGGCAATATAATCCATTGGGGCATTGAGCAGATTGGTAGTATTATGGAAGAAAAACACAATTAATTATACAGGATATATCAAGATGCAACACTGGATGGTGGGCAAAATTAAAACACTAAATAGAGATACAAAATTTATCATCATAAATATCTATGGTCTGGCTACTGCGGAGAAGAAAAAATTAGTTTGGCTAGAAATTAGTCAATTTTTAACAACTCAAACATTTCCACACTACATTATAGGTGGAGATTTCAACACCATTCTACACCAATCAGAAAAATGTGGAGGATCAAAAATCATAAGACAACCTCAAAGAGATTTTATGGAATGGATTAACAATAATTACCTTTTAGAAATAAAAATTGACAAAGAATCACACACATGGAACAACAAGAGATCAGGCTTCTCTAACATATCCGAAGCGCTAGATAGGTTCTTCTTCAAAGGGGACCTAACCTCATTCAAAACCAAGATTAAAGCCTCTATTATGCCATGGTCAGGTTCCGATCACTTTCCAGTAATGCTAGAACTGATGGGAGAACTGAGAACCTGTGGGAGACCATTCAAGTTTGAACTCATGTGGTTTAAACATGAGGATTTTTTTCCCAATATACAAAAATGGTGGACAGAATGTAATTTTTCAGGGTTCCAAAATGTTCTGCCTAAACTCAAAACTAAAAGAACTTAAGCATAAATTACTAGATTAGAACAAGGAAAGTTTTAAGAACATCTTCGAAGAAAAATTATGTATTGAAAAAGAACTGGAAAATATAAACTCAGAAGTAATTCAGCATGGGATGGATCAAACCTTATACGAGTCAGAGAAAAGGCTCCTAGGCGAGTATGAGGATACTCTAGCCAAGGAAGAAATCTTCTAGAAACAAAAATCCAGAGAAGTTTGGTTGAAGGATGGAGATAAAAATGCTAAGTTTTTTCATAATAGTGTTAAGGAGAGGAGAGCCAAAAATAGCATTTCACAAATCACTAATAAGGAAAACTAGATTATCATAGACCAAAAGATGATTGCGGAAGATGCAACCCAATACTTTAGAAACTTGTTGAATAATTGGGAATGCTCGGATCTTCCACACAATCGGGATTTAATTAAAAACATACCCAAAATACTAACAGAAGAGGATAATAAGATGCTCAATGCTAAAATCACCAAGGGAGAAGTAAAATAGTCTCTATCTCAATTTTTAGGGGACAAGGCCCCTAGACCAGATGGATACCCTACTGGCTTTTATCAGAAATGCTGGCATATTATAGGTGACGAAGTGTCAGATGCCTTAGAAGCAGCCAGAAATGCAGGTAATTTTCCGAAGGAGATAAACAACACATTCTTAGCACTTATACCAAAAAAAGAAAATCCCTCAAAATGGGAAGAATTCAGACCCATATCCTTATGCAACATGACATATAAATTACTAACTAAAATCATGGCTAATAGACTTAAAAAGGTAATACCAGCTATCATTTCTAAAGAACAAACAGGGTTTGTTCCTAATAGATCAATCCTGGATGGGATAATTATTGTACAAGAGGTTATTCATTCCATACAAAATAAAAAACAACCAAATATGTTAATAAAACTTGATATCATGAAAGCATATGATAAAGTAGATTGGTACTTCATGTGTAGCTGTATGAAAGCCTTCGATTTTAATAGACAATGGATTAATTGGGTATATAGATGTATTTCAAGCCCCAGCTATTCGGTTTTGATAAATGGAAAACTTGAAGGATATTTTGAAGCAACAAGAGGCTTAAGACAGGGAGATCCGCTCTCTCCCTTCCTATTTATTATAATGTTCAAAGCCTTAGGTAGAGCCTTCAATGCATCAAGAATAGGAGGTAGCCTGCAAGGTATTCAGATAACAACAGGGGTAGAACCCTATACACACCAACAATTTGCAGATGATACAATGATACTAGGAAAGGGCAATCTTCAAGAGGCTAAGGAAATCAAAAGAATCCTAACCACATATGGGAAAGCATTGGGAGAATTAGTAAATAACCAAAAATCAGAAATTTTTTTCTTCAATATGTCCGCACATGAGGAAAAGAAAATAGCTAGCTGGCTTGGGTATAGAATTGGACAATTACCATGCACATACTTAGGAATACCAATTGATAAAGGGACAAGATCCAGCAAGCTCCGGGATCACCTTATCGAGCGTATCAAGAAAAGACTCACGTCTTGGAAAGGCCTTTGGTTGATAGGGGCAAGTAGAATAACATTGATAAAATCAGTCCTATCGACACTACCCATTTATCTTCTATCTTGCATTCCAATATCAATAGGAGTTTATAAGAACATATCACAGATTATTAGAAATTTTTATTGGCAAGGAACAGAAGACAAAAATAAATTAAAACTGATATCCTGGGATAAAATTTGCAGAGACGTAAGCGATGGGGGCACTGGTATAAGGAACCTAATATGGCAAAACAAGGCCTTAGGGGCTAAATTAATCTGGAGAACATATATCTCCTCCGATGCCAAATGGGCTAGAATACTAAGAAATAAATATCTGGCAGGTGGCCATAAGGAGGCAATATTCAGGGAAAAACACTTGCAGAAGGGCTCAAGAATCTGGAATTTTATGAAAGATTATCGCCCCATCATAACAGATCATCTGGTTTGGGACATCCACAATGGGAAATTGGCATTATTTTGGGAAGACTCCTGGGGGGATCAACCTCCAATTGATGTATTGATGGATACATCCAACATAAAACATCAACTTAAAAACCTTTGGGGTAATTATGTAAAGGACTACATAATTCCTGACCCAAATTCAGCATTCAGATGGAAATGGAAAAACATGCTCCCATTTATGCCTGAAATCAAATTCCAAGAAATACAAAAGATACTTAATCATCAAATGATTTCATTCAGAGAAGGGGATGATACCTTAGTATGGGCAAAATCCAAAGATGGGCACTATAACTGTAGAGATGGCTTCAGGAGCATATATAAAAAGGCAAAAGTCTCCAAGGATCACATCCCAGTCGAACTATGCTGGAATAAATTATGTCTCCCAAAAGCAGGCTTCTTTGCCTGGGTGACAATTCAAAGGAAAGTACTTACTGTCGATCAATTCAGACATAAAGGATATGAAGGACCATCAATTTGCCTATTATGTAAGGAAGATGAAGAAACAAGTGACCATATTTTCATGACATGCAAATATACCCAGAAATGCTGGTACTGGTTAATGGCATAGCTAGGATGGTCAGGGGCTATTAGCTCCTCCCTGATAGAATGGTGTTCACACTGGCCAATTATTAAGAAAAAAAGTATATTCCATAATTTATGGATCTGTAGCCCATCCATAGTAATATGGGAAATATGGAAGGAAAGAAATAGAAGAATATTTCAAGAAAAGGAAATGCAACTAGAAAAACTCTTAATTAAAATAGAAGTGGCTATAACTGAAACCTCCAATAATAGGAATATGAACATCCCATTACATGGAAAGTCTTTCATAGAGTGGGACAAATTTATTAGAAAGAAATGGAGCGGAATAAAAATCCCTCCTTTTTTTGGAAAAATGGGAACAAACAAAGAAGAAATAAGGAAATCATGCAAATGGCAACCACCAAAGCATGGATGGCTCAAATTAAATTTTGATGGAGCATCTAGAGGGAACCCTGGTACTGTAGGGGTAGGATGTATAATACATTCTGACATAGGGAGGTGTATTGGATCTAAATCCATTCACTTAGGACAAACCACCAATAACACTGCTGAATTACTAAGCCTCATAGAAGGATTGAAGATGTGCAAAGAACTAAGGATAAGTAAATTAGAAATTGAGGGCAACTCAGCATTAATAATAAATGCAATTAGGACTAAAGGAATGTCGAATTGGAAACTCAAAGGTTTGCTTGATAAAGCATTAGAATTACTCAATTATTTCATAGACTTCACTATCAATCACACATACAGAGAAGCAAACCTGGCTGCTGACGCTCTAGCCAATTTAGGGGCAGACGGGATAACTAGGACAACAATTAATATACCAGACTCCACTGTCTAGTAACAAGATGGTAAATAAACCTTATGTATATACATATATTTTATATATGTATATATATGTATATGAATATATTTATATTTATATATATATGTATCTATATGTATATATACATATATATATGCATACATTTGTATATTTATGAATCTATATGTATATATATATATACATATAGATTCATATTTATACAATGTATATTTTTATTTTTTGATCTTTTATATAGACTTTTTATATTCGTATATACCTATATACATACAATTATACCCATCCGACCCATCCTTTATATATACATATGTATATATATATGCATATAGATAGATATATATATAGATACATATGTATATATTTATCATAATCATATATATCTAGATATATATATCTGTATATACCTTTACACATACAAATATATATATAGATAGATATATGCTTGCATAATCATTTGAGTATACATATGTTGTTATATATTCGAATACTTATAGAAATGCATATATATACATTTGTCATTCTCTAGTAGAAATTATGACTAATGAGCGATAGTGATCCAGCCTGGCCAAATTCATGGAAATCGACACGGATGATTCTTGAAAGGCTCGATCCTTTATACAGATTTAATAGCATAATTATGAGGGAAGCTTATGCATTAGCTCCGATGATTGCGATTTCCAATACCATTATTGAATCATGTGAAGGATAGGACTGATATGACCCCTGAAGCATGTCGTCTCAAATGAATCAATTAATGATAAATTAAACCTGATCTCAGCCTATGGAACATCTGATAGTCATTAAAGAAAATTACGATATCAAGAGTTTTTTAGATATGACCTAGATCTTCACTACTAACAAAAATTAACTTGAATTATTAATAACTGAAATAGCACGATAACACATGTTGTCATTCTGAATAATGATGACAACCGGATACCTAGTTTGCTTCACGTTTATATTGAAACATAACTCCATACCCCTCAAATTCAAATTGGAAAATGGATACAATCATCAGACTCAGAAGTGATAAGAGGCAAAAGGCCTTTTGCAGGGAAATATCTAAAAAATACCTAAATGAGATTATCTTACTCCCACATGAAGTAGTCATTTATGCAGTAATGAAGGTGCTAGGAAAGGATTTCCTTCAGAATGAAGATAGAACCAGGGCAAACAGTGACATTGCTGCAATGTTCATTGGAGTAGCCATGCATTTCAACAACAACAGAGATAATATAAAGAATTTATGTAGGAACATCTTTATTCCATCCATTCTGGAAGAACTTGACAAGGTTCTGGTCAATATTGATGACAATCTCACAATCCCTTGGCCTAGACACTGTGACATTCTCATAAGAAATAACAGACCACCATCGAGGTTTCCAATCTTAACATTAGGGGAGGAAGACAACTTCGGAGCTCGACAAGAAGAGATCAGGTGAAGCATGGAATTTCTATGCTGCTTAATGCATGTGAAGACTCCAACAAAGGAGGACTGGTTTGAGAATTATCTGTTAGCAGAAAACATCACTGTATTTGCGGAACCTGTGGCCCCTGCTAATATGGGTTAAGGCTGAAACATATCTAAAAGACAATTATTATGTGAATAGGTATGCAGATATAGTCCTTAGTCAAGACTTAAATTAGAATAGACTAAATTGCAATACACTCTATCAACTCTACTACATTATATGGCTGTAATTTTGCTCGAAAGCTTACCTATTTCTCCATATATATAGACATACTCATAAGTAGCTTTAAAAGGACTTATGAGCAAGGGCTTATGAATGATATGTTTGTATTTGCTTTCTTCGAACAACTAACACTCCCTTTGAGATTTCCACGGGTGTAATGGCCCTTGGAAAAGGTAACATGAAGTTTAGGTTTGTAGGTTAAAATTTTAGAAGCGGCAAATGTAGCGTCGGTAGCACCAATGCTTCATCAACCAGGTAAATTGGGACACTGCAATCATGGTAAGATTTTGAAATGTTTTCGTGCATCTTTAGATTCAAATTCCAATCTAAAAGTGGCATAACTTCATTTATTGTAGCCTGGATAGTCTCTTACCTTGGTATAGCCACAACAATGGGATATCAAAATAAGAGATATTAGGGCTACAATAATTATCTGAAGAATAATTCAACAATTCTGCATTATGAAAATAGGCTTAAAGTTACTAGTCTGAGAGGATTGGTTTGCCTAAATATCCTGCACCTACTTTTGTTTTGTGTAGCCTGGGTCTGATCCTTCACGAAGGGCAAATCCAGGAGCATAAACAAAAGTTGGTAGTATTAAGACTATTTGGTGAAATCTTGCTCCAGCCTAACCGAAATCAGAATATACATGATGTTTTTATCAAAACCTTTATTTTGTGGTCAGGAAAGATTGGTTTCCAAAGGGAAATTGCATGTTAGGCAGAGTCTAACTTCATAGTCGAACTTTCATATGATATAAAAGATTGATTTACACTAACAGTTATGCCAAGTGTTTGAGCTATAACAATGCAAGATACCTGGGATGATCAAGGAGAAAGCATAAACAACCAAGGACCAACCTCTAGACTTAACTAATAGAAGCTAATGGATGATCAATTGTTTATCAGTGTTACAATTTGGGCTTGTAAGGGGAGAAAATAAAATACTCCCCACCTGAACACCCTAGCCCGGGGTGACAATGTATTAAATCTAAAATTAGTTATTTTGCTGAACTATGGTCCCGGGCAAGGTAGGAGGTTTTCTCGCCTCTAATCTTTCCTACTGGCCCCTGCATGAGTGGAGTAGTGTATATTTCTAAATGATTAATAAATTATTGGCCTTGGCCTTTTACCGAAAAAATAAAAAATATATCATACAAATATAGCTGATAGGTATATTTTTAGCATACCTATGGACTTAGCTGAGTTAGATAATATTTCTTTATTCTATTTTATTCGTTTTAATTTAGTATTATATATATGATGCATCTAAGAACAATTCATGAAAATTTAGATGTAAAGGTAATGGAATTTGGGATGCTAAATATTTTGATTTTAAAATAGTTTGGGATGATAAATATTTTGAATATTTATTTTAAAAGTATGAGTCTATAAATCATAGATTTTATTTAGTATTGTCTTAAAAATTAAAGTTTTAGGTTCAATGTGATTCAAGTATAGATTTCATTTTGTTTTGTGTTAAAAACCTATTGTCTGTCATACACATTAATTATCTTTTGACATGTAGTTCTAAAATTGTTTGTCATAGTTATCAAACATGCAAAACATTAACATCATTGGGCTAACTACATTGAAATTAATCTACTATGAGTGTCATGTGCATGAATAATCGATCTCATTCAACTTATTGTTAAAATTACCCCACCATTCAAAACCATATTAGCATAGTTTTATTTTGTACTTTAGAATTCTTATATCATATTAATTATAGCAATATGTCTCATATTCACTTCATCTCTCTATCCATCTTTTCATCCATCTCTATCTCTCATCTCTCTACATTTTTCTCTATATATAACTTCATATATATTTATCTTTCTACCTCTTCATCTCTCCCTCTTTCATTGTCTACCTCTATATATTTTTATTTATCCCTCTCCATCTTGCTCCGTCCCTCTCTTTATCAATCCCTCCTCTTATATCTCTCCACTTCACCTCTCTCCTCTCTATTTCTCTCCTTCCCTCTCCCTCCTCTATCTATTTATATCTGTTTCTATCTTTCTTAATAATCCTCTCTCACTAATATGCATTACACTCCTTGTTTCTTCCTCCCAACCCTATCTCTCTATGTCTGTCTCTCCCCAGTATATTTAACTACCAAAGTTCATTGGATTAATATCATACAAATACAGCTGATAGATATATTTTTAGCATACCTATGGACTTAGCTGAGTTAGATAATATTTCTTTATTCTATTTTATTGGTTTTAATTTAGTATTATATATATGATGCATCTAATAACAATTCGTGAAAATTTAGATGTAAAGGTAATTGAATTTGGGATGCTAAATATTTTGAATATTTATTTTAAAAGTCTGAGTCTATAAATCATCGATTTTATTTAGTATTGTCTTAAAAAATAATGTTTTAGGTTCAATGTGATTCATGTATAGATTTCATTTTGTTTTGTGTTAAAAACTTATTGTCTGTCATACACATTAATTATCTTTTGACATGTAGTTCTAAAATTGTTTGTCATAGTTATCAAACATGCAAAACATCAACATCATTGGGCTAACTACATTGAAATTCATCTACTATGAGTGTCATGTGCATGAATAATCGATCTCATTCAACTTATTGTGAAAATTACCCCACCATCCAAAACCATATTAGCATAGTTTTATTTTGTACTTTAGAATTCTTATATCATATTAATTATAGCAATATCTCTCATATTCACTTCATCTCTCGATCCATCTTTTCATCCATCTCTATCTCTCATCTCTCTACCTTTTTCTCTATATATAACTTCATATATATTTATCTTTCTACCTCTTCATCTCTCCCTCTCTCATTGTCTACCTCTTTATATTTTTATTTATCCCTCTCCCTCTTGCTCTCTCCCTCTCTTTATCACTCCCTCCTCTTATATCTCTCTACTTCACCTCTCTCCTCTCTATTTCTCTCCTTCCCTCTCCCTCCTCTATCTATTTATATCTGTTTCTATCATTCTTAATAATCCTCTCTCACTAATATGCATTACACTCCTTGTTTCTTCCTCCCGACCCTATCTCTCTATGTCTCTCTCTCTCTCTAGTATATATCATTATCTCTATGCCTCTCTGTCCTATTCACTCCATCCCTCTTTCTCTATATCTCTATCTCTTGGTATATATCTCTCTTTCGACCTCCCTCTCACTCCTCTCTCTATATATTTTTATTTATATCTCTCTACCTCTATCTCCCCAACTCTCTATCTCTTTCCATATTCCTATCTATCTCTCTACATCTCCCTCTATCTACATCACTCCCTCTTTTCTAATCTATCTATTGAACTATATCTCCTTATCCCCCTTTCTTTCTATCTTATGCACTCCATCTCTCCCTCCAACTCTTCTCTACATCTCTATCTTCAAATTATCTCTCCATTAATCTCTCTATCACTCTTCTCTCTATCTGTTTCTATCAATATTTTTTTCAATCTCCATCTCTCTTATCTCTTTCCATATCCCTCTCAATTTCTATATATTTCCTTTAATATATATCTCCCCCTCTCCTCTATATATTGAGATATATCTCCTATTCTACACCTCCTCTCTCCCTCTCTCCCTCTATACCAATCCATTTCCCTCCCCCCCTCAAATTTCTCTCCCTCCCTATCCCTTATCTATATCTCTATCTTTATCTATTTACCCCTCCATAAAGTCCTATATATCTATATTTATCCCTCTTTCTCTCTCCCTCTCTCACTGTCTCTATCTTTCTTTGTAGATTTCTATTTCTCTCTCTTTGCTTGTAACTCTATCTATCTATTTATCTCTTTACCTCTCTCCCCCTCTCTCTACATTTTATTATATCTCTATCACTCTATCTCTCTCTCTCTCTCTATATATATATATCACTCCGTCTCTCTCTTCCTTTGTATCTCTCTCTTCTTTTTTATCTATCAATCTCTATCTGCCTATCTCCACTCTATCTTTATATCTCCCATGTCTTTATATTTATCTACTTATTTCTCTCCCTCTATCTTCATCTCTATCAATATCTTCCTTTTTCATCTCTATCGCTAGATGTTACTCCCTCTATATCCATTAATATATGTCCCTCGCTATTCCTCTCCCTCTTCCTACACCTTTATAGATCTATATTTTTTTGTCTCTCTATGTATCTCTCTCCATATTCATTTTTCCACCTCTCTCTATCTCTATCTTATTATCTCTATATATTTTTATAGCCTTATCTACATATCTCTCTAGCCCTATATCTCTTCCTCTCTCTACCTATCTCTATGTATTACTTCATATCTCTATCTTTATATATTTTTATCTCTCTCACTTTCATTCTCTCCCTCCCTCTCCTCTCTATATATTTATCTCTTCCATCTTTATCTACCTCTCTCCTCTCTCTATCTCTCTTTACCTCTCCCTCCCATTCTTTCCATGTTCCTCTCCACCTCCAACATCAACTATTTCTTACTCTCTATCCATTTTCCCTATTTCTATCTTCTTATCCATATTTCTCACTTTATCTTCCACCATTTATCTCTCTATATTTCTATACATATCTCTTCATGTCTCCTCCTCTTTTGCTATGACTAACGTAGCATGAGCCTATTTGTAAGGTAGCATGATTATCTCTCCAATTTTGAGGTTATTAGTTATGTTTGGATCCTTGTAAATGGGTGAGTATCTGATTTGAATCTATCACTTGTCTATTAAGACCTTTGTTGCACAAACATCATTTTTTTAAAGATGTACCAATTGACCTCATGTATTGTATAAATGTATGCAACTAATAGAACAAAAAAATTCCTAGCCAACCTTCCATGCCTATTTGGCATTCCCATTGTACAGTAACATGTGATTACTAGTAGTAATTAAAAAAATAAAAGAGGGAACAAGTTTGCTTGCCATTATGTTTGAGATTATCTATCAATTGAGGGTTTTAGTAATGGTGATTATGCTGCAATAGACTTGAAATATTTCTCAATTGAAGGGAATAAGGCATTTTAGTGGATGGAAAGGCATGAATTTCTTATAGGTAAGTGAAAAAGTCTTAGAGGATTGGGGCTTTTGCAGTACTTTTAAAGTTTATTTAGTATGGTTGTGCTAATTTGTAGGTGAGTTTGGGCAAAATTTGGTGTAGGTTTAAGAATGAATTGTTTAGAACATGGATATTTGGTTGATATCTTAAATTGTCTCGGGTTGTCTTTTTCATTTTACTCAACAATCGGATTAATTTAGCAAAGATTCATATGATTATCTTTTAGAATTAAATTTAAGCATTATGCTCTTCTATTCTTTTTTTATCTTAGTTTCTTTTACTTATAAATATTTGTGAATTTGGCAAAATAACATGTAAAATTTTAACTTTGATGTTATTTTTGGTTGAATTAGTTTAATTTGTAGAAAGAGATTTTAATTTGCCTCAGCTTCATGTAATTAGCCTTTATTACGACATAATACAAATAATTTTTGTTTTGCTTGATTTTCTCTTCAACAAACCAAGAAAAAACAAGGTACATTAAAGTAAATATCCATGAATGGATTTTTGAAGGGAACATATAATGCATTATTTTGTGGCTTCTTTTTATATTAACATGAAAATATTCAAACTTGAGCAAAATATGTGTGAAACATAGTATTTGTTGATTTTTGGAAGCCACTCTAGCCATCGTCTCATCTACTTTGTTACAAGTGGTGCAAATTTATTTAAAAGTAGTTTAGAATGTTTTTTATTTTCAAATTTGATACTTCTTTGTTCAACTTTTAAAGTAGCCTACTAGGGTTTCATGCATATTGCTATAGTTTCATGTAAAAATCACCACAAAAGGCACTTTCTATTGGATTTGAAAGTCCATTTATTCAACTTAATTTTATATAGAAATAGCCAACAATACAACACTAATTTGGTGTAATTGATTAAAACATATTTTAAAATGGTTTTAATGGGAAGTATATCTCTTGAATTTATTTTTATTCTTTCTAGTAACTAGGTAAGCTTATAATATTTTCTTCTAGATTCATACTAGGACTGCTTAGATTTTTTATTAACTGAGGAAAAGTTGAAGGCTTTGTGGGGAAGTATATTTTGTTGCATAGTTAACAACAGGGTTTGAATTTGATATAGATGGAGCAATTCTTGGAATTGATCTTTTTTGTTCACTAGCTTATGCTTATGATTTTACTCTCTTACATTTTACAAGTACAAGGCAAACTAGTAGCAACTACAATATAGTCTTTTCTAGACAAACATTGAAATGTGACACAATATGATTTTGTAAGAAATAAAATCATTATTTTAAAAAGTAAAATAAAATGAAAGTTTTTTGTTGAAACAATTGTAGCCATTTACATAATATGTATTTTCAGGAAATAGAACCATTATTCTAAAAGTAGAGTTAAATGAAACTTTTTTGTACAGATAATTGTAGCCATTTGAGTTGCATTTCCAACAATCTATGGATGACGTCTTATTTTCAAGTAATTATAGTTTAGTTACCACCTTAATTCTATTATATCATGTTTGTGTATGAATTTCAAAATTTAATTATTTTTTTCTAGTAATTTTTCTATAATATTTGTTGGTTGGTTCAATAATGACTCTTTGATGAATATTTGCATCCCTCCATTGTTATATAGATATAATGGAGCCCAAATAAGTACAATGATTCTAGAATAAGCCTTATCTTTCCACTAGTTTCTAAATATTCTTAATATTATTTCTAATTATTTTGTAGTTTCAAAAATTACTCCTGTCATTTTATTAAGAAGTCTATCCCAAAGTTTTGCACCTTCCAATTGTGGCCCTCCCTATTTATGACACTTCTATTTCCCAGGTCTGTCCACATATCTATTATTTAAATTTCAAGTAACATAGGATTACGATGTCTATGCAGAATTTGTCGTGAGTTTAACCTTAGAATGTTTGGAGATAATATTAGCTATATAACTAGAGAAGTTAGAAAAGAAGCACTAGGATCAAACGAAACATGATGATAAAAATGTTGGCAATCTATCTAACTAAAAAATAACATTATTACCGAGGATTTGGAAGTGTAGAAAGGTAATATTGGATTTAATAAAATGAATTTTCAAGACAATACAACTTTAGCTTTGGAATGACATAGTAGATGGGTGCTCTGTCTTTGGCTCAGAACTTTTACCTGCTTGTCATCCTCCAAAATCTTTTTTTCTCTAGGAGGGCCTAGTTGGTATTAGGTATAATATACTATTATTGAATGACTAAGGAGGACCCACAAACTACAAAAATATATAGTTAGAAATCAAATCCAAATTATGTTCAGTAACTTTCACGCCCCAGGAGCACCATTGATGTTTAATGAAGTTTCTACAACTATTTGAGAATTGTATTCCACATTGGAAATTGTAGAACCAATTGTGTTTACCTTTCAAGATTTTACAACTCTATTAGCTAGGTTGAAGATTTTAGGAACCTTTTTTCTAAAAAATAGCTAATTGTTCACACTTAAAGATGATAGTCCTTACAATAGACGCAAAAAAATTAGCAAGATAGAGATGTGGTAGGGTAACTGATCCGGAGGATAAAATAAATTATCTCCAATACTCCATAAAGAAACACATGGCACCTCAGGAGGAAAATGGTTTAGCAAAAGATATGTTATGAGATTCCAACTCATAACCTCGCTCAACAAACCCACTGCTTTCACCGCTAGACCATTCATTTACATTTAATATTTTATAGAGAGAAGTTGGTTTTACTGTATAACCAACCGTGCAAAGATAGAATGGAGGCCGACAGGGGTGGAACCCTTGAATACCAGTCTCCCAAAATGAATGGAACCATTGTGCTATATATAGCACTTGATTTATAAGCGGCCCATATTAAATTTAAACAATGTGAATCCCGCCAATCCCTATTTTAAAGGGGATATTGGCTAAATAAACCCCCTAATTACTAATGGTGCCAAATTCATATGAATGTAAAGGGGATATACATGGGAAATAATTTGTTGTAAAGGGTTATTTATGGGGGTTGGTGGTTTTAGTCTATTTTAGACTTATTTTATGTATAAAAGGGGGTAGGAGGCCTTTTTGAGGTATCCAGGGCATGGGAAGGAGATGCTATGTTGAAGAGTTTGTTGTTATTCCTGCATGTTGGAGGTTAAATACTGATGTGCTTGAAGGGAATAGTTTTTGTAAACATTTGTAATTGATTTCTTGGAGTAATCGGATTGGTCCCCCTATTGGTGCAGGACCCGGAGACGTAGTCCATCTGGATGAACTTCGTTATTAATTGTGTTTGCTCTTCTATCTATTTTTCTCTCTCTTCTTTCTATCATCATATTTAATATGCTTTGTTTATTTAAGCATTTTAATCATGTTAATTCACTTATGTATGCTTTGAATTAACTTATGTAATTGCTATAAGCATTCTTATGCAATAGTCATAGATCCTAATCAGATCAAGTTTGGTATCAGAGCTTTGTTTGACTAGTATTGCATAATTGAATGCTAACTAGATCTAGGATTCAACGAGGTGAAGGCAAGCTTGAAGAATATAATCCTGAGATTGGAAAATGAAGAACTAATCCACCAACACAGATGGAAGAAAAAGATAGTGGAAAAGGTTCCAAAGACAAGAGTATTCAGAAGACTCTTCAGAATTTGGAAACCATTGTACAAGTTTTAGTACAAGAGAGAGAGGACAAGATGTGAAGATGTGCAGCTCATGAGAACAAAGGAAAAATACCAAGAGGTGACCATGAGCCTCCAAAAACACCCCCATCTCCATCTTCTCCTTCTTCCTCATCTTCTCCCTCTTCTACTCATTCTGAGTCTTCTTCTCTTTTCAAGAGTTCACATACGCCTAGGATTAAATTGGATGTAAAACTTGATCTACCAAAGTATTATGGGGAATTAAATGCTGAAAAATTAGATGATTGGATTCAACAAGTTGAAGTCTATTGTAGAGTCCAAAACCTCTTAGATGATGCCGATAGGATCTAGTTAGCTACTCTTCGGTTAGGAGGTACAACTCTAACCTGGTGGGAGAGTAGAATTCAGGATGGGTCTTCACAACATGGTAAAATCAATTTAACTTGGTCAGACTTTGTTAATGCTCTCAAGAAGCAATTATATCCCCTAGGCCATATGCAACAGTTAATGATGAACTGGCAACTTTTTAGGCAAGGGAAAGGTCAGTCTGTCCAAGATTACACCCATGAATTCAAAAAGAAGGATATTGCATTAAATGTTCCATTGTATACCCAGGACATGTTGCTTAAGTATATAGGTGGTCTTCAATCTTATCTAAGACATTCAATTTTTGTCTTGAATCCTAGTAACTTAGATGAAGTATGTGTTCAAGCCACACACCTAGAGTTAAGAGGTAAGGGTTCTTTTATTGATAAGTCTGATAAGAAGACATCTAAGTCTAAGAAAAAATCCCAAAACAAAGGGAAGGGGAAAAAGATAGCTACAGTGAAGAAAGAGGGTGAAAAACCCACATGCTCACATTGCAAGAAAGAAGGGCATGATGATTCTAGGTGCTGGAAGCTACACCCTGAAAAGAGGCCAAAGAGATATGGTGGAAACAAAGACAAACAAAAGACTGCTGCTATAGTTCAACAAGATCTTGGATCTGACTCTGGCGATGAGACAAAGATCATTGCTGCTGGAATCCAAGGTAAAGAAAAAGGTAGATCTCTCTCATCAGCTACAAGTTCTTCTAATATAAGTGCAAGTACAAGTAAAGATTCCACTCCTAAGAATGATAAGCAAAGGAATGAATTATTTCATATTCGGGTTGTTATCAAACATACTAAAGTTGATACATTATTTGATATGGCTTCTCAAGTTAACTTGATATCTGAAGAAATTGTTAAAAATCTTAACTTGACTACAATACCTCATCCGAAACCATACCCTCTGGGATGGGTTTGCAATGATGCACAATTGCAAGTAACTAAACAATGTAAGATAAGATTTGCTATCACTGCAAACTTTGTAGATGAGGTAGAAGCTGATGTAGTCCCTTTAGATATCTGTAGTCTTGTACTTGGGAGTCCCTATTTGTATGATCGACATGCTATCTTCTATAGAGGGGAGAACAAATACCATCTTTTTAAAGATAAGGTTGAATACATTGTATGGGCACATAAGGTAAAGAGTAATCTTGCACTAGTTAATGCTGGTGAAATGAAAAGGTTGGTCAATTCTAGTAAGAACTTTGTATTAATGCTTGTAAAAGCCAAAGAGGAAGAAACATTTGAGGCATTCAAAGGATGTGATCCTAAACATAAGGCTAAAATGGTCAAAGTTGTTTCCACTTACGATGACTTGTTTCAGGAACCAAAAGATTGCCTTCTAAGAGAGAGATACAACATGAGATCCAATTGCAGCAAGATGTGCCACTTCCAAACATTGGCATGTACCGGTTGTCAGTCTTGCAAAATGAAGAGATCAAAAGGCAGGTTCAAGAGTTGGTTGAGAGACGAGTTATTCATCCTAGTACTTCTCCTTGTGGTTCTCCTATTGTTTTGGTTCCAAAGAAAGATGGGACTTGGAGAATGTGCATCGACTACAGGGCTCTGAACAAGATAACGGTAAAGAACAGGTACCCTCTTCCTAGAATTGATGATTTACTTGATCAGTTGAAACATGCAATTTACTTCACTAAGTTAGACTTGCATAGTGGATATCATCAGATACAAATTGCAGAAAAAAGATATTTGGAAAACTGCTTTTAAGACTAAACAAGGACTTTACGAGTGGTTGGTTATGCCCTTCGAGCTTTGTAATGCACTAGCTACATTCATGAGAGTCATGAATGATGTCTTTCATCCTTTTATTGATGATTTTGTCATAGTCTACCTAGATGATATTCTTGTATTTAGCAAGTCTTGGGAAGATCATGTAACTAATGTTAAAAAAATCCTTGATGTATTAAGGAAAGAAAAACTTTTTGTAAAGATGTCTAAATGTGAGTATGCTAAGAAATCCTTAGTGTACCTAGGCTATGTTGTAGGGAATTGTTAACTAAAAGTAGACCCTGTGAAGGTAGATTGTATTGTAAAATGGCCTAAGCCAAGTACAGTCATAGAAGTCAGGAATTTTTTAGGTGCAGTTCAGTACTGGAGGAAGTTCATTGCAAACTTCTCTTTTATTGCTTCATTATTGCATGCATTGACCAGTACGAAGGCAAATTTTCAGTGGGGAAGTCCGCAACAGAAGGCTTTTGACACTTTGAAGGAAAAGTTGAGCGCCGCACCAGTTCTGGCTTTACCAGATTTACATCAACCATTTGAGATCGAGACAGATGTGAGTGGGTTTTCCATGGAAGCTGTACTCATGCAAGGAGGTAAACCAGTCTGCTACCACTCTAAAACTTTTTCAGTAGTAGTAAGTAACTATTCCACTTATGATAAGGAACTTTATGCTTTAGTTCAGAGTGTTAAGAAATGGAAACACTAATTAATGGGCAAAGAAACTGTAATCCACACTGATCATTAGCCACTTTAGTATTTGCACTCACAATCTAAACTGCAACAAAGTAGGCATTTTAGGTGGATGGGTTTTCTTCAACAGTTTCATTTGGTGATTAAGTATAACAAAGGTGCCCATAAAAAAGTAGCAGATATGTTGTCTAGGCCTCCAGTTAAGAATGCTTTGATAATCCTTAAAACTAGTTCCATGGTTCATGAAAGTTTTCAAGAACAATATGCTAATGATGAGAACTTTAAGGATATATATGCAGTTTTAATCCAGGGAAAACATGTAGAAGAAAAAGATTACTATGTGTAGGATAACTTGCTATACCACTTGGGTAAATTATGTGTTCCTAAAGATGAACAGGCATAGGTGATTCAAGAAGCACATACCTCTTTGATTGCAAGACATTTCGGGGTAAGTAAGACATTGGTTCAATTGCAGAAGTATTGTTACTGGCCTCTTATGCAAGAAACTATTACAAAGTATATAAAGGGATGTGTAATCTATGCAACCAGTAAACCAAGTAACAGAAAATTGGGTTTGTATACACCATTACCTGTACCATCCCATCCATGGGAAAGTGTGTCTATGGACTTTGTGGGAGGTTTACCTATGTCTAGGAAGGGACATGATTATTTGTATGTTGTTGTTGATCAGTTCAGCAAAATGTGTATTCTAATGCCTTGTAAGAAACAGGTCACTGCTGAACTAACAACTCATATGTACTTCCAATTTGTATGGGTTCATTTTGGGTTACCTACTTCTATTGTATCAGATTGAGATTCTCGATTCTTAGGGGAATTTTGGACATCTTTGTGGGGACTCATGGACACCAAGCTAAACAAGAGTAGAGCCTTCCATCCACAGACTAACAGATAGACACAGGTAGTCAACAGGACATTTGTTCATCTACTTAGAGGTTACTGTAGCAAGCATCCTAAGTTGTGGGATGAGAATCTTTATTATGTGCATCATGCTTACAACCATGCAAGACATTCTTCTACAAAGAGGTCTCCTTTTGAGACTTGCTTCGGTTACTTGCCAAGAACACCGATGGACTTTGCCTTTGGAAAAGATGATGTTGAAAGATGGACGTCATGATGCAGAGAAAGCTTTGAAGTTCATTCAAAAAGTCCAAGCAGTTTATCAAGCGGTAGAAGCTCAGTTCAAAAAGAGCCAAGCCAAATACAAGGCTCGACATGACAAGCATCGCATAGATCATCATTTTCAGGTTGGTGACCATGTTTGGTTACATATCAGTAAGGAAAGGATGCAAGGTGA
Organism: Cryptomeria japonica; assembly: GCF_030272615.1. NCBI lineage: Eukaryota > Viridiplantae > Streptophyta > Pinopsida > Cupressales > Cupressaceae > Cryptomeria > Cryptomeria japonica. Next base: position 329,718,602 of record NC_081411.1, on the reverse strand, counting down.
AGGTAAGAAGCTTAAGCCTATCAGATATGGTCCCTTTGAGATCTTGGAGAAGATCGGTACCAATGCTTTCTGCCTTAATCTTCCTCCATATATGTAAATTTACTCAGTTGTTAATGTAGAGAATCTGAAATTATATTAGCCTCCAATGATACTAGATGAAGAGGCTAATGTTTAGATTCCTTTTGTCAATGACCTAGCACCTGAGTATCTGAACGTGTTGCAAGAGGATGTCATCCAGGACAAAAACATCAGATCTTCAAAAAGAGGAAGTGTTGAATACCTTAAAGTGCGACGTAAAGGGATGCACCCTGGTAAAGCAAGATGGATGGAGATTGGTAAAGTGAGGGAACTTTACCCTTACCTACTTTCTGAGTAGTCAAACTTTCGGAGGTCCGAAAGCTCTTTAGTGGGGAGGCTTGATCCGAAGGATAAAATAAATTATCTCCAATACTCTAGAAATAAATACATGGCACCTCAGGAGGAAAACGGTTTAGAAAACGATATGTTATGAGATTTGAACTCATAACCTCCCTCAACAAACCCACCACTTTCACCACTAGACCATTCATTCACATTTACTATTTTATAGAGAGAAGTTGGTTTTACAGTATAACCAACTATGCAAAGATAGAATGGAGGCTGACAGGGGTGGAACCCTTGACTATCGGTCTCCCAAAATGAATGGAAACCATTGTGCTATAGATAGCACTTGATTTATAAGTGGCCCATATTAAATTTAGACAATGCGAATCCCGCCAATCCCTATTTTAAAGGGGATATTGGTTAAATGAACCCCCTAATTACTAATGGTGCCAAATTCATAAGAATGTAAAGGGGATATACACGGGAAATAATTTGCTGTAAAGGATTATTTATGGGGGTTGGTGGTTTTAGTCTATTTTAGACTTATTTATTGTATAAAAGGGGGTAGTAGGCCTTTTTGAGGTATCCAGGTGATGGGAAGGAGATGCTATGTTGAAGAGTTTGTTGTTATCCCTGCATGTTGGAGGTTAAATATTGATGTTCTTGAAGGGAATAGTTTTTGTAAACATTTGTAATTGATTTCTTGGAGTAATCGGATTGGTCCCCCTATTGGAGTAGGACCCCGAGACGTAGTCCATCTAGACGAACATCGTTATCAATTGTGTTTGCTCTTCTATCTATATTTCTCTCTTTTCTTTCTATCATCATCTTTAATATGCTTTGTTCATTTAAGCATTTTAATCATGTTAATTCGCTTATGTATGCTTTGAATTAACTTATGTAATTGCTATAACCATTCTTATGCAATAGTCATAGATCCTAATCAGATCAGTAACCCATAGATAAAAAATGAAAAATAGATAATGTTTTACAATACTTTGAAATGTGTAATTTATTCAACTAGCAAATTATAATTATCATGCCATCAAAAAAGTTATGGTGCAAGGGTAATAGGCGATACTCCTAAGAGCACAAATAGATTCAAATCTCTCCTCATTGCAATAAGGAAGCCCATGAATCTAGTGAACACGTAGTGAGGTTGTTATGTAACACTTCTAGAGTGCAATCTATAGCGAATCAAATTCGCCCTGGTCCTCCTGACAGACAACATTTTCAGCATTTTTGACAGCTTTTCTAGAGTGCAAAACAACAGTTTTCCGAGCAGTTTCAGGGGCAGAATCAGGACAGTGGCGCCCGCGCCCCTGTCCCGAACATTTTCAGTCAGATTTTAACTCCGGGTACGCATTTGCATTCTTGTCTTGTCCTTGTGTTTACAGCTTTCCATCATTTAAGTTCAATTCTGTAATCTTGTTATTAGTTCATACTTGCACTTTGGGGTTAGGGATTGAACATGCCCTAATCTCACTTTCAACCACACACTTGTGGAATACGAAAGAGCCTAGAGGTATCACACAATTGGCTACTTCTTCTTGTGGAAGAGAGAGCCACGGGCTACCTATTAGGATTTCTATTCCTTTGTTGTAATTGAAAGATGAAATGATGCATGTTCAATCCCTAACCCCAAAGTGCAAGTATGAACTAATAACAAGATTACAGAATTGAACTTAAATGATGGAAAGCTGTAAACACAAGGACAAGACAAGAATGCAAATGCGTACCTGAAGTTAAAATCTGACTGAAAATGTTCGGGACAGGGGCGTGGGCGCCACTGTCCTGATTCTGCCCTGAAACTGCTCCGAAAACTGCTGTTTTGCACTCTGGAAAAGCTATCAAAAATGCTGAAAATGCTGTCTGTCAAGAGGACCAGGGTGCCCAGCACCCCTGTCCCAGGGACCAGGGCACCCAATGCCCTTGTCCTAGTAGGACCAGGGCGCCCCACGCCCCTATCCTGGTCTTTTGCTTTGAGATTTGGTGTGTTGGTTGGTCTCCATCTGCTTCTTCCGAATCTGTAACTTGCGGCGTCGTCCAAGTCCTGAAACCTGCACTTATATCTGAAAAGGTGTTTGGGCGGCTATATAGGGTTTTGCCTTAGTCAAACCCCCGCTTCGGTGATTTCCACCTCCACGAATAGCCAAGTTGTATTGTAAAATGTATTGTGTGTGCAGACATAGTGTGTGTGCAAGGTCCTTAAATGCAAGAAAGCAAACTAGAGCAACCTAGAAAGTAAACCCTAATTGCTTGTAAATGATAATGTAAATGCTCTAAATCAAGATGCAAAGTAATCTAAAGCATGAATAAAGGATATATTGAAGCTTATGCAAAGACATGAAAACAACATGAAATCATACCCAACCCTCAAGGGAGGAGTACAAGCCAATCTTCAGTTGGTAATCTCCTATTGTTCTTCAATGTCTTCCAAGCCCTAAATGGATGAATGAAATTGATAAATTCTTGATAGAAGGATGTTGAATGTTGTTGAAGTCTTGAAAGATCTGCTCTTTCGCTGCATAGAAGGTCCCTCAAAGCCAAAAATCGGATCCCTTCAAATGAAGAAAGAGAGCTCTTATATATGAAACCCTAGGTCTTAATTCCAACTTTAGGCCGACCTAGAGATTGAATATCCTGCCAATTTCTTGGGATTAAGCTTTATTTTATGATTGGATCGTGTTCCTAAAATTTCGGGAAAAATGTCCGGGACCATGTGCACGCCGGGCGCCATGGTCTCGACAACTTTTCACCAAATTTTCAGGGCTATCGGATATGATGATTTTAGAGCGAATCCCAAAGTTACAGCTGATTTCGAGATGTTTTGACCCCTGAAATCAAGCCCCCAAGTTCAAAATAGGACCTAATTAGGGTTTTTGATTAAATGATGTATTGGAAGAATAAAATGAAAGGGGCACACTTTAATGAAAAGGGCCCAACTTTATGATATAGGAGATGATAAAATAGAACCTTAGACCTAATTAATTTGATTAATTAAGTGCTAAAGGGGAAATGCAATGCAAAATGCAAAATGCGCTAAGGCGGGTGCTAAACTAGGTGTGAAATTGTACCACCCTAGCAAGTGCGTACAATTTACGATGCTACATTTAGCCCCCACTTTAGTGGTCATATGAACACTACGTGCATATGCAAGCTAAAGTACAGAAAAGTAAACATTATTTGAAAAAGGATATATCCATAAGTCTGTCGAACGAAGCCCCCAGCGGTATCTGCAGTACACAGTTAGGAACCGCACCCTACAAAACACACGTTAGATCACAAAATCACCTAATGCTTACTAAGAAAGGTGATGAAAATTCGATGGTAGCTATATGCCCCCCCCTGTTTTGGCTTGCTAATTTTAGTGAGTTGAAACAGGGTATCATGTTTACCACTTCGAATTGTTAAAGAATATTGATGACAAATGCTCACAAGAAGATTTGATATGAGATCAAAAACTAATGGAGAATCATTTGGTAAGAAAGAGGACTAGATCTCAATTCCAACACAACAAAGAGTGTGAGGATTTGAGAGTTCTCTAACACAAGATGAAGGATGTAAATGGAAACAAAATGCAAAGAGAAGAAAAGAAAGGAGAAAAGCATGAATACACACATTGGTGATCCATGAGAAGAATAGTGAGAGAGAAAAACACGGACTTCTCGCCCCTAGATCTTGTCTAGGTGATCGATGTGAAAAAGGACATGGAAAACTAGCCCCTAGAGTCTGTCTAGGTGATCCATGTAAGGGAGGAGAGTGAGAAAGTCTAGCCTTATGCTGCTAGTTCCACTCAACCTCGTGCATGTGTGTGTAAGGGAGGTTAGAAGCACCTCATAAGAGTCTATGCCCGAGTATGCTACAACCTGTATATGTATAGTACAAAAGCGTGACATCTCGCTCTAAGAGTCTGTGCTCTGGTTCCAAGAATAATCACCTTGCATAAAAGAAAAATGGAGACATCTCACTCTAAGAGTCTGTGCTCTGGTTCTGAGAATGACCCATTGCTCAAAATGTGTAATGTTTATGTCATAAGCAAAGTAGAACAAGGATACCTACCTTCATCACAAAAGAAGATACCCCAAAAATGCAACAATGTCATAGATCCAAGCAAGAGAGTTTCGCACTCTTTAAGCAAGGATAAGATAGTTGGAAAGGGATATCTTGTAGTATGTGTAAAGGAGATCCTTAGAGGAGAAGAGATCTTTATACAAAAGACACCTATCCTTGAGAGGAATTGTCTTAGACAAATATAACATCTTCTAGAATAAGACAAAGAAGAGAATAAGAATGCAATACTTCCTTTTTTTTGCGAGGTGAAAGTGATTCTTAATGAAGGATGACGCTCCTTTTAACCCAATCGGGAGAGTGAATTCATTATGGATGTATTTTACCAAGTGCAAAAGAGGTTGTAGTCAAGTACTTACACCTCTTGTAAGAGAGAATCCTTGAACAAACAACAACAAATGCATACAAGGAATAACATCAAGTAATAAAGTTCACACCATCCACGAAATAGGAAAAAGTGGATCCTTAGATAAAAATAAGGAAAGATCATTGCCTTCCAAGGATAAGGTCAATGAGAAGGATTTACACAATCTTCTAGGGGGAGATTTAGACATAAGCAAAAGAAGAGATGTATGAAATCACTCTTGTCCCCATAGGAACAAGAAAATTAGGCTATTATGTTGCTTCAAAAATATGATTGCACTTGAAATTGTACCATCATGAATGACAATGAGCCCCCAGTAAATGAGCTACCAATGTCACATAATGATGAGCAACATAATAGCCATTAATGTTATTTAAAGACATGATAGACTAAATGAGGTATTTGAATATGACATGTTAAATGCTCAACTATAAGTGAGATCAAAAACATGTATAAAATGATAAAAATTGAAGAAGAAAAGTCACATGAAATCTTAGAAGAGGAATGAGTGTAATTTATTAGAGCCTTATCCCTAGAGGAAAGGACTTTATGATGAATAGGAGATAAAGATTCATAAGTGGATTTAGAAATTTGAGGGGATTCATAAAGAGATTTGTTCATTGCCAAGATTTCCTTATGAGGGGAATGAGAGTTGATAGAAGTAGAAGATGATTTAGTTGAAGTGAGATCATCATCACTACTAAATATAGCATTCACATTGAGAGATGGTCTTTTAGATGCTTTGGTACGTTTGCAGGGATTATAGCCGAGTCCAAAGGCATAATTGTGAAAATTAGTCTCTAGAGGAACTTTTATCCCTTGTTCATGAGTGCCACAACCATTTCCATGATACCCATGCTTAGCAAAAATGCGAAAACCATGACCATAACGATCAGCCATTTTAGGAAGAGAAGGTGGTTTTTCATAAGACAAAGAATCAAACTCTTCATAATTAGAGGTGTGAGGAGAAGAAGTTTGAGAAGCGGCCACAAAATTATTGCTCATAGGTTCAGGTAAGACTGATTGATCTCTAGTTTCTTCCTTCTTTTTAACTTTAAACTCTCTAGGAGGAACCCTATACTCACCTACAAAGGTGGGATTAAAGTCAAGAGATCCCCAATCATCTTCTGCGAGAACCTTCTCAGGATCAAAATCCTTTTTATGCGTATATTCAAGTCGAGAAGGATCTTCTTCAGGAGCTTCAGACTCATCCAAAGAATTTTGATTATCAGAGGGTAAGGATTCATCCATAGGTATCTTGTTCAAAGAGTCATTACTAGAAGAGGAAGGCTTAGATGTTTGCAAACAAGCTTGAAAATTAGTATCACCTATCAAGGTATATGTCTTATTGTTATAAATGAATTTAACTTGTCTATGCAATGTAGAGGGGACAGCTTGCATACCATGAATCCAAGGTCTCCCTAATAACAAGTTGTATGTTAGATTTCTGGACATAACATGGATAGGAGTAGGCAAAGTAACAGGTCCCACTGTGATGGGTAAGGTGATAATACCTAATGAAGACTTAGCCACATTATCAAAGCCTCGAATGGGATGAGAGTCAGGCTCAATAAGGGATGTATCCACATTCATCTTATGCAATAGATTAATACTACACACATTAAGGCCAGAGCCATTATCTACCAGTGTTCATCTTATAACAGTGTCATTTATGATAACCACAATCATCAAGGGATCATATTGATGTTGAATTTCACTAGTAGGCAACTCATCTTGAGTAAACACAATTTGAGCTTTAGGATTCATCACAGAGTTAACCAAAGACACTATATTACTAGATGTATTAGGTGGAGGAACATTCAAATCTTTCAAGGCATCTTGTAACATTCCATGATGAGCGGAAGAAGTTTGGATCAAATCCCAAAGGGATATCTTAGCAGGAGTAGTTTTAAGTTGTTCTATGAGATCATAGTCCTTACCAAGAACTTGTGAAATCCGTGGAGCTTGCGGAAGAATTGGTTGGGAAGGAGGAAGTGAAGTTGGGATAACTGGAGGAGGATTAGGTTGCCTATTGTTTCTAGTATTATAAGTATGGGCAACCGCATGATAACTCTCTCTAGTCAATTGCTTAGCATACTCATAAGGGCTCTTAGAGGAATAACCTTCTTGCACAGTAATAACAGGTTTCTTAAGAGTGCAAAAAGAATCATTAGCATAACCACCTTGAACCACTAAGATAGGCTTATTTAAAGGTTCAGAATTTTGAGAAGGACAAGCACCTTGGACAGTGAAGAGAGGTTTGTTAGGTGTTTCATTCACATGTATCAAATTGATTGAGGATGGTTTAGAGGAATGAACAAAAGTGTTGGAAGAATTATTGATAGTCTTCTCTTGCACTAAAATCTTATCACAGATTAGATCAATTTTAGGAGAGAGACAAGGGATAGGCATTGATGTTCTAGTAGGAAGGGTAATACTAGGAAAGGTCATATCATCCTCTATCAAAGGATCTACATGGGGAATAAACTCTCTAGGAGAAGGATCAACATTACTCTCTAAAGTCTCACTTTTGAGAGGGAGATCTTTGAAAGAGATGTTAACCATCTTGCTTTGAACTAGGGTTTCCTTATGAGTAGAACCAAGTTGAGGAGAGGGAGAATAATTGAGATTCAAGGAAGGGGAGAAACTATCAAGGGAGTTTCCAATCTTGATTTCATCCCCTTTGGCTAGGGGTAGAGAATAATCTATACCTTCTTCTAATGGTTCATCCCAAATAGTGAGGTTGTTGAAAGGAATGTTTGAAGTATTGTCAATTTCGGGAGAGGAGATAACATTGTTTATTAATTCCTCATCCTTAGGAGGGAGAGCATCAATAGATGTGTTAAACTCATCCTCTTTCCTCAAAATATGTTCAATATGATCTTTAGGGGAGAGAGAATTAAGGAAATTGCTTATTATTTCATCTTCTTTCTCTAAGGGATGCTTATGGGTAAGACCAACTTTAGGAGAAGGGTAAGAATTTATCATTAATTCATCATCTCTAGTGGGAATTTTGTTGGAAAAGGAAAGGCCATCACTAGGAAATGTAGGGATAATGTCATCTTCTTGCATAAAAGGATCCTCATGAAGGGAGTGTTTTTTAGGAGACACAAAGGCATCAAGGGCATCATTCAACAAAGCATGATCATATCTATTAAAAGGTTTATCTTTTGATTCAAAAGGAGATATCTCTTCATAGAGGGGATCATTGAAAACAACCATGTTACTAGATTTAGTGGAAGAGCTGATAGGAACGTACCCTTGAGAGGAATCATTCGACTTATCTTTCTCATCACAACGAAATGGCATAGTAACAATGTTTATGAGTTTTTGGTAAAATGAAGGTTTGGTATATTTAGGTTTCAAAAATTCATCTAAAGCTTCATCTAACTCATAATCATCACAAATATGAACATCTTGCAAATAAAAATCTGACATTTTGAAATTGCATAAAATTTAAACACACAATGCAAAGAAACACACTTTTTTTTTTTTTTTTTTTTCTTTTTAATGAAAATGAAATGAAAACACACTAAATCTAGATCTAGATCTAACAAATGCAATGCAAGAGGAAGCAATGATAGATTCACGTCGGGTTCACCAAAATGTGTGGGAGAAAAAGTGACACTAAGCAAACATGCCCTAATCTCACTTTCAACCACACACTTGTGGAATACGAAAGAGCCTAGAGGTATCACACAATTGGCTACTTCTTCTTGTGGAAGAGAGAGCCACGGGATACCTATTAGGATTTCTATTCCTTTGTTGTAATTGAAAGATGAAATGATGCAAGTTCAATCCCTAACCCCAAAGTGCAAGTATGAACTAATAACAAGATTACAAAATTGAACTTAAATGATGGAAAGCTGTAAACACAAGGACAAGACAAGAATGCAAATGCATACCCAGAGTTAAAATCTGACTGAAAATGTTCGGGTCAGGGGCGCGGGTGCCACTGTCCTGATTCTCCCCCTGAAACTACTCTGAAAACTGCTATTTTGCACTCTGGAAAAGCTGTCAAAAATGCTGAAAATGCTGTCTATCAGGAGGACCAGGGTACCCAGCGCCCTTGTCCCAGGGACCAAGGCACCCAGCGCCCTTGTCGTGGCAGGACCAGGGCGCCCCATGCCCCTGTCCTGGTCTTTTGCTTTGAGATTTGGTGTGTTGTTTGGTCTCCGTCTGCTTCTTCTGGATCTGTAAATTGCACGTCGTCCGAGTCCTGAAACCTGCACTTATATCTGAAAAGGTGTTTGGGCAGCTATATAGGGTTTTGCCTTAGTCAAACCCCCACTTTGGTGATTTCCACCTCCACGAATAGCCAAGTTGTATTGTAAAATGTATTGTGTGTGTAGACCTAGTGTGTGTGCAAGGTCCTTAAATGCAAGAAAGCAAACTAGAGCAACCTAGAAAGTAAACCCTAATTGCTTGTAAATGATAATGTAAATGCTCTAAATCAAGATGCAAAGTAATCGAAAGCATGAATAAAAGATATATTGAAGCTTATGCAAAGACATGAAAACAGCATGAAATCATACCCAACCCTCAAGGGAGGAGTACAAGCCAATCTTTAGTTGGTAATCTCCTATTGTTCTTCAATGTCTTCCAAGCCCTAAATGGATGAATGAAATTGATAAATGCTTGATAGAAGGATGTTGAATGTTGTTGAAGTCTTCAAAGATCTGCTCTTTCGCTGCATAGAAGGTCCCTCAAAGCCAAAAATCGGATCCCTTCAAATGAAGAAAGAGAGCTCTTATATATGAAACCCTAGGTCTTAATTCCAACTTTAGGCTGACCTAGAGATTGAATATCCTGCCTATTTCTTGGGGTTAAGCTTTATTTTATGATTGGATCGTGTTCCTAAAATTTCGGGAAAAATGTCCGGGACCATGTGCACGCCGGGCGCCATGGTCCCGACAACTTTTCACCAAATTTTCAGGGCCATCGGATATGATGATTTTAGAGCGAATCCCGAAGTTACAGCTGATTTCGAGATGTTTTGACCCCCGAAATCAAGCCCCCAAGTTCAAAATAGGACCTAATTAGGGTTTTTGATTAAATGATGTATTGGAAGAATAAAATGAAAGGGGCACACTTAATGAAAAGGGCCCAACTTTATGATATAGGAGATGATAAAATAGAACCTTAGACCTAATTAATTTGATTAATTAAGTGCTAAAGGGGAAATGCAATGCAAAATGCAAAATGCGCCAAGGCGGGTGCTAAACTAGTTGTGAAATTGTACCACCCTAGCAAGTGCATACAATTTACGACGCTACAATACCAACTATTGTTAATGATATAAAATAAAAAAATGTTCTATAATGAAAAAAAAAACAACAAAAAGGATCTGACTGTGTATAGATTCATAAAAAAAAAACTAAAAATCATTGAAACCATGGAAAGAAAATTACCATGTAATGCAAGTATAGCATTCACTTTTTAATATATGCATCAATCTTATTGTAGTTGACAAATACCTCTAATTTTTTGCATTAATGAAATCATGTTGATAATTTTAAGTTCATGTGTACTTTACACCTATGTCATAGAATTTTTTTGACCAATATTAAGTAAATTATTGAATAATAAGGGGTATATTTTATGGAATTTATATTATTTATTTCATTACTACATTTCACAATCTCACTTATTATAGGACCTCCGCATAGTGACTTGTTGTTGTTTATCTTGGAGCACATGTTTACTGCTAAAATATTTTTATTTAGATCTATTCTCATCAGAAACTCACTAGGATAAAAACCACACAATTATTTGTAACAACTTTTTTTTGGCATCATGCTCAATTTTCTTAATGTTTAGACTTTAGGTTTTCTCAATATTCAATGTGGTATGGCTAAAAAAGGATGTTACTGGCTACATATGTATGTTGGTGTAGAGTTGTTTCTATATGTATAGACTTGGAATTGTCCTTTCTAGTATCTAATATCTTATTCATTTCAATGCTATTATGCCTTTACTTCTTATTAACTATTATCAACCATCGAGCTAAAGGGCATTCATTTAATATGCTTACAAATATTGGAGTGGCTAGTAGTTTATGTGCACAAGGATTTCTTTCCCCATTAGATAGTGCTTATATTTTATCATTGCTTATCCAAATGCATACTTTTTATTGTACTCCTACCATTACCTATTGTTTGCAATTGCACACCAACTAGGCAATATGAAGCTTCATGTGAGTAAAACTGTTGGGACATTATAGATTTTATTCTCAACCATGGTTTATATCTATTATTTTGAAATAACTTTTAGAAATCAACTATACTAACGTGCCTATAAATACTTGTGCGTGAACTAGAGATAAGCGTAGATGAGAAATATCCACTTCTAGTGTTCTATTGCTACTTCAGCTAAGCCTGGTTAACAAATTTATTCTCCAACCTTTTCCCATATAGATGACCCTCTGCTCCAGCATTGTTACAAATCTCTAATTTTTAACAAATGGTAGGGACTCCAACTATATCATAGCTCTTGTTTTTAATGTTTACTCTTATGCTTATTATAATTTTTTTATTTGTGTATTTAATTTAAGTTAAATAAGATCATATATCTATTTTTTTATTAATTAAAACACATTTAATAATTCATTTTTATCCAATTGTAAATTTAATTTTTGCAAGTCAAGAAAAGTTTGATCATGTAGGAAAGTATTTTATCCTTGCATTCATAGGATTTATCTTTAAAATTAAAAAATAAGAATCAAGCATTTTTCTAATTGATAGCATGTTACGCTTTGGACCTATGATATCTATACAAATCTTAATGCACTAATATTATTTTTATGTACAAAATCCTCTTTCATTTGTTATAATAGGTAGAATAATAACACTCAATTTTCTAGATAACCCATGCACAACTATATAGAAGAAGACCAATGTTATTTATTTTGTTGCATGTCAACTTACATAAACTAGTAGCCTTTGATAAAATTATCTCTTCAAATATCTCCAATCATCTCAACGACACAATGACACATTGTTGAAGAGCTAGAGGTTGAGGAGAATGTTTCTAAGGACTCAGCTACCTCCAGGTCTATAGGGCTAGACTTGACTCCAGAAATACCCATTGGCAATGTTACGACCCCTTCTACAATCTAAATTGGCTCCTCTCTCCTCTACTTTTAACTCCCCATGGAAATTGGATTTACCAATCCTTGAAAAAAGGTCAATAAACTTTGTGATGCCTACAACAGACAAAAAGCCATAATCTATTGTCTCCTCAACCAAATCAACATGGTGAATAAGAAAATTAACAAGATTGAATTTGTCAATGAGGTAGACATCAAATTTTCTTGCTGTGTTATGGACGAAAAGGATCAAAAGGTCTCGGTGGAAGCTAATGAATCAATAGACAAACCAAAGAAATGGGAAGGATTGGAAGAGGAAATGAAGGATCTTAGCAAGAGGGTGGACCAGAAGAATGATAGGAGGGAGGAAAATAAGGTAATACAGGAGCTTTAGGACAACCAAGTGACCCTCAAAAGGATGAAGGAGGAGATGACGACCCTAAATAATGAAACGACAAGGAAAATCATTATTACTCTCTAGGCCATTCATGATGAAATTTAAAAAAGGCATGCTAAGAAGAATTTGTTGGTGTAACATCATAAAATGTTTAGTATGATTATTCAAGAAAATCAAACCATTTTAAAGACATTATCAAGAAAGATTTGAAATGAAAGCATAATGAGAGATAAACAACATAAAATAAAGTATACTCATGAAGCTCCCATTGCAAATAACTCATCCTTCTCCTCCTCGTCTCCATGAACTTTGCTAGCTCCAAAGTTTGAGTAATGGAGAGTGGGAGAGGGATGGAGTGAATTTGGAATGCTCTCAATTAGCATAACAACATATTATGGATGAGTGTATATGGATGAAATATGGATATGGATTTTGAAATCAAAATGAGATTATCATAATGTAATGATGGGTAGATAAAAGGAAAGAATAAGGATGTATGAAAAGTGGATGAATTGTGAGGAGAGGAAAATCCAATTTATAGATTGGTGGAGGCCAAAATGCAAGGTCGGGATTGATTTTGGGATGAAGGGTTGAGAAGGATTTGAGAGGGAGCACATGGATTGAGAGGAGAAGCTATGGGATTCAAGTGATATGCTGTAAAGGCATTTCTTATCTCCACACCTCTCAAGGTACATGGGGAAGAACTCCCAAGTACATTGCGAAAAGAAAAAGGAATTAAAAATTCCTTGGAGAAAGGGGGGAGGAATTAAAAATTCTAAAATAAGAGAATGTGTGGGAAGAGCAAATAGATAAAGGAATTTAAAATTCCTTGGGAAGAGAATGCATGGGGAGAATCAAAGAATTTGAATTTCTCTGAAAGGATCAAAGTGATTAGGGATGTGCAAATGATTAAGGGGATTGATTAGGTGGCTTAATGAGGGATTATAATGCAAGTGGGAAAGTTAGGAGGATGTGACATGAGGAGAGGGAATGAATGGATGGATTTAAAATTGAGGAATAATGGTAAGAATGATTTAGGAAGAATTAATCAAGTTAAGTGAGGATTAAGATAAGTGATTTGTAGGAATCACATGACTTAAGTTAATTAATTAGAATTAATTAACTAAGAGGAATTTAGAAGAATTAATGATTGAAATGACTTTAGAAGAATGGGGAATAACTAATTTTGTTAAATTAATTATGGTACTAGAGTGATAAAATTAATTGAGTTTGATTTAATTAATTTTAAGAGGAAAAGGACTCACAAAATTAAATTAATTAATTATGTTGAGGAACTTAAATTAATTAAATATGAATTTAATTAATTCTAGGTATCTACATTTTCCCCCTCTTTGATATAGCATCATGAAATGATGTTATATCAAAGAAAAATAAAACATAGTGAAAGGAAAGGATAATGACTAGTGACATGATCCCCCGGTCATAGGTGGTTTGAGGAAGGATGACGAGGAAGCCGTGATATGCCCCCTCAAAAGGACATGCAAGTTTTAGGAAGACAAGTGTGCTCTCAAAATGGATAGGAGGATGAAAGGGGAAAGGGGAAGGATAGGGAAGGTGAGTAAACTAAAGCCTCGGGGGAAAAATGAGATGGAATGAAACATGATATGATGGGACAAATGGAAGGTTGATGAGGGTGGGATTCTTATAATGCATGATGTGAAGAGAAATCCAAGGTTTATTATTGTACTTAATGTTATGCACCAAGGTATGAGGAACCAGGATGGCAATGTGCAAAGTACGTGATAAAAAAGGCCAACTACAAACATATGCCTTATGACACCATGATATGGAAGACCATGGTGACTTTGTGGCAATGGAATGCAGAGACCATGATAAATGCAATTAATGATAACACACACCAACAATAAGCAAGCATGCACAACAAACCAAAATTTTCCCCCCAGTCAAGATGAAAACCATTTGATTGATGAATTGATGATTGATTGATTGATTAAGAGGATAGGAATGTTAATGATAAGAACAATGCATACCCCATGGATTGGGAAGGATACAACCCATGATGATGATTGGATTAAAGATTGATTAATGGATTATCAACTGATTTGGATCAAGATGATGGATTGATTAAGGATAATGGGCTTGACTACAAGATTGGATTGCATGGATTAGGATTGATTGCATTTGATTGAACTGAGTTGGGATTTTTGAATTATAGAGATAAAGGAAGGATAAATGGATAGGATAAGACAGGAATATGATAAATGGATGGGATATGATGGTGGGAGAAGGATAAATGGATTGGATAGGCTTGGAGGAGGATAAATGGATGGGAACCAATGATAAGGGAGAATAAAGGTTGGGTAAAAGGATGGATGAATGGAGGGAGATATTTCTTTAATAGGAGATAGATGGATTGCATGTATAGATATGGATGACTAAATGATGGAGGGTAGGAATATGGAGACCCAAGGACTATATTGAAAAGGAGTGCAATTCCCCACACTAAAGTAGTGGAATTAAGGATGGAAGTATGGTGGATAAAGATGTATGAGATGGAAGGATAATGTGTAATGGATATGAATGGAGGAGGAATTAAGGCTTGCATTTCCAAAGCATGCATGGATATTATTTTTCCTCTATCTTGATCAAGATCAAAGGTATGAATGGAGGATGGATCTGGATAGGATGAGGGATATGAAATGGAGGATATGGATAGGATAGATGGATGATATGGAAAAGATAGTCAAGATCAAATATGGGTAAAGATGATGAACTTAGATAGGATGATGGATATTGGACGAAGGATAGATGGATTAGATAGCCAAGATCAATGATAGGAAAGGAGGATGGGCTTAGATAGGATTAAGATAAAGGATAAGGGAGATGGAAGATACGGTTGGTAGGATTGAATGGATGAAGCTTGCCCCCAAGTGTAGAGTGCAAGAAGATGGGGGCACTACACATGACACTTGTTTCAGGCATCTAGTTTCATGGATAGTATATATGCTATAATAGACCAAGAAGGATAAGAGATGCGAGATGAATTTGGATTGAATTGGTAAATGGGCTATAGGATGGGAGACATAGATAGGTGAAAGTTGGATAATTTTGAGGGATGTATGAGCTAGATGTGGATGATTGATATAGTGATCCATGAACTTTCATGAGCACTTTCTCATACAAAGCTTTGAAGTTTGGATGTGGATTTTGGGTAGCCATGTAACCTCAAAATGCTGAGAATAGAGGGATAAGTTGGGAGTGGATAAATTGATAAAAAAAAGTAATGAGATGATGTTAGATGAAGATGAGGACTAGGACTTAGCAACTTTAGAATGGATTGATGGATTGATTTGATTTGATTTGATTTCCTTGGATCGGGTTGAATTTGATTAGATTAGATTGGTCCTTGGGTTAAGACAAGATTGATTTGGATTCAAATGAAACCTTAGCCCTTGGATTAGGACTTAAGTGAGGCATGAAATTGATGATGTAGACTAAAAGGCAAGGTGACAACCAAGCTAGGTAAAATTCAGACTTTTGGATTAAGTCTTCTTCTACTTAGGGTGTAATTGCATGCCCAAGAAAAATAGGAAAAAAGGATCCAAATGATTAAAGCTTCTTCTACTTAGGGTGGACTTACATGCCTAAGAAAAATAGGGTAAAAGGATGCAAATGATTAAGCCCTCTTCTACTTAGGTTGGACTTACGTGCCTAAGAAAAATAGGGCAAAGGATCCAAATGATTAAGCCTTCTTCTACTTAGGGTGGACTTACGTGCCTAAGAAAATTAGGATGAAAGGATCCAATTGATTAAGCCTTCTTCTACTTAGGGTGGACTTATGTGCCTAAGAAAAATAGGGCAAAGGATCCAAATTATTAAGCCTTCTTCTACTTAGGGTGGACTTACGTGCCTAAGAAAAATAGGGCAAAGGATCCAAATGATTAAACCTTCTTCTACTCAGGGTGGACTTACGTGCCTAAGAAAAATAGGGAAAAAGGATTTATGGTTTTGATCAACCCAAATGATTAAGCAAAGGTACTTGGGAGAGATTCTTTCACAAGCACAAAAAGCCAATTGATGACTGATTAAAGATAAAGTTGTAAATCAAACTTTCACAAAGTGTTGACTTTGGATTAGGATTGATGATTGATCATTGGATTTAAAGGAATGTTGATTGATTAATTGATAGTTTTGGAGATTTGATTAGGTTGATGTGCTAAGTCCTCGAAGGTAAGAAGAAAATTATTATGAATTAATGGAAGGAAGAAGAAGGGGAAGGCTATTCGAGAATGGATTGATGATGGCATAAAGATATTTGGTCAAGGATTCATGATCGTTTAGATGGAGATGAGGGGATAGGGATTTGATAGTGACAAGGTAGAATTTGAAGGGTTTGATTAGATGTGGGAATATTGGACTTTTTTGACTTGGCAAGAGATATCAAACAATGAATACATATTGGCCATGATAACACTTTATGATGAGAATGAGAGGGATTGGGGGCTTAGATTAACCCAAAAAGATTTTATAGGTATAGCTCAATTAAAGACACTTGAAGACAACACAACTTAGGCTGGGAATTAGAAACCACTTTATAGGCCCCCCACATAAGCAATACCTCACTCAAGTGGACAAATAGATATTCTAGTAGCACTGGCTCTACTCCACAATATTCACTTCTGGGGCATACCAAATTATCTTACCCCAAAGATCCAAGAATCTATTACGTGGGGAATTTATGTCTCATCTTGACCGAATTCATGAGGAGTAACTTCGGGGTATGATCCACATTCCCTACACTATCAAATGTAGGATTTTAGCTACTAAAACTAGTATCTAGTGTAATTTCTGAGGGATCACCAATCCAATGATAGATTCCTGAATCAAACTACTTAAGGCTTTAACTGAGCTCACCATTGTAGTTGGGGCCTCCACATACATCAAATTCACTCAACACTTTAGCCACCTGACTAGTATATTTATATAGTGGCTCAAAAAACCCTCTTGAGATCGTGTCAGGAGAGTCAATATCCCCAATGTGTCCCAATTCGAACCACCCTTTTTAGGTGATGAAATCCCCAATAAAGAATAGCCCTCTCCATAACAAAAAAGAAATCGGGCATTGTCAATCACCTTTCTCATCACCCAAGGTCCATGAAGGCAAGGGAAGAGGATAATATATGTAATGGTGGGTCCATCCTACACATGTGCAAGCGCACCGAAGATGGAAAATAGTTGTTCATTTTAATCCTTCATCACAAAATGTGAGTTCATTTTAGAAACTTGAAAATGACAAGGTGATTTGTTCGTTTTATCCCAAGATTGCAAAATGTGTTGTTTGTTTTAGACCAAGATAGCAAGATGATTGTTCATTTTTAGACCAATATTGCAAAATTAGATTGTTCATTTGAGACCAAATTGTTGCGCAAAATGAGACAATGTGAATGTTCATTTTAACCCATATTGAAAAATGTGAATGACTATACTAGGATTGATCAATTTTCTCAATTAACATGTGTTAAGGAAAATTTGCAATTTTGGCACCTTCAACACCTGCAACAAATAATTTGTTAGAAAGACACTACTTAATGTTGTGTAGAAGATGTAAACCCAAAATTAGTCTCTAAAGTCAAATATTTATCAACATAACAAAATAACAAAAAACACTAATCCAATCACACTAACGAAAATCCCACTTAACTTTAAACTAACAAACAAAATATAATTTAAAATTAAATTAACAAAACTAAATTAAATCTAATATAAAAATTAAATTAAAACTAACTTAAGGATTAATTTTAAAAATCCAATTTTTAAAAAAAAATTTAAAAAAAAACAAAAAAACAAAAGAATCTCATTTATAAAAAACTATTTTAAGAAACTAAAGAAAAGGTTATGCACCTTTAAAAAAAAAAACTTATCTAAAAAAGAAATCTAAAAATACTTTACTCTTTTAGCCCTCCACGTGGGCTTTAAAACAGATTTCTATTTTTTTTGAAAAGAAACTTTCCAACAAATGATTTGCAGTATATGCTTAAAATGGTTTTGTTGTTAAAGGCTTTAAAAACTTTCAAGTAATGCAATGTGAAGGAGTTCCTACATTCAATGGCCTTTGCCAACAGTCTTTCTACCGTGGGAGATTTATATTTAATGATCATCGGTATACATCATGAACCAAATTTTATGCAGCAACAAATAGTATCACCAAATGGAATCAGTGAAAAGGCTTTAGAAACACAATAGCATATAATGGATTCAGAGAAACAACTTTACAAGTTGTCCTGCAAGTGCAAATGTCAGGTGTAAACCAGATTTGAGATAAAATGGAAAAAAAGATTTTAGAAATTTTTAAGCAAATGCATGTTGAAGGCGTAAAGCCCAACAGAATGGATGGTGGATGGCGTTAGATGCAGTTTTTAAAAAGTCTTTAGAATATGCAAACTACATGATTTTAAACCATGGGGCGTGCCAAATGTTACATCATAAAATGGTTACTATGATTAGTCAAGAAAATCAAAATATTCTAAAGACATTATCAAGAAATACTTGAAATGAAAAAATAATGAGAGATAAACAACATAAAATAAAGTATATTCATGAAGCTTCCATTGCAAAGAACTCTTCCTTATTCTCCTTGTCTCCACGAACTTTGCTAGTTCCAAAGTTTGACTAATGGAAAGTGGGAGAGAGATGGAGTGAATGTGGAATGCTCTCAACTAGCATAACAACATATTGTGGGTGAGTGTATATGGATAAATATGGATATGGATATTGAAATCAAAATGACAT
Organism: Cryptomeria japonica; assembly: GCF_030272615.1. Classification (NCBI taxonomy): domain Eukaryota; kingdom Viridiplantae; phylum Streptophyta; class Pinopsida; order Cupressales; family Cupressaceae; genus Cryptomeria; species Cryptomeria japonica. Next base: position 329,699,549 of record NC_081411.1, on the reverse strand, counting down.
TATAATACTATAATGATGAGTAGATAAAAGGACATCATAAGGATGTATAAAAAGTGGATGAATTATGAGGAGAGGAGACTCCAATTTATAGATTCGAGGAGGACAAAATGAAGGGCCAATATTGATTTTGGGATGAAGGGTTGAGGTGGATTTGAGAGGAAGCACGGAGATTGAGAGGACAAGGTGTGGCATTCAAGAGCTATGACATAAAGACATTTCTTATCTCCACACCTCTCAAGGTACATGGGAAGAGCTCCCAAGTACATTGGGAAGAGAAAAAAGAATTAAAAATTCCTTGGAGAAAGGGGAGAAGAATTAAAAATTCCAAAATAAGAGAATATGTAGGAAGACTAAATGGATAAAGGAATTAAAAATTCCTTGGGAAGAGGATGCATGGGGAGATTCAAAGAATTTGAATTTTTTTGAAAGGATCAAAGTGATTAGGGATGTGTAAATAATTAAGGGGATTCATCAGGTGGCTTGATGAGGGATTAGAATGCAAGTGGGAAAGTTAGGAGGATGTGACATGAGGAGAGAGAATGAGTGGATGAATTTAAAATTTAAGAATAATGCTTAGCATGGTTAAGGAAGAGTTAATTAAGTTAAGTGAGGATTAGGAGAAGTGATTTGTAGGAATCATATGACTTAATTTAATTAATTAGAATTAATTAACTAAGAGTAATTTAGAAGAATTGATGATTGGGATGACTTTAGAAGAATGGAGAATAATTAATTTTGATAAATTAATTATGGGATTATAGTGATAAAATTAATTGAATTTTATTTAACTAATTTTGAGAGGAAAGGGACTCAAACAATTCAATTAATTAAATATGAATTTAATTAATTTTAGGTGTCTTGAGTTGGAAACAAGAGAAAATTGAGAGGGGGGCTAAATTAATGTTCAACAATTTTTAACTTTAATAACTTGATCTTTAAACCATTTAATGTAAATGAAGAAAAGTAAAGGGCAAAAACACAAAGCCAAGATTGGCAACACAATAACACCAATATTTTTACGTGGATACCCGACTAAGGAAAAAACCACGGTGGGATTAAAACCCACAATATTAGTATACTCTGTTAGAAGTCTAAAAATATTATATAAGGAGAATGCACATTGCCTTACAAAACTGTTTACAAATGATTGCAAGAAAGTTTGAACAATTTGATAGCATCAACAAATGCTCGATTCTAGTTCTGGTTAGTCACAATACACATGATCACACTCTACTCTACTACTCTATTTTTTTTATGATATTCTACATTATACCAGAGCACCAATCTTCCAATCTGGGCATGTGAAACTATGTACACATGCTCATACTTAAACCCGTCAACATGATAAAATGATCATATCAATTGGTCTAATATATCTGCAACATAAAATTAGATCAATTCCATGTCGGCTCAATAACCGCATAACACACAAATGAAATGTGTTACCCAAGTCGGCTCAATCCAATCCAAGAACAACCAAGTGAACCAAAAAAGGATGTACACATGCTTCCCACATGTTGGGTTAACAACTTCAATCATGCAAACAACCACCAAAATTACTCTGCATAATTTGCACAAGGAATCTCCACACGTTACTGAACCAAAACACTATTCTACAAGAAAACTGTTTACCATATCTTTCAACTTACTCAATTCACAACACCAGAGACCATAAATGTGGAATAAGGTAAATTACATATCCACAATACATCTTTCAAATCCACAAAGAAAATACTCAACCAAAATAATTTGCCAACCAAAACACTATACACTCTGTTGGATCACCTGTTCTCACCGGACCACACAAATACTTAATTAATCTTCAGTTATTCTTCTAGAATGATGAAAACATGAACTGTAGACTAGATATCTAACTCAAGTTTCCATCAATGACAACATCTAATCATCAATATAGTGTCTCTTGCCAACAATCTCCCCCTTTGGCATTGACGGAAACACTTAATGAAAAATCACTAAGTGTGAGACCAAAACCAAGATATGTCCACTACAGCAAAAAATCTAACTACTACACTCAAAAGAATCAAATAATCAAATAATTAAGTATCTCCCCCTAAGATCAACAATTTTCACTCACCTATTCTCCCCCTTTTACATCAATGACAAATGTATAATTTTGGAAGTTAAAAATGCTATTTACATATGCACACAGTCCTTATACACCCACAAAAATTTGAAGATATCAACATAAGAATTTTTTAATGAGTCCAATTGGTTGTCCTAGCCTTTCTGCAGATTTTCCAATATGATTATGAACCCATTAAGAAAATAAGCTTGTGTGTCTATTGTCTTTAGATCATTCAGAGTAATGAGAATCCTAACTTCTACAACTCTCTCAATTATTCTCTCTCGGTCATGGTTCAGGCTTCTGATTTTCTCAAGTAGTGATATTACCTAATTCTCATGACTACTCAATGATGTTGTTAGAGAATTAACTAATTGAGGTATGTGTTAAATCTCATCCTCATGCACCTTAGACATTTTCTCAATATCTGCAGTGAACCTATTCAAAGATAGACATAATTTATACAAGTTCCCATCTTTGGACAATGTATCTTGCATACTCCTCACACATCCTTCTAATGTGGCTCTATCTTTGGTGATCATCCATTTCAAAGGAGAGGGAGAGTGAGATGGGAAGGGAGAGTGAGAGTGAGAGAGAGAGAGAGAAGGGGAAAGGGAGAGGAAGAGGGGGAGGGGGAGGAAGTGTGTGTGAGAGAGAGATAAGGGGGAAATGAGAGGGAGAGGGGAATGGAGAGTGAGAGTGAGAGAGAGAGAAATGGGGAGATAAAGAGACAAGGGAAAAGGGAGAGGGAGATGAAGAGCAGGAGGGAATGTGGGAATAAGACTAAGACTGAGAGTGAGAGTGATAATGACATACGGGAAAAGGGAGAGGGTGGTGCAGGAGCACCTAGTTGAGTAAAACTCCCATTTTTGAGTATTTAATTCTTTTATGTTTGTAAAGTATTGTGTTAGGTTTATTATGTTGTTTTAGGTTGGTTTGTGTCATTTTTAGTGGTTTTTATCTCATTTTGGGCTCTAGAGATCAAGTTTTCACTTTTTGGCCTTGAGTTGACAATTTTTGGTGAAAATGTGCAAAATTGCCAAAAACATCTTCTAATGCTTTCCAAAGCATTGAAACATGTTTTCTAAGTGTTTTTAAGAATGTCTAAGTTTTTTAGACAAGTTGATAAGGCTAGATTGTCAAAAATGCCTTTTTGAGCAAGAAAAAGTTGTCATTTGGCTTGAAAAGTTGTCAGAATTGTCATTTTCTTGCAAAAGGAAGTTATGGAAGCCTCATGTCCATACAGGGGCTTGAAAACCAACTGTTGAAACTATATAAGGTTTTCATTTACCTTGGCAAGGGCTGGTTATTGTATGAGCAAGAACTTTTCTATAAAAACATCAAATTTTGGCTTTTAGGACTGGTTTTTCCCTCCTTTGCAAAATAGTCCGTATTGTAGCTCCATAGCCTGTACTGTACCTTTGGGAGGTGTGCATAATAGTTTCATGATTCTCTCCAATTGATTGTGGTAATTTTTTCTCTTGTAATTTGGATTGTACAAAATTATTTGCAAACAATGTACTCATTGCCCTGTCAAGGGTTTGGAGGTCTAAAATGTCACCACTTGATTAATCCAGGTCTGGGATCCCACATAATTGATTTAGCCAAGCTGGAAATCATTTATATACTATAAATATGCTCTATTTTGTGCCAAAAGTGTGGTTGGAAGAAGAACTTAAGCGAATACTAGGCAAGTGTTGATTGCTTGGCTAGTAGCATGAACAAAAACTCAAGATTTGCACCCAAAAGAAATTTGGAGTGAACAAATGAATGAGGCAGAGGTCTGGACATGTGACCAAGGTTGTTTGGCATTATCTTGAAGTGTTAGAATAAGCTTGTTCCATTTAATCATTCTCATTTTGTTAAAAAAATAGTGAGTTGACTGTTTTTTTGAATTATACTTGTCAAATGCTCATGGAATGCTTCAAAGGCATCATCCAATCCTTGTATTGAAGAAGGAAATGTAATAGGAAGTTGATTAGAATTTTTCTAGACCTCTTTGAGGTATAATTGCAGTTCAAACACCTTGTGTTGCAGGCCCAAATATGGAGCAGCAATTATGATTGGTAAAAGGGCAGTTTTAACAATGATAGTGACATTTTCAGTTGTGTGCCAAGTGTTTGGCATTTGGTTTGAGGGAGGAAATACCCATCATATAGTAGGATAAGAAAAAAAGTGCCAAATTACCCCTCCATGGGCTACTAGCCTTTTGACTGCATAACACACAAAACTCATGAACGCGATTGCAAGGAGGACTTGGGAACCCTTGGAACTTTGTGAGAACAACCTAGAATAGTGAAACTGATGGCATATAGGTCCTTGGTCAGTGTGTAGCCCCTTTGGAGGTCTTTGACCCTTGGTTGTTGAGTTGAGTAAGCTAAGGCTATGGGCCTTAAACTAAATTGTGAGCATCAAAACTTGAACAAAACCTTGCTGCCCCTGCATGTCCATGTAGAAGACTCCTAAAGCATTCTAACATAGAGGGTTGAATGAAAAAGAGAAATATTGAGGGTGTGTAGATGGGTGGAGTGAGAAAATTGAGTAGATTTGAGCATGGGTGTGAGGCATCACCAAAAAGGGGAGTTTGTTAGGAAAGTGATGCATGAAGTGCTTGGCACTATAACCACAAGAACGATGTTGTAAACACATACAACAGACTCAAACAAGATTTTGGGTAACCAATTGAACCTCTTGAGCAAATTGGCCTTTTTGAGCACTTACCTATCAAACTCCCTATCATAGTGGTGTGGACATTTATGTGTTCCATAGGGTTCTATGAGAAAGAACCTCATTCAAGAGAAGCACAATGGGTGCTTAAGTGGACATTTCGGTCTCAACAAGACCTTAGAACTGGTTCAAAGGTTCTATTATTGGCCTAAGATGCAGAGAGACATTAGGAGGTATGTTGAGCAGTGCTTGGTTTTTTATAAAGAAAAAGGTAATTCCTCTAATGCTAGCTTATATCAGCCTCTTCCCATTCCAAATAGGCCTTGGGATTGCATTAGCATGGATTTTGTGGGAGGATTACCTAGAACTCAAGCAGGATTTGATAGCATATTTGTAGTAGTTGACAGATTTAACAAAATGGCTCATTTTATTCCTTGTAAAACAACACATGATGCAAGTCACATTGCTTACTTGTTTTTCAAAGAAGTTGTTAGGATTCATGGTTTGCCTACTAGCATTGTTTCAGATAGGGATGTTAAGTTTCTTGGTCATTTCTGGAAAACATTGTGGAAGAGATTGGGTACTAAGCTCTCTTTTGGTTCAGCTTATCATCGACAAATTGATGGCCAAACCAAAGTTGTGAATAGGTCTCTTGGAAACATGCTTAGGTTCTTGACAAAGGAATATGGGCAGAGTTGGGATCAGTTCATTCATCAAGCAGAATATGCCTACAATGATAGTGTTAACCGGTCTACAGGGAAAAGTCCATTTGAAGTTGTTTATGGTATGCATCCAAGGGGTATAATGGAGTTGAGGGATATCACTAACTTGCAGCATAAGAGTGGAACAACAAATGACATGGCTCACTCCATGAAGGAGGTTTATGAGCAAGTGAGACAAGCTCTCCAAGATACCTCTCAAAAAGTCAAGGCAAGAGTGGATGCTACAAAGAGAGATGTTTAGTTTTCCATAGGTGTTTATGTCATGGTTAATTTGAACAAAGCAAGGCTACACAAGGGAGTTCTAAGAAAACTTCAGATAAGGAGGATAGGCCCTTGCAAGATCTTGGCTAAGTATGGGTCTAATGCTTACAAAGTTGATTTGCTTACTAATGTTTCTTTGTCCCCCATTTTTAATATTGCAGATCTGATTGCTTTCAAAGGGAAGCCACTTGAGGAGATTCAAAGAGTTTTAGATGTTTCCAAATCTCTTTCTGATCTATCTCTCCCTTCCCTTTCTTTTCCCCAAGCTAAACAGGTTCTAGACTCCAAAATTCTCAAAAAGACAAGGAATCACACCCACATGGAGCATCTCATCAAATGGAAGGATCCTACTATCTCAGAGGCCACATGGATAGCTGAAGCTAACTTTCAGAAACTTGGCATACCTTCTTCTTTTCTGCCTCAAGGAGTCACATGACTTCTTTGTCTTTGGGGGAGTATGGTGCAGGAGCACCTAGTTGAGTAAAACTCCCATTTTTGAGTATTTAATGCTTTTATGTTTGTAAAGTCCTTCATTAGGTTGATTATGTTGTTTTAGGTTTTTTTGTGTCATTTTTAGTGGGTTTGATCTTATTTTGGGCTCTAGAGATCAAGTTTTGCCTTTTTGGCCTTGAGTTGACAATTTTTGGCAAAAATGTGCAAAATAGCCAAAAACATCTTCTAATGATTTCCAAAGCATTGGAACATGTTTGTTAAGTGTTTTTAAGCATGTCTAAGTTTTTTAGACAAGTTGATAAGGCTAGATTGTCAAAAATGCCTTTTTGAGCAAGAAAAAGTTGTCATTTGGCTTGAAAAGTTGTCAGAATTGTCATTTTCTTGCAAAAGGAAGTTGTGGAAGCCTCATGTCTATACTGGGGCTTGAAAAAAAACTAGAGAAACTATATAATGTCTCCATTTACCTTGTAAAGGATTGGTGATTGTATGAGCAAGAACTTTTCAATAAAAACATCAAATTTTGGCTTTTATGACTGGTTTTTCCCTCCTTTGCAAAACAGTCCATATTGTAGCTCCATAGTCTGTACTGTACCTTTGGGAGGTGTGCATAATATTTTCATGATGATCTCCAATTGATTGTGGTATCATTTTCTCTTGTAATTTGGATTGTACAAAATTATTTGCAAACTATGTACTTGCTGCCCTATTAAGGGTTTGGAGGTCTAAAATGTCACCACTTGACCAATCCAGCTCTGGGATCCCACATAATGGATTTAGTCAAGTTTGAAATCATGTATATACTATACATATGCTCTATTTTGTGCCAAAATTATGGTCAGAAGAAGAACTTGAGCGAATACTAGGCAAGTGTTGATTGCTTGGCTAGTAGCATGAACAAAAATTCAAGATTTGCACCCAAAAGCAATTTGGAGTGAACAAATGAATGAGGAAGAGGTATGGAAATGTGACAAAGGTTGTTTGGCATCATCTTGAACTGTTATAATAAGCTTGTTCCATTTAATCATTCTCATTTTGTAAAAAAAATAGTGAGTTCATTGTTTTTTTGAATTATACTTGTCAAATGCTCATGGAATGCTTCAAAGGCATCATCCAAGCCTTGTATTGAAGAAGGAAATGTAATAGGAAGTTGATTAGAGTTTTTTCAGACCTCTTTGAGGTATAATTGCAGTTCAAACACCTTTTGATGCAGGCCCAAAGATGGAGCAACAGTTATGACTGGTAAAAGGGCAGTTTTAACAATGATAGTGACATTTTTAGTTGTGTGCCAAGTGTTTAGCATTTTGTTTGAGGGAGGAAATACCCATCATAGAGAAGGACAAGTAAAAAAGTGCCAAATTACCCCTGCACGGGCTACTAGCCTTTTGACTACATAACACACAAAACTCATGAACCCGATTGCAAGGAGGACTTGGGAACCCTTGGAACTTTGTGAGAACAACCTAGAACAGTGAACTGATGGCATATAGGTCCTTGGTTAGTGTGTAGCCCCTTTTGAGTTCTTTTACCCTTGGTTAGTGAGTTGAGTAAGCTAAGGCTATGCACCTTAAACTAAATTGTGAGCATCAAAACTTGAACAAAACCTTGCTGCCCCTGTATGTCCATGTAGAAGACTCCTAAAACACTCTAAAATAGAGGGTTGAATGCCAAAGATAGAGATTGAGGGTGTGTAGATGGGTGGAGTGAGAAAATTGAGTAGATTTGAGCATGGGTGTGAGCCATCACCAAAAAGGGGAGTTTGTTAGGAAAGTGATTCATGAAGTGCTTGGCACTATAACCACAAGAACGATGTTGTAAACACGTACAATAGATTCAAACATTTTTTTGGTTAACCAATTGAACTTGTTGAGGAAATTGGCCTTTTTGAGCACTTACCTATCAAACTCCCTATCAGAGGGGGAGAGAGAGTGAGAGAGAGAAGGGAGGATATAGAGAGAGAAGGGGAAAGGTATAGGGAGAGGAAGAAGGAGAGGTAGAGTGAGTGACATCCCTTTACCCTTCTCTCCATATATCACCCTCTCCCTTTAACCTTCTCTCCGTATGTCTCCCTCTCCCTTTAACTTTTTCTCCCTATCTCTCCCTCTTCCTTTCCCCTTCTCTCCCTATCTAGATCACTTTTCCCTTCTCCCTTGCCAACCCCACACCCCACTCTCTCTCTTTCTAGATTCCTTTACCCTTCTCTCCCTATCTCTCCCTCTCCCTTTACCCTTCTCTCCCTATCTAAGTCTCTTTTCCCTTATCCCTTTCTAACCCTCCCTCTCTCTCTCTTGATACATCAATATCCTCCCCTCTCCCCCTCCCCCTCCCCCTCCCCCTAATTACTAGACTTATCTAGACTTATGATTATATTTTGATGGTGATTATGGCTTTATTCGTATGCAATAGACATTTATGATGATCTATGGACATATGATATATTGATGACTTTTGATGATCTATGTGATGGATGACATGTTATGATTATTTGATGGATGGTATTTTTTTATGGACTTATATGTACAACATCTGGATTTGGGAGTGTGTAAAATCATAAATAGCCTCCCTTATACTATCGGTAACCTGTCACAGCTATACTTGAGTTGACTGGAATCAGATAGAAGTACCATTATGTCCAGTGTATGATTCCTTTCAGCAGTCTCTTGAAGGAAATTGAGACAATCTTAATCCTTTTAAATGGTATTGTAAAACCTCCCATGATTCAAATCTATTCAAATTTAATTCTAAAGTTTTTAGGCTATCTCGTATTCTTTGTATTGTCTTTTAATTTTCTTAAGCTATAAATTAATTCTTTTATCGAGTTTCTAAAAGAAAATTCATTTTTGGATGTTCGCACTGAAATCCAAAATTATGTGCTCTCACAAAAAATGATTTACATAATGTTATGTGGTGCTGTTGGTTCAGTTCTGTACAGACAGTACCTTAGATTCTCATGGATGTTAGTATTTCTAATAATATAAATCATTAAGACAGTGTTATTGGTTATTTGGTTTCCAGTTAAATCTATTGGACAAATTTATTTGTAGAACATTCAGCGTTTCTTACACTTGGAATCTTGTTTGATTGACATATTATTATTTGGTCATTCCAAGCTTTAGTAATTACTGCCTATTTATGTCAACACACAAATTGTGGAGAGATCAAAATCTCTCAAGCTAGGTGGACCCAAACAATGCACACAGAGACTTCTGTTTCAATTCCTAAACAGTTGGGACCACACCCATAGGAATAAAGTCGATAGCATACAAGGAGACATGCAAGCTTTCTTGCTTTCTATTAAAATGGCTGGAAATTACAAAATACAAATAAAATTATAAACACTAATTACAGATTACAAATCTAATCATAAAGACAACGATCAGGAGCTGCTCTATTCTAGAGAAAATGGAGCTTTTCTGAGCTCACTACTACAATGCTCTCTTGGAGCTGCACACAATCAGGAGCAATCACTGCTCAACTGACATAGCATATAGTCAGGAGCTATCTTGCTCAACTGACAAAACACTCACACACAGGCTGCTCCTGTAAAATTCTTCTCCTCAGTCTGGAGTTGCACTTCTCTCTCTACTATGTGATCTGGTAATCTATACATTTCTTTGTGCTTCTCTAACTTCTACTAGAGAATAGCATTCTCTCTTTTTGCCTATATGCTTTCCATTCAAAATTCCTTCTCAGAATTTCAAATTCAAAATTACCTACAAAGTTAATTGCTCTGCTTCATGTCAGTAGCTGTTGGATGGAGATCCCAAAGTCAATCTCCTCTAGGTTGTTCTGTTGCAGCTCTGTGACATAAATTCCAACACAAATCAATTTTCTCAATTTATCATATAGAATTTGCGAATAATCTCTTAAAAGTTCATCATGAAAAGGATTTTAATGTGTTAATGTCCTTCTAGTGCCTCCTCAATTGTGGAGAAGTTTCACGAGTATTCCCAAACAAATGTATGAGTAGATCTATTGGAAAGATCTTGTTCTTTAATGAAAGAAAGGCTGAATTTTTAATCTTTATTAATAAAAGTTTGGTGTTTGTGTATATTCTTTTTATTTGAACAAGGAAATTTAATAATATTAATTGAATTTTTTTTAATTTGAAAGAAAATTGAATTTTGTTTTAAATAGTTGATTTTTAAAAGACAATTTAACAAGAGAGGCATTTTTAAAGGTTATATTTTGAATATTTTCATAGATAAGAATTGTTTAAGTTAGCTTGGTCTCTTATTAATTTTAAATTGGTTATTAAAATTTAATTAATTATTATTATATAAAGTTAAATTTAAGGATCTTTAAGAGTTTTATAGGGTCAAAAAAATGTTCTCTACAGAACTTGATCGTGATGGATTCTTTGCATCATTCATTTTCACTATTAAGAAATGGGTTACATAACACATTTTGTAAAAATTGGCATTGCCAATACGTTTAGACATCTTAAACATTTTCTTTTGTCTTCAATCATTAGTTATAGGGATTTTCCTAAATGAGAATACTCATAACTAGAACCCCTTATTGGTTTTTATTAGGACTATTCATTTGTATAGTAAAAATAGAAAACATCGGGATGAATAAATTCTAGTCATCAAAATTAGCTAATTTTAGGTCTTATGGTAGGTTTACATCGATAATCAAAACTCTCTAAACTAGGTGTAATTGATTTCTTGCATTTGTAAGGTCAAAAGTTTAATACCTTATCATTTTGATGCTACAAATTTCCCTTGCTTTATTGTTCACTCTTATAATGTGTTCTCGGATTGTCTCAGCTAAACCTTGGCCTTTTCGCTATGCATAGTATCAATTTTGTGTTGATTTTCATTCTTTAAGCTCTATTTTTTTATGTTTTCATATGTCTAATGTGTTTCTCTTATGTTTATTTCTATCTTCTCTAGTCTCCAAGCATGTTGTATTTTGGTGATAGCATGACACATAGACCACTATGCAACATACTTCCATCCTCTGACTATATGATCATACATTATTTTTTGAATGCCATTGACCTCTTAGATTCTAAACATTTCTTAATGATGATTGAAGACACCTAGTGCTTGAAATTATACTAATTACATTTGTATTTTTGAATGATAGTTGGATTTCCATCTCTTTTTTCAATATTGGTTCTCATTTGTTCATGTAGACTTGTGGCACCTCATACAATCTTGAGCTCACCAAGATAAGTCACAACACTCTCTAAAACACCTTGTATAATTCCAACATTTCGTTATGCCTCCTAGGCCTTTGACGATCCTCCACTAAATTATGAAACTTAATTTGTTGTTCTTTGCCCTTCTCCTTAACTATAATTTCCTTTATTCACCTATTTTCCTCTAGACATGTAGTAGGTATTGTGTCTTTGTAGAAATGTGATTTTAATATTTATAGACTATTTTAATTTCTTTCTCTTATTCCTAGATGAGCATAATATAAGATTAGAAACTCTTCGATTTTGTATGCATATTTTATCTACTCATGGAGGAAAAAAAGAATAAGCAAGGAGATTGACCATTCTTGTCAAGTTTACAAGAAATCTCAAACCTCTTCTTTCCTAGAAACAAGCACTTGAGACATTCAATCATAGGAAGTTTTTGTTGTCTTTCTTCATGTATTGTGCTTTTAATATCTCATTTAAGTTAACTAGTTCATGTATATTTGTTTCATTTTGTATTGTTTTTTATATACTACATGCCAACCTTTTATGTTATTGGTTTTTTGTGTTCAAGAATTTTTTATATCCATAAAAAAATAAAATATTTTATTGTTCTAAAAAATTATTACATAATCTGGATAATATTATAAAAATAGCACAATAACAAAATGTCCTAGAATCTAAATCATTTGAAATTTCCAATTCTAATATCCTGTTTTTTAAAGGAAATTTTGCACAAATCACTCTCTCATGTCTTAATCTCCATCAAACTTTCAGAATTTTATTTGTTCACCCCCAACCACTCCCCTAAACTTCCTAATACACCATTAATGCTAGATTTGATCCCTAAAATTATTCAGCTAATTTTGTTTTGGCTATAAAATAATTATAGAGATTCAGGATGACCATACCCCATTAACATAGTTATTGTGCTCAAATGTTGATGATCCTCATGCCTAATTTGAACTATCCATTTAGTGTTTGTAGTAAGACTTTTACATCCTTTGTATGCCACATTAATCATGTCTCAATTAAATTTTTACAAGGAATCAATGAACATATAAAGTTAAAGATATAATAGCTCAATTTATAGTACAAGACTCATTAATTTATTGAAAGACGTTAAGGAATTTCTAGGATTTCAAGTATTGCAGATATGAATTTCCTTTAGGCCAGCATATTTAATGTCACAAGGAGGTTGTTGTGCTATGATATAGGATCATCCATGGTGTAAGGGCAATTCTACATCACCATAAATATTTAAATTTAATTTTCTTAATGATTTTTTTGAAAATTGTTATACGGTGAATAAATTTATAACATAAGACCAATATTTTTATTAACATTTCCTATTATAGTTTTGGAGGAAAATTTGACTAGATGGTTCAAATTTGAATTTAGCGAATTCTAGTTCCACTCATAATTCCCTCCTAAAAGATATCTATCCAAAATGGATGCCAAGAATGAATCATTGTTTAGATTCTAATTCTGGAGGGTCCTCGAGTGGAGTAGGTGGCCTTGTTGACGGATATTATTGGCAAGTTTAGAGCTGGACTTGACGAGGCGTCTTATTGCATTAAACGAAATTTCTAAAATGATAATATGCTTCCCTCTTGCTTTTGTTAGGAACAAATGGTTTAAAATTATCTATTGCTGATTTTAGAGGCGGTCTTTTGAAGAACTTGAGGAAGACAAACAAGTTTATAGACAACCGATTTCAAGGAGAGATTTTGTGGTAGATCTGGTTGGTTATTGGTTTCAGTTTCATAATAGTTTCCATCAGCCCACATGACTTCAAATTAATGTTACTTTAGTTATGATTTGTTATTGTATCAATTCAAGAGTTCTTTAATGAGAAGTATGAAAAGTTTCTCGCAGATTTGTTATGTGCAAATTACGTATTCACAATATATGTTAATGATTATTTAGATTTGAGACCTATTCTTCAACCTTTTTTAAGTATTTCTGACTCCAACTGTATAAGGATGCACATATAAGCTCTAATTTTATGATGTTTTCCTCGTATATACACAAGCATACAAGTAGTATAATACTACAAGAAAATAACCAAATGTATCAAATTTACGATCCTTTTATCTATTATACTGTCTACATTTCAAAAGCCAGGATTAAATATTTTTATTATTCCGTCAATGCAATTGACTACTCTTGCAATCCACAGTAGCTCCACGTTCATGTATTGACTGTGCTTCATTCACCATGAAAATCCGAGGAATGATAGTTAGCATTTCACACATTTCAATACCCAGCTATTTAATTTGTTCTATTCTTCTACCGAATCATTGACTAATCTTATGTTCCCTACTTCCTTCACAATGTCACATTCATCTAATGACTATGATTTATGCACTGTGACAATCATACGCATGATTATTGTTACTAAGATATTTTTCTGATAGTTTGTGAAATCCAAATCCATATCAATCATTTTGATAATAGGACAATACCTCTTCTACCTACATAACAATAGCGATAGTAGTTAAAATAAATGGAGAAATTTCTGAGCATGATGAGAAAACAGATCTTCTCAAGATAGTCCTATAGATTTTTATCATGAGTTTAAGATCACCAGGATGGCCCTTCGTCAACCATAACATATCTTCATTATACCCTAACAATATATGTAGTTACACCATACTATTATAATACTAGATAAAATAGAAAAATGTCTTTGATCTCACCTTATGATAATTTTGGGAATATGAGAGCATGGTGATAGTCTTCTATCATTGTGATAGTCCCTTTTCCTCTTATTAGAATTTGGTATGTTCCCATGGGATACCAAATCCTTTGTAAACACCATGTGTATTGTGAGCGAGAGACAAAAAACGAACCTGCTTGCATGAAAAGAAAAACAATAAATGTGTGCAACTAGTAGCGAGTGCTGGTCAAACAATGGGTTAGAGAGCAGAACATCGATGCTGAGCATGTAATGTCCTCTTACTGGTTTTTACATCAGATTTGATATTCCTTTTTATTTTTAATGCAATACAACAAAATTTCCACCAAATAAAGATTTTTTTGAAAACCGCCAAATCGGGTATACCCGAAACAATGCCAAAAGTAACACAACTTTAGATATTCTTCATAAATCTGAGAATAAAAATTTCCAGCAAAATTTCGGCAGCATAACGGCCTATAAAATGATACTTCTAGATCTGCAAAAGAGTTTTACAAAATATCTCCAAAAATGGAGTTCAATACAAAGCTCAACGGGCTCCAAAACAACACAAAAATAGCCTGGAAACACCAAAATCACTATCAAACTCACACAACAAAAGAATCACGACCCAACACACTTATTCCACTCTATTTTAACAGCAAAATTGCTGCAATACAGCAACAAACCAAACTGATACATTAAACTTAACTGAAAACACAAACCCTTGCTGAAACACACTTGCGAACACACCCAAAACACACACAAATCTGCACTGTTTGGCACAAAGGCAAACTCTGCATGAGCTTGCACATGGAAGAGCCTCAAACTCCCATTCTTAGCCTTCCTGAAAACCTACAAACTCCCATCTTTGGGTCTCCTTCTCTACAGGTTTAGCAGTCTTTGAAGAACAACAAAGCAACGAGCAAAAATCAAGTCCAAGAATGAGCCCAAAATGTTTCCAAAACCTCTAAAAAGAGTGCATAACCCTAACTCATGACCAAGAGGGTAGAATAATTATAGTTTTAATGATATTTAATTCCTCTCATCCCATTGGTTGCCAAAAATTAGACACTTTTCCCAAAAATTTATTTAAAACACCTCACCGCCATAGGAAAAGTTATTAATTTGAATTGTTTTGAAAAGGCGACATGAAGGTTGGGATGTTCAAGAATCTCTACTCCTTCCCAAGTTGCATCCTCTAATGGTAATCCCTTCCATTTGACTAGATGCTCTATGATGTTTCTATTTCTCAATCTTCTTTCCCTTGTATCGAACACCTCCTTTGGTATTAAAACTAATTTCCCATCATCATCAAGGGGTGGTAACTCTGTAGATACCATGACCTGCTGTCCAATAACCTTCTTTAAGCAAAAAACATGAAAAACATTATGCATTTTGCTATTAGGTGGAAGCTCCAATTCATAAGCTACCTCTCCTATCTTTCTGATGATCTTATAGGACCCATAAAACCTTGGCTTGAGCTTCTCTACCCCACTCCTCTTCAAGGTACTTTCCTTATATGGCTGCAACCTAACAAATACCAATTCTCCTACCTCAAAAACTCTTTATGTTCTCTTTCTATCTACATACAATTTTTGCTGATTTTGTGCATGTTGTAGATTATCCTTGAGAGACCTGAGTATGTTTTGGCTTTGCTCAATAAAATCATGTGTTGCGGGTACTCTACTATCTGAAAGTTATAGATCAACAAAGGAAAGGGCATCATAACCATAGAGAGCATGGAAATGAGGCATACCAATAGACATATGATGAGAGGTATTGTAACAATACTCCCCTAGATGCAACCATTTTACCCAAGCATGCTGTTGATTTGAAACATAGTTCCTCAAGTATCCCTCTATCCATTTATTAACTATTTCTATTGGTCCATCTATTTGAGGATGATAGCTGGTACTAGGAGTGAGTTATGTCCCTATCAAATGAAAGAGTTCCTTCCAAAAAGAGCTGAGAAATCTACTATCTCTATCACTGACAATGTTCTTAGGCAAGTCATGTAATCTGAAAATTTCTTTGAAGAATAATTCTGCCACTTGTGATGCCTTGAAATTAGATGCAATAGGAAAGAAATGTGCATACTTCGTTAGCCTATCTACTACCATGTATATGCAATCCTTACCTTGAGCCTTAGGCAAACCAGTAATGAAGTCCATGGAAATACTTTCCCATTTTGTTCAGGAATGGGAAGTGGCTGCAATAACCTAGCTGGAAAAATTTGCTCACTCTTGTTTTGTTGGCATACCATGCATTCCTTAATGTGTTTGAGAACATCCTCCTTCATACCCTTCCACACAAAATGCTCTTAGATCTGCCTATATGTTTTGAAATATCCTTGATGACCAGTCAATGGTGTGTCATGAAAGGCCCTCAATATCATTTCCTTAATCTTTGATCTTGGCACCAAAAATATCCTATTCTTGTAATAGATCAGCTCATCAATAACTTTGTATCTATTATCATCCACTAACTCATGCAATATATTAGTGGCAAAGGAATATTTAGCATACTCTAAAATTATGGAAACCTTCCAATCAGCAGAAATAGATGTTAAAGAACATAGAGTGGGCTTCCTTGAAAGAGCATCAGCAACTACATTTTTCTTTCCTTTTACATACTCAATCTCAAAATCATAGGCTTGCAATTTACTCACCCATTTTTGTTGACGGTCATTCAAATCCCTTTGGTTTAAAAAGAACTTGAGGCTATTATGATCTGTCTTCACGACAAATCTCCCACATACCAAATATTGTCTGAATTTGTCAAGTGCATGCATGATAGCTAGCATTTCCTTGTCATAGATGGAATACCCTCTTTCTAGTTGATTCAATTTTCTGCTCTCAAATGCTATTGGATGTCCCTTTTGAGTTAGGATAGCTCCTATACCTTCTCCAGAAGCATCACATTCAACAACAAAAGGTAACGAGAAATCTGGAATTGCAAGTACGGGGCATGAACTCATCACCTCCTTAAGTTTATCAAATGTTTTCTGTGCCATTTCTATCTATACAAAGGCTCCTTTCTTAGTCAAATCAGTCAAAGGGGCAGCAAGCTGAGAAAATCCTTTGACAAACCTTCTATAGTAGCTACAAAACCCAAAGAACCCCCTCAGCTGTGTAAGATTGGTGGGTGGTGGCCAATCCAAAATTGCTTGAATCTTATGTTGATCAACCTGTACTCCCTTGCAGCTTATAACATGTCCCAAGTATAGAATCTCAGTCAAACCAAACTCACATTTGGATAATTTAGCATAGAAGGATTGCTACTCCAAGATGCCCAAAATAGTATCTATATGCTCTAAATGCTCTTTCCATGTTTTACTATAAATCAACATATCATCAAAGAACACCAAAACAAATTTTCGAAGATGCTTTTTGAATACCTTATTCACACAAGATTGGAATGTTGTTGGTGCATTAGTAAGACCAAAGGGCATAACAAGAAATTCAAAGTGCCCATAGTGACATCTAAAAGCAGTCTTTTCCACATCTTCCTTCCTCATGCGAATCTGATGGTAACCTGATCTCAAGTCAATTTTTGAAAAGTATAACGCACCATGTAAGTCATCAATGAGCTCATCTATACGAGGTATGGGATACCTATTTTTTATGGTCTTCTTCTTTAGGGCCCTATAATCTATGCACATTCTCATTGTACCATCCTTTTTCTTCACAAGTACCACAGAAGATTCAAATGGGCTAGAGCTTGGCCTTATGAATCCCATGTCCAAGAGTTCCTTAATAGTCTTTTCTATTTCCTCTTTATAACCCCCTGGATGGTGATATGGAGTAGTTATAACAGGTTTTGCACCTTGTTCTAATTCTATAACATGCTCAAATCCCCTATCTGGTGGTAATCCTAGGGGCAAATCATTGAAAACTAGACTATGCTTATCAAGAATTTTCTAAATTTCAAAATGAAAATTACTTTGTCCCTTGGAAGGGCTCATGAGATGGATTATGATTCCTGCTGCCCATGCTACATGTCCTCTTCGAAAGGTCCTCTCCATCCTCTTTGCAGTGACCACCCTGGGTGCTCCATTTGATAAGCCCCTTAAATGGACTTCTTTCCCATTGGACTGAAACTTGAACTCCATTGTTTGATGGTTCATGTAATAGCCCCCAATAGAGTGTAACCATTGAACACCCAATACAATATCTGTTTCTCCAATTGCAACAACATAGAAGTCATCACAAAGCTCATAGTCTCCCAAAGTCATCTTGAGTTGCTTTACCACACGTGTGCAAGGCATAGTGAATCCATCAGCTACAGTAACATTGAACCCTTCAAAATCTTCTGCTTTAAGTCCTCTTTTTATGGCAAACCCCTCATCTATAAAATTGTGAGTTGCCCCACTATTTAGAAGGACTATGATCCTTTGCCCTGCTAATACCCCTCGGATGCGGAAAGGATGATATCTCGGGACTCCTGATAATGCTGCGAAAGTGCCACCCTTGCTGATTTCTTTTTCTTTCTCTTCTTCTTCTTCTTCCTTAGTGTCATGAAATTCTCCATGCTCATCTGAATCAGAGTCTAAAGCAACCTCAATATAGTGCACTTGACCTTTTCCCAAACACCTATGTCCTGGAACCCATGGCTCCCTACAGGTGAAACAAAGCTTTTTCCTTCGAAGTTCACTCTTAGTCTCTTCATCTACCTTCTTGTTTGTTGTATTTGTCACATTCTTTGCTGGTGGTGGTGAAAAAGTCTTTTTCTGAAAATTTCCCTTATGTTGCCAAAGATTTGGAGGCTTTTGATTTGTCACTGGTTTCTTAGGCATGTAAGTTTCAAGCTGCAAACTTCTTTTGATAGCTTCCTGTAAAGTTGAGGGTGAGAAAGCTTTAACCAAGCCCTTAATTGGATCCTCAAGACCATCAAGGAAAAGATAAATGATTCTCTTTTCAGATATGTCAGGTACCATAACAGTCACCTTTTGAAATTCTTCTACATACTCATTAACTGATTTGATTTGTCTCAACTTTGACAATTCTTTAAAATACTCTTCCTCATCCTTGAGATCAAATCTATCTATCACTCTTTAACTAAACTCATCAAAAGTAGTTACCTAACCATGGACTTGAGTAGTCATTCCATGATACCACCAATCATAAGCTGCATCTTCCAAGTGTAGTGTTGCAAACTGAACAACATCATGCTCCTTCATAGGATTAAGAGTGAAGAAGGTTTGTAACTTTTGTAACCATGCTCTAGCAGAAATTTTGCTTGTTCCATCAAAGGTAGGGGCTACAAATTTGCTTATTTTATTTTTGAGTTCTCTTCCACTTATGTCCTACTCTCTCCTATACTCTTTCTTGGGCAACAAAGTGTTCATCATGTCCACATATTCTCTGAAAGGAACTGAACCCTTAAAGTCATCATCCAAGCCATTATAAGTGGCCCTCAATACAACCAGATTTTCGGTAACCTCTTCCATAGGATTAATAGTTGCATTTGATACTGGTGTCTCATCTACAGGTAAGAATATACTTTTTTCTGATTTAGAGGATGTAGGTTTCAAACCTTTTGGCCCCTCTGAAGGGCTTCCTCTCTCATTAGTAAACCCTACTTCTTGAAGTTTTTTTGTTAATAACCATAGGGCTTCTCTAGTCTCAACCAAACTATCTACAGTTTTCTTTTGGTTATTTTGGAGTTCTAAGAAAAATTGTTTATGCATCTCATCTGGGTTAGCCATTATTATCTTTTCTTTAGATTTTACATTTTTATCCTCAACCAAAGATTTGTACAAAATCTCCTTGTTCTTCTGTTGCTGTAAATACCTTTTTTCTCGTTCACTTGGTTGCATGCAAAATGGTATAAACCCTCAAGCTGGCAAGATATTGGCTCTAATACCACTGTAATGTCCTCTTACTGGTTTTTACATCAGATTTGATATTCCTTTTTATTTTTAATGCAATACAACAAAATTTCCACCAAATAAAGATTTTTTTGAAAACCGCCAAATCGGGTATACCCGAAACAATGCCAAAAGTAACACAACTTTAGATATTCTTCATAAATCTGAGAATAAACATTTCTAGCAAAATTTCAGCAGTATAACGGCCTATAAAATGACACTTCCAGATCTGCAAAAGAGTTTTACAAAATATCTCCAAAAATGGAGTTCAATACAAAGCTCAACGGGCTCCAAAACAACACAAAAATAGCCCGGAAACACCAAAATCACTATCAAACTCACACAACAAAAGAATCACGACCCAACACACTTATTCCACTCTATTTTAACAGCAAAATGGCTGCAATACAGTAGCAAACCAAAACTAATACATAAAACTTAACTGAAAACACAAACCCTTGCTAAAACACACTTGCGAACACACCCAAAACAAACACAAATCTGCACTGTTTGGCACAAAGGCAAACTTTGCATGAGCTTGCACATGGAAGAGCCTCAAACTCCCGTCCTTAGCCTTCCTAGAAACCTGCAAACTGCCATCTTTGGGTCTCCTTCTCCACAGGTTTAGCAGCCTCTGAAGAACAACAAAGCAATGAGCAAAAATCAAGTCCAAGGATGAACCCAAAATGTTTCCAAAACCTCTAAAAAGAGTGCATAACCCTAACTCACAACCAAGAGGGTAGAATAATTATATTTTTAATGATATTTAATTCCTCTCATCCCATTGGTTGCCAAAAATTAGACACTTTTCCCAAAAATTTATTTAAAACACCTCACCGCCATAGGAAAAGTTATTAATTTGAATTGTTTTGAAAAGAGGACATGAGAGAGCAATTGAGCACATAATATTGGATATTGGACGAGTAAAAGTTTACAAAATAGAAAGACCAAATAATTGAATTGTCTCTCAAGGATTTGCAAATAAGAATCCTCAACTCGCCAATTGATATTCTACAATTATCTCAAATTTGAAAACCGAGAGCGCAATATAGCGACCATAGACAACAATCCCTCTTCACTCAAGACTGTTGAAAATGCAATAAATTCTTATAATTGTTATTAACTAGAAAATCACATGTAATATCTGAATGCATTATTTTCTAGAATCTTTTGGATTTCATATACTGAGCAAAGTAATGGATAAATGCATTATTTATCCATTCAACTCAGAGAGGAGGCGGATGGATATTGGTGACGGTACATGAACTCTTTATGTAACTTCTTAAAAATGCAGTGAATAGACAGAGTGAATATATTCAAAGGAAAAGCCTGCTGATAAGCTAGCATTTTGTGGATAGACAAAGTGAATCTATCCATTTTGGCCTCGCAAAACAAGATTCGACCTGATATCTATTCTCCTGTACACGTGTATATGTTTGTAAGCGAATTTTTGTCCATATTATTTGACTAAAGTTGATATTAGAAATACCGTATACTTAAAGTTTGGTGGGAAAGCCAACGATATCAAATCGCCACATGAAAAAATTTGGATTGAGACATGTTCGGGAATCAGGCTAATGCTTGTCTAGATCTCGAATAATTCTCGAATTTCTGCTATCTGTAAAGCATGTTTTTGATCCTTCATTGAGTTATTGCAATGGAGCATCTACAATTAATGATAGAAAACGACGGCTCCCCTTTTTTGAACATATTGTTATCAACAAGGAAAAATTCAAAGGAAAATATTAAGTCTTTTATACAGATTGATAGATATATAGATATGGGTTTCAACAAATAAGTTTTCGGATGTTGAGTGTTTAATTTCGAGCGATTTTTATAAATCTTTATACAGTTGGAAATATCTTTATTTGTATTTGAATTTTTATATTTAATTTTATGTAAGGTTGGTTCTGTTTTACTTTTTACTTATATAATAATGGATGCAATTTCAATTTAATTCACTTATTTGGTTGATTCTAATTATTATTGAATCGTTATTTATGATGAAAATTTATTAGACATAAATCTAATCTACTTGTTTCATTTAGGTTATATTTGCATTTTTTGTGTCTTAAATTGTATAGGCATACACAATAGTTAAATGATGATATGATGATTCAGCTCATTAATTAAGTTGGAATGAATACACACTATTTTAGGATTTCTTGCTATAATGAAAGTTTCTACATATATCCTATGACCTATCATTTATTTAGTCCTAGCCTTCATAATCCTTCTCCTAGCACACACACCTTTATCCTAGTTCAAAACTAGCTATTGACCTTACAATCTTTGGGGGTTTCCTAACCTTCCTTAGGGAAATATAAGTGATCTTCGTGTTTTCCAAACATTTAGTGTTCACCTATTTGACCTACCTTGATATTACAAGTTACCAACCCTAGTATAGGAGGGATTTACTTATTAATTGGGTAACCTTAGCAACAAAAAAATAGAGCATGAGAACTCCTAATTACTATTTTTTCTCCTCTAGTTTCACTAATAATTGAGAGTCTAGTTGTATCTTGGTTATAGATAGAATCTATTTCTCTTCATCTCTCCACACTAATTATGTTCTAATTTCTAATCTTTCAAGATAATCTTGATTTTCTTAGGTATATAAGAGATTATGAAAGTAGCTTAACTTCATTCCCTGAAGGATCTTTTAAATTTCATTATTTTCTTCTATTTTAATGTTATATAGTGTCCCTTCTCTCATAGCTATTTATTTAGGATAGTGAGTTAATTCTAGGCAATCAAAGTTTATTTCTCGTTCATACACTAGGAGTCATTCCTACAAAGTATCAATGAATCTTTCTTATAGAAGATTCAAAGGCTTCAATTGCCACTATCACAGTAATCTATTATTTATTCCTTAGGCTTGGTTTGTGTAGTCCTTGTTTAGAACTTCTAGAATCCTAAGTTTGATAGAATAGGGCAATATGGAAAAATGAGCATATAAGGACTAAATATGTTACAATTTCAGCAAACATTTTTATTCTACCCTTCTAGCCATTAGGTACCATTTGATTTATATTATATTAGACAATTTATCTTGCTTTTGAAAGTGTTATAATATATCTTAAATTAGATTAAATTAACATCAATTATTGCTAGATAACTAACATTTTCTCATTGGATTTTGTTTTACAAAAGCTATTTTTAAAAATTTTAGTAAGATTATTCTGGTTATGATAGATTAAATTTAAATTTTGTATCAGTTTCAATAAAAACTTTAGTGGTAACATAATGCATTCAAAAATAATATGAAATAATTGATAAGAAAACAAACCAATTAGCACATCAACATTAATGAAAATATAGAAGAAACCTAGAATAATAGGTCATATAGAATCTTTGAAATGGTTAGTTAGCTAAATTTCATAAAGATCAATAAGAGGAAGACAAAATAAGTTCTAATTATCACCCAAGACAAAATTAGAGATAATAAATTTTCATATAGCATTAAAAGTCACAAAATAATCAAATAATTAAGAAGGGAAAGAATAAATAAACATACTAAGAATTAAAATGGAATTCACAATACAATATAGTTATTTCTTTTTTCATTAGGATCATGAGCTCGGTGACCAAATTTTTTTTGGTAAAGTTACATTAGATTAGATCAAGAGTAATAAAACAAAACATGAACCACTTAATGAAAAATGAATAGATGAGCGAGTCGATAATTTAAAAATTCTACCTAAAAATTAATAGTAATATCTTGCATAGAAAATTTCATGTGATTGTTTTTCATAAGATTTGTTTGATTCTTATTAAATTTTGAAACCTCCACTTTAAGATAAGTGTTCCTATTTGCACCAATGTCTCTCTTAATGTCTCATACTTCCTATTCAATGAATCTCTATTTGTGAAATGCGTTTACATCTTTTTTCGTTAGCTCTGAAATTTTCTCCTAGAGGGATTCCTCTAACCAATCTTTTGTGTTCTTAAAAAATAGTGTGAGATTTTGCCAAGATCAAGAACTCAATGAAACGTACAAAATAGAGACATAATATGGGACAAGAATTTACTGTATTCTCATCAATAGAAAATGATCAATAATCAAGATTACATTAATTACATACAATGTAGAAGAGCTTGCTTATATAGGCAAGGCTAGGGATATGTGAGCACACAAACATGACA
Source organism: Cryptomeria japonica (assembly GCF_030272615.1). Classification (NCBI taxonomy): domain Eukaryota; kingdom Viridiplantae; phylum Streptophyta; class Pinopsida; order Cupressales; family Cupressaceae; genus Cryptomeria; species Cryptomeria japonica. The sequence continues at coordinate 329,675,516 of NC_081411.1, read as the reverse complement.
TGTGGCTCAATAAGAAACAAGGGTAGGTAGGAAATAGGTGTGGGTAGGTAGGAGAAATAATATAATAGTCCACATGAGGTGGATCACCCACTGAATGTGGAGTGTAACAACAAGAGTGGAGTGTAACAATAAGATCAACACCATAAAAGGTGGAATTTCTCCTACACACACTATCCCAATGTGACACAAACACCCAAGTGTCTCATACCCAAACTACTATGAAATGCATTATCCTAAGTAAACTTAAGTAAGGTGTAATAATATCCATGATGAATAATTATTTACACCAACAAATAGCTTCTCCATGGTTTACAATTTTAGCATTTCCACATGAATCTGAACTAATTTCCATTTGGAGATCTCCTTATGAGTGTTGAAATCTCTACACAACTCCTAAAGTTTTCTTGGAGCTTGATGTATAAAATGCACTATGTTTGAGTTGGCCAAAAAACTAGCACTACTTCCTACTCAAGGGAGATATTTTTAGGAGGGGAATTGGGAAAGGCATTTGATTGGGTTTAGAGTAGGGAGAGTCATAATAAAAATAGGAGTCAATTTATCAAAACTAGATGAGAAATATGAATTAGGGTTAGTATGAAGAACATAGGAAATCTCTAGCTAGTCAGTGAACCATGCATTTATATCCCTATAGGACACAAGAGATGTGTCCACCAAGCTATTATAAGAATCTATGATTAAATTATATGTTAGGAATAAGAAATTATGGGCAAGTTTCAAGAAGGGGCCAAAAATTGCCATAAAGGAAGTATTACCTCGGGTGGGTAAATTGGGCTAACACTCTATGCCAAAATTTATTACCAGCCTATTTGTTGTATATTAATATTAAAAAAAATATATATTTCATGACTATGATGGCTTTGGGTTCATAATTAATTTTTTGATGCAATCAAGGATGAAGAGTCTAGACTAAATTGTCTAGTCTAGCAACATAATTCAATACAACACAAGTAATTGAAATATATATGACTATTGATTTTAATAGAATGTATACATGCATGCAAGTCTTCCCACATACAAATTACATTAGATGCAATGCACTATACATGTTGGCACATAGACCGTCATAGGCTTATTACAATTAAATGCATAAATAAATTTTGGATTCTAATTCACTAACTCCAAAATCCCTATATGCAAAAGCAATCTTATACTATTCCAAGAGCATAATTACATGCTATCTGGAATCATTTTAAATGATTTGTGTTAGCCTTAGCTATGTCCGAAGCTCCTTGTCTAATGAAACCTATGTGTTCACCCAAGGAAATTGAAGAAACAACACAATTTTATGTAGAGAGGTATACATCCATATGGCGATTACCCTAACCCATATCTACTATATAATATGTTATGAATGTTTTGTAATATAATTAAGAGTTTCATAAACTATCTCTCATAGGTCTATATTTGGGCTTCTTGGTAGGTTGAACTTCTCATCAAGATAACTTTTAGACAATCATTTAACAATTGTTGTCAACTTGATATGTTGCAGTTGGCTTCCCATGTTGCTTCCATTATAATAAAACCTAAGAATTTAGTTGTTGTGGTAATATAAATTAAGGTTCTCTAGGATTCTCTAACATCAAATCCCTAGTGTTATTTCAAGATTAAACCTTGCAGAATGCTAGCTTTAGAAATGCTCCAAGTCATTCATTTAGCTTCTAACATGTATGTTTCATGTTCTATGGGCTTTCCTTTCCACATGGCCAAATTTTTTATATAATCCTTATATCTAGGTGTTTCACTTAGTCTAGCTATCTAAAATATACTTAATCTACTTTAGTTTTTGTGGTAGTAGCTGGTCCTAAGGAGGGGCTTTTCAAAATCTACATCATTTCCATGAAACTATACTCATGGAATTGTTAGAAATCTACAGTGTTGAAGATTGGTGATATGTCAATGATATCTAGTAACTCATTCTAATAGGCATTTCTTAAATCAAAATTTTTGAGGGATCTTACACAATCAAAACTTCTTCATCTTGAGCTTTTTGTACATGTGCCTACCCAAAACATTTCCTTGTAGAGATATATAGTGACTTCATCTCCAACAGTAAACTCCTTACGACAACTTTTGCTAAATTCACTCAATGATTATTTTTCCCATTTGTAGTCTTCAAATATGGTTTAATTGTTTGTGCATAGTCTCTATGTGATCTACAAGTCATTTTGCCTTCACACTCCTTTTATCCTCTAAGATGATGTCTTTGAGATTTGCAACTTTTTTAAAATACAATCTAGTAACAATATCAAATGGTGTCCTCTGTGTACTTTGGTTGATTGAGTTATTGTATGCATATTTTATTTGTGGCATAATTAAATATTATGTTCTTATCTTGTCTTGTACGAAGTATTTAAGTAGGTTTTTAAGCTACCTTTTACCACTCTTTTTCTTCCTCTAGTTTGCGTATGGAGTGTGGAATTGAATTTTAGGTCCATCTTCATCTTCCTTTATAATTTTATCCTAAAATATTATCGAAACTTGGTGTCATAGTCTGAAACAATCCTCTATGGTACTATTTATAGTCTCACGACTTCCTAAAAGAAAAGATCACCAATATGCACCATGTCATGGGTTTTCTAACAAAGAGTAAAATTTACCATCTTGGAGAATCAGTTGACCAACAGAATTATGGAATAATACACTCTCTAGGTTCTTGGAAATCCTAATATAAAATCAATGATTATGTCTTCTGCAGGCTTTTTGAGAAGTCAAAGTGGCTAATACAAACTAGTCTTTTGACTAGTTCCCCTAGCTACTTGATAGCTCCTATACTCTTGAACATATTTTAAGACATTTTTATAGACCTACGATCAACTATAATTCTCACTTACCAAAGATATAGTATTCTCAATGCCAAAGTATCTTACTAACAATCTAGAATTATTCTCCTTGACTAGATTCTCCTACATTGAGCTCCTAGGGATACACAATTGGTTGACCTTGACAAATATGCCATCTTAGATAACATAGTCTAGGCATTTTCTCTGATTAGTTACTACTAGATCTATACTTTCCTTCTAGGCCTACACAAAATTTGGACTAGTCTCAGAATAATGCTTTAGCTAATAAAATCCTATCACTACCACCTAGATCTACATCATCAAATTCCTTCTCCAAAGGAAACATACTTAAAAGTAATCTTGTTTATGGCTCTAGAATCTATACACATCTTCCATTCCCCATCCTTCTTTGGTTCCAAGATAGTTGATATCACACAAGGAATTAGGCTCTCGAGGATCAGTCTCTTGTTTATCAACTACTACACCTACCTACTTAGCTCCACTTTCTATGTTGGTGTCACTATATCTTCCACATCATTTGGAAAACTTTCTCTAGGTATGAGGTCTATGTGATGATTGATTCTCTTGATTCAAAAAAGTTATTTCGAAATGTTTTATTGGCATATATATATATATATATTACTTAGAGAACTCTAAGAACTACTTTTGTGGTACATCTTCCCATTTTGTTGTGATACTCCTTGACTAGAAAATATATTATTTCATGCTTCAATCCATCCAATTATTTGCTCCAATCTATTGAATAGATCTTGGTGCTATTGAATGCCATTTTTTTCACCTCCTCTAAGGGTGTCAAGATATTCTTCTTCCCATTCATGGTCAAAGTGTAGGTTTTCTTTCTTCTATCATATTATTAATCTCTTACTAGTAGTAGGTTGAAATCATCCATCCATAGGATATCACCTAGTACTACATCACTATATGATTTAATATAAAATTTAACAAGGCATTATTCACTTCTAATAATTTTGTGATTATCTTCAATCCAAATAATCTAGAATGGGTTTGAATGTCTCATCCTCTTCAATTTTATCTTAAAGATCACATCTTTTTTTAATATACTATATATGCTACCATTGTTATTGATGGCATTACAACACTTACCTCATATTTTGCACATCATCGACAACATGTTCTTCCTTTGCGCATGTTTTTCTTGATGATCATCTATAGTAGACCGCTTCTGATGACTATAAAATCCCCCTTCTCTAGATGCCCCAAGGATTTAGGTGGTCTATATAGTTCCTCCTTTGGTTATGTTGCTTTGGCTCTAGGCCCTCCACACTTCCTTGCACTTCTTTGGTATTATATAAAGGTGTGATGTCCTACTTCCCCACACTTTAAACATCTTCTCAAGAGTGATCATTGATCAAATCCTCTCTTGTATCAACCATCATGGTATTAGTCATCACCTTCCTTCCTATTAATGTAGTAATTTTTCTAGGGTTTTTTCTCCTTGTGATAACAACTCCTCCTATTTTATTCATTATTTCTCCTCCTTTCAATGAACTATGACCAATCTTGTATAATCCCCTAGTTATAGCTTCTTAGTGTCCACCCTAATTTCCTAGCTAGCATCTCTTCCAACTTAAATAAAAATTTGCAGGCTTCATCCATTATTGTCATCCAGACTAGGATCAATTCCTCATTATTTCTAGTTCAAATCATATTGATATACAATGTCTCCTTCTCCATTTTATCTTTACTATACCTAGTCCTTATGATCATCTTATGAAACTCTTTTGTGCTCTCAATTATTGTCTACTCCCTGTACCTTAGGCTTTGAAGTCACTTCAATATTTCTAGTTGATATTCAATGACTGTGAATTAATTTTGCAATTTTATTACCATCCTTTATTGTTTAGCTATCATCTTCTTTCTTCTATGGTTTATATGAAATTGTACTTGTTTCCACTAGATAGCAACATGTTCATTCAACTTGGTTTTTGTCAACCTGACTTGCTCTATATCTTCAACTTCTTCATATTAAAAGTATTCTTCCATCTCATTTATATAGTCAATTAGCTCCTCCAAATTAAAGTTGTTGACATAACTAGGGAACTCCATTCTTGGCATTTCTCAAATCCTGGCAATAGACTTCATCATATTGATCTTGTCTGACTCCTCTTCTTCCCAACTCTCCTCATTCTACTCTAGGATGATAAGCTTCTTATCATCATTCCTCCTCAGGTCTAGGGATTATTCCTTTTTTTTTTAAACCTCTAATGACAATTACCATTATAGACACACTTCTTAATAGAATCATTCCTTCATTTTAGGTGTGATTTCCTCAAGTCAATAATTTGGATCACAATCTAGTGCTTAGTTAATAATAATTATAGTTTGTGTCAATTCAATGATTGGTCCTCATTAGGGTCTTTAGGAACATCAAATCTCTCTTTCATACCATTTGATTTAGTCAACGATGGAGGATTTGGAATGGACTTTATAGACATAACAAATTTCAACAAAACACAAACAACTTAACTAAATATGAAGCTTTATTTATTTCATTGTAAACCATGTGTAACCATAGGTATACTCACATGTAGGCTATGTTAGGCCTCATGGGCCACACATGCTAGTGGGCAGCCACCACATTCTTATTACAACTATATGCATAAACTATTTATGGATCCTAATAATGTAGCTTTGAACTCCCTAACTATAATAATTCTATACTATCTCCAAGAATTAGTATTGAACCATACTATCCTCATCTAGGTCCCAAGAACCATGTCTAGAAAAATATGTGTGTCAACTCAAGGAAGGTGAAGAAACAATAAAAGTTGATGTGGAGGGTTTTGGATCCATGTAGTGGCTCCCTTGACCCTTACCTATCATATGTTGTGTTATGAAGGCTCTTCAATGTATGAAATATTTTCACACACTACCTCTCATAGGTTTGGGTTTAGGCTAGATGATAGGCTAAAATTTTGGTGAAGATGTTTTTTGTACAATCAATCCATGGTTATTGTTACCTTGGTATGTTGTTGTAGACTTCCCATGTTGTCCCCATTCCAATATGTAGAGAGAATTTTGTTGTTGTTTTAGTATAATATAGTAAGGTTTTATAGGATACTCCTGCATCATTTTTCTCATCAGCAGGCATTGATAAAATTGATTTGACCACAATTTAGGTAGGTTATATGTACATTCTAGAATGCATGATAGCAATATATTGTCAATTCTTTATATAATAATATTTTATATGTAATATTTAAGATGGAAATCATTCTAATAAAAAATACTGATATGTATTTTAATATAATTGTATACGTATACATCTTTGTTCTATCTAGATGCAACACAAATTTGAGACAAAAATGAATGAAGTAGTTTTTTAATATGAATATGTTAGTTTAATTTCTAAATATCTTCCTTAAATTTAGTTTGTTCAATTGATATAAATTTATTATCATGTATGTTTAGCTAAAACATAAGGTAAGAAACATATGATTATATGGTTCTATTGAACATCTAAGGTTAATTAAGCCTCTTATAGTAATAACAGGTACTATGATAAGAATTTTAGTATACTATATTCTAATTTTAGAGCATAGAAATCATATTATACCATGGTTTTGTCTAAATTGAAGTGAAAATCCATTGAATTTTTGATAGGGAGAGTTATATATATGATAGCTTTGAATGTATTAAGAAAATGACTAGCCAACATTAGTATTTTTTCTTTCTCCTTAAAGAACTTTAACAACTCTTACATATTTCACTACATTGGATCATATATTAGATAGTATAAAGGGTTTTTATCCCTAGAGTAGCTTTTCTTAGGATAATTGTTTAGATATTTATTTTGTGATAACTAACAATATAATGGATTGGAATTTGTTATAATCATTACATGCTTGCTTTGATTGGCTTTGAATTTTTAAATCACATAGTTAATGAGGATTCCATCCATATACTTCAATATTTCATGTTTGATTCCTTTGTTAGAGACAAGCTTTAACCTATTACAATCATAATTATCATATTATTGGTATGATTGTGACTATCAACAAAACTAATAACTTTAATTGTTATGTCTTATCATTTATAGTAATTAATATTTGTATTTAAATTTTGTACATTTTATCCACATAAAATATAAATTCTATCTAAATATTTTTTGGTTTTTGGTTTTTGTGGAAATGTAAAAATACTTCAAGAAAGTAATGCACTAAGAACAACCCAAATTATCCTCTTGTAGGTTGTACTTTTAATAAACATGTACAATTACTAAAATTAAATGGAATTATAACAATATTGAAGGTAAGTATTTGTGTTTCCTAGGCTTTATTTCAAACTATAATTCTTATATTTGTCCAATATCTTAGGAACTTAGGGTTCTTGTTGATATCCAACAACTATGTATGCATTAATACTTTATTTATACATCTATTATTGAGTTATTTTTTAGTGTGATGTTAATCATCTTACTACGTAATTCATCATCAGATTCATGTCCTTTGCATGTATCTATTTACATACGATTAATTTTCTACTACTAGTAATGAATGATTTTACAGGTCAATAACAATGAATGCACATTAATTATATGATAAATCCTATTACATTTTAAATTAAATTATAATCCATAAGATATTTATATATTCTTGTTTATAGAATATCAAATTTCTTATTTAGTTTGAGAGTTAAGAAAATGAAATACCATAAAGTTAATGTGTTCAATGTCATTGTTCTAGTAAATTTCATTATCTATACTCTCCAACACCTAGGAAGATACAATGTAACAACAAATGAAATGAAAAATACAACATAAGAGGCCAAGGATTCAAAAATATCTTAATCAAAATATTAGAATCAAAGGTGTACCAATAATACAAAGAAAAAGGAAGATAGATATTTGCATTACCTATAAGAAATCAAATAGTTAGTGCTCTTTCCTTATTAATAAGAACTATAAGTTGCAACCATTGATCTAGTCAATGTCATTCAAAAAAATTCTTAAACTAGGGGTCCTTTGGGTATAATTCTAAGTGGTATCATTTTATGATTTGTGTGATCCTAAGCGGAAGCACTCCTAAGATCTAAGTGTGACATTGAATCAAAGAATATTTAAAATTATTAAAAAATTCATATTAAAGAGCCATATAACAAGAGTAAAAAATTATGGGTTTGTTCCTGGGAGGCAGGTCCTGGATTCTGTTATTGTGGTGCATGAGAATATCCACTCATTATCTATCAATAAAAAGCCTGGCTTTTTTCTAAAATTGGACCTGTTGAAAGCATTTTATAGAGTCAACTGGATTTTTCTTCTTCGAATCCTTAGGGCGTTTGGATTTGGAGATAACTTCATCCAGATTATTGAACAATGTGTGTCCAACCCCAAATTTTTAGTCTTGATTAGTGGTTCTACCTTTGGTTTCGTCTCCACGTCAAGGGGCATTAGATAGGGGGATCCTCTATCTCCTTTCCTTTTCATTTTGATGAGTGAAGCTCTTAGTAAAATTATCCAGAGGGAAGTCAAAAAAGGCAATATTATGGGATTATGGCCCTCCTCTTAGGCCTCCTCATGCTCTCACCAAAAATTTGTCGATGATACTTTGTTGAGTGGGGAAGGTTCTGTTAAAGAAGCTAAGAATTTAAAAACAACTCTAGATACTTATGAACAAGGCACTAGGAAAATAATTAGCCTAGCTAAAAGCTCATTTTTTTTCCTTTAACACCCATGAGCACAGGAAAAAGAAGATTGCCTTGATTCTAGGGTGTAAAGTTGGAATTCTGCCAGACTCGTATTTAGGTCTTCCCCTCTGCCATGGTCTAGTCCCAAACTCCTTCTAGGCAAACCTTATTGATAGATTCTAGAATAAGTTGGCTGGCTAGAAAGGTGATTTTTTAATCCAAGTTGTTAAGCTCCAATTGCTCAAAGCTTCACTACAGAGCCTCCCGGTTTATGCTATGAGTTTATTCAAAATCCTTGCCAAATTTGCTAATAAACTGGAAAGAATTCAAAAAAATAATTTGGGGACAGGGACTAAATCTAAAAATAGATTACATCTTGTGGCTTGGAATCAGGTTTGCCTTCGCAAGTCAATGAGGGACTGAACATTAGAAATCTGATAGATTTCAATGAAGCCTTGATGGCCAAGCAACTATGGAGATTTCTTAAAGAAAATAATGAATGGATTTACATTTTCAAACATAAATACCACATTCTGGATATCCAAAACACTCTGGAATCTTATGGCCGTCCTAATGTTGTTTCTGATTTATGCAGAAACTTCTTTGGCTCCTCCAAAGTTATTTTGCATGGTTGTAGATGGGTGCTGGGGAATGGTACCAGAATCAGGTTTTGGGATGACTGGTGGATTGGTTATGGCCCCCTATCAAATTTTGTTTAAGCTTCTCCTTTCAAAGAATTATGTCTCAGAAAAATTGGTTCTTGGGTGGCTAATTATATTAGAGATGGAGCCTAGTTAGATCTCAATTCTATGGATAATGCTTTGATACCTATGTAACCTTGGGGTAATTGTACACACATCCCCCTCTTTAATGTGGAGGATGAAGTGTTCTCTAATTTCTCCTCTTCTAGGAGATTCAAGGTTGTCAATGCTTACAAGTTCATCTCCAGAAACTCCCCCCCCTCCTTCTAGGCTAGTATCTCGAATAAACTCTTAATTCCAAAAATTAACATTTTTTTTTGGTTGTTTATGCAGGGTGAGATCTCTACCATTGACAATCTTTTCAAAAGAGGTCTTACTCTTACCAATAAATTCTTCCTTTGCAAAGAAGCAAAGGAAAATGTTGGTCATCCTCTGCTTCACTGCTCTTTTGTTAGGGATATCTGGAATTTTTTCCTTCATATCTCAAACCCTAATTGGGTCTTCCTTGATTCTATTCAAATTTTATGGTTTGAATGGAAGTGCCCCTTTGACAATCAAGATTTGGGAGTTCTCTGGAATTTGTCTATTCCTCATATTGCTTAGGGTATTTGGAAAGAAAGAAACAATAGAGTCTTTAGAGATTTGGAATCTTCTACACTTGTTGTGGCTACTAGAATTCATATTTCTACAAAGGAGAATTTTCTACACTCCTGACCCAGTAGAAAGAATGACCATCCCCTCGCTACTCTATCAGAGGAATGGGATACTATCAAACAATGGCAAATTGATTGGAATATTGCCATTCCAATGCACAAAATAAAGCAGTGTAGACAAAATGTTCTTTGGCATCCCCCCCTATGGGATTGATCAAAATCAATATGGATGGGGTGGCTAAAGGGAATCATGTGCTGGCCGGTGTAGGGAAGTGGCTAGGAATCATATGGGTCTACTGGTTTATGCGATGATGCTCCCTCTGGGCACCCAGTCCAACCAATTTGCGGAGGCCAGCACTGCCCACATTGGGTTACACATGGCTAAAAGGCAAGGTTTTAGAAAGGTTTGGTTGGAGTCTGACTCACTAAACATTGTCACTTGTCTGAATGGGTGCACAGATCATAGTTGGATGATTGCTAATCTGATAAGAGATTGTCGGTTATAATAAATAAGTTGGATGAATTCAAAATTTCACATGTCTTTTGGGAAGGCAACAAAGTGGTAGATCTACTAGCCAATATGGTGGTGGGCTACGTGGCGGTTAAATGATGGAGCAGTAGGGATCCTTTCCCAAAAAACTTGTGCGATTTGGCTTGTGATGATTCCATCCACTTGTAGTAATCAATGAATTTTAATCATGATTTGATTGAGTTGGGGAAATGGTTGCTCTTTGTTTTCCCTATCCAAAGATCAAGGAAACTTCCCTTGTGCCTGGATTTTTTTGTCTAATTGTGTGGCTCATTTCTTACTACTGGTCATAGAATTTTTTGGTGTGGCCCATTTCATATTACTATTCGGAGACTTCTCTGGTGCAGCCCATTTCTTGTTGTTTGGCAACCCAGATCATTATGGGTGGGGACAAGAACAGGAAAGAATGACCTACTTTTGAGAAATGGAAGAAAAACAAGGAGGTGTGGTAGGAAATCATTGATGGGGGAATTGTCCCCTTCTTGGAAAGACTCCATGGCCCTTCTCCTCTGCAAATGAAAACCTTTTTCAATGGGTGGAAGAAAGGGGTTTTGAGGGCTTATGGTGCTGATTACCATCTAGATGAAACCCTACTGGCGATGGTTACTGTTCTGGCAATAAATGGCAGAAACTTCTATAGAGACAGGAAAATAGGGGAGGAAGACTTGGCAAATTTTTTTGACAAAGACAAGGAGGGCGCAAGAGTTAATAAAATGGCTGATGGTGGCTACAATAGGAAAGATCTTATGGCTCCCTGGGCGGACATGGTTGAGTTCATCATGAGGTATATTACGCTTGATGGCAGATATGTCATTATCTTTTCCTACCATTTTACCATTTTGAACCATTTTAGGCAAGGTAAAATCATTTCTATTCCTTTCTATCTGGCCTCCTCTTTAGAGAATAGTCTTGAAAAATATATGGAGAATCCAAATAATCCTTTTCTCCATGAAGGGCTTATTGTTCTCATCATGGACTACGCTAAGACCCTTGAAGTTGTGCCCTCTCTATCTGAGAAAGGCGAGCATACTAATATTCAGGAAGTCTCTGACTCGGAAATGGATTTGGAGGATAGTGGGGGTGCCATTTCTTTTGATGACCCTCATTATAATCCAGTGGAAGAAGGTGAGATGATGGTCACCCTTGGTATGTTTAGCAATAAGAATCCCCTAGATGGGCGGCCAACTATAAATCTACCAGCAAGCTAATTTCTAAGGCCGAGCCTCTTTCTAAAAAGAAGAAGCTTACAACTAAGGACTATGGTCCGAAGACTTCGGACCAAGAAATTAAATTAGAAATTCTTATTAAGGTCCTAAACAAAAAGTAGGGGACCATGCCTAAAGAAGCATACAATGGGTTACCGAGGAATGGTACTCTAATGAACCTGGTGATGGAAGTGACCAAAAGCCAGAAGAGTTGCTAGAAGTGGGTGGAGAGAGAAATTGATACCCTCAAAGTGGGGGTCAAGGAGATAATTGATATCTTCACAACTTTGCTAGAGCCTAGGAATTCTAAGAAGCTCATGATTATGACACCGAAGCTCTCCCAAGATGTTGAGGTTATGAAATGAAACCATGAACAAAGAATTGAAAAGGTGGAACAGTCTATGGCAAAGATAAAGAAAAACCTCAAGAACCTAGTTGACATAAGCAAGGAGGCCATGAATAATAGTATGAAGGGGCTCAAAAAGATCAATGTCATGGTTGTGGAGTATAAATCCATTCACAGTGAACCTGACAAAGATCTTGAAGGTGAAGACATTACTGCTGGAGGCAACAAAACCATAGGCCCTAGTTCCAAGACCAGAAGTAGGAGGAGTAATAAGGGGACCTCCAGATTCATTATGGAAGAACTGGAGGAAATCAATAAGACTACCATCTAGAAAAACAAGGCGCTGGTGCACTCTCTTATTTGAGTTCTTTTGTTTTGTTGTCTGTGTCTATTTTGCTTTCGTGTTTGTTCTAGGGTTCTCCCCTATTTTGCTGTTGGTTTCCGTCTGTTTGGCTGATGGGTGACATTTGTAAAACTTTTGGTTTTGGGTCCATGTAAAACCCGTTTATCTTTATCGAAAACAAGAGTAAAAATTAATAATTTCATATTAAAATAAAAATTTGGACCATACCCTATCCTTATTGCATATATTATTTCAAACTCTTATAATTCAAAAAAATAAATATATATGTTTGATTAATAAGAATTAAATAAATTGAGGACTTTATAAAAATATGGACTATGAACTTAGAACTACTCTCCCCATAAACAAGACATATATTTTAAAAATATAGAAAATTGTTGAATATGTTTGACACTTAAAATTTACCTTGTTCCACAAGAAATTGTCAACTAGCAATTATATTTTTGTTAATGACGATATGATTAGGTTTAGCTACTAGTAGAAGGGCCTTTGAAGACCTAATATGATAATGATTCACTATTTGTAGATGCAAAATTAGTTTTATTTGAAAAATTGTATGAGGAGTGTCCTTAAACAACTTAGAATATACTAAAAATCTTACATAATTAACTAGAACATTGTTATATGAATTATACTTTACTCTAATTTTAAATTGTTAAGCATCCTAAAAATATACGCAAAATTATCTTATGTAGTGAAAACCTATGTGAATTTATCAATTATCTTTTCATTAAATTAATTCTAATTACAAGTCCAAGGCATGTGACTTAATTTTTATTTAGTTTTACATTGATTGTAATGGTATATTATGTGAATATATTTAGTATTTATGTGTGTCAATCATAAGTTTAACATCTCAATTAGTTCTAAAATCTTAAAACCATTAATTAAAATATCATATATATGAAATTCATAGGTAAAAGGTGCTATTATGATAAATTGATTCCCTAATGAGCCCATTCTCCAGTTGTTTACAAACTACATTATTATATTTTCTTTTAGGCTTCTAATATTGGACCATTTTCATTTGTTGTTTCTACATATTTCAATTTGATCAAAATTGGTATTATCTTTAATTTTATGTTTTCCCAAAGAATTTCTTCTCATATATATTCTTGTGGGATTTATGAGAATGACAAAAATTTCTAGCACCTTTCAATTTTAGGCTTAGGTTGGTTGAACATAAGAGAAAGAAGAAATTGGAAGCTAAAGAATGTAGAGACATCCCTTTGAAATTTGGTTTCTATTTTTTGATAATCTTTCATCTAGGATTTTTTTTTTTTTTAAGCCCTCATTTATCTCTTTAAATGAACTACACAAACTAATTATGTATATCTATCTAGGATTGTAGGATTATTTCTTTGATACTAGTTTTTATATTCATATTTGAGAGATTCCTATACTTTTAATTCAAACAATAGTATTTACTCAAAATCATAATATATTTTTCAATGTTTAAAAAATTATTATAATATTTACATTAATAAGTCATAGCCTAACCCTCCAAATTAATAACATCTTGAATTATCTATAAACACTTACAAATATGTTACATTAGAGATTTTCTTCCCTAACTCAGTAATGGCAATATAAAAAAAAAATTCTTAACATGCCAAGAGTGTGAAATGGTTCTCACCCTTAAAAAATTGAGTCCACATTAGAGGGTTTTCATCCCACTTGAACAAAATTTAGGTTTTTAAACAAGCATGAAAAGAGAAATAAGGGTTTTGTCCTTAGTGTCACTTGACCTGGAATGGTTTTCATTGTCCTTATTTCCAATATACTTTCAAATTCAAAAATAATTTCTTGATGTATATGCTATATTTATTGTTGATTTCTATTTCTTTTTATTGCTTTAATCCTTTAAAAATAATCTCTATGCTTTATATATATTTTATTTTTAAAGGATTAAAGGTATAAAAAGGAAACATAATTAATTTTAACTCAATTAGTGACTTTTAATCCTTTTGACCATTCATTAAACATGATTAATTTTACTTTTATATTTTATATATATTATTGTACTTTTTGTATTTTAATTTATTATTGAAATACCATTTCAAAAATGAGACATAACACTTGAGGGATTGAGTCCATCTAATGAACTTATTGACCCTTTATTTTCTTGGTATATCCATCATCCTAAGTTCTATGATGATTAGCTCACCCTCAACTTCTACCTCGAGGATTAATCTTTCCTAATAGCCAACAAGACACATGAATAAGATGAGGTTCAAGAATCTAACTAAGCAAGAGAACGAGAGGTTTTGAAACAAAAAGTAAAATCAAAGACACATTTATACAAAATAAATATAATTGGTCCATATGAAATTAGAGTACCCATTGTATGAACATGGGCTCTGATACCAAGTTGTAATGCCATGATAGGGAACCCTAGATAAATTACAACTAGTAAACCAAAACACATAGAAAATAATTGTTTTAAAAGGAAACATAATATGTCAACCATATTTTAACTCAATACAACACTAAGTAAATTTATTACATAAGATAGATGAACCATAGCAATGTTTTGTGGGAAAATTAATCACATCTCATAACAATTATCTATCGGTTCCCTAACGTCACTACTAAGAAGTACTTACTATTGTGAAATAAACATCACTAGGTTAATCAAATGAAGGTAACTTTACTCCATTACACATTTCCGAATCACATTAACATCTTTAATATAATACACTTATTTAATTTAATCAAATAAACTCGTAATAATTAATCATTTACTCATCATATAAATATTAAAGACCTATGCTAAGTTCATTTTAAAGTACCAAATAAAAGATTTGTATGATAACCTTCATCAAGAATAAGAACATACATATTTAATCCACATGAGTACATTCACTTACAAGTAATCCATAATATAAATATATCTATCATAATAGTCTTATTACAATCCTTTTTACTTGGAGTATCCAATTACAAATATCCTTTCAATTACAAGTATAAATATATACAATTACATATTCTTCTAAATCACTTCTGGAAGATACATAACAAATACATTACAATGGTATAACTATCTACATTTGAATGTGAAAAAACTTGAATACAATGATATATCCATCTAGCTATAGATGAACAACAACTCCAAAACCCCAATTGATGCTAAACACTTGCACTCGACCATGTGGAACCTAAAGGCCCATTTGTCATGTTGGAGATATCTTCACAAGGCCCCCAATAATAAGAAATAAGCCTATAAATAAAATAACTAAATATACACGACAACCAAGATACATAAGACACCACTTCACAAGATTGAATAAAAGTAAAGATAACAACCAAAGAACCAAAGATTGAAAAAAAGATGGCACAATAGGATACTAGGATATATCAGGATAGAGTGTCATCATGTAGCCTCAACGTGGGTTATCTTGGTAGCCTCTTTCGACCCCAACTCTCATTTGATGACTCATTCATAAGTGTACAATCATTTCATGAAGATAAGGTATTGTACAACCATGCCGGTTCCAAATATATCTCAAGGTGGATAGGCCTTCCCAATCTCATCTGCTGTCTATGCAAGCACATGAGGCCATGAGTGGGGCACAAAAAATTATCTTATTACTATGTAAACCCAACCCAAAGTTTTATTAATATTATCAATTATTAAACTACTCTCGTATGGGTTATCCTAGCTACAACTTTGGGCCCCAACCACAATATTGAGTCACTCCCCCTTAATGTACCTAGATAAAATATCCTCTATGGCTCAAAATAATCATCATGAAACATATAATATATAAATAGGAACATCAAGAATCCATATACATGAATAGCTTAGAGAATCTACAAGAAAGACTTCCGAACAAAAACCCATAAGAAGGTCAAGTCGTGAAACTGAATCATAACTTCAAAATCAATGCTCCTTTTCACAAGAAAAATCAAGAAAGGGTATATGAACACCAATCCAACCAAATTAAGTCCAATCAAATACAAACATCCAAAATTGATAGGATACATAGTCACCCTAAGCCTCTACAACTGACCGAGAGACAAAATTAAGTCAAATTGCAAACCAAATAAAAAACAAAAGGGCCTAAATAGGTGACCACTATACCTACATAGTTGGGCTTCTAAAAATGTGTAATTGAAGATCAGATCTACACAATTGAAGCCTTGAATGTGTACAATTGAGCTTTATAGTTACTCAAAAATGCAAAAAAATAAAGAAAAATGTAGCATAAAAACTTGAAACTAAATTCCAACAAAAAACCATTTAAAAATGCGTGATAACTTCTAAAAAATATGAAAAAACTATACATTAAGAATCATTAAGGGTTTCCAATCAGATATATATCAAAAATAATCAATTGAAACAATTAATTTCCACGCCCAATTTAAGCATGTTGTAATCACTTTCTAAACACAAATAAAGAACAAATTTTAGAAAACAGACATTGAAAACAACATTATCAAATACCCTTATAATTAATTTTAATAAAAAATACAAATAAAACTAACATCAAAATCGGGAAAACAGAAACCTCCCTAGAAGTCTATGAAAAAAGATAAGAGAAAGAGAGAAATTTGCAAATGAATCTCTACACAAAAACCCTCTTCAAATCAGCAACAAAATTCTAGTAGACAAGAAAAAAGAAAATTTGATCTAAGCTCAAAGTAAGCTTAGAAAACAATCCTTCAATCAATTCAAAAAAACTGCAAATCAATCTGCAAAATGTGCAATCCAAAATTCTCCTTCAAAACTTTTCGACAATTGCAACAATAATTGTTCTCCCCAAAAATTCGTAAAAAGAAACATCAACAACAAAAACTCTGATCAATAATTGTAAATAAAACTCAATTTAAATATAAATAAAGCTCTAAAATATCATGCACAAAAGAAAAGAAAAACCTTAATTCGAAAATCATAAAAAAATATCACTAAATCAATAATATTAAATAAATTTTTAAATAAAAATCCTCATAAAATGAATTATACAATAATATTTAAATATTAAAACACCAATTAAAATTGCCCTAATAATAATTAACTCTCACTCAAAAATCATGCAAAGAATAAATAATTATTTTGAGCTACAAATATAATTGGCCACCAAAATAAAATAAAAATAGAAAAATAAGTTCCACAATAAAATAATTCCCACAATAAAAATATTAGCATGCACAATAATATATCACTTAATAAAAAATATCTGATGTTAGGAATATATTGATTGAATAAAAAACACAATTAAAACAAAAATAAACAATAATTAATTATTAATTCAATTTAGAACACTTAGGCTATAACTAATATCAATAATTAAAATAACTCAATATCCCACACACTCAAGTAAATCATAAAATAATACCAATATCAAAACAAAACTTACCATTGACAATCTATGAAAACTATTTTTATAAAATAATTTATTTAGTTCATCTAATGATTTTGTCTACTAAAATTTTTATCTATATTTAGGTTATGTTTCTATTCAATTATTGTTTTAGAACTTATAAAAGTTGGCTGAACAAAAATCACTATAATTATTCAATCCATAAAATTAAATTATTTTTACATGTGAAAAATTATCTCTCAAAAACCTATGGATCATTGAACTAGCTTAAAAATGAAAACTATGGATCATTTTCAATTCCTGCATTCATTGGATAACAATTAGAAAGGTTTAAATTTAGTCCCTTCGAAGAGATAGGTGTTGATTGATTCATTGTTCTCTTTTCAATTGTTATGATTATCTATGACTAGAATGAGAAATGATGCAAGAAATTGTATAATACTAGAAAATTGGCAAGATTTGACATAAATTAAAAGATACATGAACATAAAGGTTCAAATTGGAACCACGTATCTAGAAATGAGATATAGAGAGGAACATATCACTAAAATTTAGAACTAAAAGTGATAGTCAAGTACGGTTGGCACCCTCGACTTGAAGGTGTTTTCATTAGCTAAACATTTGGATTATATATTAGAATGTTGTATAGATCACTCAATCCAAAATTTAGCTCAATATTGTTGGTCAAATGTGAAAATTAGCATAGATTATTATTTTTTTCCTTTTCAAGATATAGAAATATGTGTAATTTTGCATTCTATAGGTGTGCAACTCTCAATTGTTTGATTTGGAACTTACATATAGAAAAGATAAAAATAGTGTTGTGTTATAGATGGGATTTCCTAATTCAGACCCTAGGTAGCAATTAGTATCCACTACAACAATAATGATTAGAAAGAGTGCTTACTCCTTGTAGGGAAGAGGTTGAAAACCTTAAGGAATTATTGAAATAAAACAATATTACCTTAACCTTGATCATGATGATGATATAATTCTCTTTGGATAAGACCTTCAAGGGTTGATATGATAACATGACAAGACAAGAAAGATCAAGCATGTAAATTAACACTCATGTAGGTTGTTGTTTCTTACTACTCTCTAATACTTAGAAATGAAGATAATTGTTGAATAATTATTTCTCTTGGATGTGCTTGAATAGTGATGGTATGAAAATGAATTATATAGATGCCTTTATGTAGGGATCTGGTGCAGGAGCACCTAAGGGTTGAAATGCCCTTAACCAATTTTGGCTCTTGAGACCTTCTAGTGGTCATGTAAATACATAAGGGCTGGCTCTAGTCCATTTGTATGGTTGTTTAATTGCAGTTTTTAAAATTTCTCTTATCGGCAAGACCTACCCTCGATTGGCAAGTCTTACCCCGATGAGTTCACCAGAGTTTGGAGTGGTTGTATCAAGTATTGGAAGGAGCGGTTTCGCGTTACCCCGATGTTTAACTTGACCTATATTTAGATGGTGATTGCGGATGATCCAACGGTTGTTGCTATACAATGATGGGAAGATGATCGCCAGGTAATCCTCATGACTTGGCGACAAAGCATGCGCAAAAAGAGGCAAGTTAACAATCGTGCTTGTTGAAGGTGGATTAACGGTGGTCGCTATACCGCAATGGAGAGATGCACAAAATTTATTCCCCATGGCTTGGCAACCAAGTGGTGGGACGCAGCAATAGAGCATCTCAGGTGAGTTAACAGGCGAGAAAGTTTGGGATGATCCAAAGGTTGTCGCTATACCGCATGATGAATATACTTGCTAGTTATCCCCCGTGACATAGTGACTAGTGAGGTGGTGGTCCAATGGCAAGTCAAGTGGTGCCCAGCTGGATGTACGGACAAGCCAGGAAGTAACACCATGGAAAAAGAGAGAGTAGTTTCATGCTACACTGATGGCCTGATGAGACCGCCTCACTTGCCAAGTCATCATCGACCATCAGAAGTCATCTTTTGGAGTCTTCCCGATGACTCGATAGGAAGTGTGGAGCGCGGAAATTTGTCATTGGCCATTGGAAGATAGGTTTTGAAGTCTCCCAGATGACCCGATGGAAAGTGCAAAGTAGTGTGTGTAGTTATTGGCTATTGGTAGCCCCATTTTGATGTTACACCGAAGACCCGATAGGAAGTGTGAAGAGTTGGAGGTTGTCATTGGACATCGATAACCTTGTTTGGATGTTATCGCAATGTTCCAATGGAATCTATGAGATGGTTGCATATTGGAAAACCGTTGGTAATGAGATTTATCTCGTCCAATAGGAGGAGTTAGCAACTGAGGATGGAATGTATAAAAAGACCCTATGGGCATCTATAAGTGGTTGATGACCTCGGAGAACAAATTTGTTTTTCTGAATAGCAAAATAGAATTCTATTTTCTGGTTTCCAAATCAGAGTCAAAATTTTGTTCGTGAATTACAAATAATGTTTTAGAATCTTTAAGTTCATAAATGTTGTTAATGTAATTGTTTCTTTTCTTAGTTTTGTGAGTTTTTGGTTTGAATCTGTGAATAAATTCAGGATCTATAAATAAAGCTTTCCCTTTCAGTTTTTGTTCCGTGTTTTCAATAATCATATGGCTCTAACTTGAAACTCCACAAGATCATTGGAGATTTTCAAGAAGATTCAGAAATGTACAGTAGGTTTTCATTTGAGAGAGACTAGGAAATGGCAATCACCATTTCTGCATACTGAGCCTAGGCGAGCTTGGTGATAGTTCGGCTAGGTATCAGTAATTTAAAGGAGATAACTTGTAGGGGAAGGAAACTGTTGAGAACATGGAAAAGATCCAGAAGGCTACAAGACTGAAAATGAGACATTGTGTAACTATAGGGAAAGGTTTGCTAAACCAAATAAGATGGGTGGTTTTGCAAAAGACAACAAATGTGTGTGCATCCTAAACCCCTGCAAGGATTTAGTGAACAAGCTTACTTTGTGAGCTTCAGGAAGGTGAGTTATGCAAACAAATGGTAGGGAATCCCTTAGATGTCTAGAGGAGTATACTTGGAACCCGAAAAGGAATAGAAGCAAACCATCAAAGTAACCAAATTGATGGCAAACCAGGTTGCCTCCCTATCATATTGGTATCAGAGTAAGGTTAGACTTGGGAAGAAAGTAGTTGATGTCAAGCACTGAAATAGTAGGAGAAAATAGTCTTAGAATGGTGACCAATGAAGAGTTATCCAAGAAGGTAGAAGATTAGGAGGAAGAGAATAGACTCCTAAAAGAAAGATTGCTACAATTGGAGAGAAAACTAGACGCAGTTGATGATAAAACTGAGAAAATAAAAATCTAGTTCAGTGAAGGGAAGGGTAAAGAATCAATGGAAGAGGATAGGATACCTCCCCCAGACCCTGTTCTACCTAAAGAACCTTTCCTTAAAGCAATTAAAGCCTTAGGAGGGAAATCCCTTGAAGGAGTACCACTTTTTTATGGGAAAATGGAGCCTAAAGTAGTTATGGAATGGATTGAAGGATTGGAGAATCACTTTGAGTGTGATGGAATTAGTGAAGCCCAAAAGGTGAAGCTAGCTAAGTCTAGATTGAGAGGAGAAACCTTGACTTGGTGGAAATTTATCCAAGAAGAAAGACAAAAAGAGGGTAAGAACCAAATAGCTAGTTGGAACGGAATGGTAGCCAAGGTGAGGGAAGCGTATGTCCCTAAAGATTATGAGATCCAACTGCACAAAAGGAGACAAAACCTAAGCCAAGGAGACTTGGATGTGAGCAGCTACACTGAGGAATTTCAGAAATTGTGTCTAAGATCCAAGGTGGTAGAGGATGAGATCATCAAGGTAGCCAGATACTTGAATGCCTTGAGATGGAATATTCAAGAGGAGTTGAGATTGTTATGTCCTAACACTATGCATAAGTGCTATCAATTGGCACCAAAAGTGGAGGAAAAGAGTAAAAAGAAGCAAGAACAAAGCAACAAAGGAAGAGGCAGAGGAAAACATGGTAGAGGCCAAAGAGGCAGTTTTGGTGGAAGAGGAGCAGATCAAAGGTCCCAAGGAGAGTCCAAACTTATAGATCAAAGTGAGGATTCACATAGAAAGAGAAGCTACAGAGGAAGGGGATCATCTAGCAACCCAGGAAGAGGTAGATCTAGTGGGCTAGGAAGAGGGTCCTACTTCTCCACCATGAAGTGTTACAATTGCCAAAAGTTGGGTCACCCTACCTATAGATGTCTAGCAAAATCCTCTTCTTCTCAAGGAAGTGAAAGAAGAGTGACATATGCGAAAGAAGATGCCGAAAGCAGCAAGGCACAAGGTGTGAGCTTAGCTCTTGAAGATGGATAAAATTTAATGATGATAAGAGATTTGATTAAGGAACCAATCAAAGAAGAACCAACTCAAAGAAGAGCTTTGTTTAGAATCGAATGCAAGGTCCTTGGTAAGGTTTGTAGAGTGGTGATAGACTCAGGGTCTACTGACAACATTATGTCAGAAGAAGCAGTAAGTAAAGTGAAGTTGAAAAGAATTCCACATAGTAATCCATATAGGGTCACTTGGCTCAATAAGGAGCAACATGTGGTAGTGAATGAACAAACATGGGTTGAGTTCAACATAGGTAGTTATAAGGATAAAGTCTTGTGTGACATCCTACCTATGGATACTTGCCATCTACTTCTTAGTAGACCATGACAATTTGATGGAAAGGCCATTCACAATAGAGAGAAGAACTCTTATTCTTTTCAAAAGGATGGAGTTACATACCATATTCAGTCCCTAAGTGATGAAGGAGAGTGCAGAAAAACTAAAGGCCCAAATGCATTATCAGTAGGTGAAAAAGAGTTCATTAACACTCTCAAGGAAGGAGAAGGAGTGGAGTTTTCTCTTATAGTGAAACCAAAGGAAGAAAAGCAAGAAAAGAACGTTCAAATACCTCATGAAGTGTAGCAGATACTAGACAACTTCAAAGAAATCATAAGTGATGGAGCACCAACAACCCTACCTCCCATTAGAGCCATAAGCCATTAGATTGTTTTTATTCCAGGAGCATTGTTACCCAACAAAGCAGCCTATAAGATGACTCCAGAACAAAACAAGGAAGTGGCTAGACAAGTCCAAAAATTGTTGGACCAAGGGTTAATAAAGAAGAGCATAAGTCTTTGTGTCACACCTACAGTGTTAGCACCCAAGAAAGGAGGAACAGGAAGGCTATGCACATATTCAAGAGCCATAAATAGAATCACTATCAAGTACAGATTTCCTATCCCAAGAATCGAAGAGTTGATGGATTGCTTGGGAGGTGCAAAGTACTTCACTAAGATTGATCTCAAGAGTGGATACCACCATATCAGGATAAAGGAAGGTAATGAATGGAAAACAACCTTCAAAACCAATGAAGGACTTTATGAGTGGCTTGTTATGCCATTCGGTCTTAGTTATGCTCCCAGTACATTCATGAGACTCATGAATGAAGTGTTGAAAGATTTAATTGGTAAATTTGTTGTTGTATACTTAGATGACATCTTGATTTTTAGTAGAATTAAAGAGGAACATCTAGATCATCTTAGTATTGTATTGTAAAAATTGTATGATGAGTAACTAACAATAAACTTGGAGAAGTGTGAGTTTATGAAGCAGGAACTTATCTATCTTGGATTTGTAGTTTCAAGAGGAGATTTAAAGATGGACACATCAAAGGTGGAAGCCATCACAAATTGGCCAACACCAAAGACAACAAGTGAAGTAAGAAGTTTTCATGGTTTGGCACAGTTCTACAAGAAGTTTATCAGAGGGTTCAGTGAGATTTGTGCACCCATGCTAGATACCATCAAAGGAGGAGTTAAGACTAAGTTTCAATGGACCAATGCATTTAATAAAGGGTTTGAGATTTTGAAACGAAAGGTATCTACACAACCAATACTCATTCTTCCTAGTTTTGACAAGTTGTTCACAATTGAATGTGATGCAAGTAATATAGCAGTTGGTGTTGTTTTTAGTCAAGAGAATAGACTTGTAGCTTTCTTTAGTGAGAAGCTCAATGATTCCGAGAAGAAGTATTCATCCTATGATCTTGAGTTGTATGCTCTTGTCCAAGCTATTAGGAAGTGGAGGCACTACTTGTTACCTAAGGAGTTTTTTGTTTATACAAATAATCAAACTTTAATTTTCTGAATTCACAAGATAAGTTGAGTCATAGGCATGTTAAATGGGTTGAGTATTTGCAGTCATATACTTTTTCTATTGAGAATAATAAAGGATAGTGTAATAAAGTAGCATGTGCTTTGTGTAGAAGGCTACTAACAGTGCAAGAAGTATAGATTCAGAGTATTGGAGTTGATTACTTCAAGGATTTGTACCCCAATGATGAAGATTTTGCAGCCATTTACAAGGTTTGTCAAGAATTTCAAAATCACTTTCATAGTGAATATGTTGACTTTACTTTGCATAATGGTTTGTTGTTTAAAGGTGGACAATAGTGTGTTCACAAAGGATTGATGAGGGAAAATCTTATCCAAGAAAAGCACAATGGATGTTTGAGTGGTCATTTTGGCCTTAATAAGATATTGGAACTTGTTCAAAGGTTCTACTATTGGCCCAAAATGCAGAGGGATATCAGAAGGTATGTTGAGCAGTGTATGGTTTGTCATAAAGATAAAGGTACAACTACTAATGCTGGTTGTTATCAGCCATTACCTATTCCTACAAGGCCATGGGAATGTGCAAGTATGGATTTTGTGGCTTACCCAAAACAAAGCTTGGCTGTGATAGCATTTTTGTTGTTGTTGACAAATTCAGTAAGATGGCACATTTTGTTCCCTATAAAACTACTTATGATGCTAGTCACATTGCAAACTTGTTTTTCAAAGAGGTTATAAGAATCCATGGTTTGTCGGTTAGTATTGTTTCAGATAGAGATGTCAAAATCCTTAGACATTTTTGGAAAACTCTTTGGAAAAGACTAGGAACTAACTTGTCTTTTGGTCCAACCTATCATCCCAAAATAGATGATCAAATAGAGGTGGTCAATAAGAAACTTGGAAACCTTTTAAGGTGTTTGACAAAAGAATATGGACAGAGTTGGGATCAGGTTCTTCACTAGGTGGAGTTTGCCTACAATGACAGTGTCAACAGATCTACTGGGAAGAGTCCTTTTGAGATAGTGTGTGGTATGCACTCACGAGGTGTTATGGAATTACGAGATCTTAGTAATCTATCGCATAGAAGTGGTCAAGCTGATGATGTCACTCAATCTATGAAGGAGGTTCATGACCAAGTCAGGAGAGTTGTCCAAGGTTCTTCACAAAAAGTTAAAGCCAGAGTTGATACCACACTTAGAGATGTGCAATTTTCAGTTGGAGATTTGGTGATGGTACATTTGAACAAGTCTCGACTTCAGAAAGGGGTTCCTAGCAAGCTACAAATGAGGAGAATAGGCCCATACAAATTTTTAGCCAAGTATGGCTCTAATGCCTATAAGATTGATTTGCAATCTGATATTGCTTTGTCTCCCATTTTCAATGTCACAGATTTGGTTGTCTACAAGGGACAACTTCCCAAGGAGGATGCGCGAGTTTCAGATGTTCAATAGTCACTTGCCGACCTGCCATTACTTTCTCCTTTCATGCCTTAGGTTGAGAAAGTGTTGGTTTCCCGTGTTCTCAAGAAGACTCGACAGTAGGTATACATGGAATATTTGGTCAAGAGGATGCATAAACCTTCTTATGAAGTGACCTGGGTCCCTAAATCAAACTTTGTTAAGTCAGGAATTGATCTTTCCTTGCTGCTGAGCATAGTCACTTGACTTCTTTGTTTTGGGGGGAGTATGGTGCATGATCACCTAAGGGTTGAAATGCCCTTAACCAATTTTAGCTTGTGAGACCTTCCCGTGGTTATGTAAATACATAAGGACTAGCTCTAGTCCATTTGTATGGTTATTTAATTGCAGGTTTTAAAATTTCTCTTATCGGCAAGACCTACCCCCGATCGATAAGTCTTACCCCGATGAGTTTGCTAGAGTTTGGAGTGGTTGTATCGGGTATCGGAAGGAGCGGTTTCACATTACCCTAATGATGAACTTGACCTGTATTCAGATGGTGATCGCGGATGATCCAACAGTTGTCGCTATACCGCAATGGGAAAATGATCGCCAGGTAATCCTCACAACTTGGTGAAAAATAACGTGCAAAAAGAGGCGAGTTAGTGACTATGTAGGTTAAAGGTGGATCAATGGCAGTCGCTATACCGTAATGGAGAGATGCATGAAAGTTATTCCCCACGGCTTGGTGAGCAAGTGGTGGGACCTGGTAAGAGAGCAGCTCAGGTGAGTTAACCGGTGAGAAAGTCTGGGATGATCCAATGGCTGTCGCTATACCACATGATGAAGATACTCGCTAGTCATCCCCCATGACATAGCAACTGGTGAGGTGGTGGACCAGTGGCAGGTTAGGTGGTGCCTAGTTGGATGCACGGATAAACCAGGAAGTAACACCATGGAAAAAGAGAGAGTAGTTTCATGCTACACTGATGACCCGATGAGACTGCCTCACTTTCCAAGTCATCATTGGCCATTGGAAGTCAGGTTTTGGAGTCTTCCCAATGACCTGATAGGAAGTGCAGAGTGCAGAAAGTTATCATCAGCCATCGGAATACAAGTTTTGAAGTCTCCTTGATGACCCGATGGAAAGTACAAAGTGGTGTGTGTAGTAATCGGTCATTGGTAGCCCCATTTTGATGTTACACTGAAGACTCGATAGGAAGTGCGAAGAGTTGGAGGTTGTCATCGGACATAGGTAACCTTTTTTGGATGTTACCCCGATGTTTCAATGGAACCTGTGAGATAGTTGCATATTGGAAAACCATTGATAACGAGATTTATCTCTTCCAATAGGAGGAGTTCCTAACTGAGGATGGAATGTATAAAAAGACCCTACGGGCATCTGTAAGAGGTTGATTGCCTTAGAGAACAAATCTATTTTTCTAAATAGAAAAGAGAAGTCTATTTTCTGGTTTCCAAATTAGAGTTGAAATTCAGTTCGTGAATTGCAAATAATGTTTTAGAATCTGTAAGTTCACAAATGTTGTTAATGTAATTGTTTCTTTTCTCTATTTTTTGAGTTTCTGGTTTGAATCCGTGAATAAATTCAGGATCTGTAAATAAAGCTTTCCCTTTCAGTTTTTGTTCCTTGTTTTCAATAATCATATGGCTCTAACTTGAAGCTCCACAAGATTATTGGAGTTTGTCAATCAAAGCCAAAAATGTATAGTAGCTTTTCATTTGAGAGAGACCAGGAAATGACAATCGCCATTTCTACATACTGAGCCTAGGTGAGCTTGGTGATAATCCGGCTAGGTATCAGTAATTTGAAGGAGATAACTTGTAGGGGAAGGAAACTACTAAGAACTAGGAAAAAATCCAGAACGCTACAAGCCTAAAAAATGAGACATTGTGTAACCATAGGGAAAGGTTTGCTAAACCAAACAAGATGGGTTGTTTTACAAAAATAGAGCGAATATGTGTGTGTCCTAAACCCCTGCAAGGATTTAGTGAACAAGCCTACTTTGTGAGCTTGAGGAAGGTGAGATAAGCAAACAAATGGTAGGGAAGCCCTTAGAAGTCTAGAGGGGTAGACTTGGAACCTAGAAAGGGATAAAGTAAACCATCAAAGAAACCAAATTCATGGCAAACTAGGTTGCCTCCCTATCAGGATCACAAGGTATTCCTATTTTAGGCCAACCTCCAATGGTCATATTAAAATATCAAGATTAGATAGCAAGTAGCAAGAACTGACACTTTGACACATTTTATTTTTCAACCCTTTTAGTAGATATTATGGTGCTAGGCAACATAGTCCAACAGGACTATGGAATGAGGTGACTTGGTCCACTACAATTATTGTTCTAGGTGCTCCATTCTACCAAAAATAGGAACAAAGAAGGCTGGACACAGAGAGAATAGACCCAACACATGATCTTGTCACTAAAGAAGAATATGATAATAGTTTAGTTGTAAAAAGGCCAAAAATATGATGGAAATGCCTTTTGAGAGGGTCCACTAGATAAAGGGCCCAAAGAGGAGTATGAAATTATAATGGTTTATAATTTTTGACACTATATTCATCCTCCACTTTAGCAAGTGTATGAAATTACACTAATACTCACACTAAATAATATTGTGTGTGTGAGGGGGGATGTCCCTATGTTTCAGAGAAAAAAAACCCAATCTTACAATCATAACTCACACAAGATTATTCAAGGAAGGACATGAAAAAAGAAGGCTAAAACAGTAGAACAAAATAAAGGAGAAGAAATGAAAACAAAAAGATACACACAAAGGGGTTTGCACTAGAAACAAAGGCAACAACCATGATCCAACAACTAGCAAGGTATGTTGCGTATGTGAAGGAGCACCAGGGGCCAAAAAGTGGTGATATCCTGACTAAAGTCTTGTTTTATATGTTGATTGTAAAATATGTATAACTTTCAAATGGTATCACATTTTTTGAATCTGAAACATGCATCACATGCTATGCTTCATATACTATAGGATTTTTTTAAAAAATATTTCATAAAATTTTGACCAAGTTATGGTGGTCAGACATATGAGTTCTTTATATTTTTAAAATGTTGTAGTAAAAAAGTCATAATTAATTATTTATTTTAAAAAAAATAAAAAAAAATATGTGTCACATCTGGACATGATTCTTCTGCTTATATCTAAAATCTCATTAAAAAATATTATGTTTTGATTGTGGTTAGGGTGATCAAACATACATAGGGGCTTCTTATCTTTTTTCTTGAAATTTGAGTACTACTGCATTGAAATTTCATATTTTTGTCAAATAGATTTTTTATTTTTTTCCAGAAAACAACTAGTATCTTAGAAACTATTCAATTTTATATAGATTCTATTCTTACATATTTTTAGAAATAATGTTGGTAACTTATTCAAATTTTCATGTCAAGTTGCCTAACTCTCTTATTCTCATTTTCATTACCAGTTAAGGGCTTGTTTGGCCCACCATGATCCTGCACATACCCTATTATCATATGGTTTCATGGAGATTTAATCTATGAATGCTACTAGTCATCAAGTTCTATTATTTTTGGTGATTCTTTATTGCATTATGGATTCTAATCACTAGAAAATTGTGTTGTTTTATATGTATGGAGATAGATGTGTTAATATTTAGATTTTTTACGTTTGAATAATGTCTCTCTTCTCCTTGTCTAGTATATCGGGCCCATCTTCATTCTATGGCAGATCTGGCTCGAGAGGAACAAAAGGATCTTTTGTGAGGTCAGAATGTTTGTTCAGCAAGTTTGGAATAGGATCATGGCGATGATCTAGGAGATAGTGGAAGCTAAATATGAGGTGAACTTTCCACTGAATAGAGATGAGGAAAACATTGTAAGTAGGTTTGGCCTACAAGAGCTGTCTCCAGCCTCAGCTTGTGTCAGGAGAGGTAGAAGGGCTTCGAAGAAGGTTCAAATGGTGGGAAGGTGGATACCCCCTCAGGATGGGATTATCAAGATTAACACTGATGGCTCATCTAGGGGTAACCCTGGCCCAGTTGGTGTTGGGGGTGTAGGTAGGAATAGCAGGGGGGAGGTTGTTTTCCTATTTTTGGTTCATAAAGGAAGGCACTCTAATAATTGTATGGAGGGATTTGCAATTCTCTACGCCCTTGAATGGGCTTGGAAGTAGGGTCATAGGTAGGTGATTTGTGAATCAGACTCACAAATTGTTGTTAACTTGTTGAATGAGCATAAGGATAATGGGATACAGTGGCAGTTGGTAGGGATTGTTCAGCAGATTCTCCATATTAGTTCTTTAATGGAGCAGGTGGCCTTTATCCACATCCCTAGACAATGGAATAGAGTAGCTGATTGTCTGGCAAAGTGGGCCTTGGAACATGGTAGTGATTGGAAGGTTGAAAGTTGGGAGCATCTTTCTGAGGATCAATCTCAAGAATTGCAGAGATTTTTACTGAGGATATGGAGGGTTAGGTTGTTGGGTATAGTGGGGCTAGCTAGTTGGTTCTGCCCTGGGGCTCGGGGCTCTGGCTCTCTTTGTAATTCTTGTTCTTGAGTTTCAATAAAGTTTCTACCCCTTTTATTCAAAAAAAATGTCTCTCTTCTACCAAAGTTACTCTTTAATGGTAAATCCACATTGGAGATATCATGGATATAAGGATTAACCATTTCCCCTTGAATAAGGAGAACTGTAAGAGAAGCGAAACCATAATTCTTAGACCATAATATAAGGGTTCAAATCAACATTTTACACAAAATATATACTTGCAAAACAAATTAATTGAAACATACAAATTGAAACTTACTAATTGTAAATAGAAAATATAAGGCCTCTATATTCAATCCTTTCATATGAGAACATAGGAGTTTCAAATTTTCCCAAAGCTTCAAAATCCAATTTTGCACATTGTATGTGATTTTTGAGCAATGATTAGGTCTATGTTAGACTATTTGAATATTTAAGTTTTTGAATTTGTTAAAATATCTTTAAATTTTAATTTTGAGACTTCAAATAATATTTTAGGGACCCAATAAATTTACAAAATTGAAAAATTTAAATTTCATGCTTCTAGAGCACTTCAAGATCTTCATTGTTAAAAAAATAATCTCAATTAGGTTTTTGGATCAAAAGTTAAGGTTCTAGTATCATAAAGATAGTTAAGAGTTTCATCAAAACACTTCAAATCATATAAATGATGTTTATTTTCTTGTTAGTTTTTTATTAGGATAAACAAGTTTTTAGGATAAATGATGTTTATTTTCTTGTTAGCTTTTTATTAGGATAAACAAGTTTTTAGGATAAATGATGTTTATTTTCTTGTTATTTATTTTGGATTAAATGGGTGAGTTTTTTTATGGCCTAAATTCAAAATGTTTAGTATTTGATGTAGAAGAAATGTTCTTCGTGGTAGTTTTTTGTTTCGATATGGAAATAAATATTTATTTTTATCCTAAAATATGGGTAGAATAAATTAGGTGTTAGATTTGAAGAATATAATCATGTTATGGTAGGGATATAAATGATGGTAGTGGACCTAAGTTTTTGATATGATGACTTGGATGTAAGATTTGAAATATGAGATGATGCAATGGTTAAGATGTGAATGATGGAATTTTGATATATAGATTAAACCGAAAATAAGATATTAAATGTGACTTAGTATATATGGTTTAAAAAAATAGGAATGGTGGAATAGGTGATACATTTATGGATGAACCTTGAAGAGAGATCGCTAAATAGAATTTGTCTATTGGTGATCCTTAAAAGAAGGCTATTGGGATGGATGTTGGAGTTTGTCTAAATATGTAGAATGGATTTGATGACCTTAGCAGGTAATGAAATGTTACTCCAAATAGCTATTGAATAAGGTTGATAGTTGTACATGGCTAACACCTAGACCACTATAAGAGGAAATCCTAATCTAAGGTAACAAAAAAATATTATTTTACATTTTATGAATATTTAATTTTTAATTCTTTTTATATGAATTTGCAAACATCTAGTTGACATAAAAACATACAACAATAAAAAAGATGAATATTTATAAAATTATTCAATAAAAGGTCTGTACTTGGGTATAAACCCATTGATATTCTTTGTCCAATCATGATGTATAGATTTAATCATTGGGAAAATTATGAATTTTTTTCATACAATATCACTAATAATGTCATGAAGGGGGGGAGTAAAAAAGACAAACATTTAGTTTTGGTGGAATGAGGTGAGTAACTTCTGAGGAATAATTACTTACTAGTGCATTATAGCCAAGTACAAGAAAAATATCTTAGTCTAGCATATACAATATTGGTATGAACTTCTCAATATAGTTGGAAGTATATTAGTTTTAAACCTATGAATTTTAAACCACTTACAAAAATTAAATCTTTCACTTGCACTTTGGTTCTATGCTTGGAAGTATATTAGATTAAATATTTCTCAAATAAGATGTCCTTTAAAATCATGGATTAGTAATTTTATATTTTATCTTCAATCACAATGAAATGCTACATACAAATAATTAATTAAAAATACTTTAAAAAGAAAGAAATTTATAGTAAAAATAATACAACATTATATTCATTTTGATAATCTCATAATTTAACAAAAAATCACAAATGGCTTTGTATTTAAGAGTTATGAGCATTTGAAAGTTAGAAATGAAGCATGACTTTCAACACATTCTATTTAATGATAGGTGTGGAGTGTAAGAAAACGTCTTAATTAATAGAGAATGGCTTCAAAGCAACTTTGTAATAAAAAATAAAAAATCAATTAATCGTGCAAAAGTTATAAATAATTTCATTAAACTATCATAGTAGACGATTGAATGATAATGAAGATCTATATCCCTTTCTAAACTGACTCCTAGTTGTAGATGCGACTAGAGAGTTTTGTAATTTGAGATGTGTTCTTGGTGATTCATGTGATCAAGGGTTACAAGTTTATAGAAATTAAGAATCAAAATATAAAATAATTAAAAAAAAATATGTCAAAAAAAAGAAATAATATGATTATTTTTAATTTTCATTGAATAGTGTATACACACATGTATGTATGTATGTATGTATGTGTGTGTATGTATACATACACAGACATAATTATATATAGTAAAAATTAAATTTTTGATGTAAACTTATTGTGTATATATGTCAATAGCAATTATGTATATGTGGGTAAAAGTTATATATATATCTAAAACTCTACATTCTTCGGTGTATCCATCCATATGTATATCCTACTATGTATGTGTAAGTTAGCAACAAGAAACTCAATATATTCAATGATATGTAAAATATTTGTAACTGCAAAATCAATATTTATGCTACCATCTATGTCAATATACTTACAATCTATCCATACCAACATTTAAATAACACATTTTAAGTTTTAACTTGTTTTGATAACTCGATTGAAATTACATTCAAATTTTTTTATAAAACTCACCTATTAGTATAATTCTTTGATTGTTTTAATTGTTTTCCTTCTATTTCGTCCGTTTTGAAAGTAATATCTTCAAACAAGACGAGCACTTGTTTTTTATTACCTATTGTGACTGCTACATGGCAATAATAAACGAAGAATAAACAATGTATCGTACAGATAGTATCAATCCATTGGCGATGTGGATAAGCATTCGTCAGATTTCCGAATATATTTCAATCATTTATTTTCGTGTCGCACAGAATCGAGATCGTTTGCTTTCTAGCCCAGCTTTAATAAGTCGACGGTCACAAAATTATATCGACGAATAACCTCTTATTGGATTGGTCGTAAGGCGAATATTACTCGACGGTCGTCATGGCAATATGCGAGGTCAAGTTGGATTGGTCCCACCACATTGCACGCTCCTAAAGCACCTTTTTCTTTGAATCTATTCGCTTTGTCTATTTACTACTTTTTTAAAAGCTGCTACAGTTGTTCATGTATCATCACGATCTCCATTCGCCTCTTCTATTATCTCGATGGATTAATTGGTCAATTGATTTTGAAGGTGGGAAAGATTCATCACGGTGTTTTGCATCAGGCATATTCTACAGAGTGAATGATTATAAATATATCTTTGCATTACCATCTTGTTGGGTTATATAAACGCTTCGCCAACTATTACAATAAACTTAAACCTCATAAATAGTTATGTGCTATTTTCAACTTGAAGTTACCTTCTTAAATCTAATCTTTCATATACGAAAATATACGACTAAGAAATTTAGGGCACTTAATGTTGACATGAAAATATTATTTCTTTAATATTTTTTGATTAGGTAAGCATGGCTTTTCAAAGGGCATTGATCTTTTGTAGGAAGAGAAAGATTAAGTAATAAGTTCAATAAAACACCAAACAATAGCACTAGAACGACTACAAAATAGCAAAAGACACAACAATACTATAGAAAACAAAAACCATGCTAAAATCATTGTGTTTTAAAAAAATGGTTTAAAACTCTTTGCTTGATCATAGTAGTATGATTCTTCTCCACAAATCTTACCTTCTTAAGACTAGGAGACGTAAAATCACTAGCACATCCTTCAAGCAATCACAAATAATTTGTCCTTAAACAATCCAAAGAGGAATTCCTATTGTTAAAGTCATTTTTTTAACCTCCCGAAAGGTAGGTGTAGCGTCATAAATTATAACTTGGTACAATTCACACCTTCTTCTTGTGCCTCTACTTTCGGATGTCTCATCTTAGTTCTCTCCTAAGTCCATTTTGGCCCTTTATACCTCAAATCTAGTGTCACTTGGCTACATGGCTAAGTGGAATCCATCTTGAGTTTATTTCCTCCTATTTGCCTAATTGTTTACCCTATTTTAGGAGGACAAGGGAGCATGGGCTGCCTCTGTCTAGACCAGGGTGTCCTAGCCACTATGGTTCCCCTTAAATAGGCCCCAAGCTATATAGGATGGGGCACTTTCCCTCCTCGATGAGTTTTGCTCCTTGTGGCTCAATGTGACCATTGGAGGTTAGCCTAATTGGCAATTTACCAAGGGAACCATAAATAAAAATATCCTATGAATTTATTTTGGTCTAAGACTCTAGTAAGCATTCCTAGCATAATTCAGATTGTTTCAAGCATTCATCATCACACATTCTCCAGCATTGATGATAATATTTCATACCATCATATGATGAAATAGCTTTGATATTCGATAGGCAACTAAGAGGGGGGCAGGGGGGGGGGTGAATCACATGTCTCACAAAATTACACAATTCAAACTTATTCTTAGATCTGATTATAAAGCATGAAAGTAGGAATCAACAACACATCATGAACACACATAACACCACAATTTTGACATGGAAAATCTGGTCGAGCGAAAAACCATGTTGGGAACCTACCCACAATATGATGATACTCTGTTAGAAGTATATGAAATATACAATGGGGAATGTATATGCATTCATGCACGCTGCCTAGATCTCACTACTCAAAAACAACAAGGGCTACAACCCTAGGGAAGACTCACTATCTTACAAATAGATTCGGATTACATCTAGAAGATCATGAACTGAGGAAATAGCATCTCCGAATGGCTAGTTACAATTTTGGTTAAGAACATAATAACTTTCTTCTCACTTCTTTTATGTCTTTGTAATATGTATACATTCAACGCACATACATTCTGATTGTCATCCATACACTTTCACAATTACAAAGATATTACATTTATTTATACATGACATCAACCTCATCTAGGTCATCTCAACAAACATCACCTAATTATAGAAATATAACCATACACGCTACAAAATCAAATGTACACCAAGCAATGTCAACTAAGACATAACATAGACCCACATCACCCACCTTGAATATAAAGCACCTCCAAGAATTATACATCGAACATCTACAACACACTACAACCATCTAGTCGATCACAAATATGAAGAACACCAACATACCAGAGAAAATCATCAATAACTCGAACAAGGATCAATGCAGACCACCAACACAAAAGGATCAAAATCCAAAAACATCTACAAGTATCATGAATCACCACCACAACATCCGGAACAAAACAAATTTATAGAATCACATCATCATTACACTGAACTTCGAAAACACTAACTAGAGTGACTGTTAACTTGGAAAAATAACTTGTAGAGCTCCAAACCACGAACCAACTGAACTGAAGACATGCATCAATGTCCCAAATATTCCTCAAAATCTGAAAAACAAGATATTACAATGCAGAGCAATATGAATCAAAATATAAAACACTGCCATCACTGAACAACAAAAAAAAAGGCCACAACATATATAACAATAACTCATTCAAATATTCATGTGGACCTCTGAAAATCATACTGAATAATCTATACACAATTTTCTACAAACCCTTTAATCTGCAAACTTTGATCATCATCATGCAGAACAAACCAACTGACTAACTTCACTGCAACAATGATAGTTTGTGCACATATTTGAACCACAAAAATTGAATCACTAGTTACTCCCCATGAGTAGTAGCCTCTGCTCATCAATCTAGAATCTCTATTAAATGCACCGGACTGATGCATACCAATGCATCTTAGATCTAATCAGGAGGGGAAACCACCCCTAGCTTCTCTTTGAGATACTCAAAGGTATCTTTAGGAAAAGGCCTCATGAAAATGTCTGCAGTCTGTTCCTTTGTAGGTACATAATTCAATTTGACTTCCTTCTCATTTACCCTATCTCTCAAAAAGTTAAACTTGATTGATAGATGCTTAGTCTTAAAATGCATTGCCTGATTCTTAGAAATTATAATTGCACTTGAATTTTCATAATCGATAGCAATAGGCTCATCATACACTACTATGATATCTTTCAATAGTTGCTTCATCCACACAGCCTAAGTATAATTTTTAGTGGCCGCAATGTACTCTGTGTTTAGTAGATAAAGAAATAGAATTTTTCTTTTTACTCAACCAACAAAGCAACCTTTTTCCTAAAACAATTGCACCACCACTAGTACTTTTTCAGTCATCAACATCTCTTGCCCAATCAGTATCAGTAAAAGCACTCAAAGTAAAATCATAATCATTAGGGCACCATAAACCAAAATCAACAGTTCCTTTCAAATATCTAAAAATTATTTTAGCAACAACATGAGATTCCTTATGATCATCTTGAAATCTAGCAATAAGATAAACAACATTCATGATATCTGGTCTAGTCTGAGTTAAATATAACAATCGACCAATCATAGATTTGTATCCGGTGTTATTTTCTTTAAGGGAATCACCATCCTCAGTTAACTAAAATCCGATCACCATAGGAGTACACATTGCCTTTGTATCCTCTAAACTAAACTTTCTCAACAATTCCTTCACATACTTGGACTAAGATATAATGATCCCTTTATATAATTAAGCAATTTACAATCTTAGAAAGAATTTCATCTCCCCAATCATAGACATTTGAAATCCATTTTGCTTTTCATTAGCAAACTCTTTGCACAAACTATCATTTCCTCCAAAAATAGTGTCATCACCAAAAACTTCAACAATCAAAATGTTATTATGATCAATCTTGAAATACAAATTTCTATCAGCAATACCTCTATTGAATCCTAGCTTCAACAAATACTTATCCAATCTAGCATACCATTCTCTTAGCGCTTGCTTAAATCCATACAATGCTTTCTTCAACCGACACACTATATCTCCTCAATTAGTCAATAGAAATCCATCTGGTTGCTCTATGTACACTTCTTCTTCTAGTTTGGCTTTAAGAAATATTGACTTGACATCCATCTCATAAACTTTGAAATATTTTAAGCAACATAAGCAAGAAATAATCTAACAGCTTCAATCCTTGCCACCGAAGCAACAGTCTCCTCAAAATCAATTCCTTCCATTCGAGAATATCCTTTACAAACAAGTCTAACTTTGTTTCTAACAACTTCACCTTGCTCATTCAATTTATTATGGAAGACCCATTTAGTTTCTATTACATTGTTATCCTTAGGTCTGGGAACAAGAATCCATGCATTTTTCTTCTCAATCTGATTCAATACTTCTTCCATAGCGTTTACCCAATGTTCATCTTTACATGCTTCATTCACATCCTTAGGTTCAATCTTAGAAAAGAAACAATACTCAACCTGATCTTCTACAATTTTTCTTCTAGTCTGAACACCTTTATTTTTATCTCCTATAATCTAATTTTCTGAATGATTCAATCTTACATACCTGAAACTCTTAGGATTTTCTTGATTTTTTGACTATTGAGCTCTTTATTTTGTACTTGCACCAGTTCCTTCACCTTGATTCTCTAGATTCGCCAGAACCATCTGAGCTTGATTTTGGGTCTCTAGTTACTTTCCTTTATTTTCATTGTCATTCTCATCATCTGAATCATATCCACAAGATCTATACCAATTCTCATTGCTTTCATTAACCCTGACATTAACACTCTCAATTATCTTTTTCAATCTCTTGTTATAACATTGGTAGGACTTTCTTTTATTAGAACAACCAATAAATATTCCTTCATCACATCTAGCATCAAAATTTCCTAGATCTTCATCTCTTCTTATATAAAATTTACTTCCAAAAATTCTAAAATATTTAACAGTAGGAACATGACCAACCCATAATTCATAAGGGGTCTTACTAGTATCACCTTTGATATGCACCTAGTTAAGAGTGTAAACAATGGTTCTCACAGCTTCTCTCCAATAAACATGTGGAAAATTTCCTTCAATCATCATTGTCCTAGCATATTTTTGAATGGTTTTGTTATTTCTTTTCATGAATCCATTTTAATGAGGGGTTCTCAAAGCAGATTATTGTCTTCTTATCTCATGCTCTTCACAAAATACATTAAACTTACCTTAAATGAATTCTCCACCTTTGTCAAATCTCAAACACTTTAGCTTGAATTTTGTCTCAGTCTCAACCATAGCTTTGAAAATCTTGAACTTCTCTAAAGCTTCAGACTTCTCTGTTATGAAAGTTACCCACATCATCCTTTAATAGTCATCAATCAACAACATGAAATATCTATCTCCTTGCAAGCTTCTAACTCAAGAAGGTCCACACAAATCACTATATACAAGATCCAATAATCCTTTGAAAAATGCTTCTTACTCTTGAAAGATATTCTCGTTTATTTCCCTAACTAACATTCCTTGCACATAGGGTTAGTATGTTTCATCAACATAGGAAGATCTCTCACTGCCTAAGTATAACTTTTCATAACAATTTTATCAAAATTCACATGACACATCCTTCTATTCTATGACCAAATTTCATCAACTTGAGAAATCAAATATCTTTTACTGGAGCCATTCAAGTGATAGATATTACCTTTAGTCATTTTACCTGATGCAATTGCTATTCAGAAGCTACCCAATATTCTACACTTTCCATTCTTGAGCTGAAGATCGTATCCCTTGTTAACCATTTGTCCAACACTCAAAAGATTATGCTTTAGGCCTTCCACTTACAAGACATCATCAGTATTGTGCTTACCATCAAGAGAAATAGAACCTCTCCCATGGATTATACCAGCTTTATCATCTCCAAATTTCACCAATCTACCTTCATACATTTCCAAGTTCACAAATATACTCTTATCACCTATCATATGATAAGAGCATCCGCTATCTATCACCCATTCATCTTTCTCCTCAATTTTTGCAAACAAAACTATTTGCACATTCATGTAGCTAGCAGAATCAGAAGGTATTGGATCATCTTCCTTGATAGCAATAAACACCCATTCATTATCACTTATATTTTCTTTATCTGATTTATCATTTGACACATCTTCATTGGTATCATAATAGCATCTCTTCTAAAATTTAGGCTTGTAAGTCTTTCTAGGAACTCTTTCAAGACATCTTGAGGCAAAATGACCTATCTTATTACATCAAAAATATTTAAGAGGCAATTTTCCTTCATACTTACCATCTCCTTTAGGTAATCTCTTAGAAATCAATGCTTCAAGCTCTTGCTCTTCTTCTTCCATTTTCTTCATCTCTTTATCATATCTTGATATCCTCCTTGAATAAATTTCTTGCGAATCATATCTTTATCCTTCAAAGAAATAGTGACTTTGAAAGAAGATTCTATCTTAGGAAGAGAGACACCAAAATCACTTAATTCAAATGCTAAGATCTTACCAATCAACATGTCTGTAGTCACATTACTCATGGTCTCGATCTCGTCAACAGTAGCAACTTTATGTTTGTAGGATGCAAGTAAGGATTTGAGAACTTTAGAAATAATCTTTGATTCTTACTTCATGGTCTTTCCTCTTCTCTCTTATGGGGGAGGAATTTTTCCTCACATAATATTTTGTTCTTCTCATTCATCATTGAAACAATTGTGTGCTACCATCTCTCTTTTGGGTGGGATTTTTTACCATTGGGTTTTTCTCTTTTTCTTTGCTTATGAGAGTTTTCATTGCATTTGTACATGGGTACCTAACCTAGCCTCATAGCTAAGACCCATCTTGCATTTCTGACTTAAGTCTACATTCCCCTATGTTGCACTTAATGGGGGGTGTTGCTGTAAATTATGTCTCATAATTACACTTTACTTGAGTTGACTTAGGGTAATGCATCTCATAGTAGTTTGCATATGAGATACTTAGGGAAGTGTGCACATATGGAAGTTGCTTGGAGGATAATTCCATCTTGTATGGTATGATATTGTTGCTACTTTATCATATACACTTATTGTGGAATGGTAATTCCACCTTCGGTGGGTGATCCACCTCTGGTGGAATATCTT
The DNA here is from genome assembly GCF_030272615.1 of Cryptomeria japonica. Lineage (NCBI taxonomy): Eukaryota > Viridiplantae > Streptophyta > Pinopsida > Cupressales > Cupressaceae > Cryptomeria > Cryptomeria japonica. The sequence goes on along the minus strand of NC_081411.1, from coordinate 329,635,710 downwards.
ATCTACTACCTATTTCTACCTACCCTACCTACCCTTATTTCTCATTGAGTCACATGTCATGATTGTGTTCTCTCATGCCTTTCTTTAATAAGTAGGCTCATTTACATTTATGTAACAACAATTCAATTTCAATGAACTTAGTTAGTTGGGTATTTTGTAACAGTTTTTTGTAAAGAATTTTATAGCATTTTGTAGTGGTATTGAATTGCAAGGGATTCTTGGTTGCTATCATTTTGATTTATTGGATAATAATTTTGGAATCTATATTTGGTGGACGTAACTCAATTTTGGTTGAGCCATGTTAAATCATCTACTCTCTGTTATTATTTATGTGTTTTTCATTCCTCTTTTTAATCATTATTTGCATATAATTGATCATTTTTGCACGTAATTCCTAACACTACCTACTCCTACCTACCCTACCTACCTTTGTTTCTCATTGAGCCACATGTCATGATTGTCTTATCTCATACCGTGCTTTTATAAGAAATCTCATTTACATTTTATGTAACAACAATTCAATTTCAATCAACTCAGTCAGTTGGGTATTATACATCATTGATAGGAATACAATTTATTCTTGTCACATATTTTGTTATCTCTTATTTGTGCTATTAATTGGACTCTATATGTTGGCAAATTATCACATCCTCCTTATGAACTAACATTTGATCCTTGTTTTTTTGGGGTGATTTGGATAGGGAGAACCTTAATTTTTTTAAAAAGCACGAAAATTCTAGCTAATAATAAGAACTTCATAAAAAAATTAATCTTATTAGTAGCACTATATTCCCAAAAAGAATTTTCCAATAATCTTGAACACCTTTCTTTCTACAATTTCAAAGAAAACCCAAACAAAAAAAAGAATATTTCTTTCTATGAGTTGAAATTGGGAGGGCAATTTTTAAGATTAAGCACATTTAAACAAAGAAACCAAGGGCCTATATTAAGAATCCTAGAGATTTCTTTTTGGCAGAAAAATAAAAAAGGGAAAAACCATTTAGCATAAATGATACCACATTCCCAACATTATGTTTCCAAACATGATGGGTCCATCTTCTAATGGTATTAATTTTGGGTCAATTCCTACAAAATCTCCCCATAAGTGAACTCTTGAGCCAAACCATTGAATCAACAAGAAAATAGACAAGAACATCAATGTATATTTGTGCATCCTCCATAACCACTAGAGGGATGCCCCAAACTAAACTTTCAATAGAATATCCTTAATCCATACTATTGAAGCTAATAGTAGGAACAACATCCAATAGAGAAGAAGCCTCAACCACCAAAACAAAAAAGGTGATGATAGGGGTTGGGTTAGGAGTGGCAACAAACTACAAGGAAGTAGCAATCAAAGGGGAAGTAGGACCCATGTTAATGGTTGGTTCAAGGAAAATAACCAAAGAAGCAACAACTTCTAAAACATAAAAACTAGAAACCAACTTCCTACTCTATGGACTAGTAACCTCCTAAGAATCATTTCTAGCATCCATTCTAACCTTGTCAAAAGGAGAAACAACATTTTTAGATTGAAAAGACCTATCATCCTAAGTGTGATTAAGTTTTTTTGGAAGATCTATAACTTTGTGATCCAATAAGGATGACAAAGGATGAATAGAAGGGGAAAGGAACTCTTTTCCTGCACAAAAAATCGATCACTATCCTTGTCCTCCTCCATAGTCACCTCAACCAATCTATTTCCTTTTGAATGGTCCTCCAAGAATATATTCATGAGGAGCTTATCCTCATCATCTAGGTCTTCTGCATAAGAAAAGTGAGAAATCTAAGAAAGATGGAGAATAATGAAAGTCATTTTCCTCTTCCTAGGAAGCCCCATTCTCATATTCAACCATGTTATCAATAAAAATAGAACAAAACCCTACCAAAAATTGTGAGGACTTAGAAGAATGATCTACTAAGGAAACCTCCACCAAATCCAAATCAAGATTGTGGGTAGTGGAGCCAATGTCAAATTCAGCCATAGTCATATATAGGATAATATTCAATATCTAATGTGTTGTTTAGGATAGTGAGAGAGGGAGTGAGATAGGGAGAGAAGGGGGAGGGAGATGGAGACAAAGATGACGTGCGTGCAAGAGAGAGAGAGAGAGAGAGAGAGAGAGAGAGAGAGAGAGAGAGAGAGAGAGAGAGAGAGAGAGAGAGAGAGAGAGAGAGAGAGAGAGAGAGAGAGTAATTAGGGGGAGGGGAAGAGGGGGGGATATTTAAGTATATTAAGATAGAGAGAGATAGAGAGAGAGGGGGGTTGGCAAGGGATAATGGAAAATTTATCTAGATAGGGAGAGTATGGGAAAGGGAGAAGGATAGATAGGGAGATAAGGTTAAATGGAGAGGAAGAGATTCAGAGAGAATGATAAAGGGATCTAGAGAGACAGACAGATAGAGGCAAAGAACAAAGGCATGCTAAAAAGGGATAGGAAAAAATGATCTAGATAGGGAGAGGGAGAGATAGGGAGACATGGGTAAAGGGATATAGAGAGAGGTAGGAGGGGGTTTGGGAAGGGATAAGGGAAAAGTGATAAGGTCTGTTTAGTTGAGGAGAATATATCTTTGGCTTTGGGAGGCATAACTAGTGTGTAAAAATTTAGTGCTCCAGCTATAGAATCAATTGTGAGAGGAGCATAGTCATAGGTTTTAGGTCATTCTAGGATTTATTCTTCTTTCAGAGGTGGTCAATGATATTGGAAGAACCATCCTAAGAATTAGAACTTCATTCATGGTGCTAGATCGCAGCAGGATAGATATCATGGAAAACAATGAGATAAGTGGAGTCATCCTTACCAGTGAACTCAAAGTTCTCAACAACATTCTATTAGAGGTAGTGTTTAGCAACCCATTGCCCCTCTAGTTACTCAAGGATTTATAAGAGGGAGTTTCTTCACTTGTGGACAACAGGGTCACTTGGTATCTCATTCCCATTAGAGATCCACATAGATGTCAGATCAGAGGCCATTTTCTTTTAAGCCTATAGCTGGGGATGCAAGTAGATCCCATCATATATTTGTGGTGGTAGATAACTATCAAGATGAGCAACAAAATATAGTTGTGGAGAGTGTAGGTGAGATAGGTGGTATTTCTTTCTCAATATTGTTTGACTTAGGTGCATTAGATTCTTTTATTTCTCCTTCTTAATTAGAGAGATGCAGGATTATTCTAGCAAAGTAGGCTAATAGGGGTCTGTTGAGTTATCCACGGGGTCCAAGGTGGTTGTGCATTCCCTTGTGCATAGTTGTGTTTTTGAGTTGTGAGTACTCTCTACCACAGTGGATCTTCATGCCTTATCTTTGGGGTCCTATAGAGTTGTGTTAGGCATGGATTGTCTTGTGGAACATTAGTTTAAGATCAATTGTCAAGATAAGAGAATTGAGTCTCACTACCTCATTTGGGTACATTTTCCGATGAATATTTCTGATGAACTATGGGATTTATTTTCTCTATCAGATTTTACAATGCAATTTGTGTCAAATTTCTATTTTTATTTGAAACCTTTCCAGCATTCTTCAAAATTTTGATGACAATGGTGTTCATCGGAAGTCACTAGTACATTTCGAGCGATTTTCCAATGAGCATTTCCGACAAGCTATGGGATTTCTTTTGCTATGTCAGATTAATTTTTTTTTTCAAAAATTACCCCATGTTCATCGGAATTTCGAAGTGTTAAAATTTGACAAATTTTACCTATTGATTGGCATAGGTTGGTATGATGATTTTCACAGCCTCTTCATTTCTTCTTACTCATCGGGATAACATAAAACAATGATCTGTCTTCCTACTGATTAGTGCGAGTTATCCCGCTAGTCTCATCGGGCATTGGGATAGCTTAAAATGTGTTTAGATGATGAGCATAATTTCCTCAATGTCTTTTCCCTTGGCATAGATCCTCCTGATACGTTATGTCTCCTCACCATAAGATTTGACCCTTTATCACTGTAACCTTTGCCAATGTATTTTACTCTAGCTAATGTCCATCAGGATAAGTCTTACCAATAGCATCATCGGCTATCGACAATACAAGATTTCTCCATTGCCACTAGTGTGCGTTCTACCAATGGAATTCATCTATGTATTCTATCCCGATCAAATGCTTCTACTTATTTGTTACCATCGGGTTGACTTTTGCCGATAGTCCATACTTCATATTTCACATCAGATTTTCAATGAACATGTGGTATTTTAAAAAAAAATTAATTACACGCCATCATTATATGCAGGCTCAAGGTGCAAAAATTGGGAGGAAGCAGACATAATTACTGCAAATAGATGCTCGACAAAAACTATACAAGAGGTTGGACCTTTTGTTCTTGTCATCAAGATTTTTTTGCAAGTTCCTTTTATTTCCTTGCATTCTCTTGTTCACTCTGTTTAATGGTATCTGCTTTGGAAAAATATGGATCCTCAACCTCCTTAACTTCTCCATTTTGCAGTTGCCAGTTATAAAGACAAGTTGCTTCATAGCTTCTAGGGGGATCAACAATTCTCTGTGACTGTAAACCCTTCCAACCCTCAAAATAACCCTTTGTATGGAAGCAACTTTTCTAGGTCCAAGGCCAATTACAAATTGCAGAGGAGAAAACATCCATTCATGTGATGCTACTAGGTTTATGTCAACACCAACTTGGTTGGTTAATGTAACCATTACCTATTCGACAACTTCATACTTGTCATTTGGACTAAGGAAGTCTTCCAGTGAATGAAGATTCAATGATAATATCTCTTTGCTAGGACCACATAGTGTTGCAAACATGGCCAATGGATTTGGAAGATACCAAGCAAGAGCCACAACACACCTCACAATCCCTATTGTAGCTATTCTTCTCCCAAAAGGATTGATTGATCTATTTTTGATATTTTAAAATTATCATCTATACATCAAGAGATCCTTACTAAAGTGTTAAAAGATACCCATGTGCCTACTAACATTCATCCTACCCATTTCCAAGCACCAGTATGTCATCTGTCATCCTGTTATCAACTGTCCTTAAATCAAAATGATATGCTATCGAGTGATCCAGCCCATAAATTTTTCCCTACACATTGAATTCATCATCATAAAACACAAGGTGAAATGAGTCCTAATGAATATTGGTTCTATCATGCATAATCATTCTGAGTTGGAGGCTTGAAATATGAATAATTTATCTCATTTAATTTGTTAGTTGCGTATTTTGTTATGGGTTAATAGAATTTTGGATATCGTATAGAACTTTAAAAGAAAGTAGAATCTAATAAAACACTATATTTTATTTGATGTTATCAATAATTTTGACTAGTTTTCTTGATAATGTGTATCTTGTATAGTTTATCTAAATATTGTCTTTCTTGTATCCCATAGCAGTTTTTGAAGAATTATGATAACTTTCATTTTATCAGTTGGATCTCTCTATAAATTCAAGGATAAGTTTGTAACAATGATATCAAGAGGCTAACTGGAGCGATTGTCTTGATTACAAGGTAAGGGTAGCCTTTGTCATGTTTGTCTTCCTCAAAGTATGGTTGGTGTCTATTAAGTTGTAGTCTTGTAAAGGTGTTTTGAAGATTAAGAAGAGAATTTTGATAGGTATTAATCCCATTGTTTTCAAGTATGCCTGATTGGAATTCAATGTTTCCAAGGTTTATGTGCATTAGAGGGCAAATAACTCCTGATATTGTCACTTCAATTAAATTAAATTACTGAAAAAATTTGAATTGCTTGCTTGTAAATGAATGATTTAAATAAAACGTTACTTTATTATAAGTATGATTTCTTAATTGAGATTAATCTAAAAACACCTGATTAAATTAGCTTTAAATAATAGTTGACCAATGCCTTCACCCCTAACATAATATTGTAGTTAGTCTTACTAAATTTAACTTTTCTTTGAAAGACCAATAAGATAGAATGAAGCTTGACATCCAATCCTTAAAACTGATAATCAAACTTAAACTTAACTGAAACTATAATAACATAGGATAGCACATTGAAACAATATAAATGAATAGATTTATCATAGGGAACTAATAAAACAATCAAAAAGATAAATACCATCAGAGATGAAAAAAACATGATATTTGTATTAAAATAAAGATAAGGTAATCAACTGATTACATACAACACAATGTCTTTTCATCAGTTTGGCATTTCTAGAAAGTAAACCCCGAGAGATTGTATATAATTTCATCTCTTAAGTATCTCTCATTTCATCAAAAGGTCCTCTATATATACATATGAGGATTCAATTTCAAAATGAAACGGCATACCCCTTCATTCAGAATTACACTAACTAATATCTTAACTAATAAAAATCAACTAATTGACCCAACACAACTACCAACATAACAAACATATTACATAAGACTTTAAATGACAACAATTTGAAATATTCGGAACAAGATATAATTGCCAAGCACTTGGCCATAGTTCTTAATATGGTCCAAAAAAATTTCTGACTTATAGGTATCGGCATCATAAATCACCCCTAACAACAATCTCCAATGTGACAAACCTCTCCATTTATGCAGTGGTTTCCTTTAACTCTATTCCATTTGTCCGAACAACATCATGGGAAATACTAAGGAGACTCTAGCATTCAAAAATTCATTTATCCTAATCCTTAATTTTACCTTTCTGGTCAACTAACATAGGAATACCATGTTGGATTACATCTTTACACTCATCATATTCTTTTTTTAATTCTGCATCGAATTTATCATGCTTTGCAAGTAGCCTTTCAATTTTCTCAATCTCTTTGGCATCTGCTCCCTCCAAATTCTTCTCATGAAGCTTGAACCCCAGTCGGTTTTTGATCTTGTTATGTGATAATGAATTGTCAAAAAATTTCTGAAACACAACCCAAAAGTCTTCCAAGTGACCCTATAGCTTTTCAAATCTTTTATTCAATAAGAAAGAAGTAGTATCAATTCTTACACTTTTCATATGTTTGAGAATTCTTTTATTTTCCCATTGCAATTCCTCATATTTCTTCTTACATTTTGAATTTTCAAGAGAAAACAACATGGGTTCAGACTGTCCACTTCTTTTGATGGCCTCCTCATACATAGCTTTGTACTACTTCCTTTCCCTTACAACTGTAATCGGTTGTGCCTTGTTGAATTTGGAAATATCTACTCCTATATCTATTGAGAAAATAGTTACAATTTCTCCCACCTCTAATTTCATCATGTGTCAAAAATCCCTATCCATACTAATGATTGTTATTCTCTTGTTTGGTGGATACAATGCCCATAGTATTAGCTCTTCCTTATCTAGATCAAATATTGACCCAATTAAAATGTCATTAATTGCTTGAATATCCAATTTCAATTCCTTATTATTAGAGTGAAATAAACTATCAAAAACAAAAGAAGAACTCAGGTCCCATCCCGAAAAAATATTACTCTGGCCGAGCTATCAGTAATTATCTCCCTCTCTCTAGAGTCATTTTCACCAATTCTACTTCTATATCCTCTTTTAGTTTCTTCAATAATTCTGCCTCGTTTTCAGGTGTCACATTTGGGATAGACTCCCTCAGCTTTTTTCCTTTGAAATTATAAATAAAAGACTTAAATTATTTGGATTTAACAAATACATCATCTTCCACAAAAGAAACACATCCATCCAATCTTTTATCTTTATAAATTTTCATTTTAGTTACAATTTGATGATCTTCATTGAACTCTTCTTTCACATCTTTTGCCTGTGACCTAGAAATTACTTCAGTGTCTTCTGGTTCATTTTTTGATATTTCTTCTTCTAACTCCATCTCCATTAACCTCTGTCTTTTATCCTCCAATTGCTTGTTTAGGTTATCAATCACTTCTTGAGCCTTTGCATCTTCCATGTTCCTAAATATATCTTCCACTTCTAGACTCACATGTAAATAATCACCTAGATTATTCCTTTTCTTGCAGCAGTGGATATATCCTTCTAGATTATAATTCTTTCTTGCAAAATGTTTGAGTAAATTAAATCCATCCATTAACTTCTTGTCAATTACATCATAGGCTTTTGTTGAAACAATTGTGAAATATCCAAAGCTGAGAGTACCTGGAAAGAAAGTCTGCTTACACAAATCCCCAAGGTTTTTAGCATTTGAGACACTCAATTGTCTAACAATCTCAAAGTATGCTATTTGGTCGGGAACACATTTTGGCAACATATAGGGATTTTATTCAAACCCATATATCGTGAAACATGTGAAGTCCTTATAGACATACCAATCTCCCCAGTTATGATTCACTGTCTTTCTATCATCAAAATATGTAGGTCTTCAAAAGATTTTAATATCATCTGAGATTGATCCATCACAAGGTAATCCTTACATCCGATAAATTGGCTTTACTATGTAATCCTCAAATTTGATATAATTTGATCTTGTGTAATGAGAATCCCAAACAGAAATCCATAATTGAACAAGTTGCTCCCCCCTTGCCTGTTTTTGATGTTAAGCCTTAATTCCTTGGGCCACATACCCCTAAAATGTCCATAAAATAAGATTAAATGCATCAATAATGAGTACAACTTAAAATTAGGGCAATTGTTATCCCTAAGGCTCAAAAAACACTCATGCAATCTCTCCACCAAATATGACACATAATCAAATGGTCTGGGTTCATACATTTGAATGTTTGAAGCTAAAACTAATGGCCCAATACTTGTGAGGTTTGGAACCTCAACACCTCCTAACTGCCCACAAGACATATAGGTGTATTAAAGGTAGTGCCTGAATAAATCAATGTTAAATGGTGGCCAATCCTATTTTTTAAGTTCTCCCACTTCTTGTTTATGGACAACTAGTTTCCACCCAAGGTATGTAGTGTCTATTCTTTGATATTCCTCATCCAATTCCCCAAAAGAATGAGGTTTATCAAAACTGGAATCTAGGTTGAATATTTCATTTATAGTGTTTACCAAAAAACTTATGAAGGCTTCTCCATTTGGAGTCTAAATGTATCTGCTTGCTGAATTATAATTTCTCACTACAATCTATAAAACTTTCAAATTTACAAAAACATTAGGGAGAATTAGCTTACCCAGATTTGTAACCAAGGGGTTCCAAAGTGGCACCTCCCTATTTCTCCTCAAGTAATGGAATAAAAATAATTCATATCCCCTTAGCCTAGTCCAAACATCCTCGAAATCCTTGTATCTATCTTCCAATTGATCCCGACCAGGTAGATGTTGTTTTGATCTTCTATACTTAGGGCTAGGTACTTGCATTTGATCAATCTTATCCTGGTTCATTTTTCTAACTTAGGTATCTTCTCCTATTTTGGATTTATTGGCTCCTGACTCTGAACTCTTGGCTGATCCCTTTTTCCTTATAGAACTAGATGCCTCCATTTCTATAACTGCAATTTCTCACTCTACCCTTTACGAATTAGAAATCTCTATTCTGCCAAACTCACAATGATTAGCATCCCATAAATTGGCTTCGTGTGAACCCTATGCAAGAATTTAATAAGAATCCTCTACTTCAGTTTTGAAATTTGATTTGACAATGGCTCATACGCATAGGTGTCCTCGATGTAATTTTATTTTGGTGCCATCCGCATAACTCTCTCTATTTCTTTAATACATTGAGATTACCTGTTGATCGACATATGTTGGTCTGATGATTTTCACAACCTCCCAATTTATTCTTACTCATCAGGGTAACATAAGTTGATGACCTCTTTTCCTACCAATCGGTGCAAGTTATCTCGCTAGTCTCAGTGGGCATCTAGATATCTTAAAATGTCTTCAGGCAATGGGCATAATTTCCTTGATGTATTATCCCTTGGCTTAGCTCCTCTCAATACGTTATGTCTCCTTAGCATAAGCTTTGCCAACATTCTCATCGGGAATAGTCTTACCCATATCCTTATTCACTATAAGAAAGACAGGTTTTCTCCATTGCCACTTGTTTGTATTCTGTCGATGGACTTCATGGTGTATTCTATCCCGATCACATGCTTCTACTTGTCTTAAGTTTTACCATCAGGTTGACTTTTTTTGATAGTGCAAATTTCAAATATTTTGTAACTTTTTCTTTTCCTTATGAATATAAATATTTATAATCTTCTTAATGGGTTCAATATAAACTAAAAAAAAACCTCTAACAGAAAAATGGACTCCACTATTCCTAGTTATTCTTTAAGATACTTTTGAAGAATACATCTTGGAAAAATTTGTAAAAGTGAAAGCTCATCTATATCTACCATCTAATAACAACACATGTTTTTGCTTCAAAGGAATCTTGAAAACCATTTGATAAGTAGCCACACTCACATTTGCATTTTTTATCACTCCAAGAAATATTTGATAAGCTCTTTATCCTCCAATCTGCACCTTGAGAGGATCTTTGTCTGCCTTGTCTCATCTTAGTTCCACCTTCAAGCTACCCAGCTGATGGTTGGTTTACAAAAGTCAAATCATAGATGGATGGGAGTTGGTTACCTTCAAGCTCATTTAAATGTAGCTACCCTTAACTTAATGCTTGGCCTAGTTTGCAAACTCTAAAGAATCCTAGTGATGTGGAGAGGCTATAGTATCCATGAAATCTTTGTGAACATTCCTAACCTTATCACTAATTGATCTTATCAGAATGCTTTGACGTTTTTGTAATATAGTTGCTTCTCTTGTGATTTCTCAATGACTATTGTTGATGATGTTATTGTATTGAATGTTCAATGGTTTTGGATTGTTTTGCATTTTTTCTATGTTTAAGTATTTCAATTTGGTATATTATACTGAAACATAATTTCATAACTAACATTTCAAGTTATTTATAACTAGTTCTAAGAAGACTTTCATACTTGGGACATCATTTTTCTTAGTTTGTGAAGGTTATAGACCGAAGTTTCCATAGGCCAATTTTTTTTTCCCATGAGGAAAGATCATGTCAGATAATATCAACAAAGAACAAAATAAGGAGACAATTGCTAGATTGTGATTTATCTTGAAAAGGAAAGGCGATGGAAAATGTTAAAGGTGTGAAGAGTGTGGAGGTTGTGGATGTGCAATGACCCATTTCTCTTTGCATAATTTTTGCTTTCCAAATGAAGCATTGTGTGCATCAAGGTTGTTAGTTGTTTGTAGTTAGATTGGATGAAATGGATGAGGGTGAGAGTCATGATGATCTATTTTCTCATCATCCTATTTTGCAGGAATTCTAATATGTTCTCCCTAGTCAGATTCCCAGTATGTTTTCTAAGAGCAACATTGATTTTTGGATAGGTTTGGTTCCAGGAGCGGATCCCATATCTAAGGCTCTTTATCCGATGACAACTCAAGAATTGAGTGGGTTGAGGTTGAAGTTAGAGGAGCTGTTGGAGAAGGGGTTCATTTTTTCTACTATTTCTCCTTGGAGAGCACTAGTGTTATTCATTAAGAAGAAGGATGGGTCTCTTCAGTTGTGCATTGACTATAGGAAGTTAAATAAGGTGAAAATAAAGAATCGTTATCTTTTACCAAGGATTGATAAACTAATTGATTAGAATAAGGATGCCAAGGTCTTCTCCAAGATACACCTCAAGTCAGGGCATCACCGGTTGTGGATTCATGAGGGAGATATCCATCATATGTTATTTGACACTAGAGATGGTCATTACAAGTTCACAATGGTGCCTTTTGGGTTAAGGAATGCTCCATCGGTTTTCATGAGTTTGATGAATGGAGTGTTTAGGACCTATCTTGAGAGGTTTGTTCTTGTGTGCCTTCATGACATATTGATTTATTCGAGGATAATCAAGGAGCATGAAGAGAATATGAGGTAGGTTTTTGTAGTGTCTTCATGAGGACTAGTTGTATGCCAATATGGTGAAGTATGAGTTCTTTTAGTTAGAGGTGAAATATCTTGCCCATTATTTTTTAGGTGAGGGTATCACAGTTGATCCCTCTAAGATTTAGGTGATTTTGGATTGGCCAACACCCACTAATATGGGCAAGGTTTGTAGTTTAATGAGTGTTGTAGGTAATTATCATTATTTTGTTTAGGGATTTTTGAGGATTGCTCATCCTATCACTTCTCTTCTGAGGAAAGAGAGGAAGTTTTTTTGGTCAGACCAATGTCAGACAACTTTCTAGATACTTAAGGAGCATTTAACTAGTGTACCTATTCTAGCAGTACTAGATCCTTTAGGGGATTTGAAGGTATGCACATATGCTTCTTTGGAGGGTTTAAGAGAAGTTATCATGCAGGACCGTCGTGTGATTTCATATGATTTGCATAAGCTTAAAGATCATGAGTTGAATTACCCTACTCATGATTTAGAGTTAGCACTAGTTTTTCATGCTTTGGTCAGATGGAGACATTTTCTCCTCAAGCATCTATTGGAGTTGCATAGTGATCATCACAACTTGCATAATATCTTCATAGAACCGAACCTAAATTCTATGTAGCAATGCTAAATGGAGTTCTTGTGTGAGTAGGATTTTGAGGTGAAGTATATATAGGGTAAGGAGTATGTGGTCACAGATGCATTGAGCTGTAGGAGGCATGAGGTGTTAGTGTTGTCTCTTAGCATGGATTTGAGGAGTCGCATTCTTAGTGCACATCCATCAGATTCTTGCTATCAAGAGGTTAGAGTAGAGATCGAATCAGGAAGAGCCCTTGAGGGGAGGTTTGTTGGATATTCATTGGAGTCTAATGGTCTTCTTCGTCATTTGGGATGTATTTATGCTCCACCTTCAGAGGGCCTTCATAAGTTTATCTTGATAGAGACACATCATGCACCTGACTTAGCACATCTAAGTGTCAAGAAGATGCATGCTAATATTCGACAATTATATCATTGGCCAGGCATAAGGTGAGATATTGCAGATTTTGTGTCTTGGTGTTTGGAGTGTTAGCATGTTAAGGTAGAGAATTAACATCCCATAGGTTTGTTGCATTAGAAGTTGGGTTCTATATTAGAAATGGAATATCATATTGATGGATTTCATAGTTGGTTTGTCGATGTCTTCTTGTTGACATGATACTATCATGGTCACCATTCATCGATTGACTAAGGTGGAACACTTTTCTCCTATAAGATATACTTACACAATAGTGATAGTGGCTAAGGTTTTCTTGGAGGACATAGTGAGATTGCATTGTATTCCTCATCAGATTATATCAGATCATGATCAAAAGTTCACTTCAACATTTAGGATAACCTTACAAAATGATTTACAAGCTTAGATGAAGTTTAGTAAACTCTATTATCCTAAGACAAATGGCCAAGCTAATAGAGTTAATCAAGTTCTAAATGATATATTTTGGATGTATCCCATAGATTAGAAATTGAGATGGGAGGATTACATTCATTCTGTTAAGTTTGCATATAATAATGGCTATCAAAATTTGATTGGTATGTCTCCCTTTCAGGTTTTGTATGGTCGGTCATGTTGTATTCCCTTGAGTTGGGATCATTTGGAGGATAAAGTTCTTTTGGGTTCAGAAATGTTGCTGGATATGGAGCAGTAGGTGATACATATTGATGGTAGTACAGGACAAGCAAAAGATATATGCATATGCTCATCATGTAGATCATCAGTTTTTAGTGGGTGACAAGGTGTTCTTGAGGGTTTGTCCAAGAAAGGGTCCTCTCCATTATGGAAAAGGCTCTAAGTTGATGCCTCATTTTGTTGGACCTTTTAAGATTTTAGAGCGGATTGCTGTTGTAACTTCTCATCTTGCCTTTCCACCCAACTTGTCTCGCATCCATGATTTGTTTCATCCATTATTTTTTAGGCCATAATTTCTTGATATAGCACATGTTTTGGATTGGCATTAGTTGTAGTTGGTGGATGGGAAACTTTCGTTGGAGCCCATGTGCATTCTTGAGCACTGGGGCCTCCCTCAAGGGTAGTGACATAGAGCATGTAAGGATCCAATAGGACCCGAATGATGATCCTTCAGTAACTTGGGAGGATGCAGCATGGATGAGAGACCTCTACACCTATTTTTTCTTAGGCTTCCAGGAAAAGGGGGAGAGTATGTAGTGTCCCTCCTAGAATTTCATTTTGATTTATGCATCAATGGACTTATCTAGACATATGTTTGATGTTATGATGATTACTTATGACTCTATTTATATCTTAGATGATGCTAATGATGCTATATACTTTATGTCGACATATGCTATCTGATTACTTATGTCGATGATTGATACATCTTAGACTATATTAATGATTGTTGTCATTCTACACTTTTATGAGAATAGTTGATGTTGTCATTGATAGAAACCAACTGGAAATGACCTAGCCACCCACTAGAAATTACCGACACCGGCTATGGACTTCTACATACACCGACAGACACTTCACAGGTAGCGACAATAATGCATACTAACACTCAAGCCGACATGGAATAAACTTATGTTTGTTGATTTACATTGTAATTATCTCTTGTAAAAGCCAACATGCCTTATTGTAAAAGACTCATATATATGTATGAGATCTTATAGGTCATTTTGATATATGAGAGGTTATGATGATCAGAGAGATAATATAGATAATATTTTGTATAAGATGATATAGTTGACAGTGAAGGTTTTGGTTATAGACTGAGCTTAAATTGGTATTGAACCTGGCATAGTTGATGCTGATCTGAAGCAGTACATTGTATTGGATTTTGATAATCCATTTTGTAAGTTAGTGAGACTTATGTTTTGTAGTTGAGCAGAGAGCTCTAGGCTACTAGCCTTCCTGCATGTGTAGGCCCCTCATTGTAAGTAATATTTATTCATTGGCCAGTGATTGAATATTGTGGGTCACAAATCCCACCAAGGTTTTTCCCACACAGGGTTTCCTCATTAAATATCTTGTGTTATGGTGTGTTCTCTATGTTGTCTCTATTATTCTTACTTCCTGCATTAATTATTATTTACTGGTACACTATTTTTGGATACAAAGTTCTTAATAATTTTAAATATTCTGCTAACCGGTTAGACACTGATTCATCCCTCATCTCAGTGTCTTTGGGATTGTCATTGATTCTAACAATGATAAACATATATTTGATGAATTATAGATGCTCATTGTTCATGTTGGATCGAATTCCTAATGGGATTTTGATGATATCTTGGTTATGTTAATCCTAGTTTCTGTTCATATTGGTTGAATTTATGCAATGATGATTGCTTTTGACGTATGATGTGTTCATGATTAGAGACGATTTCATACTGCTCATTGTGAGCATGATATGACATTGTGACTCTCTATCACATGACTAATCATTTATGATGTATATATGTTGTATTATGTTTAGTGGTGGATGCAAGATTGCATGTACTAGAAATTGACTCAACCTGGTCTCATAGGTTGAGTCAGTCTTATCCCAATGGCAATTTGTGGAGATGGCATGTATTTCCCTCTTTCTACTTTAGGCTTTAGTTGTTTACCTTGTTAGTTTTTGTTGTGGCTTAAGTTGTTGGTTCGAGTCTTGTGTTGAGGTTCAACCCTATGTTGGGTTGCCTTGAGGTGTTGTGAGTATGTGATTAATATTTAATTAATACTTGATCAATATAGTATTAATGCTATAGTTGATTTATTTGATAGTTTTATTATTTGGATGATTATTTAATATTTATTTGTATTAGCTTGATTAATGATTAGTGATCTTGATTTATATGATTTATTGATTTATTCCTTATTGGTTATTTATTAATTAGTTATTGTTTATTAATGTTTTCTTATGTTGGTTTGATTTTATATTTAATTAGATTTTATTTTTGTTGGCTTTTATTTATTTAATTTGTTTATTTATGGATTTGGTTTATTATTAATTTTCTAATGTTTATAATATTACTATTTTGTTTCCATTTGGATAGTCAGATATATTATATAGTTTACCTACCCTCCATTTCTATTGGTTGAATTTATATGAGGTATGTAAATAATAATATTTCATACTACTTACCTCAAATTTATATGTGGTAGGTATATTATAGTTTATAGTAATATTTTGAGTGGCCATAATTCTTCTATAGTTCTGATTTCAAATTTATTTATGGATTTTTCTATGATTGGTGGCATGTTACATTCGGGAGAATTTTTCTTCCATTTGGATTTTTGAATTTGGTTATGGATTGTGGAATATTTCATTATTGGATTCGGAGTTTCCTTGGTTGGATCTGTCGGTTCGGACTTTCTCTACTGAGAATTTCCTTGCCTTTACTTCAATTTTTCCAAGTTGGAGCTTTAACTCTACTTCTACCTGTCAATGTGAAAATATTGTCTTTATTGTGTCTAATGAAAGATTTATTGTAAGGGAGATTTTAGTGTTTAAATAGTGCAATTTTAGTTTGGGGAAATGATTTATGTATATATGTATGTATGTGTGTGTTATTGGTAAAATTTGGAAGATGGAGTGTTCTCAAGAATGTATGTTCTACATTTTCCTTTATGAATATATGTTCCTCCTTCCTTGTGGCCTTTTCTAGATTTTAAATTCCTTTCTATTTATTTTTTGTATCAGACTGTGCTTTCCTGCATCTCCCTATGTTACTATGTGAGTTTGGTGTATTTTTGTGCATGATTGTGTGAAGAAGGTGCAGGGATTTGAAGTTGGATTTCATTTGTATAATTTGGTGATTCAAATTTTATGTTTTTGTAGCCTTATGCTTTCCTCACTCACCTTTTGGGAGCGATATTGGTCCATTTTGTGAGCCTATGTGCCAAACAGGCCATTTTCATCACTTGATATCTTCATTTTCTATAATTTTTGCTTGTTGCCCTAGATGCATTATAGAATGGCTTTGATGCACCATTAATCACCTCATATGCACTAATCTAGTCCTTTGATGAGCTACTATGGCCATTGGATGCACCAAAATGACTTGTGTTGCCGGATTGTCAGTGTTTGCTTATTTAGGTCACTTTTCCATATTTGGGTCTTGTACTAGAGGCTTTTATGAATTCTTTTAGTTTCTTAGAGATTTTCATGATATTATCTTGATAATTTCATGTTTTACTTGAGCTCCAAAAATTTATTTTGTGCCTTACTATTGAGGGTTGAGCATATGCATTTGATTAGCTCCAGCCAAAAGGAGAATGCCTTGCTATTGAGGGATGAATTATATTAGCTCCATTAAAGGATTGTTCCTAAATGTTTAGAATGTGTTTGTACATGTTTGAGTAATGAGAATGCATACCTTATTCTTGTCTATTGTTATTCTATGCAAGATTTAAAGTAATCAGTCAATCAATTTGAAAGCTAGAAACTAACATACCAATGAAACTTTTGGATATAAAAACCAACTAAACTAAGCTACTTAAACAAGCCAATCTTCAAAAGTGTGTCTCATTGTTCTCTATCTCATAGGATTCCTCAAGTCAATGGTTTCTCTCAGATTATTGAACAACTGACCTTTAGAATGACAACTCCAAGAGCGAGTGATAATGGATGAAAATGATCTATATGCAAGATGCACCTAAGATCTATATGAAAATGGTAGGCTTATAAGGATTAAGATTAATTATGATGAAAATGAAGCTATGATAAATAAGATAACAAGCTATGCTAACATGATATATAATAAACATGATAAATTTCTATACTAATATGCTTCTAAATGATTAAAATAGTGATTAACAAAGAGAGGCAATGCTTGATAAAGTAGACTATAATCTAGATGCATGAAACTTAGATATGAATAAGGAGAGAAATGAGGCCTATTTATAGAAGAAATGGGAAATTGGATGGTTAAGATTGAATAATCTTAACAAGAGTTAGGATTGAATGATCTTCAATCCATGTTTACAATTTTCAACAATGAAATGGTGACAATTGTCAACATGAGATTGCTTGAGAGGAGAGAGAAGAGGCATTAAATTCCTAAGGGGACATAGTGGTCACCCTAGGGGGTAGTGTTATGGTTGAGCTATTGGATAATACTTTTGTCCAAAGGATAAACTCTTGTCCAAGGGTTAATAGATAATCATGGTTAAAGAAATGAATGCTTGAAGAGACCCATGAGTTAAAGAAGGGTTAAGTTAGAGAGAAAGTCTCTAACCAAGGGTCAAGCTGTAGATAACCATAAATGGTTATGTAAGAGCCTTTAATGGTTTGGAATACTTTAGAGGTTAACCATTTGAAGACATCAAGTCTCTAATGGTTTATGAAGGCTTTGGAGGCTTTTGAGAAGTGACTTTTTTCTTAAGGAACGTTCAAATGATTATGAGGGGGATTAGGCTAAATTGGAATTGATTAGAAGAATCTAGAAGGGGTTTAGGCATGAAAGTGGATTTGTAGGAGAATGAAAGCAAGAGGGATTTTTATGATTTTATTAAAATAAAATTGATTTATTTCAAAAAGTGGGTTGCAACTTGCATTGGGAGGATTTCAATAAATATTGGTTTATTTAAATGTGAGGGGGATTTAATCAAATTTAAATTTAACTAAAGGTGGAAAAGAGATTTAATAAAATAAATTTGATTTATTTAATTATTAGAGGAAGGGGATTAATTAATTAAATGTTAATTTAATTAATAGTTGGATGAATGATAATCAAACAAATATAAAATGCATTTAATCAGGTGGTCAGGAATAGGTGTCTACAATTATACTTTTATTGGTGAAGGCTCTTGCATTATATTTTTGCTTTATGGTTGAAATTGTGATTTAGTTGTATCAAAGATGTTATGATTATGGATTCTTTTCATGTTGAGCCTTCATGATGTTATTGTGATGTTTTTTTCTTTATTTTTTACCCGAAGGTCTTCGTCCATTGTTAGGGGGGAGTGAGCTCTTGCATGTGTGGAAGGGGTCATAAGCAATAAATTGCAAAGAGGCTCCTTGTAAGCATGCTTAGAGTCTAGACCATACTAGGAACCACATGAGGAGTTTTCCTTTGTAATTGCAAGTGATAACCTTAATAATTAACTAGTCGATTTGGGTAATTAGGAATTCACTTAATCAAGATAAGAAATGGTTTTTTTGGCCCCACCTCGTATCCCTGGAGTTTTGACTTGGAATGAACTTGAGAAGACCGTTGGAGTGACAAAACAAACTCCCTTGATTTGTTGGCAATATTGCATTATAACAGACAATGAAAGATTGTTGGCATTTCAATAAGGATATTGACAAGGTTGTTGATGATTATAGATATAACTGATTAAGGATGTTTACTGTCTTGATATTATTATTTTGTCATTGATGTCAAGAAATTGTTTTTCTAATTCAGTATGATGTTTCCATATCTTGAGAAGTATGATTTGAAGAATATAAATATGTTGGTAAAAGACACAAGAAATATTATGATGAATAAGAAGATGAATAAGGTATTCAATGGGCAACTATTACCGAGTCAGACAATGATGAGATCATGATGTTTAGATTGTTTTAACATCATAAATATTTTGTAAATTGAAAGGTTAATACTATACTATGTTACCAAGCAAAGAACCTAGCCAGTAAACCCCAAGGAACCTAGTCGGTAAACCCTAAGGTTATCACTATCGGTTAATGAAGGCGGAATGTCTACCGAGTGAAGTTTAGTATTTATCGAGTTATAACCTAGTTGTAACCGAGCTATAACAGAATGCATTAAATAGTTACATGCGATATTTAATGAAGGGAGCTAATGAGTTGGAACCGATTAAATGATTGGTATGTCATGCATGAAGTTTGTTAATGAATCTAAGGCAATGGAAAGTCGACATGAAGATCTATAGTGCAGATTGAACCGCAATACCTTGGCACAAGTTCCAAGAAATATATGCAAGTTCCTAGGCGGGGTAAAACATTTTCAAATTGAAAGATGCATTGAACCTAGACAAGATTGAAGATTTGATGGCTATGATTGATCATGGGAAATGTGATCAAGGAGATTAAGCAGTTAGCTAATTGTTTATAAATAGGGAACTATTGATAAACAATGTATGTGGGCAAGTGTATGCACAGGGATGCTACATAGTGATTACCGAGCACAGAAGCTTGAAGACCTGTTTGAATAACAGAGTATAGAAGCCCAGTAGATGGACAAGATTAGTTCTATGTCTAGATTGTATTGAGCAAATAAGAATTTGCTTTAGCATTTTAGATGTGAAGTTGCAGATAGATTTTTATTACTGTTATTTTGTGAAAGTGATAGAAAATCTCTGAACTGAGTGGACTTAACAGTCTTATTTGTAAAACCCTCTAGCAAGGTGACATTCTGATTGAGTGTTTGAAATCCTTTAACAAGGTCACTTCTAACAAGGTGAAGATCTTAACAGATCTGAGGGAATTTCCTTAACCGGGTCAAATCTAGTAATGTGTTTGTAATCTTTAACAGGATTTGGTTTTAACCGAGCATACTCTAGAAGAGTATATTTCTTAGTGGGTCCAAAATCCCACAGTGGTTTTTCCCTATTTGGGTTTCCATGTTAAATCTAGTGTTATGAGGTTTATGATGTTTATATGCTTTTGAGTTTGCATGTTTAACAGTTTTGGTTATATTATTGAAGTACATGTTACCGAGGTTGAATCTGATGTTTTTATAGAAGATTAAGTTTGTATGATTCACCCCCCCCTGTCATCTTGTTGGCTATTGGATCTATACTTACATTTAGTATCAAAACTATCAATTGGTATCAGAGCTTTGGACTCCAGAAGAAAAGTTTAAAGGCACTTGAGTTAAAGATCCAAAGATGTATAAGAGGGATGCACCGAAGCTGAACAAGTCAAGTTTCTGTACATGGAAGAAAAGATGAAGCTGCATCTATCAGGAGTTGCTGAATATGTTGTATACTATCTAGAGAATGATTTTGTTACACCGAGCACCTATCCATTGACTATGGAAGAGATAAAGGCAAAGCAAGAACATATTCAAGCAATGATTGAAATAACATCTGCATTGACCGACTCAGAGTTTAATGATCTAGAAGGCTGCAATGATGCAAAGGCAATGTGGGATAAGCTCATATTAGTATATGGAGGAGATGAACATGTTCAAAGAGAAAAAGTAGATGGTCTAAGAGGACAACTTGAATCTATGAGGATGAATGAAGGTGAGAACATAACCCAATACAGTACAAGACTAAAGGAGATTGTCAATCAAATCAAAGGAGCAAGTGGAACTATTGAAGAAAAGGATATAACAAGTAAGTTGTTAAGAACCCTTCTACTAGCTTATGCAATCTGAGTCTCTGCAATCAATGAATTGAGGTATGTACCTAATAAGCCAGTTTCTTTAGATGCTACTATTGGTAAGCTACATGCATTTGAGTTAAGTAACTTTGATAACAGTGGATGTTAGGTAAATAAAGTTGAATATGCATTTAGTTCTTTTCATCTTGATGAATCTAATGATTTCAATGAAAAAAAGTATAAGTACTCTAAAGGAGATCACAGTGGAGCAAGTGAAAGATTTCATAAGAACATGGAAGAAGTACACAAACTGTATGATGAAATCAGAAAGCAAGAAGAGTTTGAAGCACTATTAGCCAAAAGGTTACCGAGAGGCAAAGGTAAGTATAAAGGAAAACTACCTTTGAAATGTTTCAATTGTGATAAGATAGGACATATGGCTTCTAACTATCCTAACAAAGACTCTACTGAAAGGAGAGATTACCGAGATGACAGACAAAAAGATAATCATTACAGAGGACACCAAGATTTCAGAAGAAGAGTTAGAAAGACATGCTTAATAGCTGATGAGGAATCCGATGATGATAAATCAGATGATACTAATATAGAGGAAGTAGTTTATGTGGCTATCAAAGATGGATCAGATGAAGAAAGGTATGAAGAAAAAGCCCTAATATCTCACATAAACACTAATGATTCTTGGATCATAGATAGTGGATGCTCACATCATATGATAGGAGATAAACACAAGTTTTTTATTTTAGAAGATTATGATGGAGGCTATGTTAGATTTGGTAATGATGCACCATGTCCGGTGAAAGGTAAAGGATCTATAACACTTCTTGATAATGCAAGATGCAATGATGTTTATTGGGGTGAAGGTTTGAAATACAATTTGTTGAGTGTAGCACAACTAAACAACACAGGTTACCGAATAGAATTTCAGAAAGGAATTGTCAAAGTTCATGACAAAAATGGAAATTTAGTTGCTACCGGGACACAAACAAAAGGTAACACATTTCACCTTGACTCAACTCGTAACAAGTGTTTGTATGCAAAGATAGATGATACCTGGTTTGGCATAAAAGGTTTTGTCATGTAAATTTTGATAATATGATCAAAATAAGTAAGAAGCACTGAGTAAGAGGTCTACCGAGTCTTGAAAAACCTGAGAATGTTATGTGCTAAGGATGCCAGATGGGTAAGATGACAAGATCAAGCTTTACAAGTAAGTCTTACACTTCTAAGGGAATTTTAGATCTAGTGCACACTGATCTTTGTGGTCCTATGAAAGTTCAAAGTTATTATGGTGATAAATATTTCATATTATTTGTGGATGACTATTCAAGGATGATGTCAGTAATGTTTCTAAAAGAAAAATCAGAAGCTTTTCAAATGTTTAAATGGTACAAGGCAAGAGTTGAAAATGAAACAGGAAGACAATTGAAATGTCTTAGATCAGATAGAGGAAGAGAGTTCACATTTGATGAGTTCAACTTATTCTGCAATGATCATGGTATTAAGAGACAAGTCTCTGCACTGAGAACTCCACAGTAGAATGAAATAGTTGAGAGAAGAAATTGATCTATTGTGGATTGTACTAGAACACTGATGATTGAAAAGAAGGTGCCACAAATATTTTGCAAAGAAGCAATAAGCACATCAGTTTACACCTTGAACCGAGTACAATTGAAGAAAGGTACTTTGAAGACACCATATGAAATTTGGTATGATAAGAAACCTAATGTAGGTTATTTTAAAATCTTTGGAAGTAGATGCTATGTTCACAAAGATGATAGAAATGGCAAGTTTGTTTAGAAAAGTGAAGAAGGAACATTTCTAGGTTATTCTTCTAGAAGCAAAGCATTTAAATGTCTGATCAAATCATCTAACAAAATAGTAGAAAGTGCAAATGTGAAAATTGATGAATTTGTAGAAAGAAATGATGAAGGAAATTCCAAGGAACCAGAAGACTATGATGAATTTGTCTATGTTCAACTAAGAAGTCTTACCAAGAAGACTGTTGAAGAAAATGAAAAGAATATCCAGTTACCGAGTGATGAAGAAGATCATATAGAGCCTATCAAGCCTGTATTAGCCAAGTATGTCAGAAGACATCATGCACCAAGTCAGATTATAGGAGATAAGGATGATCCAGTGATGACAAGGAACAAACTGAGACAGAACACATGTCTAATATCTGAATTTGAATCGAGAATAGTGAAAGAGACATTTAATAGTGAAGATTGGATAAATGCTATGACAGAAGAGATTGATCAAATCAAGAAGAATGAAACATGGACACTAATCCCAAGACCAAAGGACAAAAATATAATCAGTACAAAGTGGATTTTGAGAAACAAGCTAAATGAAAAAGGAGAGGTCATTCGAAAGAAAGTAAGACTAGTTTGCAAAGGTTATGCTCAAGAAGAAGGAATTGATTATGGTGAAACTTTTGCACCTGTTGCTAGACTTGAAGGAGTAAGAACATTGTTGGCCTATGCTGCTTTCAAAAACTTCAAGGTATATCAAATGGATGTCAAATCTTCTTTTCTAAATGGAATATTAGAAGAAGTTTTTATTGAACAACCTGAAGGATTTGTTGAAAACAATTATAAAGATCAGGTATGTAAATTGAACAAAACTTTATATGGTTTGAAACAAGCATCTAGAGCATGGTATGAAAGATTGCACTCTTATTTGATTAAGATTGGTACATGAAGAATGATAAAAATGGAATACTGATCTCAGCCATATTTGTTGATGATATTATATTTTGTGGAAATGACTCTTTATGCAAGAACTTTGGAAATGAAATGAGCAAAGAATTTGAGATGTCATTAATCGGTGAGATAAAGTATTTTATAGGTTTACAGATACTGCAAATGAAAAATGAGATTTTCATTACTCAATCCAAGTACATAAAGGAAATCTTGAAGAAATTTGGAATGGAGGATTCAAAACTAGTAAGTACTCCTATGACTACCAACTATAAATTATCAAAGAATGATGAATCTGCATCTATTGAAGAGACACTTTACTGATCCATGATTGGAAAACTACAATATGTTGTTCACAACAGACCAGACATAGCACATGTAGTAGGTATAGTTGCAAGATTCTCTATAGATCCTAAGGAAACACACATGACAGTAATCAAAATAATTTTTAGATACTTGAAAGGCATTAAGGATTATGGCTTAGTATATCAGAAAGGAAATGATTTTGATTTAAAATTTTATACTGATGTTGATTGGGGAGGCAACATTGATGACAGAAAAAGCACAAGTGGTGGAGCTTTCTTTTTAGGAGAAAGACTAGTGAGTTGGCTTAGAAAGAAACAAGGATGTGTTTCATAGTCAATAGCAGAAGCTGAATACGTTGCTGCAGCATTGAATTGTACTAACATTACCTGGATCAAACAACTACTGGAAGGTATAAATGAGAAAGTTACCAAGCCAGTAACTATATTCTGTGACAATACTAGTGCCATTAATATTTCAAAAAATCCTGTTATGCACTCTAAGACAAAGCACATCTCTATCAAATATCATTATCTTATAGAAGAAGCTCAAGAGAAGAAAGTGGTGTTGGAGTATGTTAGCACAAAGGAACAAATTGCAGATATCTTCACCAAGCCACTACCAAGGGACACCTTTGAATATCTCAAAAGTAAGTTAGGGGTCCTACCCCTATCTTCTACTCACTGACTAAGTTTGGTGAAAGCATCAATCTGATGACTCTATCGAATATCTTTTAGGAGTTGATGCTGCATTACACACTTTAGGATGTTTTCTAAAGGTGTACAGGAAATATTACAGGAAACAATACAAGGAATAGGAATTAAAGACAAAATGCTCTGATCAAGACTAAATTGACACATTACAGCAGGAATTCACTTCATACAGGAAGAAATTATGTTTTAATTCTTTACTTTTTAGCATTGTTGTCAAAGGGGGAGAAGACCAATTTAAGGGGAAGAAAACTAAGAAGACTATAGATTGGAAAGAAGACTGAAGAAAAGAGGAGAAGTCTAATGTATGCGGGAGAGCATTTCAGCATTTCAGAATCACAGCAATCCGAATATTTTAAGGTCAAATCAATTGGTTTTGCCATCAATGCCAAAGGGGGAGATTGTTGGCAATATTGCATTATAACAGACAATGAAAGATTGTTGGCATTTCAATAAGGATATTGAGAAGGTTGTTGATGATTATGGATATAACTGATTAAGGATGTTTACTGTCTTGATACTATTATTTTGTCATTGATGTCAAGAAATTGATTTTCTAATTCAATATGATGTTGCCATATCTTGAGAAGTATGATTTGAAGAATATAAAGATGTCGATAAAAGACATAGGAAAGATTATGATGAATAACAAGATAAATAAGGTATTCAATGGACAACTATTACCGAGTTAGACAATGATGAGATCATGATGTTTAGATTGTTTTAACATCATACATATGTTGTAAATTGAAAGGTTAATACTATACTATGTTACCAAGCAAAAAACCTAGTCGGTAAACCCCAAGGAACCTAGTCGGTAAACCCTAAGGTTATCGCTATCGGTTAATGAAGGCAGAATGTCTATTGAGTGAAGTTTAGTATTTACCGAGTTATAACCGAGTTGTAACTGAGCTATAATAGAATGCATTAAATGGTTACATGCGATATTTAATGAAATAAGTTGATGAGCTAGAATTGATTAAAAGATTGGTATGTCATGCATGAAGTTTGTTAATGAATCTATGGCAATGGAAAGTCAGCATGAAGATCTAGAGTGCGGATTGAACTGCAATACCCTGGCACAAGTTCCAAGAAATATATGCAAGTTTCTAGGTGAGGTAAAACATTTTCAGATCGAAAGATGCATTGAACCTGGACAAGATTGAAGATCTGATGGCTATGATTGATCATGGGAAATGTGATCAAGGAGATTATGTAGTTAGCTAATTGTTTATAAATAGGGAACTGTTGATAAACAATGTATGCGGGCAAGTGCATGCATAGGGATGCTACATAGTGATTACTGAGCATAGAAGCTTGAAGACCTATTTGAATAATAGAGTATAGAAGCCCAGCAGATGGAGAAGATTAGTTCTATGTCTAGATTGTATTGAGCAAATAAGAATCTGCTTTAGCATTTTAGATGTGAAGTTGTAGATAGATTTTTATTACTGTTATTTTGTGAAAGTGACAGAAAATCTCTTAACTGAGTGGACTTAATAGTCTTATTTGTAAAATCTTCTAGCAAGGTGACATTCTGATTGAGTGTTTGAAATCCTTTAACAAGGTCACTTCTAACAAGGTGAAGATATTAACAGATCTAAGGGAAATCCCTTAACCGGATCACATCTAGCAATGTGTTTGTAATCTTTAACAGGATTTGCTTTTAACTGAGCATACTCTAGAAGAGTATATTTCTTAGTGGGTCCAAAATCCCACAGTGGTTTTTCCCTATTTGGGTTTCCACATTAAATCTGGTGTTATGAGGTTTATGATGTTTATATGCTTTTGATTTTGCATGTTTAACAGTTTTGGTTATATTATTGAAGTATATGTTATCGAGGTTGAATCTGATGTTTTTATTGAAGATTAAGTTTGTATGATTCACCCCCCCCCCCTCATCTTGTTGGCTATTGTATTTGTACTTACATTTAGTATCAGAACTATCATGATTATCTCCAAGATTGAGATGGTTCCACATGTATATCAAGTTGTGGGTTGGCCCCTTCTATGTTGAGGATAGCATGTGATGACACTCTATCTCTACATGTGTCCATGTTCCTTATGACATTATCATTGATTATGCCTTTGGGAGTTTATTGATTTTGAATTATCCACTTGACGTGATTGGGTATTGTTCTTGGATGTTATCATTATGGATGTCATGTTGAGTCTCTTGGATATTAGGTGTAAACCTAGGTTTTGAGTGTGATTTGGAAGCCCATGTCATCTCCTGGTACGAAGGGTGGTTCATTTTTGGTTCCACATGGTCGAGCAGTTTGGTGCATTATTCCATTAGGATTATCTTAATTGGATGCTAGTGTGCATGGATATGGATTCTATGATTCTTTATTATGCAAATAGTTGTGGAGCTGATTTTTTATGCAGTGAAATACTATATATTGTATCTAGATGACATTATGAAACTAAAAGAGATTATGTACTCTTATGCTTTGTATTCTTATGTATTAGGACATGATGTAGAAGGTAAGATTACAACTTTGTAAAGATGTGAGATGTTGTAATTAGGTGAACTCACAATACTGGTTCCCACTTTTTGACCAATTTCGACACTTAGATGAAAATTTTGAAAATAACCTTCACTTTCCAACACCTATAACTTTAACATTTTAATCGTTAAGAATTTGAAGATGATATAGACTAGTGATTTGTAAAATATTGTTTGTAGATTCTAAATATGTTTTTTTCAAATTTTTTGAATAAAATTTTATTGATTTTTCTCTCTCCTTCAAGAAGGAGTTTTTAATAGCAAACAACTTTTTTAAAAGTGACGTGCATCCGAAAATGCATAACTTTTTTCTATAAATGATTAAAATTTTTTTTTTTTGAATTTTGGTTTGTATCATCAATAGCCAGGGCATGTAGTTGGTTTGATAGTGATATGTTGAATATTTTTTGTTTTATTAAGTCTTTAAGTCCAACTAATTATAATTTAGATATAGGTGTATGTTTGAACACATAACTTGTTCTATATATATCAAAATTTAATTTTATCTTTTATGTTATAAACAAGACATCAATAACTAGTGCATAGATATTGTTTTGAATTTTTTTTAATTAGTTTACTATTGTTTCCAATGCATTGAACAAAGAAGTTCATGTTCGGTGAAAAACCTACATTCATAAGAAATAAAATAATTTAAGTATATTAATGAGATTAAATATATTAAAAATATACTATTTGGAAAGCTTATAATAAGGACTAAATACTTTAAAAAACAAAACTTCTAAATGAAGTCATTTGACCCCCAAAAGCTAATGTAAAATTGGTTTTTAATCAGCATTTGATAGATGCAAAGGAGAGTCCATTTCAAGTATGATTTAGATGTAGAGAGATTCTATCTAAGAAATTTTGATCTAAGAGCCTTTTATCTAACTCTTTTCAATTAATTACTTCAAATGGGACCTCTTAAATCTTAAATCATTATACTTTCTATAAAATTTATGATTTCAACAAAAGTCAGGATGTACCAAAAAGTGGGAACTAACATTGTGAGTTCACCCAAACTTCATTGCATGGTAATATGTTGTAATAAATGTTCAATATATAAGAGACAGAGATCTGGATTATATAATGGATCATAAAATGAATGATTATTTTATATTTATTCTTGTAGTATATGAGTTCATGAGTTACTTTTTTATATATGGAATCCTATTTGGAAGAAGTTATACACTTGCTATTTTAATCCTTGAACATGTATGTGAGTAGAATCTTGTTGAGATGTAATGTTTGAGTTCCTTTGTTAGTTGTTTCCTTTTAAGTAGTAGCCTTAGATTCCTTTTTATAGTTGTTATGCATCTCGTTTAGTTGAGATGCCTCATAGACTTAGAGGCCATGGTCATGGTGGAGATTGCATGGGTACTCGAAAAAATCATCCTAAGTTTTTTAAAGAGTCATGCCTTGAGGAGTAGTAGAATGATCACTAGGAGGAAGGATCACAAAGTGGTGATGTGATATGACAGTTGTTTAATGTACTTCAAGAGCTTCTTGGTCTATTAGGACTGAGACAGGAGGAGAATCAACACATGAAGTCTCATTATTTAGGTTGTATGGATGGAGATGAGTATCTGGTGAATGAGAGGGAGCATTTGTGTTCACCTCATAGGAGAGGTGATCTGGTACTTGATCAAAATGTAGCTGAAGCTAGTCAAATGAGATATCTTATTAGGTCTTATCCCTTTACTGTTGATGGTTCAAGCAGTGGCTTGGAGGAAGAGACTTGGTTATTGGATTTAGGGAGGTGTTTTTCTATCCATTGGTATAGCAGTAACACAAAGGCTAGGTGTGCGATTATGCATCTACCATTACATTTGTATTATCCAAAGTACATCAAGGAGAATATCTCTCAACTACAAATACAATTACATGATGAATTGCACAAATACCTATACCATATGAATTATGTACATTAATCTACTATAGGTATCCATCCATAGTTAAAGAGTGAAGAATCCACATCAATGCACAAGAGAATACAATGAAGAACATCCCAAAGAAAGAAGGCATCAAACCACCTAAACATTTGGAACCATAAGAAGCCACCCCCCATATTAGGAGATGACACAAGATCCCACTCACACTATAGATATAGGTTGAAACCTAAGAACAAAAGGATACAACATAAGATCAATTCAAAGAGAAAGTCGTAAACACATGACCTCCGGGGGAATCACAATGAATCAAGGCATAAAAGGTGTTAGGATCTACATGTAGGGAAAGAGTGTCATCACATGCAACCACTATGGGAACCTCAACACTTATCCTTGCATCCAAGATGCTCATGAAGAGCCATCTCAACCTTGAAGGAGTAAGGGAGATTAGTTTACCTAGGTCACCAAGGTCTTCCTAATCCTATCTCGGATTACCTCACTTGGGCAACACATTGGGGCCACCATATCCATATCTTATCTTATTAAGATGATCTATCACTATCCAACCCTTATGAAACTAATTAATTAAATTATCACTTGATTACAAGGTATACTCCCAACAAGATATCCTGGCGATCTAAGCCCTAGGTAACCTGGTTGTCTTCTCCTCACAACCCTAGTCTCTCACCTGGAAGCCTGCTCCCCCTAGAAAGAACCTAGACCTTAGGGTAACAACACATAAAAATATAATATAACATGACTAAGGGTTCTCAACAATACATACTTGGTTATCCAAGGTTATCAATTACAATCAAATCCACATTATCAAGATCATATCCAATATGAGCCCAAGAAAAGAATCACAAATATACCAATTCAATTAATAAACTTGTCTTGGAACAACTTAGGAAACAAAATGATTCCCTCTCGAAATATAAAATCAAAATAAAAAAAGGATTAGATCTGAATCAGAAAGTCAATATAGTCTTTGACATGAAAATAGTGTAGAATGGTGCATTTAACATATTTTGTGGCCCATATGACAAGCTCTCAAGCACCCTTAATTGGTATAATGGGGAATTTGACATATTTTCTTTTGCTTCTGATAGGTATAATGGTGCATATAAAACATAATATGATGCATATAGAACAACTTGTAAGAATCTTTTGACATATTAAATTCAAAGTAGGTGGTAAGAATCTTTACATAGAAGCATATCAAATGGAGGGCCACATGTAGTTTCCTTCAAAATAATAGAAAGAATTATCCAACATTAACATATAGGCCATGCAATGCATTATTATGCCTTCATATATGAAACATCTAAAGAGAAGTTACCATCAAGATGTGGAGGCTTTGTTGTCTAAGCACAAAAAAAAAATTAGTAGCATAGATTTTAGAATTTCTATTGTTAGAGGCATTGAACATGTTATAGATATAGAGGAAGGTAATATAGTTATCACAAAGACATAAAAATGAGATAGAAAATATCATCAAGTAGTTACTAAACATGGGACACATAAAATAATGTAGGAGTCCTTTTGCATCTTTGTGTTTTTGGTGAAGAAAAAGTATAGGAAAATATAAATGTTCATTGATTATAGGTCAATATGTAAGAAAACCATCATGAATATGTATGCCATTCTATGAGTAAATGAGGTTCTAGATGAGTTTCATGATGTTGGTTACTTCTCCAATATTTGAATATGGTGATGCTATCAAATAATTGGAGTTCATAAAGAGGATATAGGGATTATTATCTTTAATTTTTACTTTACACTATAAATTCAAGATTATCCATTTCAGTAAAACCAATGCATTAGCTATTTTATAGTCTAGCATGAATATGGAGATCAGTAATATGTTTCGTAAGTTTGTTTTTATATATTTTGATGGTACTTTGATATTTAGAATGATGTGGGAAGATCATATGAGTCACATGGAACAAGTTTGAACTATCCATGAGAGATAGAGCACTTCATTCCCAAGGAAATAAAATGTGTGTTAAGAAAACTAGAACTTGATTTTCTTGCTCACATAATCAACTACAAGGGTGTACATGGATCTAGAGAAAATTAGAGCAATCATTGATTGGTCTTCATCTACTAATATTTCATAGATTAAAGTATTTTTTGGTTTGTGTGTGTTATATAGTAGATTTGTGAGCTAATTTTTACAAGTGGTTGCCCCACTTATATATTTTACAAAAAATAGACCTTTATTTTGGTCTAATATAGAATAGTGATGTTTTAATTTATTTAAGAAATCGATAAGTTGATTCCTAGTTCTAGCAATTCTTGATTTTTAAAAGTACTTTGACCTTGTATGTGATAATTTTGGAGAGAGAATAGGTGATATTTATATGTATGATAATAATCCTATCATAGTTGAAATCAATAAGTTTATGGATGCTAATATGAGTTATTGGTCATTATGTGTACCTTGATGAAGTTCAAATCATATCTCATGGGGGGTAAGTTCAATATAAGAAAAAATCAAGAAAAATACAAGTAATTATTGACTTCCAAAAACATTAATGGTATAAAACAAAAAAAATTATGAAAACTTCAAAAATTTTACTATATGGTAAGGGGAAGAATATAAAAGTGGTTGATTTTTTATCGAAGGGATCACATTTGTGATCATTGGTGGAGATTACAAATAATTGGAGAGAATATTAAGGATACTTCGGATTCCAACATAATTAAGGATACTAGATAGGATGATAGGTGTACTATAATTAATGAGTTTATTATTTACAAATGCATATTATATTTCATACACACTTCATTGTTTAAGATGACCACTACATAATCTTTTAATGATACTCCTATGGATCATCACTCATTTTTTTCAATATATAAAATGAGATTTGGGATATTTTTACATTTGAAAAACTTAATAATGATGTCCTTATGTATGTTCAAGAGTATCCCACATCTCAACAAAATAACATGAGCATACTTATCCTACTAGTTTATTTCATCCCCTACCAACTCCCAATTAAAAATGAGAAGGTATTTCAATGGATTGTAGTATAGGGTTAGCCAAGGTTCAAATGAAGAATTGAATCTACATTGTGGTGTATAGGTTAACAAAAAAAATCCATTTCATTATCATTTTATAATAGTATATAATAGTATAAGTGTCAAAATTAGTTTTCAAAGAAACTTTTATGTTACATAGGGTACCTAGTAACATAGTTAGTGACAAGGACAAAATATTATTGAGCTTATTCTGGTAGGATATTTTAAAGTTGAGTGGGATAGAGATTACTCTTATTACCATCCATCACCAATAGATATATGGGTAGAATAAGGTTATTAATCAGTGAGATGAAAGGTATCTCCATACTTACATTTTAGGGTAGTAGAAGGCATAGGTAAAATTGTTACACCGTGGTGAGTACTGTAAAAAATCTTCAAGTCGCACATTAATTAAGATATTATCATCATGAATTTTAATAGTTATGAGATCCATATATTCATCGACTTATTTTTTGGAGATATTAGTGTACCAAAAGAAATATTTTTTACAACTAAGTTAGGATTGTATGAAATTATCGGAAGAACACCTATATCAACCTTAAAATTAGCATCAATAGCATGTAGATTAGTATCACACTACATCAAATTTTGAGGTTGAATTAAATATTTATCTAATATTGTATCCCTATGAGAAGTCAACTACAAAGAAGTGTGTATTGAAATAGTTGAAGTCATGGTTTTGTGTACCATTCAACATCGCCAAGAGAATTGAAGAAGTGGTCTAAGAGTTGAGCTACTTAAAAGTAAATAATGGACATAATATTTTTCATTCTTGTTGTGTTGAAAAGGTGTTGGTACAAATTATAGTTCCCTCTTTTGAGTTGCAAGCACTAGATGAGGAAGGGAAACTTATTATTATTCTAAAAGAAATCATTGATATCAACTAGTGATGCAGGAGCACTGGTGTAGTTATTACCGGTTGAGTAGTTAGCAGTGGAATTTCTTGAGATCGTGGCATTCCTTCATGTTTGACACTTTAGCATTGTGGTTTTGGGTTTATTACCTTGATTTCGTTATCTTTGTCATGTTATAGTTTCATGGAATTTGGATTTAATCTCAGTGAGTTATCATTTTGGATATTTGCCCGGTTGATATGTTCTTATCGGTTAGTTAACCAGTGTGTTGAGAAAAGTTGGATCAGGTTGCCGTTGACTCCTCTAACTTGTAGATTGTTGATTTATGTTTCTTATGTATTTTTTAATATTTCCACAGGACTGCATGATGTTTTGTGCATTGGAAGTTGTTCTTAATGATTTGAGTCAACTTGTTATTGTTTACACATTTCATGAACCAGTTGGTCTTTGGGCCAACTTGATCAAGTTGTTACTATTGGTGGATGGTAAAAAGAGAATTTTGTGAATCATTTGAGAAGATAGAGGGAAGATGATTGAAGATTGAAGTTCAATATCGAGAAAGATATAGTTTCTAGAGAGATTCTGGTCTGGGGAGACTGAAGTCAAAATGATAGAAGTTCAGATTAGTATAGAACACTACAGACTATTACTAAAGACCTATTCATCAAGAAAAAGATTTGTGGATTTAATATTTGTATATTGATTCTGGCAAAATTCTAATCCAGGGAGACTAAAGTTGGGATGGTTGAGCTCTGGATCAGTGAAGAATAGTGGAAGTTGTTACCGGATGATGATTTCTTGAGAGGATGATCTGTGGATCATAGATCTAAGTTGTAAGAGTTGTTTTGTAATCCTGGGTTGTGGTCTAGCATGTGCCATATGTAATTCTTCAAATTGTTATAAGATTTATGTTAAGCAATGTAGATCAGAGATAGAGAATACAATAGTCTAATAATATGTAGTGAGGATAGACTTTAATAAGATCATTGCAATGAATATGTTTTACCTCTGATGTGTATATATATATATATATATATAACTCTAACTATTAATATCGACAGCTTGCTAATTCGTGAAACTGCCATAGTTATTGGTTTCAGTTCATAGCAAGTGTCGATGCCTATAAATAAAAAGATGAAGAGTCATGTCCACGTAGGGGCATGAATTCTACGTGGCTTATGCCACATAAATTCATGACCCTATGAGGACATGATCCTTCGTTCAATGTCGTTATATGTTGCTTCAATCTGAATGAAGCTATATCCTTAACACTCCCTCTTAGTAAAAGAGGATTGAATTTCATAATTAAGTTTTAAGGAACAACATTCTAGATATACACATTCATTTGACATGATCATTCACTCAATAACACTTACTAGTTAAATACTTCATATCTCAAAGAGATATGGATTATTTGATATCCAGCACTCTGGGACAGCAACTACTTGAAGTCTTATCAGATTACAACCTTGATTCTAGTGACAAGTGTAACATTGTCATTATCATAGGTGAAATAATTTTAGTATCATGATATCCAACACATTCCGGGACAGCAAATTAATGTATTAAATCATGATATGATTGTTATCATAATTTTTGATATATTTTAGAACAATCATTTAATGATAATAATTCAATAACTCATCATAGCAAATTTAGTATCAAGATTTTCTAGCATATTCCGGGACAACAACTTAATGCAGTGAGTCTTGATAACAGATCAAGCTATTGTGAAAGTCGTCACCTTTCATGACATAACACATACATGCAATATTGCATTCAAGATATTCATGAATATATCAAATACATATGATTAAGATTAATATCAGAAATTTTCATTATAATTTAGTCATACCAAGTTTACCTCTAAAGTGCTTCACTTTCAACTTTGCAAGAGATTTGATGAATATGTCGACACTTTTCTCTTTAGTGCTGATGTAGGTCAATTTGATGGCATCTCTGTCTACCATATCTCTTTAGTAATGGTATGGGATTTATATATGCTTGGATAGATTATGAAAAACTGGATTTACAGAAATGTTTATGCAGCTTTGATTATCATAGTGAATCATAGTGGGGTTTAGGGGCTTCCCAAATAGTCCAGCTATTAATTTCCTTAACCATACAGCCTCACATGCTCCCATGGAGGAAACCATATATTCGGCTTCAGTGGAACTTTAAGAAATTACTGACTATTTTCTACTAAACTAGGATATCATAGTTGATCCAAGACTAAAGCAACACCCCATTGTACTTTTACGATCAATGAAACTTCCTACCCAGTTGGAATCAGAATACCCTTGGAGTTGTATCTCAGCATTTTTATACTTCAGGTCGTCCAATATTGCCACACAAGTATCTCTGAATATGCTTAGTAGCCATTAGGTGAATCTTTTTAGGTTCGCACATGAAATAACTTAACACATTAGTAGCATAACAAATATCACGACGAGTGTTTACTAGGTACATAAGAGATCCAAAAAAATTTCTATAGTATGTAGGATATGTAGGTTCTGAATCTACTGCTTCACTTTTGAGCTTATGAAGATTTGTTTCCACTGGAATGGATAGAGGCTTACAATCCATCATATCAAATGTGGTCAGGATATCAATGGTATATTTTCCTTGATTAAGGAAAATATAATTCTCTTTTTGCCATACTTCTAGGCCCAAACAATAGGGCAATAGACCTAGATCCTTCATATCAAATTCAGCCACAAGATCTTGTTTGGATTTTGCAATGAGGTGATCTTCTCCTATTATCAACAATTCAACAACATAGAGAACAAGCATTAACTTGTACCATCCAATATTTTGAAGTATATGTTAGAGTCTGCTTCATTTTTGGTATATCCTAGTTTGGAGAGATAACTATCTATCCTTTCGTACCATGCCCTGGAAGCTTGCTTAAGGCCGTAGAGAGATTTTTTTAGTCTACACACACATAGATTTATATCATGTGTAGCAAAGCCTTCAAGTTGTTCTATATATACTTCTTCCTCAATAACACCATTTGGTGTATCTTCCACCCTTTGGAAGCTACAATGGCAATGATGGTTCTTACAGAAGTATATCAGGCAACTAGAGCAAATGTCTCTTCGTAATCAATTCTAGCCTTTTGAGCGAACCCTCTGGCAACAAATCTGGCTTTTTGTTTTTCAATACTACCATCTGGTGTATATTTGATTTTGAATAACCACTTTGATGAGACAACTGATTTGTCTTTTGGTATAGGTACAATATCCTAGACATCATTTTTTAAGATAGATTGGTATTACTCAATCATTAAATCTTTCCAAGCTTGACATGCTAAAGCCTCTTCAACATTTGATGGTTCAAATTTTGTAAGTACGGTCATGAGTGCAACATAGAATGATTGACTTCTTGTTTTCTTATTGTCTTTGAATATTTCATTGGGTTCCACATTATTTTCTTCAATCATCTCTCTTGCCCATAGTGGTCTTTTCTTGTTGTTAGGATTTTCAGCATTCTCGAAATTAGGTTATTGAAGTTCATGATTTTCTATGCTATTCTCCCTCTGATTTTCAATTGTAGAATTTTCATCTGATTCTATGGGTAGATTATCTTCTGCACTTGGAGATAGTTTATAAGTAGCATCTTCTTCAAATTTGACATCTCTATTGATTTCAATAGATCTTCATCCTGGAATATAGACTCTGTATCCTTTACTGGTTGCACTGTAGCCAATAAATATGCCTTTTTTTCTGGAGGGTTCTATTTTGGTTCTCTTTTCTTTAGGAATGTGAATATACAAGTGGCAACAAAATATTCTTAGATATCTTAAATCTCGTTTATTTCCTGTAAAGGCTTCTTCAGGCGCTATATTCTCTAGGATTGAATGAAGGCATCTTTTTTGAATGTACACAGTTGTATTTTAGGCTTCAACCCAAAATGAGATATGTAGATTTTGATCATGCATCATGGCTTTAGCAGCTTCGATGATGGTTCTATTTTTTCTTTCTGCAAATCCATTTTGTTGAGGATTATAAGGTACAATACACTCCCTCTTAATCCCAATAGAAATGCAAAATTCTTTAAAATTTTCAGAGATATATTCACCCCCATTATCTGAACTTAGAGTCTTTATTTTCTTCCCAGTTTGATTTTCTAGTAGGGCCTTAAATTCTTTAAATTTCAATAACACTTCATTTGATTCTTTGAGTTTTATGAAATAGATCCAATTTTTCCTAGAGTAATCATCAACAAATATCACGTAATACAAGAATCCCCCTAGTGATGGTAATGACATTGGACCACACAAATCAATGTGGACAAGTTCTAGTACAACTTTTGATTTGTGTTCACTTGAGGGATAGGACCCTTTTGAGTTCTACCCTAGAGCATATCGTTTATAAGTTCCAACATGATCAGATTTTAGATTGGATAATCCTATGGAAATTTTTCCTATAGAGGGTAGGGCACTAAATCGAAGATGTCCTAATCTTCTATGACAAATTTCATTAGAGTTTGATACTTCATGATTTAGTGCTTGTTTTTTAGTATTACATAATTTGTATAAACTACCATCTCTAGATCCTATAGTAACAGCATTCTTTATGTTAGAGTTTTTAGGCTAGAGTAGAACTTTATCTTCATGGAAGGTGACACGATATCCTTGATCAACTAGTCTTGAAATAGAGACCAAATTCCTTTCGATACCTGGTACATAGAGAAAATATTTCAATTGTAATGTAACTCTTTTTCTTAATTGAATTGAGCAAGTCCCAATTCCTTTCACTGGATAGGTAGAATTATCTCCTATTGTAACTTCTTTAGTTGAGTGGCCTTCAAAGGTTCCGAATAGATCTCTAAAATCAGTTATGTGTCAAGATGCTCCATTGTCGATTATCCACATATGTTTGTTTGAGTTTATTTCTCTTGA
The DNA here is from genome assembly GCF_030272615.1 of Cryptomeria japonica. Lineage (NCBI taxonomy): Eukaryota > Viridiplantae > Streptophyta > Pinopsida > Cupressales > Cupressaceae > Cryptomeria > Cryptomeria japonica. Next base: position 329,597,745 of record NC_081411.1, on the reverse strand, counting down.
TAAGGCTAAGAAAACTAGAGGATTCTCTACTTCCTTTACTTCAACTATAGTTGCTTGAGATTTCTTTCTTTCTAGGCAGAACCTATGAGTGTGTCCAAATTTATCACACTTGTAGCATTGAATATTGGAGAAGTCTTTGCTTTTGTTATTATTTCCTCTCTTCCATTTGAACTTCCTTTTCTTCCCTTTGTTTCTTGTGTTAGCATGTAGTGCTTGAATTTCTCCCCGTTTGTTTGGACCCAATCCTCTTGTGATTAGTCGAGATTCTTCTTGAGTACAATCATTCTTGAGTCGATCAAATTTTGGTAGTATCGGATGAGCACTAATGCCTTGAATAAAGTATTCCCAACTAAACAGTAATCCCTTAAGTTCTATTAGAGATAGCTCCATATCATCTATATTATTCCCAATAATTGACAATTGGTCTTATAATTCTGAAATCCTCATGAAATAGGATGTGATTGTTTCTCCTTTGTTCATGTAGATATGCGTTAATTGTTGTTTTAAAGTGAGCAATCTACTTGCATTATTTATTTCATATGAGTTTTGAATGGTCTTGAACATATCATAAGTTGTAGTTAGTTTTGAGATGGTTGGGAGAATGTGATCTTTAACAACATCAATTATACTTTTCTTAGCCTTGTTGTGTCTTTTCCAGGTTGTTTTCTCTAGCTCGTCTTTGGGCATCTTAGTATCTTCTTCTATGTATGCATCTAGTTCGAGTTCTTGAAGAATTGTTGTTATTCGAATTCTCCATCAGATGAAGTTGGATGAGCCTTCGAGTCTACCCTCCACTCTAACATTGTTCACCATGATTGTTTCTCCTTTGATTCTGAGTGCAAGTCTAAATTTTTTAGAAAAGAGGTGTCACTATTTTATTATTTCTGTACCAACCTGGCTCTGATACCATGTTAAGGAATTTAGATCAGAGATACAGAATACAATAGTCTGAAAATATGCAGTGAGGATAGAGTTTAATAAGATCACTGCAATGAATATGTTTTACCTCCAATGTGTGTGTATATATATATATATATATATATATATATATATATATATATATATATATATATATATATATATATATATATATATATATATATATATATATATATATATATATATATATATATATATATATATATATATATATATATATATATATATATATATATATATATATATATATATATATATATATATATATATATATATATATATATATATATATATATATATATATAACTCTAACTATTAATCTTCTATGATAATATCGACAACTTGATGGTTCGTGAAACTACCACAGTTATTGGTTTCGGTTCACAACAAGTGTCAATGCCTATAAATAAAAGGATAAAGAGTCATGTCCATGTAGGGGCATGACTTCTACGTGGCTTATGCCATGTAGAGTCATGACCCTATGGGGACATGACCCTTTGTTCAATGTCATTATATATTACTAGCTTCAATCCAGATAAAGATATATCCTTAACAATTTATTCATATTGTTTACCGGTTATGTATTTTGTGATGTTACCGGTTGTCCTTTCTGCTTTATCTGGCATTGTGTTACTAGTTACTAGTATATCTTGCATTGTGTTTATGTTAGGCTGCAAGGATAGGATGTCCTTCATTGGATCTCCCTACCTTAACTGCATCAACTAGTGTACTATTAAGACGAGGATTATCAGAGAGCACTGAAGAAATTGTTGGTTAAGGATACTACCTAGGAGAGTGACTATATATTGTAACATCTGCAATTGAAATTTCTTGGGACAAGCGATTTTGGGGATGGAGGACAATAATATTCTCTCTCTAGGATTGGATAATTGGTGAGTGATAGCTTCTACTCGGGTCATTGTAGGTTAATATAGTTGGTTAGGAAACTCCATGGTTCTAGTACCCATTGTAATTATATTCCTTTAGAATTTTTATGCTTGGCTTTGAGCTTAGTTTTTTAGTATGTGTCATGGTCATGTTTCTATAATTATTTTTGGCCATGCAATTTGAGCTCCACATTTCTTGAAGAGAACAAATTAGTTCACTTCCACAACAATTGCTATTTTAGTGATAAGAATAATGTTTTGTATACTTTTAGCTTGTTTGTGGTTCTTTATGGCATGTTGGGATGAATACTTTTTAGACCTAGTGGGCCTCGATATTCTACCTACATTCCCTAACAATATTTGTGACTAGGGTTTACCAACTTCTTATCCTAAAATTGAGTAAAGGTGGTTTTCTATTCGAATACATGCATGCTTAATTTTCATTTAAATTTTATTTAAAAAAAAAGTTTTCCTATAAAAAGAAAGATATTAAATCTTTTTTTATGAGTAGTCTATTTTCTTAAATATGATTCTCAAAAGAATATAAAAGTAAATAAAACCCTAGAACCTAGAACCTTATGGAACTAGTGGGAATCCAAAACCCTGACACAAAGGCTGCAATAAAATAGGAAAAGATGTACATGAGCTAGCCACCAACTTGACAATAGCACCTAAGCATCAACTATTAGGCTATGCCATCCTCAAGCTAATTTTTCTAATAGGTAGTGTTTTTCCAAGCTCCCTTAACCTTTACAAATAGGTTTTAAAAAGACTCCCAAAACTTTCATACAAATAAGCAAGAAAATATACCATAGAACAAGTGCTACAAAGTTGGGTTTTAGCAAGGCTCCCAAAACCTTCAACTCATGTAGAAACATAATCTTATTAGACACAATGCAACACTAAATCTCTTCCACCCAAATGCTCTGCACCTCAATAGGAGAGATGTTCTCTTCGATAGAACATGCAAAAGAGGAAACAATGAGTTTTAGCAAGGTTCCTATAACCTTAAGCTTGAGAGTGGAAAACACAGAGCTTACCTTACCCTTGAAGATCTCCACCTTAATAGGAAAGAAAATCATCCCCTTGCAACACCTCTTGTCATTTACAGACACAAGCATCACTGCCTCATTAGAAGATAGGCTCACCTCCATAAGAAAGACTAGAGAAAAACAAGAAAGCTGAAAGCGAAGCATAAAAGCTAAAGTCACAGACACAAAAGGGGGAAGGCCAACCGAAACCTCATTAATGTTGACTAGAGAATCTAAATATGTAAGTGATGTAAAGCAGACCCCATCAATGCAGAAATCTCAAACGAAAGAGATTGAAAAAATGCCACAACATAAATACCTCTCCCAGATAAGCATAAATCTCAGAGAGACGCAAGGAGAGAGACAAAGAGAAGAGGAGTTACCATACAACCACCTCAATGGCAGGGACAAACCTGCACCTCTGAAATAACTTTCTAAAGATCCATAGGTGAAAAACTCCAATCCGGCCGCAAGAGGGGTAAATCCCACAAGACCCCAAACAAAGATGTACCAAAACGCCCAAAGTTCCCTTCGAAGCTTGAAAAGAGCCCAAAAAGAGATCGAATAGCAAGCAAAACGCTCCACCGAAAACAAATAAGCCAAAAACGTCAGCACCCCAGAAGCGACCTTCAAAAGAGAGCAAGAGGGGGGTAAAGCCGGCACCCAGCACGAACAGGGCAGGCAGAAACAGGGACTGAATAGCCAAAAGGGAAAACACCCCCAACCTGGGCGATCTCCATCAATCTCACCATCTTTCTCTCCATCCGCGGACTCCTCAGTCGCACCGCCACCACATGTCTTTGCTCTGCCTGATCTTTCACTTTGCAGGTTCTAAACCTTACATTCCGAACTCTCAAAAAAGTGTATTCGTTATTCTCTAATAATTATAAAATTTTGTTAAGAAGTTCATTTCTCTAAAGTTAGAATAGTATTAATCTTATATATAATTGTAAATCCGAAAATATACAAGTTCTACTAGTTCGACAAAGTACGCATACAATATCTTTAATAATTAAACTTGACAAAGGAAAGGACGCAATAGATTTATTTAAGATACACGAAAAAAGAACCTTAAAGAAGTGACACACCATGCACAGCTTGAAATGCACGCACTAATATTATTTAAAAGTGCCGCCTGCAATTCAGTCTTGGTATTGTTTTAATTATATAAAAATTTCTCCCTTTAATTCAGTCTTGGTATTGTGATTTTTATTGCAATATTCTTAGTTTATTTGCTTTATTTAAAGAATGGATACAAGGTGAATATGCCAATACAGCCGACCAGGCGTGATTGTTTTATAGCAAATGCGATCATAAATCATCAACACATTACTAATAATAATTTCGTCATGAAGATGTTAAATATTCATATTCCTCAAGAGGTGTAGAATATCAATTCTATATTAGATTATCGATTTCAATTATTTCAAGTGAAAGTAAACTATATGTATTTGGTTTATATTACATTATTTTAAATGAAATGAGATTAATTATATTTGATGTTTGTTTTCTTTATTTTTAAATAAAAGTGATGGAAGTCACTAACAATATTTATATTAGTATGAAAGTGAAAATTACATAGTATCTAGAAGTCCAAATCTGATAATAGATCAAAAATTTTCACAAGAACAGAAGTTTACAACACACTAACCCTAACAAGATAAAAAAGACAACAAAATGGGTCAATCTAGATGCGCAAACTACCGATGAACAGACCTGAAATATGTCTAAAAGTGTCAAGCCTGGTTACATATATACATATACCAAAGTTGTTCAGAACAACTATACATTTGTTTAGGTAATCAATTTCAAATCATATTAATACATATATAATATTTGGAAAAATGAGTATAATTTCAGATGAATCACTCAAAACAAATTAAAACATAAAATTTACTATAGTATATTCACTCCTAAACATAAAATTATGAAAGAAAAATCAAATGTTAAGAGTTACAATAAATAAGACAGTTATCCAACACCATTAAAATTGCTCCACAACTTAGAGACAAGAATGGACATTTCTCAGTAAAGAAGAAAACCCCAATTGGGAACTAAAGACATAAATATGTAATTTTCTATAAAATCTAAACAAGTGACACTTCTTTTTCGCGAACTGTTTGTTTTCCCTGAATATCTTTCACGTCTTCCGCATCCATTTGACACTTCAATAACTTTCATAGCGAGAGACATCCATTCTAGCCTGTTTCACCCTTGATTTCTTGCAGGAATCCTCTAGGTCTGATCATCTGTAAAGAAAGAGACGAAAAACGAAAATGAAATCAGACCTTTATCTAAAATTAAAAGATAACATCCAGAACATACAAGATTCTCACTACCAGTGACATGAAAAGATTAAGACAACAAAAATTGAAACTCCAAAACGAGAAAAAAGCATTGACATATTTGTAATTTATGGAATGAATTATATTATTCGCAGCACTTAATCTATGGGAGTGGGACGAAACTTAAACTGTATAATTCATGAAACCAAACATAATATATAAGAATTATGTAGAGTCTGGCATGAGGAGCAGAACAGATACACTGTCAAGAATGACTCGCCCACGAAACTGAATGTTAATTTATTCTCTATTAATGGACTTACAAAATTACACAAAACAATGGGGGCAAGTCATTCTTGGCAGAGCATCAGTCTCTACATTACATGCAAGACTTCCTCATAAAATTCTAATGTCTGAATAAACAGTGATATTTCACAGATGGGAACGGACACATATATAGTGCCTAAAAGCTAATCAAATTATTGAGAGAAATAAAAATATCTAATGGGGTTGCCCATTGGATAAATTTTGATAAATAAAAGTAGAAGCTTTTTAGTATGTTATAGTTTGAAAAATGTTATATTTGAGTGAAATTTACACAGCCTAGCCTACAAATGCTGCCGATCTGCAAATGGGTTTAATTTGACCGGATGAGAATATTAATGGAAAGAGGCAAATGTCCTTTGGAAAATTTTAGCACAAATCAACGTCAACTTTACTGAATGCTGACATGATCGCTGAGATTCCGGATAGAGCAAAAGAAAAAATGGTATAATGCAGAGGTGTATTATTTAGTATGGTCAGCTGTCAAGATTCGTTCTAAAAGATGGTCTGGTGGAATAAATCTACATATAGCATTTTATCTTTAAAGATATAGTTATGCTATATTCGTGTTAAAGAAAGTTTGGACTGGTGCAATGGTGACATGACTGTGATACTCTTTATATAGGCTCTATGGATAAGGCATTCTTTTTTTGAAACTCAGTTCATGAGTAATAAAATGAAATTTACAAATTTGTTAATCGTGTATTGTTTGGCTTGTGTATTTTATTTTGCTTATATGTTTATTGCTATGTTTATTATAAGTTTTGTTGATCTATGTTTGTAATTTATGTTAAAATGAGACTATATAAGTAATTTTTGTTATTAATTAAAGCATATTTGATATTTCAGTTCTGTCGATGCTAAATTTAGTTTTGGTGTGTCCAGAATGTTTGCTCATGTTGGTTAGTGCGTTCTCCTTTTGACTCATAATATTAATCCTTAAAACTGAAAAGTTGGAGTCAAGGATTTAGCTGATTGATGGTATACTAGTATACCTATATTTTAAAATATCTATGTAAAATTCACCGAGAGATATCAAATTTCAAAATATTTAACATTCATAAAAATGAATAAATCATTTTACCTTCTATGTGACAAATGAGAGCTATTCAAGAAAATACATGCATAAATCAAAAGACTCTGATTTACAATCTTTAATTCTGTAAACTCATTTATATGACAGTAAATCTACATAATAGGGTAGGGTATATATATGCCTAGTATCAACATCAGGTACCAAAACCCCCAGATTAATATTACATTCAATGGGCACTCAGTTCTTTCCCAGTAAGTACTGAAACAACCCATAAATTGTCTCTTCCAAATAAAAATAAACTAATGGTTTACTTTATGTTGTGGCATCAAACACTTTTTAAGCTCTTTCCTTAAAAGATAAAGCAACCCAAATAATCTATCGCCTACAAGAGTCGTGGAATCAAACTCAGACCAAGTTAAAAAAGAAAAAGAGAAAACCCTAACGTCTCCACTCTCTAAAAAAAGACATTCTGAAGTAGTGCCTAAGATGCATGAGAGGACAAAAGTAAGGACAACCCACATGACCAGTTTTCAAATGCTCAAATCTTTAAAATCTCTTCTTTCTTCACATCGCTGAAAATTTCTCAATAACAATTTTTATAATAAATATTTCAACAATTTATGTTAATTTTATTTTAGATAACACATTCCCTTCATGAAAAGTGATATCCACCAAGTATATAGAATAGTAAACAATTCTCTAAATGAATTCTTCGATTCTTGTAGATATCTATTGGCAATATGGATTGCATAAATATTAAATAATAGGGAGAAGAATTGAATATGAAGTATCGTATGTGTGCAACCTTGACGATGAAATTGAGTCATTAAGACTCATGTTGCACTTATTCAAGCCATGGTGTGAATGCGAATCCTCATTAATTCCTATTGTATGCAATTAGAAATGGGGAACAGATAAGATGTTAGTAAGAAATTTTTGATAATGTCTATGGTTCAGCTAATTTTGAGAGGCACAATATATAATGATGGAAGCACAATTCATTATGTACGAGACTGACGGTAATTGGCATTGGAGTCCATTCGAGGCCAAGTTTGAGATGTTTGTTTGGTTTAGTCAACGTCTCCCATCTAATATCTATATAGAACCTACACCAATCCTTGCAAACATACACACTACATACCCCCCCTCTCTCTCTCTGCACATTCCAAATGACGTGGGAGGGTGAGGGGGCCATTGGCATCACTGTTGATGTGGAATGCACACGAGGCAGGTTCAAGACACTACAATTATATAGTGCTGGGCGGAGGAACGACGAGATGTGCAATTGCAGCCACTTTGTTTGCATAGTTCTCAGTGCTGGTGGTGGAGAGAGGAGACTCTCCTTATGGCGTTACCAGCATAGAGAAAGCATGGGGCGCTTCACTATGCTTGCCAACACTCAATGAATTACAAAATACACAGACCCACTGGATGAAGAAATAAATTACGTCCAAAACTATTAAAATAATTGCCCAAAACACGAATATACACAAAACAAATATGTTGAAATTGCTATGGAAACTTCAAAATATAGTGTAAAGAAAAAGACTGTGAGAAGAATTAGTTTACATACCTGAAGATTTTGCACAACGATGCCCTGCTCTCAACAAGGCCAAATAGAAATTTCTTAGAGAAATGTTGTAATATTTTAAAGATGCAATACCCCCTCGGCACTCTAATTCTAGCATATTAATTGCACTCTTCTATAACGGTTTTGACAGATTATGCCTTACATACATTCGCATGCATTGCTCACCTTGTATTTTTCATTAATTCTATTGTTTCTTTACTACTATAACAGGAATCTTGGATTTCTTGGACCTATGCTATCTTCGCATATCTTCACACTACTGTTACTTTTCTATTTAAAATGGGATTAATTTTTTTATTATGAAGCCCATGCACAGCTACATGGAAGTAGGACATGGTTATTTCTTTTGTTGCATGTCAATGTACATAAACTAGTAGTCTATTATAAGCTAATTCCTCAAAATGCTTTCAATCATAACAATTATATAGTGACCCTAAATAACATGCAAGCAAGGAAACTTTCACAACATGAACTCATGATAATGATTGAATGAAAAACATAAACAAAATATTTAACTACATAAAATGTTTCTTTTTCTTTACATTTAGGACTTGTTTTTTCCTATTGATATTTTCAACTATACACATATATATTTATCCTATCTATTTCTCTTTCTCTACATAAAAATACTGTTCTCATGCAACTTTGCATTCTTTCTCCAAGCTACTTAATCTATTTCATACAAAATGTTCATCATTAATTGACCACATTCCCTACTTGATCCCACACAATTATTTCATGTTCACTCACTTGCTTACCACTCTTCTTACTTATAATCTCCTTTACTTAGATTCTTATGAACATCTTATTCTTTTTTATCTCCTTGGATTTTCTCCAATATTTTGTTGGTGTTCTTCCATACATGCTTCCTTCTTCTCACAACATCCTTCTCTACCATTTCACTTCCATTTATTGACTCCATTTTTACACTTATCTATACACTTTACCTTGAAACTCCTTTCCACTTCCTAAATTCCTATATGCACTTCTCAAATCCCACTATAAACATTCATTCAGCTCTAGAATCAATCAAATTATAGGTTATTGAGACTCATCAAGCATGTCACGTGCACTATTTTTATATTCAAAGTCATTTGTGTGCCCAAATATTTATCAAATCTAATGTGGCCATTCTTTAATATGAGATTATTAGGGCTTTTCAAGTCTTGAAAGAGCTCCTTCAAAATTCTAATATACACTCATTGTCCTTGATATGAAAAATCCCTACACTACATAACCTTCTCATCATCCTTACTAACTAAATTTACTCTTAGCGTTACTTGTCTACTTGGTCTTTCTCCTATTCTGCAACCTATCATTGCTACCAAACTCATCCTAGAATTTTTTTTTATTGTCAATCACCTTGTTTGGGTTGTAATGATCCATCTTCATCATTTCCAACCTATATACCATGTTGCTTATACTTTCTCAAAAAATGTGTGTCACCAATCACTTTCCTAAGTGATCATCCTCAATATCATTGTAGCTTATTTTTACTATGAAATATTCATTATATGAATTAACTAACCAAGAATAACAATAAAAAATTAATCATGATTTTATTAAGTTGTTGGGGAAAAGGTTGCCTTTTGATTTCCCTATTCAAAGATCTCGAAACTTCCCTTGTGCCTGGATTTTCTGTCTTATTGTGTGGCCCCTATCTTGCTATTGTTTGGAGACTTCTCTAGTGTGGCCCATTTCCTGCTTTTGTTTGCTGACCCGAATCATTATGGGTGGGGACAAGAATAGACAAGAACCGCCCACCTTTAAGAAATGAAAGAAAAATAAGGAGGTGTGGTAGGAAATTGTTGATGCGGGAATAGTTCCCTTCTTAGAAATACTACATGGCCCTTCTCCCCTACTCACGAAAATGTTTGTCAATGGATGGAAGAAAGGGGTTTTGAGGGCTTATGGTGTTGAATTCTAGCTGGATGAAACCCTGGTGGCTATGGTTATAGGTTTGGCGATGAATGGCAGAAGGTTTTACAGAGGCAGAAAAATAAGGGAGGAAGATATGGCATTTTTTTTGATAAAGATAAGGAGTGTTCAAGAGTTAATAAAATGGTTGATGGTGGCTACTACAGGAAAGACCTAATGGCTCCCTTGGTAGATATGGCTGAACTCATCATGAGTTACATTACGCTTGATGGAAGACATGCTAGTATCTTTTCTTATCATTTTATCATTTTGAATCACTTTAGGCATGGCAAAGTTATTTCGATTCCTTTCTATCTGGTTTCTTCTTTGGAGAATAGTCTTGAAAAAAATGTTGAGAATCTTAATAATCTGGTCCTCCATGAAGGGCTTATTATCCTCATTATCGAGTATGCCAAAACCCATGAAGTTGTGCCCTCTCTGTCTGAGAAAGGCCAAATCTCTAATACTAATATTCAATATGTCTCTAATTCGGATATGGAGATGGAGGATAGTGGCAGTGCCAAACCTCTTGATGACCCTGCTTATAAGCCAGTTGAAGAGGGCGAGATGTTCGTCACTCCTAGAACTCATAGTAGCAAGAATCCCCCCAGATGGGCAGCTAGCAAATATAATCAACTAGCAAGTTGATTTCTAAAAATGAGCCTTATTCTAAAAAGAAGAAGCTCGCCGCTAAGGAATATGTTCCCAAGACCTTGGACAAGGAAATTAAATTGGACATTCCTCTTAATTTCCTGAAGGAGAAGCAGGGGACTCTACCTAAAGAAGTGGATAGTGGTTTGCAGAAGGATAGTACTCTATCGAATCTGGTAATGGAAGCGACTAGAAGATAGGAGAACTGCTGGAAGTGGGTTAGGAAGTTGATCGATACCCTCAAAGAGGGGATTACGGAGATAATCGATATCTTCACTGATTCACTAGAGCCTAGCAAAACTAAGAAGCTCATGATCATGACCCAAAAGCTCTCCCATGATGTCAAGGTTGTGAAATGCAACCATGAACAAAGAATTGAGAAGGTTGAACAGTCTATGGAGGAGATCAAGAAAAAACTTAAGAACTTGGTTGACATAAGCAAGGAGGCCATGAATAATAGTATGGAGGAGCTGGAAAAGATCAATTTCATGGTGGCGGAGTACAAATCCATTAACAGTGATCTTGAGAAAGATCTTGGTGGTGAAGACGTTGTTATTGAGGACAACAAAACTTCGAGCCCTAGTTCCACAACTAGAAGCAGGAGCAGTAAAAAGGGTACCTCCAAGTTCATTATGGAGTAATTGGAGGAAATCAATAAGGTTGCCATCAAGAAGAACAAGGAGCTGGTGCACTTGCTTATTTGAGTGTTTTTGTTTTGTTGCCTATGTTTCCTTTTGCTTTTGTGTCCGGTCTGTGGTGCTCCCCTATTTTGTTCTCGGTTTCTGTTTGGTTGGCGGATGGCCAGTTTCTGTAAAACTTTTGGTTTCGGGTCCATGTAAAACCTGTTTATCTTTAGCAAAAATAATGCAAAATTTATCATCCAATCATTACTTATTAACATGATTACATTTCCATAACTTCTTATTTACCATAATTTTGAATGTTTGTTATTGTCTCCAATCATGGTTAGTAAAAACCTTCTTACCACTATTATGTACCTTTTCAAAATTTATGCTATGAATATTCTCTAGGGAACTTATGGACTATCCTACATCTATCCTACAAATTAATCTTTTACAACTACCTCTTCATTTATTTTAGCTTCCTATATTTGAAGGTACACTTTAGGTACAATAATGTTGATAGTATTCATCTAAATACATAATAAACATCATTTAGGTCTTCTTCTATGAGTCTAAACTTAATACCACTCTCTTTCTTATTATATTGATCAACATGTTAGACACGATATATCTACAAGTTCTAATTACTCCTTGTGTAGACCTCCTATTAAAATAATTAAAGTCATCTTCTATGATAATTGCTAGATGCCACAATTAATCCAATCCTAATAATGTTCATTGCTATAATTCATATGGTTTCAAGAAGCAATCTTTTCTTAAACATCCTTTACACTCTGCTTATTCCTTTATTAGTGGCTATAGGTGATAATTAGCTAGTAGTGACTATGATTGCACAATTGCATCAAAACAATTAGTCATATGACTCTATTTCATGCCATTCATTACATCACACTCCAAAATTAATAAAAACATGCAAGACCCTACTCCCATAGTACGACTATTTAATAGACTATTATTTTGATTCTTCCAACACCTTGCCAAAATCATGATTCTTCAAAGATTCCAAATTTGGTATGATACCTTCTAAATTTTTTGTGGGCCTACACCTACTATCACCAAATATCCTTCAAAATATTCTCTTTTTTATTTTATTTCTATTGCTCGCTACATGATTCATTTACCCATTGCTATCCATCCATATCTACTTATATATGGATAATTCTCTACTCCATACATATGGACTATATTCATCCATATATATTATGTATACCATTATCTCCTCATTATGTGTGAGATTGTTTTCTCCTAATCATAATTTAAAATCGTAATTACTAATAATCTAACCCATTCATCATCTCCTTTTCTAAATTATCTATATTTTTATTACTTGTGGCACCTTGTATGTAGGTTCATGGTATCCTCTTTCATTATTTCCTTATGTAAAGAGCCTATACTATATGATAATTCTAACCAAGATATAATATTTGTAATATATTTCTAAATCTCTTTGACCAAATTAACTTATGATCTATTTAATATGTGTACTTAAATTATCACTACAACAACCTCTTACTTGCATTCTTTATTAAAATCTCATCGTCATGATTTTGAACTCCTATTGATTGTGTTTTGTAGCCATCCTCACTACTTTAATTTGTAAGATGTACCCATTCTTCTCTACTACATAAACTATCATAATCTTTGAAACTATCTTTGCTTCACTTTTAGTTTCATGGTTGAATAATTCCTCTATTTTGCTTGTATATTCTATCACATATTATCCTCGCTAACCTCTCATTAAAAGAATGTGTATCAAATATAATGAAATATCATGCTTGTCATCATATACCATACATATTTATGATACTTATGATACACCAAATCTTACCTTTTTGTTTACTTCCTTCTATTCCATTGGAGCCTTATACAAAGACCACTCGTCTACTAAATTGAACTATAGCACATGAGTTATACATATAGATTTCTTCCATGATATTATACATATATATCCTTATCCTTGTTAATGTTCTAATATTTTATTGTATCCATAATATACTCTATAGGCTACTAAAAAAAAATTGATTCCTTATTTACCTCTTGAGTAAATCAAGTCTCAACCTATTTTTATTCTTTAGTCATCTCATTTTACCTTTGACTAGGATAATAGATGTGCATCCTAAAAAAAATTATTTTTCATTCTGAAATATACTAGGATCTCTTGAACTTCTTAGGTATTTATATGTTTTATCATACTCTACAAGTTGTAACTTTTGTTCTTGCATCCAAAATTTAGCTATGGCATTTGTTGCTTTAGTTAATACTTTGGTTGTCAATATTGCGATGTTAAATTAGAATCATTCAGTATCAAAACTTTATTGAAAATTTATAACTTATGTTGAGTTTGAATAATAGTTTCAAAACCTTTGTTTCCTCATTATTTTTCTTCTATTTTATTCAAATTTAATTTCGAGTGCTCATCTTTTATTTTTCCAACATCTTTATGTTGTTCTTAAATTACTATTTAAATTTGACAAGAATATCCTTACATTATTGGAACTTGATTGGATTTTTAAATCCTTCCTTTTGTAAATATGATGCTTGTAACTTAGTTCATTACAGATTTATTAATGATTTTAGAAGTTTCCTTAGGAGTCAATAATGGTTTTCCAACCTTTAGAACCAGATGACATTTTTCATGTACTTATGATTTGATTAGAAGGGCACTTTCTTTTGGTGGAGGATTGAGGTAATTTTATAAGACCTAATCATGTTAAGATGGGTTTATTCATCACCTCTTGTCACAAATATAGAAATGACACATGATTTAGATAGTAAAGAGAGATAATCTTAAAATTTAGTGTTTGTGAGGATGGTTCTCAAACAAATCCATGATCTTGAATGTTGTTGAGGGAAAAATAGTGGCTAGGAGAAGAATGAAATGTAAGCATGTTTTGTTTTATCTATATATGGAGTAGGTTATAAAACCACTACTACTTGATGGCAAGGTTATTCTAAGCATGTTGGAGCTTTATGGTTTTTTTTGTGGTTTTACATAGTTAGGAATATCAAATATTTTGTATGGGCATTACAAAAGTAATGAAATTTATTAACCTTTGTTATATATTTTAAGAATAGTTTAAAATTTATTAGTAGTTAATGATTCTTTTATTATTTTGTTGATTGAAAATGAAATGGCTCAAGGGACTTCGATGTTATTTTTTTCTAACAATTATACAAAGTATAGACCCACTAAGTTTTTTTAACTCATATAACCTCACAAAAAAGGAAGGAATGAAGGAATATTATTAATGTGGTAAATATTTTGGCAATCTTATAATTATCTATACCCATTTAAGATGGTTTATGTGATAGACAAAAAAATAGCTAAGTGTAAATTCCTAATATTGGAAATCATATGTTTAAACAATTTTGAGTGCCAAACTTAGTGATGCTAATCTACTCCAATTACCTATAACTACTCACCACCTTGTCTCCAACCCTTAACAAGCTCTAGTACTGACTAGAGGTTAATCCTTTAAGTGGGAAATTGATTTCCATACTCCATAAGTACATCAAGACATTATAAGGTTTTAATTTAAATTACAAAATAGTGGAAACCTAACATGAAGGCATGGAAATCTACTATCTATATAAATCCTAAATTTCATAGATGCTCACACAAGTATACACATTTTAGATTTCAAGTAGCCTAATTTGAATTAGATATAAACTATATTTTTATTGAAAATGATAGAAAAATTTCTATCAATTGAATAAAAGCACAAAGAAATATTAGGAATTTACAATTTCTATTTTAGTAAATGGAATTTTTTTTATTATACTTCGAGAGTATGTGATCATCCCAAATGTGTATATGTGATATTGTGAAAAACCTTGCGAATATTTTTTAATATGTATGTTGAAAAATAATAAAAGAAATTTTTAGATTTAGTACGTGAATTAAGGAGACTCTTCTAGTATTTTTAAAACTTACTTTTATTTAATAAATTCATGTATAACTTAATTTTCTTACGCATTTTGAGAGAAATAAACTTTGATGAAATTTCCATTATTTTCTCCCATTTCTTTCTCATTCATTACATGTTTTAAATATATTTCCGTATTAGTATAGGGACCACCTAATATAAAATCAACTTCTCATCAAATCAACACACTAAAATATTTTTATATAATTGCATTTTTTTTACTTTTGTTATGTTGGTTTTTTTTTTAACTTTCAAATGTAAATATATACTAGCTATTCTCAAGAAATTTGAGGATACAGAGTGAAGTTATGAACCCTCAATATGTTTCTAGAGTTGTGGTCTAATACCCAGACTCGGTCCTATCAATATAATAGGAAATATTATCTATAAAGATGATTATTTATCTATCAAAATATTAAGAACATACATAACACTTTATATTGAGATTCAATAGTATTGGTGTTACTTTTCTTCATTAAATATATTATATACATCCTCGTAACTCCTTAAGTACACATTCCTATTGTACCTTATATTGTATTCCTTTCTCTATATTATTTATCCCTATCCTTAAATCATTCTTATACCTTCACTAATAGTGATCATATCTTATAATATATTTTTATGTATAACATAAAATGTGACCCATACTTAGTTAACCTAACTTACACATTATGTAACACCCCACTAGGGAACCCCAGAGTATTAACAACTATTGACCCAAATACAAGGAAAACATTTTAAAATTTTAAAATGAAACATAACATATCATTCATCATTTCACTCATTACAATACTAAGTAAATGCATTAGGTAACATAGATGAATCATAACATTCCTCTTAGGGTTCCCTAATGTTGCTACTAGGAAACACTCACTACCATTCATTAATCACATAACTCCTCATATAAAGATATATGTTAGGTTCATTTCAAAATACAAAATGAAAGATTCCTATGATAACCTCCAACAAGTATAAGAACACATATATAATCCATAAGAGTACATTCACTTACAAGATATTGATTAATAAAATTGAAACTATCAAAAGAGTCCTATTAGATTCCTTTCCTCTTAGAAAATTCATTATAAATATCATTTCAATTACAAGTTCAAGTAAAAAATTATGCAAATACACATTCTTTGTATTGCCTCTGGAAGATACATAACTAATAGGTTACAAAGGGGGGATGATCTGTATACAATTATAGAATTACAATTTCACAAGGTAAGATTCATCTAGCTGCTTGCAAACAAGAACTCTATAGACAAACCTACATGGATGGTAAAACATTACCACCCGATCATGTGGAACCCAAAGGTCCAACCCCCATGCTAGAGATAGACACAAGGTCCCAAACAACAAACAAAAAGGCTAGGGATAAAAGAACTAAATAAACTCACCATCAAGATACAAAAGCTAACAACCAAAAGCCCTCCAAAGAACTTCCAAAATTATATTACAATTAGAACCTTGAAGAGAACTCCTAGAGGCTTCCACATAAAATCTAAAACAACAGGATACCATGGTACATGAAGGAGAGAGTGCCATCACACAACCTCAACATTGGTTATCCTATTAGTCTCTCCAAAATCTAAACCCCATTTGATAACTCATGAGAAACCATCAAATACTTTCATGGAGACAAGGTTTTGCACGATCATCCCAAATCTATGCCTCTCCAGATGGATATTCCTTCCCAAACTCATCCTTTCTCTATACGAGCACAAAAGGCCATGAGTGGGGTATAAAAAAAAAATCTTATTAGTGTGTGAAGCCCAACCCAAAGTTTTATTAATATTATCACTTATTAGTCTACTCACTAATGGATTATCTTAGTAGGCACTTAGGGCCCCATCCCCCATAGAGAGCAAGTCCCCCTTAATGCACATAGATATCCTAACACATAAGGCTTAAATATAATTCACTTCAACATTTAATGAACCAACATGAAACTACTATCAAGCTCAGATTTTTAAACTAAAAGAGGCCATTCCATGAAAAAACCAATAAACATGAATTAAGTCCTAAACTGAAACTAGAGCATAAATTATTAAATCTTTCCACAATTAAGCATAGGAATGGGAAAATAAACACCAATACAATCCAATCAGGGCTTACAAACTCAAAATATATTAAAAATGGAGTACTAGACCCACACAAGGCTTTGGAAATGATCAAAAATAAAATGGAAACTTACAAATATGTCAAAACACAAAAAAGGTGATTCTACAAATCCATTCAATCTTGTTGTGAATATGCTACATATTTTTGCACATATGAGTTATCTTGTTCTGCATACAAGATTAAGAATTCTTGTCAGAACAGGGAGTCTTGACACTCAAAAATGGTTAACGAAAAAAACTTCAAAGTTAAAAAATAATCAAAACCCATTTGAGAAATCTCTCATAACCATCTAAAAATATTCCTAAATCAAGTACAGGAATTCATACAGGGATTTCAATAAATTATTATGCAAAATCAAAAACCTAAAATGCTAAATCCCCACACTGATGCGCTGCATTGCAAAACGCAAGGAGACCAAGGGCTCAAACCTTGCAACAAAATTATCATATTATTATATTTAAATATTTGTGTGTATATTGTTCATACAAAACCTAACATATAGCATCAAAGCATTAAATTTTTCCTATACCTAAATTTTGTACGGCAGAGGTTTTAATTGTGATCGACAAAACCATGATTAAATTGGTTGTGTGACATGATGACGTTTTAGGGGAGGTTTCTTCATGTAGCAAACAACCACCAAATACCAGTTTTACTATGATATACGTACTTTGAAAGAATTAAATATTTGTAATGGTGGAGATTTATTTAAAACCTTCTTATTTATAAATTTTATATCTAGTTAAGGATCAAAGTTTATTAGATATATAAAATTTGATGATCAACAAAAGGAGCCAAGATTCATCTGCAAGTAAAACAAGGCAATCAGGCAATATAGATCGAGCAAAGATAATATGATCTATAAAGACTAAAGAATTCTACATTTTTCCACCAAAAAATATTAGAGATATAATTACAATGAAAAACGAATCATTATAGAAGGATGAATGAATAACTAGATGTAAACTCTAAAGCTAGAATTAGGAGAACTAAAGAAGTGCAAAGTAGGAGCTAAATTAAGCTCAACTACATTTAGAACTAACACTAGAAAAATAAACTCTTGATATCAGAAGGAACCTAAATTTATCCTAAGTGAAAAGTAAATAAAGGAACTAATTAATAAATAATTAGATAAAGGTGCATAAAAAAATAGACCTGCTATGGATGCTACAGGGACCTTTTAGGGTTTAACAAAAACTAGGAGATATTGGTGTGTTAAAAAAAAGGGATGAATGGTGAATGGGTTTCCATTGATCACAGAAACCCACATGGGGAAGCTAAAGCCCCTACTTGTGCATGTGAGTAGAGGTGTTTGTCATCAAGAAGGATTAATTTTTTTGGCTTGGACATCCAATATGGTCACACTCGAGATCAATGGTATGGAAGGTATGTTGCATATGGTAGGGATGGAAAGGGATCAATCCTCTTTCATCGATTTGTTAGCCCCAATGGGTTTCCACCTTCTTTCACAACTTCCTATAGTGAGGAAGAGGGGCTCTTGAGATAAGGAAGGGTAGAGAATGGAGAAAAATATTAATCTAGTCACACTCAAGATGGAAGGGATGTTGCATCTAGAAGGGATAGGATATAATGATTTTCAAGCCATTAGTTTTATTTCCTCATTGGGTCCTCAGGATTTATCGTCCTCTTGTGCTACATATAAATTTTTGAACTATCCATGGTAGGAGATGGGGCAAATTTAGACTTGGTCACCCCTGGGATCATAGGAATAGATCAAATTCTACTTCTGGAAAGGATCTCCTCTAACTTTACACCTTTGTTTGTCTTTGTACAAATTTTCATGATATAGACCAAGATGAGGAATGGAAAAAAAAAACCTTAAATATGCAACACTTTCTCCTTAGAAGTTAGTTTTTGTGGAGCTTGGATGTCAAGTTGGGAGGAGGTGGAACATAATGAGAGGGTTTTTTCTAGGTTAGGTTTGATATGGCATTTCAAGTATATTGGGTCAAGCTTAAGTGACCCTCACAAATGGATCTTTGATAATTGAAAACCTATGATGGATTGGTGTGTTCAAATCTATCATTGTGCTCAAGGTTTTTCTATTGTTGTTTTTTACAATGTGAAATATGAAAATAAGGTGTTGTCCTAACTACCACCATTGGTGTTGGTAGGGTAATGGATTTTTTATTCTAAAAATGTGGCATTCATCCTTCAATCCTTCTACTAAATCTTTTGATCATATTTATCGTAAGTAAAATTTATCATCTAACTAACTAGAAATAGAAGGGAAATCACGAATCCCTATCTAATTAAAGAATTCTAAATAAACCAATGAAATGATACAATCAAACAATAGGAATATAAAATATCAATAAAAAATCCCTATCCCATGATTTCATATTGCTTCCATTGCTCTTCTTCTCTTTGTGGTATGGTGGCTCTTAGATATCGCGTGTGCAAATGACACAAAGATTTGAAGTTCCTGATTGTTGAAAATGGAGATTGAGTGCTCAATTTATAGATTATTTGAGAGGATTGATTGAGAGGTGGAACAAATTGATCAATTGGTGGAACTCAGGTGAGCTCACATATTGATTGATAGTTGAACTACTGATTTGGAGATGGAACATAATAGATTGAATAGGTAATTGAGTTAACAGATTGATAAAAAAGCCGATTGAAAGATGAAAAATGGTGATTGGAGGATAATTGATTGATGACAAAGAAAGGTTTATTTAGAAAAAGCTAACTAGAAGATAGAAAAAGAATGATTGGAGAGATTTAAAGAAATGATGTAATCAATCAATTAATTGAAAAAATCAAATAAAATAGATGGAATAGTTAACTGAGATGACTGATTGAATGTTTTTCGGGAAAAAAGTAAAGTGATTGATAGAAATAGAGATGAAAAAGATAATTGATTTAATTAATTAATTTAGCATGTGCTTGCACTTTGACTTTGATTTTCAATTTAATCTTTGCATGAGATTTATTTCAAATATTGAATTTATTTTAAATTCAATTTGATATTTGAATATATTTAGAACTTGACTTTGATTTTTAATTTAATCTTTGAGATCATGCACATGTATTATAAATTAGAAGAAATTAGAAGAATTAATGGAATTAGATGAAATTAAATGAAATTAGAAGAGTTAATTAGCTAATGAAATACTTTATAGAAATTTTTTAATTATTTGGAAATTGAATTTAATTAAACAATAAAGATTATTCAAATTAAAGAATTAAAATCATAATTAATTAAATAATTAATATTTAATTAACATTAGAAAATGGTTTAAATGATTAAATGATGATAGAATTAAAAATAGAATAATTAACAAGATTATGAGGAAATATGAAATTAGAAGAATAAGATTGATTAACTTAATTAAATAATTAAATAATTATTTAATCAATTAGAGGACTAATTAGTACATGATCAATGAGACATTTTTAGGTGTCTACATTTGCCCCCCTTTGAGATAATGTCGGAATGACATTGTTTTAAAGAAAAAAAAAAATCATGCCCCAGTATACCTTGGTGATACTTAGGGTGTAATATCGCCTTGAGAGATTATTTGCGTATTAAAGACATGAATGATCTCTCAAAAAAAAAATAGTGAGATGAAAGATAGAAGAATGGTTAGTTGATTAGAGATAGAGATAGGGTGACGTGAAGATGATATTGAGATAGAATATGAGAGAATGAACCTTAGAATGAAGTAGAATAATGTTAGATGATAGAAAATGATTTAGAAAGAGATTATGAGAAAAATAGCAATAAACAAATGAGAATGAAATAAGAATGATTGATTCACGAACCGTGTAACTTTTTATTGCGCAATATATATTCATCATCGAGCCTTATTATGGAATAATGGATCTTAGTATATCAGGGTATAAGGAACCAAGATGTAAAGGTATCTCATTGAAGAAACAAACACGTAGAAGACAAGGAATGAAACCCTCTATTCTTGGAAATACACTAGGGGTCGAGGTATGTGTGGCATTCACAAGCTGAATGCTCCTATCACAGACACCCACTAGAGAAATTTCCCTAGAACTTCATTGACTCACACCACAAACATCAAACAAAGAAAAAGATAATGTCAATCATGGCTCCTCTAGTCACTTGTGGAGATCCTTCAGTGGCATAGGAACAAAATCTATCACCAAATGATAAAAGATAAAGACTGGCCTAGACAAAATTCAAAAGCTATACTGACCTTGTGCCTTCATTCTTAATTGCTTTATGTGATAGATGATTATGTCTGATCTCATAAAGTTGTAGACCCCTTTTAAGGCTAACTTGTCTGATTTTGAGTGTATCCTCTTCTGTTTAACACAAGATAATGATCACTTGATATTGTTCACATATGCACACTCCAATCAGACATTGTATGTGATTGAAGGTTTTGTCATTGATGGCAACCTTACAATCCTATTACACTTCCAAGGCATTACACCAGCAAGGCATTACACCGACAAGATAGTTCACCAGCATCAACAGATCACACTCTACACCAGCACTCAGACCACCATCACCGGCACAGAGAAAGGAAGCATACCGACACAGAGGCCAATAGGATTTTTGTTATATTATATTTTGTGTATTATTATAAAAACTTTGTAAGTCGACTTGGCCAGTTGTAAGATGACTCTTATATATAAGAGAGATCATTGTAGACATTTTGTAAGGAATGGAAGCAAAGAAAAAGAAGATATTTAGGCAGACCTATTATGCGAATTATAGGTTAAAGGTTTTATGTAAAGAACAGAGCAAAAACCAATACTGGATCAGGGATTATAGATGCTATTGTAAAGCAGTACAAGATATTGGATTTTTATAATCCACATTGTAAGTCAGTGAGACTTCCCATTGAGCAGTGAGCTCTAGGCAATTGGCCTTCCTACATGTGCAGGCCCCCTTTTGTAAGTAATATTCTCTTATTGGCTAGTAAGTGGATATTGTGGGTCCCAATCCCACTGAGGTTTTTCCCACACCTGGTTTCCTCGTTAAATCCTTGTGTCATGGTGTGCTTTTCATGTGGATGTTTTTAATTCTATTTATTACATTATTTCTTGCATACCGGTACACTGTTATAATATGTTCTACATGTTTTAAATTGAGAAATTCTAATTACCGATTAGATACTAATTCACCCCCCCTCTTAGTTTCTGTGGGATTCCTAATAATTGGTATTAGAGCTTGGTCCTCTATTTTCAAAATCCTCACAGCTTGAGGAAGATCTTGACATCGCCAAAGATGGAAAATTTGATGAAGCAACTTGAAGCAGCTCTCTTAGACTATGATACAGAAAAATTGAAAAATATCAAACTAGAAGATGATCTAAAAGCAGCTCAGGATATCATTCAAGCACTTCAAGAGAATCTTACTATTGCAAGAAACAAGAGAAGAGAACTTTGTGAAAAAATGCAAAATGAGAATGATGAAAAGGAATCACTTAATGATATGTTAAGTAAGCTGAAATTGGAGGACATGACTACAAAGAATGAGATGTAGGATATGACTATGAGATTTTGTAAAGAGATTGAAGATAGGAAGAAGAATGACGAAGAATTGAACAAAAGACTAAGTGATATAGCAAATGAGAACACAAGACGTAGCTATGAAAATGACTTATTAAAGACAGATCTGATGCACTCTCAGAATGACTCCAATGAACTGATGAGACAAAAAAAAGTCTTAGAAAGAGAACTAGAAACTGCAAATCAACATAAAGAAAAATTCAAGAAAAGCTCAGAGGAACTTGGTAACTTGCCGAAGAATCAAAAACCTAAAGGTGACTCTTCTGGAATTGGCTTTGAAGTTGGTGAAAGCTCTGGTACTGCAAACACACAGGATCACAGCAAACCGGTAAGGCAACCTAATGCTTATAAATTCAATGGAAAATGCTTTAACTGTAATAAGTATGGTCATAGAGCAAATGAATGTAGATCTAGAAATTATCATAATATCAACACACCCACCGGTAAATGTTCAAAATGCAACAAAGTTGGTCACAATTCTGAAAATTGCAGAATGAATGTGAGATGTTATGTTTGTGGAAGATTTGGACATTTATCTAATCAATGCAGAACACAAACTAGCATAGGTTATGGGAAAGCTATTCAAAAGAATAATGTGACTTGTTATGCATGTAACAAGATTGGGCATATTGCAAAATTTTGTAGAAGTAAAGGATCACCGGCAGACAACAAAAGTTCTAGCTTGAAAGGTAAAGAAAAAGTTGAAGAGGTTAAGCAAGAATTCTCAAAACAATGGATTAGAAAAGTTGATCTAATTGTTAGGAATACTCCTCCACCAGTAGAGCCAATCAATGCTTCACTGACAGGACAGAGTGATGCTCCACCAGTAGGAAGTTCTTCACCAAATTGAAGAAAGTTTCCTTGAGGGTTTGGCAATCTAATGACACATGTGCTATTATTCCCTCAGTTAGAGATGAGAAGTTGGAAATTACTTCATTACTGGCAAACAATATTAAGTGAATACTTAACTAGCATGCATTAAATGTGGTAGATGGCAAATAAACACTATAAATTTGTGGTTTTGGCTCCATTTCATTTCACCATGATTTCAAACATTCGTAGAGCGTGAAATTTGCAGAGCTAAGGAATTTCAAGCAAAGAAGCAAAGCACTTCAAGCAATCAATCCATCCAAGATAGAAAAAAGTATTTATCATCATGGCATCCACCTCTTCACTTGAATATATAGTGAACCCTACTATAGTCAAGGTCATAAAATGCCCTAGGCCCGTATTTCAACTAGTTCCCGAAGTAGCAAAGAAAGATGACAATATAGGTGCTTTCTCACAAATACCAAAAGGAGTTGTTTATGCTGAAGACCCCAGAATTTACATTCACTACAACATAGAGGAATTGGGAGATGAAGAGATCAAATCTAAAGATGTGAAACCAGAACATAAAATCATTGAAACCCTAGGATTTACTGAAATCCTCTGTATTCCTGAATTTCCCAAGGATGTGATTAGGATAGTCTTAAGCAGGGTACATTGTGAATTTTTCTGGTTAGATGCGATTCACAAAATCACCAAGGAATTTATGAAAGTTGTCATAGGGTTACCGACCACCGGCAAAAGGGCAGATAAAACCAAGAAGGTCTCAAATGACCTAGTTACTAAGCTAACTGGTGCTACATCTGATAAAAGGTCCTTAAGAGTCAATGATGTAACCGACACCAATGTAAGGTTTATCAACATGATATTAGGGTATAAGGCAACTCATGCAAATAGACTCAATTTAGTTTCAAGTTTATGCATTAAGAGCGCTTATGACATGATCACAGATAATGTAAAGATTGATATATGTGAGTGGTTGAAGGATGAGTTAATTGACAACCTAGGCAAGATTAAGAAGGATAAGAAAGGAACTTTTAGGTTTGGAAATTTGCTAGTATGTTTGATGCTACATATAACCAAACAAGTTCCCGGTATAGGCTACAAAGAACTTGGATTTGATATATCGGTGGGTAAACAGCTAACAAAACTATTCAACAATATGGGAGAAGATAAGGAAAACAATATCCATGATTACTTTCAAGCACTTAAGACCAAAATGAAGAAGAGAATTAGACTATCACAAAAGATTGTTGACAAATATAAGGATGAAATATGTTTTGTAATAAAAAAGGATGAAATCTAGATGGAAGCAGTCATCACAAGAACAATTTGGGTAACAAAGATTGGCTATGAGACAAATGATCATATAATTGAGACTTATGCTAAAGAACTTCTGGAAGCACCAAACGAACCAAAGAAAGAAGTATTTGGTAGTGCTAAGACTATAGAAAAACAAATACAATCTAAGAAGAGAGTGAAAAAGGTTGAGGCAGTTGTGAGAAGAGGCTCTAGACAGGCAAAGGCTATTAAAGAAGATGTGTTAAAGCAAACCGGTATCACTGAGGATGAGCTAGGAACTCTATAGCCTAAGACTCATCTATCACCGATAGGTACTTCTTCAAAGATAGACATGCCTACAGCTTTCAAAAGAGTTTTAAGGAAAAGAGATCCCTCACCGGCAACCACACCCTCACCTAGGAGGACAAGACAAAAACAACAAGCAGTGAGATCTTCGATTAAGAAGACTACACCAAAGAAGAAACTGACACCCAAGAAGAAGAAGAGAACAAAACAAAACTTGGCTCCTCTTGACATACTATTGAATGAAATTACAGAGGAAGGGAAAATGAAGAATATAGAGAAATTGTATGACACTCTGACTACAGATGAAAAACAACAAGTAGAAAACAGTGTTATATTGCATATGGACATGTATAAGAAATTTTTGATGGAAGTTGTAGATGAAGTACCGGATGAACTGTTCAAAAGACTGGAAGCAAGGAGACAAGCAGTAATAGAACTTGACAAGAAAATCAAGATAGAAAAGCTACTTGCTCTGTACCCAGTGAACTCACCTAAAGAAATTGATGATTTAATTGCTGAAGTAAACCAGTCAGTATTCTCTACTGCACACCGGCGCATTGCATTAATGGTTCAAAGAGTCAATGAGGTGACTAAAGAAACAAAAAATGGATGGGATATATTCCTAGTTGAAAAAGAAAAACAGGAAGAATACAGGAACCCCAAACCAATAAAGGTATATCAGGAAGAAAGAGACAAAGGAAAAGGAAAGGTTGGTGGACCTCCGAGTATCAAAGTAAAAGACAACTTACCCCCACCTCCTTTTACATCACTAGTAACAACAACTACAGAAGATCAACCAACAGTTGAAAGTATGGATGTAGAGGATGTCAATCCTAAACTTGAAGTCTTATACACAGTAGATGTTGATACACAAAAGGTCAACATTGTGGTAGACAAAGATACAACTGGTAAGACTAAAATGGCTAGTGAGCCACTGGTAGCTGAGAAAACTGATAAAACACAAGAGAAACCGGTAGATGACAAAGAAAAATAGATTGAGATAGTGCAACAAGAAGAGCAACAACAATAGGAATAGGCTCCAGAACAGAAACAGGAATAGGTTCATGAGGAAACAGTGCAACCAGCAACTAAAGAAGTACACAAACCATTGCTTGAAGAAATGCAAACACAGACAGACCTACCAGAGGTCACAACAAGCTTGGTTACTTCTTCCACTGACAGAATTCAGAATGTTGGTTCCTCCTTAGCAGGCCACAAATCAACAAATGTAGCTGAAGTACTTTTGGATTCAATCAAAATTATAACAGATTGTAGTTCACAGGCTTATAAAGCTATAGATGACACAATCCCAATTTTGAAGGTAATTGCTCGTAACTGTAATATAGACAATAAATATTCTCTAGGACAACTTGATACTTTGTGTAAATACATCAATGAGAACATTGAGAAAATAAAGGAAGAGACATTGAAGGACAAGGTAGAAATTGAAAAGCAAAAATTCTTTGAAGATCAAATAAAGAAGTGTACTAGGGAATTTGACACACTTCTACCAGAACTGTACAACTTATTAAAGGAATACAAAACTCTGTACAAAGACACCTGCAAGACAAACTTTTTGAAAGTAGACATAGATAAGAAAATAAGCAAGGTACAGGATGAAATCAATAAACTTGCTGATAATTTTGTTAACTCACTTGATACATTATCAGTTTTTGAGCAAAGGATAACAAATTTTGAGGAAGAGTTACTTAAATTAGAAAGAGAAAAGGAGAGAATAGTGAATAAGGAAAAGCATTTGAGATTAAAACTAAGTCCAAGATTGGACTATCTAGCATCATTGTTGAAGGAAATATCTGAGGCATTGATACAGGGACAGAAAACACCGACAGAGCATATGCAACACCTCACCGGCACAATTAAAAGAACAAAGACAACAATAAGAGACAGTAAAAAGTTTATGGAGAGTATAAACTTGATTTTGGCGGATCTATTTCAAATTGGAACTACCCAGTTACAAGGTTGAAACTACAAACTCTACTGACATCTTGACAACCTTTGTCATTGACGCCAAAGGGGGAGTAGTGGTATGAGAAAATTCAATATCATAGGAATCATATGCTCAGGGGGAGCACACATTTATGGTAACATTTTTTACTTCACATTTTTGGATACACTTTTGAAATTTCTCATGAGTGTTGCCATCAATGCCAAAGGGGGAGATTGTTGGCATATGCACACTCCAATGAGACATTGTATGTGATTGAAGGTTTTGTCATTGATGGCAACCTTACAATCCTATTACACTAGCAAGGCATTACACCGACAAGATAGTTCACCGGCATCAACAGATCACACTCTACACCGACATTATGACCACCGGCACCGGCACAGAGAAAGGAAGCATACCGACATAGAGGTCGACAAGATTTTTGTTATATTATATTTTGTGTATTATTGTAAAAACTTTGTAAGCCGACTTGGCAAGTTGTAAGATGACTCTTATATATAAGAGAGATCATTGTAGACTTTTTGTAAGGAATGGAAGCAAAGAAAAAGAAGATATTTAGGCAGACCTATTATGCAAAATATAGGTTACAGGTTTTATGTAAAGAACAGAGCACAAACCGGTACTAGATAAGGCATTATAGATTCTATTGTAAAGTAGTACAAGATATTGGATTTGTATAATCCATATTATAAGTCAGTGAGACTTCCCATTGAGCAGTGAGCTCTAGGCAATTGGCCTTCCTACATGTGCAAGCCCCATTTTGTAAGTAATATTCTCTTATTAGCCAGTAAGTGGATATTGTGGGTCACAAATCCCACCAAGGTTTTTCCCACACCGTGTTTCCTCGTTAAATCCTT
Organism: Cryptomeria japonica; assembly: GCF_030272615.1. Taxonomy (NCBI): domain Eukaryota; kingdom Viridiplantae; phylum Streptophyta; class Pinopsida; order Cupressales; family Cupressaceae; genus Cryptomeria; species Cryptomeria japonica. Next base: position 329,569,629 of record NC_081411.1, on the reverse strand, counting down.
GTGTCATGGTGTGCTTTTCATGTGGATGTTTTTAATTCTATTTATTACATTATTTCTTGCATACTGGTACACTGTTATAATATGTTCTGCATGTTTTAAATTGAGAAATTCTAATTACTGGTTAGATACTGATTCACCCCCCCCTCTCAATATCTGTGGGATTCCTAACAGATATGGATATGATACGATTGATAAGATAGTTTGATCAGTTGATTACAAATGTTTGACTAGATAGGTGTATCCTTTGTTAACTTCGTGTGAAGCGTTTGTTGGATATCTGCTAGGGTATTTGATGCTCATGAGACATTTTAGTGCAAGTTTTTTGATTGTTTTTTTGACTATTTTTTGCAATTGTTTCTAAGATTTTGTGGATCGATATTTTAATGTTTTTGGTTTATTGTTTTAGGATCATATTTGATTTTTAGGGTTTTTCCAGTTATCATATATGGATGTTTTTGATTGATTTTTTTAAGGCATTTTTTAATGTTTTTGAAGTTTTATTTTTTTCACTGTTTTTTTATTTTTTGTGTTTTTCAATGTTTTAGATTTTTTTGTGTTTTTCAATGTTTTTGAACTTTTTGTGTTTTTCAATGTTTTAGAATTTTTTCACAACTTTTTAAGATTTTTTAGGATTTTTTCAGTACTTTTTATGATTTGTAGGTTTTTTTAAGTTATGCCCCTAGTGTGCAAACCTGTATGACATGATGATCTTGGAGAATGCATGTGGAGACAATGAATTTTTTATATGACCTATGTTAATGCAAAATGTAGGATGAATATGTGTTTCTTATTCAAACAAGGATGGTTGTGTTTGTTTAGCAGTTTTTAGTACACCAATTGAATTGGAGGTACAAAACTTTTAGTAGATAAGCAGTCAATCGATCCTTAAGGTCCCTTGAAACATCAAAATTAACACACTTAGTGACTAGGATTCAGAAATGGAGATGGAGAAAGCTTCCCCATTGGTTCTTGAAACTTTGATCTTCTTTTACCCATGTGTGTGCAAATGAGTTAATTCCTCCTCTTGTGTTTGCTAAACATCCTTAGCATTCTACATGACTAGCTACATGGATTATTCTAAATTCTAAAGCATCTCGAATAGAGCCTTGCTGGCAGCAAACTTTAAGAGCTCCAACAAGGTTATAGACTATAATTTCTCAAATATTTCTCCAATGTCAATAGGTATTTACAGCCCTGATGGAGTTACTCGCATGTTTCCATAGTCAAGATTTTTGTCGCACTTATATGCATGATATTTCAGTTATACATCATTTCTCTTTTTCCTTAAGATGAATATTTGGCATAGCATTTTTTCTTTTATATTTTCTTGCCTAGACTTGTAAGTAATGAAACCTACTTGGGTGTGACAATTACAATGGTGCTAAAGTAGGATTTTAGATTTTTCACTAGTCATATTTTCAACTAGGTGTCTTGAATGAATTAGAGAATTGATTAATGTGTTTGAGATATAGAAATTGATAGATTTTGGGTTAACAAGTCTCAAATATTGAAATCACTACCCAACAATAAGTAAAGCACCGTCACAAGGTAATGTTCAAAATGAATGACCTTAGGACCTTAAAGAGTTCATGTTCAAATATTTAATAAAGGAGACTACACTTGTTTCTCTTGAGTGCAAACAAATGATAAACTTGGATAGTTGCCTTATTTTATTGATGTGGCTATATGCCAATGCAGAAATTTTGAAAATGCAATTATTTGATTAAAATGAGATGCAACACAGAAAGTAGAACCTAAACTAACCCAATTCTTAGATATAGTATCATTTAAGGTGAATGTTGTTCATAGGGTTATGGATTGGATCCCCCTCCATGGTAGCCAAATCGTATGCTCCATTTCATATAACCCTTGTTATAATAAAAGGACCTAGCCAGTTAGGTTTAAACTTCCCTGGCTTTTCACGTTTTGCTAGGTTCCTTTGGTTCTCTTTGAGAACTATATCTCCCACTTCTAAATTTATTGGGCGTACTCATTTATTGCAACTCCTTCTCAATATGTTCTAGTAACCTTGAAAATGATTAAAAGCAATTTGTCTCTTTTCATCGAGCATTTCAACCTCTTGTTATCTTGAAACCTAATAGTCTTCCTCTTATATGATGTGTTCTAAGGAGACACTTAAAGATTGTTGTTCTCTTTCAATAGGTAGTATTGCTTCTGTACCATAGACCAATGAATATGGTGTTGCTCCTGTAGGGGTGCATACTCTTGTTCTATAAGCCCAAAGAGTAGGATTTAACTAGAGATGTCAATCTCATCCTGCATTAGCAACAACTTTCTTTAGGATCTTTAATATTATCTTTCTTGTTGCCTCTACTTGTCCATTACTTTTCAGATAATATGGTGTTACAAATCTCTATTGTATTTGAAATTTTTCACACAATTCTCTCATTTCTTGATTTTTGAGTGGACGTCCATTATCAGTCACTATGCACATTGGAATCTTGTACTAGTAAATAATATAATTAAGCACGAATTTCGCTATTTTCTTACCAGTGGTGTATGTAAGGGGGATTGCCTCTACCCACTTAGTAAAATCCTCAGTACCCGTTAAGATGAATTTGTGCCCATTAGAAGAAGTGGGATTAACTCTACCAACTAGATCCAACAGGCATTGTGAAAATAGCCTTGGTGATGTAATAGGTTGAAGATTTTGTGTCGGTGGATGAATGAGGTCTCCATGCATTTGACATTGTCTTCTTTTTTGTACATATTTATTGCCATCCTTTTCCATAGTTGGTCAATAGTATCCAGTTCTTAACAATTTCTTTGATATTGGTGGGCCAATGTAACTCCTTTAGAGAAAGTTGTGCTTCTTCATCAAGAAATTAAAGAAGGGTTCCATCAAAGCCCTTTCTATAAAATGTGTTAGCAAAAATAGTGTCTCTGGATATCTGATGAATAAGAGTTTTCTTTTGATTTCTGGACAGATCAGGGACATATATTGAGTATGTAAGTATATGTATATCTCATTATACCATGGGGTTTAAGGACCCACAATTCCACATACATATTCTGATGAGGGAATCTCATATGTTGGTATCATCAAATTTTCTATAATAAAATCAAATTGAGTTTCATTATTAGGCATATTTAGTAGCTCGACCCTACTATAGCCATGGTGTTGGTTGTCTTGTTTTGTATCCTTGGAATCTTTTCAAGAGTGATGTCACTGAAATGTTCTTTGTAATCTTCTACCATTTGTTTATAAGACATCAGTTTATCATCTTTTGTGTTATAGTCATTATTGACTTGATTTACAATTAGTTGTGAGTCACTGTAGACTTGGAATTATTTTATCCTCCACTGTACAATAGTATGAAGTCCTATGATGAGAGCTTCATATTCAACAATATTTTTCGTATAGGGAAAATTTATTCTAAATGACTTAGGGATAGAATCTCCTTGAGGGGTGATGAAAAGAATCCTAGCTCTAGCTCCATGATTTCTATAGGATCCATCAAAGTACAATTTCCACATTGTGGACGTTGTCAATGTAAACACGGATTCATCAAGAAAATCTATTAGCAGTGGGTGATTATCTTGCAAGGGAGCCTCTGCTGACTAATCTTCTATAATCTGCCCTTTGATTGCCTTTCTATCCACATACTCTATATCAAACTCACTTAAAATAATGACCCACTTAGCCAATCTTCCAATCAATGTTGTGTTTCTTAACAAATTTTTGAGTGGATCAAAACATGCGATGAGTTGGACTTTGTGACTTTGGATATAATGTATAAGTTTCTAAGATATAAAGATCATTGCTAGACATGCTCATTCTATAGGAGTGTAATTAAGGTCATATCCAATTAGGGTTCTACTGATATAGTAGATTTCTCTCTTCTTTCCTTGATCATTATGTTGTGCCAACAAGGTTCCTAAAGATGAATTTGTTGCTGATATATATATATAGTAATAGGGGATTTCCTTTAGTAGGTGAAAATAATACAGGAGTATTCAAAAGATAATCCTTTAAATCTTGAAAAACTTCTTGCACTATTCTATCCATTTGAAGGTGACTCATTTTCTGAGTAAATACTGAAATGGATGACATTTATCAGCTAGTTGTGCTATGAACCTTCTTATAGACTCTAGTCTTCCTCATAACCCTTTTAATTACTTAAGTGTTGATGGAGGTTGCATATCCATGATTTCTTTGACCTTTGCTAGATCTACCTCATTTCCTCTCTTAAACACAATAAATCCTAAAAGTTTGCATATTGTTACACCAAACAAACACTTTTTAGGGTTTAAACTGACATTGTATTGCTCTAATTGATCAAATATCTTTGGAAGGACTTCAAGGTGACCTTCTCTTGTTTGTGATTTAGCTAGTAGATCATCCACATAGTCCTCCATGATATTATGGATCATGTTATGAAATAGTGTTGTCATAGCCCTTTGACATGTTTCTCTTGCAATCTTAAGACCAAACAACATGACTTTCCAGTAGTATGTTCCCCATGGATAGGTAAATGTCCTCTTGTGTTGATCTTCTGGTGTAATCATGATCTGGTTATATTTTGAGTAACCATCCATTAATGAAAGCATTTCATTCCCAATAATTAGGTCAACTATCATGTCTATGTTAGGTAATGGAAAATCGTCCTTACGACATGCTTTGTTTAGATCTCGGAAGTCGGTACAGATTCTTATGCCCCTTGTGGGCTTAGTCACATGTATCGGATTAGATATCCACTCTACATAGTCAATAGGTCTAATGAAGCCCACATCCAGAAGCTTTTGGTGTTCTATTTTGACCAGTAATGCAATTTGTGCATGCATCTTTCTTAGCTTTTGTTTGTACGGTTTAATTCTTGGTAGAAATGAGTAAATGATGTAACACCAATTCTTGGTCTAAGCATAGAATATTGGCATAGGACCAACTAAAATTGATTGGATGTTGTTTGAAAAATTGTACGACTTTATCATTTTATTCCTAGTTTAATGATTTTGGTAATTAGATATTATGTACAACTTCTCCTTCTGCTATATTGACTTCTTCAGTTTCTTCCATGAGTAATGTTGAATTCTCTTTTTCGATAGGGAGGTTGTCTAACTCACTCTTTCCATTGTGATCACTTTGATCCATATCTTTTATGATAGAGGAAGTGGCCTCTCCAAATTATGTTGTTCTATCTAGGTCTACAACAAATCCTGCCTTGTGATCACCTTGTGGAAACCCTCCTCTGACACCAAGGAATTCTGCAATAGCTTCATTATTTTCAAACAAATCTAAAGTTGGTTTTCCTTCTCATCCCCAATCAATCAAATGTGAGTGTACAAGGGGTAATTCATAACTTTCTTCTATTGTAAAATATTTTGATAACATGCATACCTGGTTATTTGAGTGACCTGGTATATTTTTATCACTGATAGGTGATTTGTGATCCTCTGTCATATCTATTGCTTGTGGGACGAAATCATGATCAGATAGGAATTCATAGTCATGGGAATCCATTACACTTTCTATGTATGTTTGAGCTTCTGATGTTGTATCACTTATCTACTCGTGTTCTTGAATCTATTTTTGTTGTAGATTTGTGAGCCTCCTTTGTATAGTGGTCACCCTTCTTAATCCAGGTGTAATTCATTGTAGTATTTCTTCATCTGATTTGTTGGGTGGAGATTGAGTTGTTTCTCTTGGCAAAAGTATTGACAACAACCAAGGATTAGGCTCATTTACTGGTGCTAAGCTTGTTTTTGTAACCATATTTACTTGTGCAGATGTTTTAGATACCATATTGCTGGGTGACTCAGAGTTAAGTTCTTGTAGAAATTGTCTCATGTCTTCACCATCTAATTCCATACTAAGAGATGTTGTTGCTTTCTTGCTTCTCTTAGATGAAGATGGAAATACACGTGTTGACAACTGACTTTGAGATATGTATTCTGATGGTAGCCTTGGTTTGTTTAGTATATCTAGTGTACATTGTCTTGTTTCATTTACATTTGGTACATGTTTATATCCTAACACTTGATTCTTTGGGTTTTCATTCGGTACAACGGGTTCTAATCTTCCTTTCTTTTTTAATCCCAAGCCTATGGTACCATCATACCCATATTTTTGTAGCATCTTGAATCTGTTGCCATACTGATCTAAAGGTAACCTAGGTATGGTCATGTCCTCTTCTTCTCTATATATCCAATGATTTACACCTTCATTAAGAGATTCTTCTTGTAATTCCCCCCACCTAATGAAAGAGCATGAATATGAGTATCTTACTATTTCTTTTCCTTTATCTTGTTTCATTATTGTGTTCTGAGGCTTCCCAAAATACCGAGGAGAAAGAGATAATCATTTTCCATTGAAGGTACTTGAAATAGAGTATTCCCCACAGCCAACATCCTTAATTTACAAAGAAGATGTTGTAGGCATATTCTTCTATAATTCTGTGATTGTTAATGACTCCATTTGTGTAGTGAGGGGTGCTTCTTGATTAATGGGTACCTGGTTATCTACACTTGTCTTTTAAGTGATTATAGTGTTGGAATGGATTTGGATCACCATTTATGGTGATTTCAATGCCATTATATGGTAATATTACACATTGGTGAAATGTTGATGGTACAACTTGCATGGTATGAATCCATGCACGGCCCAATAAAATGTTGTACCCTAGTTCTCATTCCAACACTTGGAAAGTAACCTCTGTTGTTTTAGGTCCTATTTGCACTAGTAGCACAACTACACATTTTTAAGGATACTATTCATCATCATATTCTTTGATGTTTATTATTTTCGAATAATCAATATGAATCTCAGAATATCCCAAAGCCTTAACCAGCTCTAATGTACAAATGTTAAGACCAACTCCTCCATCTATAAGTACTCTTTTGATTCTTCTCTTATGTATGTAAGCTTCTAGAAGTAGTGGGTCATTATGGTGAAGTATATCGCTAGGAATATATCGTTCTATGAATGCAATACGGGTACCATTAGCTCAGTTCCCCACCATGGATTGGAAGGCATTTTCATCTATATCTCTGTCAACTACTAAATCTTGAAGTGCTTTGTCCAGGATAGCATTATGAGTTTGTGATATATGCAATATTTCAAAGAGTGATATCTTGGTCAGGGTTTTCTTGTGTTACTCAATAACATTATAGGTCCCTACTATTGGTGGTGGGTTTTATGGTACTCCTTGTAAAGGTACTTTAGTTTTTCACTAGGAGTTATTGTGATTGTAAGTCACTGTATCATCTCTTGCGAGGGAACTATCTGCAACATATGTTGTGTTATCAAGGTTCATTTCATATCCCTTCCTATAGTCATTATGTACAAGTTTGATATTCGTGATATGTGCTATAATTTTATCTTCAAACCATCCCAAATGAAACAGTTCTTCATGCCCCAAAACCATAAGATAGTGATTCTTTTCTTCATCATATTTTGGTGCTTCTGACATCATGCAAATTTGGTTATTATAGTTGTAAGTTTCTTGATATTGCTCATCATTATCAAGTGCTTCTTGTGAATCACCATTTTCTACATCTCTTGAGCTAATGGAATGAATAGTATAGTCATATGAGACTTTTTTGTAGTTAGTTGTGTTGTCTTGTGTTCCCAATGTAGATGCCTTCTCTTTATCATGTTTGACAAATGGATCCTTAAAGATGGTATGATTCATGTTTACTAAAGTTTTGTTGGTGTCAATTGTGATGACACCTTGATCGATCATGTCTTGGATTAAGTTTTTCAATTTATAGAAACTTGCAATTTTGTGACCTTTAGTATGATGATATTCATAGAAATCATTATCATTCCACCATGTAGGTTTGAAAGGACCTAGTTCATCTACTCTCACTTCCGATAAACTAATCATATTCATTTGTATTAAATTTTTTAACACTGATTCAATAGGTTCTCATAGAGGCATGTACTTCATTTTTGGAGCATTTAACCTTGGGAATATTGTGTTCATAGTTTGCACAGCATTTGCATTGGTTGATACAATATTACTCTCTATATGTGGATTGAATGATTGACTTGGCCTTTGTAAATACAAAATCGGTTAATTTATGTTCACTGTATGGGTGTCTACAACACCATCATTGGTCACATTTTTGTTTCTTGACCAAAATTTAGATTTATCATTGTTGTTGTTATTGCCATATTTTATGAGACTTAGTTCTACTAGTCCTTTCTCACACTTGAAGACTTTTTAAGTGATTTGTTTAAATATGGTCAAACATTGCATTTGTATCAGGTACTTAATTTTTAGGGTTAAGTTTTCTGTAAACGTGTCAACTTTCTCTATTTCAATAATAATAGTGTTGCACCTTATGTAGAGAGCTCTCCCTATTTTAATGAAGGACATGAATATTTCATTCTCATATTATTTTGCAGCACATAATTCCATCAAAGTAACTGGGGTTTCAATGTTATGTGAAGAGTTACCAATGAAATGTTTATCTAATTCACCCCATGATGTGATAGTTGGTGTTAGATGTGAAAACCACTCCAAGGCTTATCCTCCCAGACTTTTAGGAAACAATATCATTAGATAAGTGTCTTAAGTTGCAACCTCTATACATGACATGAAAAACTCTCCGATGTGATCTCTAGGATCACCTTTCCCTTGGTATCTGTCAAATTTTGGTGTTTCAAAATGTGGTAGGAAAGACGACATGTATAATGTGTGATAAAAAGGATAAGGACTTAAGTCTTGCATTGTATAGTTATTTTTATCATTACTAGTTTGTATAGTTGTCATCTTTTGTTGCAGATTTTGTACCTGTTGGGCTAAAATATTTGTTTGAGTTAAGAGTACACTTTGTGCATGTATATTTCCCACAAAAGGATTTGTGGTAGTATAACTAGGAGGTTGTTGAAAGGTACCATAATTATAATTCTATGTGTTGTCAGTTCCACTAGGTACTATGAAATAAGCAAAATGTGAAGCCATGTTTGACTAGGTTGTACTCAATGTATTAGCGAAACATGGGTTTGTATTCTGATGACTATATGTAGATCCTATGGAATAGGAAATTAGAGGTTGAGTTGCACTTGTTGTATGAGAAAATTTTGTTTGAATAGGTGTCACAACACTTTACATTATTGGTGTGATATGAGTGGCTCAGATAGTATGTGTTGGTGAGCTAACGTTTATTGTTGAAGATGATGCACTTGATTGAGAAGCCACATTTGAAATGACATTTGTTTGTATAGATGATGTTGGTGTATTTTGAGAAAAACTTGAGGTCATCACTTGTGTTTGTGTCATATGTGGTATTTGACTTTGATTTAGACCTAAAGTAGTTCCTCATGGTAAGATTATTGTGATATCAAAAACTTCAGGTAACTTGGCCCCATTTTGTAATAACAATGAGAGATATTTATCCCTATCATTATGTACAAGAGCGTCTAAGATTGTACGGATATGTGGGTCCTATTGAGATAATTCAATCTCCTTTCCTATTAAATTTTGTTGTAGCTCATGTATTGTGGGCATTGCCTAAGGATTTGACCATTGATTACTTGATATGTCCATGTTCCAAGTTGGATTAACTGACAAGTCATTATTTGGGTCCATCTTACTTTTTACCTTTTGTGACCTTGTCATGAGCATTTAAGACTTCTATATGAGGATGGTTTAAACCCTAATGCAAGATGACAATAATACAAGACTCTAGACCTAAATATGGAATATGCAACACTAGATCAAACTCTCTTGGAAGTTCTGCAACAATTTCTCTACCAATTCTATGAGCAATTTTATATTCTCTATTTAGCTCGTACTCAACACCTATGTACTAAGGTTTATTTATCTTTAATCGTCAGGTTTTACGTAAACCATCAATGATTTCTCATTGACCGCCTGCTCAAAGGACAATAAAGCATCACCTAGGAGACCCATTAAGATGCATGATATGACTTTCTAGGATGATTATGCAAATTATCATGGACTAAGACATATATATATGAGGTCTAATAAGGACCAAATCTAAGGACATATATGAGGATGATAATGAGGACATAAATGAGGACTTGTGCAATGTATATGAGGACGATAATTAGGACGTATATTAGGTTTACAATAAGGATGTATATGAGGATGATAATAAAGATGATAATGAGGACTATGCAACTTGTAAGGATGTATATGAGGATGATAATAAAGATGGTAATAGGGACATAAATGACAACTATGCCAAGACTTATGAAACTTCTAAGGACGTATGTGAGGATGATAATGAGGATGCAAATGAGGACTATGCAACTTTTAACGATGTAAATGAGGACTACAATAAGGATGTATATAAGGACGATAATAAAGACGATAATAGGGACGTAAATGAGAAGTATGAAAAGCAATATATGAGGATAATAATGAGGATGTATATAAGGATGATAATAAAGATGATAATATGATTATGCAAAAAATTATGTAACTTCTAAGGACATATATGAGGATGATGCAAAGATTGCCTATGGTCACAAGTATGTAAATTTTTTGAGTTTGTAGCACTGTCTAATGTTTTGAGATAAACTTTCTTTCCAGTAATTCTATCTGTAGGACAAGTTTGTTGTTTTCCAAATCTAATAATAGTTGTTTGAAGATGGGTCTAGCTGATTAAACTGTGTTCAGACCAACTCTTAGAATTCAAAGATACGTAAGGTGTAATATCATAAAAATGGTCATCCAAAATGATGGGCCCCTAATCTTGACTAATGTGCTTAAATTCAACAAAATTCATCAAGGTCCTAAATCAAATAATTGATTTCAATCAATCATGAGAGCTTGATTAATGAATTCCAAAGGTATAAAAATGCAACATGGAAATTATAAATAATTAAATTCTCATTTAACTAATTGATCAAATTCAAAATAGAAAATCTTTTTAAAATAAAATATCTCATTTATTTAATTAAGTATCTTTTGCATGTTTAATAAGTAAATAAAGATTTCCATAAATCTTCAAAAAAGGAAACAAATCAAGAAAGAGGAATTAATTTGAAAAATAAATTGGAAATTATGAGCAAAATAATTCAAAAAAGGAAACAAATCGACTGAACTCAAGAAAAATGGAAAGAATCTAGGTTTCTAATTTGAACTCAATCTTATCTCTCTAAAATAGAATTAAATTGTCCAATCAAATTATTTCACCTGGATTGTGCTTCGTTCGAATCAATCTTGACCGTTCATTAAATATCAATCCTGACCTTTTGTCTCCCTCTTTATTTTCCTATAAATTCAGGCTCTCATTCTTCAATTAGCATCCGAGAATTTTACACTGTTATTATGCTAATGTTGTGTTGCAGGTTATTGAGGAAATTTTGAAGAATCTTTGCATAGTTAATTCATCAATGAACTTAGTTTTCATTTAATCTTAGAATCATTGAGACTTATAGTTCATTAGCTTAGATTCATTTATGTTATCTAGATTCAATTTATTGCATATAATCTAGCTTAGCTTCATTTAGAGATTGGATCATTTAGCTTGATAATCTTATTTCACTTAATCAATTAATCTTGCCTTCAATCTTGCATTTAATTATTAATCTTGCATTTGCCTAGTTGCATGCATTTAAAAATCCTTCGTTTGAGTGTAGTCTAGTTATTGGATAACTTAACAATCTGAGAGCAATCCACACTCACACTTTCTAGGAGGCAATAAGCCGACTTGCTATGTATTTCATTTCATTGTTTTTGATTAACAAACCCATGCAAATAATGGTTTATTAAAGTGTTTGTGCTTTTCCAGGTTCCCCAAATTTTATACACATATTTCTGGCACCCACTATGGGGTTCAAACCCATGAATACAAGATTTATAATGTTTCTTGAATAGATTTTATGTCTAGTTTTTATAACAGATAAATGTACGTTAAATTTGCAAATAAAGATCTTTCTTTTTGCTTGTTCTTCCGTGACACTAAAAAATGGTCTATGTTCGGAGGGCATAACTTTTTATTGAACTGTTAGATCTAAACAAATTGTGGATATATTTTTTACCAACATGTCTATATTGTCCCTAGAGCGATTTCCCTAATTTTGTTTGGTTTGAAAATTATGAATGCCAGAGTGTTGTACTATCATTTTGTTTGCTCTTCTGTGATAGTCAAAAATGGTCTCTGTTCGGAGGACATAATGTTTTATTCAACAGTTGGATCTAAACAAATTTTGGATATGTATTTTTAAATCAAGCTTTATACATTTTCATTGAAGCGATTTTACTATTTTTTACTTGTTTGAAAGTTGTGAATGATAGAGTGAAGTACTATCAGAAGTGTCATAACTAGGATAGTCATAAAGAAAGGAAATTCTTGTTAGATTAGTTTAATTTATAGTTTGCATGCTAAAAATTTCTTGTGATGATTTTTTTATGTTATTTTGGCAACTAATTTTTGGATTTTAATGTTTTGAAGTTCGCTTGGCAAAGAATTCAATCATTAAACATACGTTTGCCAAAGATTATACACTCAAACTACTGATATCTTTGTTTTGTAGGTTCAGATACAAACAATGTTCTATCTTCTTAATATTTTTAGGAACACTTCAATTTCTATAAGGGAAAGAACTTTGTTTTACATGTTTTTGGGAAAAATATAGAGTAGGAGAGTGTTCTCTTGTCCATTCGGACAATCAGAAATCCAAACCTTGAGATTTTTTTTCTATTAGAGTTTGAGATCATTTGATACCTTTAGAGGGCTTGCCTCCTAAGAAGCCCCTAAGGCTCAGTGTGAGGGAATGACCCAAGTGAGTCTGGCCAAAGCCAAAAATCCAACTCACTATAATAAAATGCTTCTGGGGTGAAATTCCCACGAGACAAAATAGTCAATGGCACTACTTCATCTATGAGGAGTGTCTCATGTTGAGCATCTTGTAGGCCTTTGCGGTATAAATTATGCTTGTGTGAATACATGGTTTCAACATCCTAATGGGTTTTATAATCTAAATCATGCTTGCGCAATAGTCCAACGGTCCTTCCAAATGGAACACTTACAACAAACTTTAGGTTAGAAGCTACTGACTCGCCTCCAAAATGAGGATAATCTTTGTGCAAGGGGATAGCTGGTTATCCCCCCAAGATTACTCACCTTATCATGCCCCCATTAGCATTTGAAGTTAGCTAATATGGAATTTATAATCCTTTACATGAGACTCAATGGCCGTATTCTAATTATTTATTTGCTGTGTACCTAGGTTGCGGGCAAAGGTTTTCCTTCTCAACCAACTTCCATAGGGTTATCATGGTGTGCTTGTTATCATTTTACACCTACTTTTTGTTGTTCTTTTCATCCCTCAAAATAATTTAAAAAAAATCGTAATACAATTAGAAACATCAAATTAAAACTGAAAGAAAAACTAAAAATGAAGTCAGTGATCAAAACTATCAAAAATTGTCCTGGGTTAGTCCTAGGTTGTACGATCATACCAACAACATGGTAGAGATTTGTTGTTAGAGTAAGATTTAAAATCATACAAACAAACATCTCTATTGCCAAATTGTCATTCTAATACAAAAATTCCTCATATGAGTCAGAGCAACAACTTGTACAAATCTATGTCTACATTGTGTGACCCTGCAAGTTACTCATTCTGGTCTCATACTCTGTCATACAAAAATTTGTCCATAAGTCCTGAAAGTAATTAGTATACTAGAGTAGACCTCTATTTTTCTCTTTGTCCAAACAACCTATTGCCTACCATAGTCAATATCTGTGTCTGATCGACTATTAATATCTTGTATGTCCAATCCTCAAGTGTTGAGAAGAAGTCACAATCAAGAGGCTAAACTGAAAAAGAAGCATCCTTGACCTAAGAAAATCTATAAGAGGAGAAATTTTGTATACATCAACCATCAGCTCTTCTTGCCGCATAGGGTTTTCCTGAGACATATGCGGTTATACCTTGAAGGCAAATCTAACGAATTTGACAAAGAACCCCTGAGAGGTAGGGCTTTCATTTAGAAATTTGCAATTAGTCATCGCTTAAACAAGGGAGGGAAGATCCATCCTAATCTATTTCTATAATTTTTCTTCACTTACAATGAGGCTCAACCTAAACCTCCAACCCCTAAGAGAGAGCAAGAAGTAGATTCACCCTTCGTACGATAAGAATTCTACTAAGATAACTACCTTCTCCACTTTTGTGTTGAAACTTTGTCTGTCTAATCTTAGTCTCTATTAATCTCTTTGATTTTCATTCTTCAACAGTGAACATAGAATTAAACTGAAAAAAATTGGATCTCGAGAAAACAACTCCTTGATAATGGACCCTTGTGGTAGTATTGTGCATTTTGTTGGTCACGTCCTAGCTAGTTCATCAATCAATCATCAAATCAAACCTCGATCTTCTTGATCATTTTTCGGTCACATCTTAAATGAGATAGATCTTTCTAGAAACCATATTTTTGTCCTCATCTCTTTATTTGAACATCACATTGAACAAATTACCTTCGAATCGATCTTGACTTCGGCATCACCTCCTATATCAGGCACATGAAGTTTCCCATGCCTATTCAAACCAAAAGTTCTCATAAGAAAGCTGACTAAAGTAAGGACAACTTTTTTCATTACAAACTAATCCATTCTTGCAAATCAAAACTGTCATAAATCTCGATGTCTACCATGGCCCAACAAATTCAAGATCTCAAGCGAGAAATATATGAAATTAAAACCCAACAAAAAGATTTAATGACCCCTCTTGAGATAAAATTTCATGATATCAAGAACACCAAACTTCAAGAAATGCTAAAATAATTATATAAGATGGAATAGAAAGTAATTGAAAATCAAAAGCCAAGTCTCATACAAGATCACAAGATACCTTCACCAGGACAAAAAGATGTTTCCTCCAAGTATCCCCTAGATAGATAGTTCACACCTTTGGGGAAATCTATTGATATAAAAAAAAAAATACACACAATCAAATCCAAAAAAAAATTATAAGAATATAAGATGGATTGTGGAAATATCAAAGCTTTAAGCAATCTATTGAGTCGACTTTGAAAGAGATTCTTGAGCATAATCTTATCATATTGCCTAAAAAGACCACATGGAGATGTGAATTTTTGAGTAATTATTGTGCATATCATAGGTATAACAAACATAAGACTTTTATGTGCATGGAATTAAAACATAAAATTCAAGACCTCCTTGATGATGGTGTTACTGAAATTGAAGATCCTAATAATTCACCTAAGAAAAACCAGATGTCATTACTAAGAATGATCAAAATTATGAACCTGTGTCTAACAATGGCCCACATGTAGCCTCCATCTCTTCGATGATGCTTCAATATCCTAAGGATTCTCAACAACAATCCATACCATATTCCTCACATAATGAGCCTAATGATGAAACTTTTCATGTTGACCCTCAAGGGCTATCTCCTATTGAAATCCAAGCTAATCCCAATCTTGATACAAGTTCCTCACATGATTTAAAAATCCCAAATCCTATGCCATCATGCACTCCAATTCCAAACATTCCCACTCTAGAGAGTCCCATCCGAAATGCTTCCCCATCATGCAAAAACATTAACACCTTCCAAGAATCCTCCATTCATATAACCAATATTACCTCTTCCTTAGAAATGGCTTCATGTCAAGAGGATAATCTGAAAATTGAAAAAACAAGTCCTATCATAAAAAAAGATTAAGACACCAAAACCCTCCAATCCTATGCAATGGTTGAAAAAGATCCTAACTCCCTACAATCCCATGATGATCCCTTTATACCTTTCCATTTGTTCCAAGATGAATTCCTTCCATCTCAAGAGAAAAACATCTTTCCAAATCTCATTCCTAATCCACTTCATAAGTAAGATCATGATGCCTCTTCCACATTTTCAAACGATCCTATTCAAAATGAAGAGTCAAACACCCTTCCTACTCTATCTAATGGTCCTCTTCGATGTCAGGATCAAACTATCCCTTCATCTCCTTGTCATAATCCTCCATGTTCACCTCAAGGATTCATCATGCCTACAAATCCCTCTCATGATCCTATCATTCCCTAAATTCCACTTCCACCTCATAATGAACTCGTGTCTTCTTCCCAAAGAAAAGTGTATCCTACAAGTCAAAATATTTATAAAGGGAAAGGGGTAGACCTTCACAAGAAAGAAATCCTCCATATTAAATAAAATATTAAGGGTCATGGCCTCAGTGACATTCCTAAAGATGCTAGTATCCGTACTAAACAAAAATCAAAATACATGCCTTTCCCTTCATCCATTCCATTTATTTTTGGGACCCTAAATTCCTCCATTCCTTATGCAGGATCAACAAAGACATACATCTTTGAACATCTTCCATCCATCTAAAATACCTCCATATCATTCCTATCCATTCATACATTCTTTTCCTTCTCCAATTAATTTGGATGCCAAGCATAAAAGTGATAATTCAAGTAATACACGTGCATTCAAGGATCAACATGTCCCATCTAATCGACATGTCAAAACAAAGAAAAATATGATCCAAAAAGAAGAAGAAAAAAATAAAAGGATGCAAAGGCCCACTAAGAAAAAGAAAGAAAAATCAAAACTTATATGGGTTCCTAAGGCACTTGTAGAAGGAATGTGTTCCAAGGAACTACAAATTCATGAAAAATTAAAAAAACATGTGGATCCCTAAGTAGTGGCTTGAAGCACAATAATCTAAAGAAAAATTAAAATAGGCATAGAGAATTATTGTTCCTCCATCCAAAACTTCCAAATCTATTCCTCCATTTCTTTGTCCATCCATTTTGGATCCTTATGTCCCAAAATCCCTAGTATTTTCTCCATCCAAATCTCAAAACCTGAGATCCACTTTTCTTCCATCGCTTCACCCCTGAAGACATGTGCCAATGTTGATCCCACAAATATTTCCCTTCACTCATGCACCAACCTTTGAATATCCAATCCATTATCCAACACCTCTTTTTCACCCTTTCATCCCCCTTATCCAATCCTTTGCATAAGATGTTACCCTAGTTTCATTTCATCATCCTACCAACATCTTTGAGCATAGTTTCATAGCCATGGTCTACTACAAAACATATTCCAAGATAACTGATCCAAAGAAGAGAGACACTGGAGTCCTTCTATCTCCTATCATGCATCCATTATCTTCCAAAAAAAAAATCAAATAAAAAAGTAAAGAGAAATAATTTCATCCACGAGTGAAAACCACTTCTTGTGGTACCTTGGGAAAGTATGATAATGAAATCCTGGCAAACAAGTATCATGTGTAATCCATTATCCTTTTACACTTTATACTGGGAGAAATTTCCATTGATGTACATCCATCTATTATCCTTCTTCCTACATTATCCTTAATCCTCCCTTATCCCTCATTCACTCTATCTATATTCATATCCCTTTTCCACCTTTGATCTTGACAAGGTTAAAGATCTTTACAGGTTTTGTATATCCTATATATTGCACTCGATCCACACCCTTCTTCTCCTATCCATTATTTTATGCATTTCTTACTTTTATCCTTCATTACCCCCTTTGATCTTGCTTATCCTGTTTGTTGCCTATCCAAAACCCATCTCTTGATCTTGATCAAAATTAAGGACATAAAATGGAACAAACCTCTTGACATGGTCATTTCTTTGGACCATATGACATTTCTTACACCATACCCTTTCTTTATATTGTTATATCTGGTCCCTTTGCTTGAATTGACATGCTATCTTATTGTGAGATAGTCCTTGGAATCATATAAGGCTACTCCATCATTCATTTATCCATTTTTTTATCCCATTCATTCACTCAAAATCCCTCTTTCCTTGCTAGACACTAGGGGCAAACATTAAAAATCCTTAAAATCATAAGAAGTCCTTAAACAATTCTAAAAATCATAAAAAGTCTTGAAAAAAAATCCAAACAAATCATAAAAAGTCCCAAGAAAAAAAGATCTATGCCAAGAAGGTGAAAAATCACAAGCACTCCATCTATCAATGTAACTTTGGCATTCCCTTCTTTCATTTCCTGCTTTTCCTCTTTTCTTTTTCTTGTGCATAATCTTTAGTAACTTTCGTGAACCCCTTGGTTCTCCTTAGAACCCTCATGGCTTGCAATCGATCAACATTATAGTCCTAGTGCACTTCAATCTTAAAGCCCTTAGCAACTCAACCAAGCCATCCTTGTGTTAGTCAAGTCTGGGTTTTTCACTCTGAGTCAGTCATATGTCTCCTACCCTATACAGAGTTTTGGTCACTAGCACCCTATCAAACATACAAAACAAGAAAAATTGAAAACAACAACTCAAACCGCATGAGATATGATGAAATTTTCTTTGTATGTTGTCTTTTATATTGTCTTTCGCTCATTATCCCCTTTGAGTAACTCAAAGAAGTCTATCTTGACTAATAGGTACAAGGACTAGGGGCATAATACCTTTCTTTGTTTTCTTCTTGTGGATGTGTTATCGATGATTTGAAAATGTCCTATAAACTGGGTGTTTGTGATAAGAGCCTTCGCATTAAGGTGAAATGGCCTCACATACTCGACTTCGGTTATATGCACGCTTTAGTGAGGTCAAAGCTATTTCGTTGTCTACTTAAAGTGCCTATTGTGTTTGCATGCAAGAAGCATTCAGGTCATCTTGGCCTCCTTTTGCCTTGGTGCTTATGTTTGACTGCTATATCAAAGAGGATAGGAAATTCAGGTCATCCTAGCTCTTTGTGCCTTGATGTTTATGTCTGTTTCCTACATTTAACGCTCAATGATGATAAGAAAGTGAATCAATATCTAGTGACTAGGTCCTAGTTGCATCTTCTACATTCCTATTAAGTTTTGTGCATTGTATGGTGAATCTGGCATACTAATGATGATTTTGGTCTTCTTCACCTAGAGCTTGAATTTAAATCTACCTTCTCTTCACAGCTAAGTGGTTAAAGCCCTAATTTTGAACTTTCTCCAATTGGCCTGAAAACTACACCCTTGTTTAATTTGACCATCATAATTCCATTTTCAAGATCAAAACTAAAATCCGAGATCATCTTCCTAGTTAATTTCACACAACTATGATCACTTAGTTCTTTCATCAAATGCTCATTTTTTTCTTCAATTTGCACTTAATTTCTCATCAATCCACGCTAAATCTTCAAATGGCTCTGTGAATCATGGCTCTGTGAATCTTTTTATCAAATTGCTTGAAATCACTGTGCAACCCACCGATCTTTCAATTTCATTCTTGAGGGGGCATACTCATGACATCATCATCATCAGTGATCACATCCTCAAAGTTGAGAATTTCTTTCAAAATCTTCATTACAAGTCAAGCAACTAGTCTTTATGGAACATCAAACAAGACCTTATTGCTAGAGACATCTTAGTTTCACCACTTCATATCAAGTTGAGATTTATTGATCATTTGAATAAAATCAATCTCTAGGGGCATATCAGTTTCATCACATCAAATCAAGCTGATATTGTCTTCATCTAAATCAATCTCTTAACATTTTATCAATTTCATCAGTTTTCATCAAGCTCATTATTTGTTTAAACTCAATCAAGGGTTTAAAGAGTATCTTTGATCACATGCTCAATCTAAGTAGGTGTTCAGTTTCATCACATCAAATCAAGCTAGACAGTTTATCTTCACTCATCATATCTTGATCCATCAAGTTCAATATCGGTTTTATCTTTGCTCAATATGTCTCATTTAATCAAATTCTAGATTAGTAAGATCCACATCTTGATCCATCAAGTTCAAGTTTGGTGTCTTTTCTCTTTAGCGATCCTAATTCAATTAAGTTCAAGATCGGTATCACTTCCAATCAGTCTGTTCAGTTTCATCACTTCAAAACAAACTAAATTCCTCGCTCTTCATCTGATTTGTGATCAATCAAGTTGAAAGCTGGTATCTCCTAGACATCAATTATTATTTGAATCAATGCATTGTTCGCACATCAATTCAAAGAGGGGCAAATGTAATACCCTAAAAATGGTCATCCAAAACCATGGGCCCCTAATCTTGACTAATGTGCTTAAATTCAATAAAATTCATCAAGGTATTGAATCAAATAATCAATTTCAATCAATCATGAGAGCTTGATTAATTAATTCCTAAGGTATAAAAATGCAACATGGCAATTACAATTAATTAAATTCTCATTTAATTAATTGATCAAATTTAAATTCAAATTCAAAATAGAAAATCTTTTTAAAATCAAATATCTCATTTATTTCATTAAATACCTTTTGCATATTTAATAAAAAAATAAACTTTGCCATAAATCTTCAAAAAAAAGGAAACAAATCAAGAAAGAGGAATTAATTTGAAATATAAATTGGAAATTATGAGCACAAAAATTCAAAAAGGAAAACAAATTGACTGAACTCAAGAAAAATGGAAAGAATTCGAGTTGCTAATTTGAACTCAATCTTATCTCCCCAGAATGAAATTAAATTGTCCAATCAAATCATTCCACCCGGACTGTGCTTCCTTCGAATTGATCTCGACCATTCATTAAAGATCAATCCTGACCTTTGGTCTCCCTCTTGATTTTCCAATAAATTTAGGCTCTCATTCTTTAATCAACATCTTTGCATAGTTAATTCATCAATAAAATTAGTTTTCATTTATCTTTTATTTAATCTTAGAATCATTTAGATTTCTAGTTCATTAGCTTAGATTGATTTCTCTTATCTAAATTTAGTTTCTTGCATATAATCTAGCTTAGCTTCATTTAGAGCTTTGATCATTTAGCTTGATAATCTCATTTCACTTAATCAATTAATCTTGTATTCAATATTGCATTTGCCTCATTGCATGCATTTAAAAATCATCCATTTGAGTGTAGTCTAGTCATTGGATAACTTAGCAATCTGAGAGAGATCCACACTCGCATTTTCTACGAGGCAATAAGCCAACTTGCAATGGATTTTATTTTGTTGTTTTTAATTAACTAACCCATGCAAATAATGGTTTATTGAAGTGTTTGTGGCTTTGTAGGTTCCCCAAATTTCACACACACATAAGGTAGGGCCTCAAATATCCCAAATATTGACTTAATACTAGTCTAGTACAATGATACATATAAAAAAATAGAAGACAATCTTAGGCTAGAAAGTAGACACCATTCAATGAGGGCCCTACAACAAAATACTGAAAAAGGGCGAATAGATAGAGAGTCTGGTAGCACTGGCTCCACTCCATGACACACACTTCTCAAGCATGTCACTCTCTCTTACCATGAAGACCCGAAGATCTTATCATCGAGGGATTTATTTCTTATAATGCAAGGTACATGAGGGGTATCTATGGGGTACAATCCACACTCCCGGAATCACAAAATGTAGGATTTGGGCTACCAAAATGGTTCTTATTGTAAATTTTAAGGGGTCCCGATCCAACAACAAATTCTCAGAGCCAACCATTTAAGACTTTAGTTGAGATTATCGGTGTAGGGAAGGCTTCTACATATGTAAAATTCACTCAACACTCTAGGTGCCTAGCCCGTATATATATAACAGCTTGAAAAACTCGCTTGAGAATATGTTGGGAGAGATGATATCCCCAACACATCCTAATTTGAAGTACCTTTTTGGGGTGATGAAATCGCCAATCAAAGATTGCCCTCACTACTAAAATGAAAAATTGGGTGTTGTTCTCACCTTCTCCCTTTCCCCCAAGATCCCGAAGGTGGGTGGAAAGGTAGTTCATGCAACAGTAGGTCCACCCCAAACATGATAAAAAGTTCTTTCCTTTAAAAAAAAGAAGAGTGAGTTATTCTATTAAGAATCTTGATTCACATTCATTTTAAGAACCCAAACATAGGTGTGAGATATGATGGTATGATGAGAGAACAAGGATCTGGTCAACTATTGAGAGGGGGTGAATCAGTAGATAGAAAAACTAATATTAAATTCACCAATCTCAAAAATAACCTTAAAGTAAATTTAGAACTATCAATACAATATCTCTTCCAAGATAAAACTGCCAAGATAAATTGGTTGACTGTTTAAAACCGATAATAGTAAACAACTTGAAACTCAAAAACTTCCAAATACTTTTACAGACATAAGTAAAACTTCATTCCATATTATTGTTATTGGTTATCAAAACTTATCAAAGTGAAATAAGTAGTTAAGAAATTCAATCATAGAGACATAACCACAAAAATATTCACCACTTGACACAATATTTTTGACGTGGAAACACAAATGGGAAAAACCATAGTGAGATGAGACTCACAAGATAACTATCTAAACTCTTCTGAATTTCGCCCTGTTAGGAGCCAAGCCTGTTAAAGATTTTACAAAAATTCCTATTAAGAATAGGTCCTATTAGGAACCACCCGGTTAAGGGATTGACTACAATGCCCTATTAGAAGCAATACCCTATGAAGAGTAATCTTTGTAAAGGATTTAGAATCCAAACTAATGGCTCACCTTGTTAGAGGATTTGAATAACATCAATCTTGTTAGAGCTTACCTAGTTAGCGGATTTAATTGTTGTAATTGTTAAAAAACAATAGGAGTTTGCTGATCTGTTTGAATATAACTTCACTTGCTTGTTCAGATCCTTTTCATGCTCCTATCTACCTTTAGTTAGATTGTAGATACTGTTGGCATTTTGGAGGAATTGATTATGTGTTGCATTGATGTTTTGTCATTGATGTCAACACTAGCTATTTGTTGGCAATTAACACTCATCGAATACATTTTGTTTTCATTGATGGCAACAAGATAAAATGGAAGTCATACACTGACACTGGGAAGCATATACCGAAAGATATTGGCTTTTGGAGCATTCAGGACTACACCAACATCATCACTTCACTAGAAGTCAACATTAAGGAGGATTTATTTTGTGAATTATTTTGTAATTATTGTCAAGGATGACATTGAATATCTTTTATAAATGTATTGTAAGCTGACATAAGGCATATTATTTGTAATGGGTATATAGGTAAGTCTGCTAGGTCATTTTGTAAGTGGAAATGATATAATGCGATGCAACATGATATGGACATAGGATAATATAGAAGAACTGTACATGTATGAAGTTCATTTTGTATGTGAATAGGTTGGAAAGCATTCTTGGAGGAGAAGGGATACCGGTAGTACTTCATGATTTATAGACCGGTACAGAGAAGAGCTAGAACCAGAACTCTATTTGGCATAGCAGATGCATTCTTGACTTCATTCTTCAATATTTTATTCAGCAGAAAGCTTATAGCCATTGGGGCTCTTTAGTGATGAGTAGTATTATCTAGGCAGTGTGCCTTTTTGAAAGTGCATGCCCTAACTATATGCAATATCTTTTCATATGGCTAGTGAACTGATATTGTGGGTCACAAATCCCACCATGGTTTTTCCTCTTTGAGGTTTTCCACTTATAAATTCTGTGTGTTATGGTGTTCATTTATGTGGATGGTGTATTTTCTTCTTGTTATATACTTATTTGTTTACCAATTTATATGTCCATGGTATAAAAGGATAAAATCTACATTTATCACCAGAACACTTATTCACCTTCCTCTCAGTGTTCTTAGATCCCAACAAATGGTATCAAAGCCTGGCACCTCAAAAGAAGTTTAACAACTTGAGGAAGATCCTGAAAATGGAATCTTTGAACATGGCTATGGAGAAGTAACTTGAAATGGCTATTGAGGATTATGATGCTAAAAGGATGAAGAACCTAAAATTATAAGAAGAACTGAATTCTGCAAATGAATTCATTCTTATCCTGCAAGAAAGGTTATAATCTGCTCAAGCCAAGAGAAAAGAAATTTTTCAAAACCAGGATGATGAGAAGAAGAATGCACTTAAGGAACAATGTCAGAAACTAAGTCAAGAAAACATGCTCACGAAATAATGAATTGCAAGATCTTGCTATGAGCATATCAAAAGATATTAAGGATAGAAAGAAGAAGGAAGATAATCTTGTTATATCTCTTAAAAACAAATTTGATGAATGTGGCAGATTAAGTCATGAAAATAATCTATTGAGAACTGATTTGGCACACTCCTGGAACAATGAACAAGAACTTGAAAGACAAATAATGACTCTAAGAGATTATCTGACTACTGCAAGTGGGTATAAAGAAAAGTTTAGGATCAATGCTACACAACTGGATGAATTATTGAAAAGACAAAGATAGATTGATGATTCAAGAGGACTTGGCTTTGTACAAGGTGAAAGCTCCGGTACTACAAATGAAAATTAGACAACCTGTATGCAAAACTCATTAGAATAGAAGAAACCGGTAAGGAAATTTAATGCTTATAAGTTCAATGGTAGATGTTTTGTTTGCAAAAAATTTGGGCATATGGCTAAACAATTTAGAAATAAAGATAATCAAAACTACAATTCTATTCCCGATCAATGCATAAATTACAATAAGTATGGTCATAGACCAAGAGACTACAGAATGAATGTTAAATTTCATGCATGTGGAAAGTTTGGACATTTTTCTAATCATTGTAGGCCAAGAAATGATATTAGATATGTCAAAGCAATTCAGAAGAACAATGTTACATGTTATGCATAAAACAAAATTGGTCATATTGCAAAGTATTGTAGAAGCAAGACTCAACCAGTTAGTAATGATAATGAAAAAGGAAAGTAGAAGGTAGATTAAATACAACAAGATCACACCAAGAGATGGGTTAGAAAATATGAAGAGCCAAGTGGAGATGGATCTACACCAGTAACTCCACTGGTAGAATGGGGTATTCCTCCACCAGCAAGAAACTCCACCAGTAACTGAGGCATAAGCCTTAGGGGCTAGAAAAGTCATTACAAAATCTTGCATACTACCATGGAGGAGATCTAGAAGAGATCTAGAGAGTTGTGTTCATCATTGATAAAGGTTCACCCGACACAAGACTATGAAACTGACATCAGTAGGGTTCTTGGCGAAGCATTTATTACAAAAAATTAGGGTTTTATTTACTGATAAAAGGGGTAAATGAATTCATCATGACTCATCTATCACTCAAGTATTCAGAGAAAAGAAAAGGCAAGTTAAGAGAAAGTAGAAGCATTGAGAAAGGATTTCGAGCAATTATCTGAAACACTCAATCTTCCACCAGTGTTGACCATCAGGTATTCTTTGAAATGGCATCTTTAGCTCCTACTTTCATTGAAAATCCCACCATTGTCAAAGTCAAGGATAGGTTAAGGCCAGTATTCAAGGAGGTTCCCAAAATTGCTAAAAAGGAAGACTCTGCAGGAGCATTTTCTAGGGCTCCTAACCACGTGATGTATGTTGAAGATGTGAGTGCATACATTCACTATACCCTAGAGGATTTGGGCAGTGAGGACATTAAAAGAATGTATCAATCTATGATATTGGGAGACTTAGGAACCATCAAATTGGAATACAATATCATTGAGGATCTTGGGTTAACTGGTATTCTATACATACCAAAATTCAAAGATGAGGTTATCAAATACATTCTGAGCAGGGTTCACAATGAATTTATCTGTCTAGAAAGGCCTTACATGATCACGAAGGAGGCTATTCAGGAAATCACTGACTTACCAAAGGTCAGACAAGAACCTGGCAAGAAAATTTCCAACAATGAGGATGAAAAACTCACCTGTGCAACTTCTGATAGTAGATCAATGAGGATAAGAATAATTACCAACATTGGTGTAAAGTTTGCAAGCATGATAATAGGTTACAAGGTAACTCAACCCAACCGATTGAATTCTATTGCTAGTTCATGCATTCATGCTACATATTAGATGTTGAGGAATAATGTTAAGTATAATTTACGTGAATGGAGGAGGAGTTAGTTAATGTAGAACCTTGGACAAATCAAGGGAGTCAAGAAAGGAACTTTTAGATATGGAAACTTGATTGTCTGTTTAATGCTTTACTTCTTGAAGGAGCTACCCAGTTTAGGGAAGAAGCATTAGGCTCATGTCATACCAGTAGGTATGTAGATCAAGGAAGCAATCATCGGTCTTAGTACTGGAGGAGACGAGAAAATTTTGGGGTATTTTAAAACATTCAAAGAAAACATGAGGCAAAGAGAGAGAATATCAAAGAACATTGTGGAAAAGTACTCCACTGATATCTGCTTTATGGTAAAAATTGATGAAACTTTTATGGAAGCAATTGAACTGAGGACAATATGGGTTATAGAACCTGGATATGAGGTAGATGACAATATTCTTGAACTCTATGCAAAAATTTTGTTAGATGCCCCATTAGATGACAAAACAAAGCATTTTGGTACAGTAGGAGAGAAGCCTCTTGAAGTAAAAACTAGTTTTAACAGGAAGAGAAGAGAGAAGATAATAGAGAAGATGTCTGCATATGTATAAGATGTGATTCATAAGATAGACACTCAACTAGGATTTGGATCCAAATAGGCAGCTAAACTGGCAGAGGTTGGTACTATAGAAGTGAAGAAGCCACAAGTTTACATTTCCCCTATCACTTCTGATTCTGACCCTAAGGATAATGAACCTTTGGCTTTCTGAAGGGTACAAAGGAAGAAAGTGGTACAACCATAGGTAGAGCACAAGGAGGTAAAGCCTAAGAGGAGACTTTTTAGAAAGGTAACTAAGCCAACTGCACCTCCACCACTGGCAAGGAAGCCTATACAAAAGAGGAAACCAGTAACATCCACACCAGTAATCACATGCAAAAAGAGGAAAGGTGTTGGTACTAAAACTAGTAAGACCACAATGACCTATGCTGAGCTTATTAATGAAATCACAAAAGATGGCATATTGAAAAATGTATTAAAATATCATGAAGTTTTAGTAGAAAATGAGCAAAATGAAATAAAAGAGGCTATTTTGTTGTGTAAAGACATTTATAAGAAAACCTTAGTTAAAATTTTGGGCCAGATACCTCTATCCTTGTATGATAAACTTGAGGCTAGAAGACTTGACTTTGTCAAGAGAGATAGGGAGATTAAGGAAGTAGCACTTTTGGAAATGTGTGGTGCAGTAAATAATGAAGAAATGAAAAGATGCATAGATACTGCAAATAAGACAGTTTTTCAGTAGCAAACCCTAGTAGACAAGTCTTATGATGGGAAGAGTAAATGAGGTGATAAATGAGATATTAGGATTAATGATAGTCCTAAAGATACTAAGCGGGGGGGTGAATCAATATCGAACCAGTTTATAGATTCTTTAACCTTATTAAGTATTTTGCAATCCAAAACAATGTATCAGTAAATAAGAATTAATGCAGTAAACAGGAACAATAATGACAACATAGAAAAAACACCATAACACAAGATGTTTAACGAGGAAACCCAATGTGGGAAAAACCTCAGTGGGATTTGTGACCCACAATATTGACTCACTGGCCAATGAATAAATATTACTTACACGGAGGGGCTTGCACATGCAAGAAGGCCAACTCCCTAAAGCTCACTTCTCAATCACAAGATAGAAGTCTCACCAACTTACAAAATGGATTCTGAAAATCCAATACAATGTACTGCTTCAAATCAGCATCGACTATGTCAGGTTTAGTACCAGTTTAAGCTCATACTATAACCATAAACCTTATTCAAAATCTGCCCTTATTATTCACTCATTCTTATGTCCTATTCAATTATCTATCTTCTATATGAAAATGATTTACAAGATATCATACATATATGAGTCTATTACAATATGCCATGTTGACTTTACAAAAATATATTTACAATTAAATACAATAAACAAAAGTTTATTCTTGTCAGCTGGGTGTCGGTATGCATTGTTGTCGCTGCCGGTGAAGTGTTGTCGGTGTCAGTGTCTACCGGTTTCTTTACCAGATGAATGTCAGGTGCTGAAGGTTGTCGGTAGGTTGCCCTTAATGACAACACCATTATTTCTCACTAGAGTGTAGAATGCCAACAATTTCTCCCATTGGCATTGATGGCAACACGCATGAGAAAAATCCAAAAATTATTTCCAAAAAAGAAGTCAGAAAATGTACCAAAAAGATGTGCTCCCCTTGAGCATATGATCTCCTTTGAATAGCCATTTTTCTCTGTCCACTAATCCCCCTTTGACATCAATGACAAAGGTTGTCAAAAATTGTCGAACGAGTGCAAAATTTCACCTTAAGATTTGTAACCGGTTGGTTACAATCTGAAATATATCAACCAAACCCAAGTTTAAACTCTGCATGAATATGTTGTTGTCCTTCATGGTTGCCTCAATTCTTTGGATTGTACGAGTGAGATGATTCATATGCTCCTCTAGTGATCTTTCCCCTTGAATTAGTGCCTTTGAGATCTCATTTCTCTGAGAGATAAGGTTATCCAATTTAGGACTGAGTTTATACTTAATATCTTTGGCATTTACTTTGATTCTTGCTTTTTCTTTCTCCAATTTCTCCAACTTTTCCTCAAATCCTACTATCTCTTGCTCTATAACAGATATAGGTTTGGATGAACCAATGATGCTATCAACTATATCATCAATTTCCTTTTGTACTCTGCTAATTTCTTTTTCAATGTCCTGGGTCAACAAATGTGGCTTGCATGTTTCTTTGTACAGTTCATTATACTCCAAAATTGTTGTATTCAGTGCTGGTAAAAGTGTGTTAATGTGTTCCGTGCACTTCTTTATTGTTTCCTCAAATAATTTTTCATTTTCTTTTTGTATCTTCTCTTTGAATGTTTCCTCATTTATTTGATCAACTGTTATTACATTTCCAGCAATGAATTTAGACAATGTGTCTAACTGTCCTAAAGAATCCCTTACATTATCTACATTGCATTTAGGTGCAATCATCTTAAGAATAGGTATTATATCATCTATTGCCTTGTAGGCCAAAGAATTACAATCAATTATCTTTTTAATTGAGTCCAAAAGTACTTCAGTCACATTTGTAGGTCTGAATTCAGTTAGTGAAGTACCTGATGTCTGACCAACTGCTTTTACTATCTCAGTGCTTGCAGTATTAGTAACCAATTTGCTTGTATCAACCTCCAATGGATCAGTCTGAGTTTGCATTTCTACTAGCAATGGTTTGGGTTTCTCAGTGATTACCAGTTTTACTATCTCAACATGTACCTGTGCCTCTGTCGGTTTCTCTATTGATTTCTCTGTGATATCCACTACCGGTATCTCTGTCTCTGTCAGTTTCTCTATGCCAGCATCTACACTACCAGTATTTATTCCATTGTCCAAAGGTTGCTCTATATGCATTGTTTATTTTTCTTTCTCTGTTTGTGTTCCAACCTCAATATTTTCAGTCGATTGCTCAGCAATGTTTCCACTGCCAGTAATATCATCTTGTACCTCTGTGCTATCCTTATCCACAGTAATGTTCACTTCCTGAGTATCAATATTCATTGTGAATAGTTTTTTCTGATTCAGGGTTAGTGTCCTCATGTGTTGTGTCAATATTTTCAGTAGCGAGTATGTCATCAATGTTTACTAGTGTAGTAAACAAGGGTGGTGGTAGGTTGTCAGTTATTTTTATGTTTGGTATTTCACCAACTTTATCTTTTCCTTTGTCTCTGTCCTTTTGATATACCTTGAAATTTTTCTTGGGTCTGTTCAATTCTTCCTATTTTTCTTTTTCTACAAAAAAGATATCCCATTTATCTGTTATTTCCTCTACAATTTCATTAACTCTTCCAGCCATTAGGCTAACATGTCGATGACCGCTTGCAAAAACTCATCTATTAGCTTCACTAATTAGTTCATCAATCTCTTCTTTCGAGTTAACTGGATGAACAACCAGAAATCCAACTCCATAACTGCAATCCTCTTTGCAACTAACCTTCTATACAATTCATTTGGAAAATCATCTACAACTTCAATTAGCACATTCTTGTAAATGTCCAGATATAGAATTATGTTGTTCTCAATACTTTCCTTCTTAGAATCAGTGAATGGATTATACAATTTGCTCACATTTTCCAAGTTCCCATCATTAGTGATTTCACTCAGTAAGTTATCCAAAGGTGGTATAACTTATTTTTGTTTCTTCTTGGGTGTCAACTTCTTTGCCAGTTGTCTTACCACCCGTTGCTTCTTTCTTATTTTCTTGGGTGGAGGAGAGGGTACTGGTGAGTGTTTTCTCTTCCTATCAAGTCTTTTGAACTCAGTAGGTATTTCACTATCAGATGATGTACCAATCCTTGAGATATGTGCCTTCAGCTGTAATTCTTCCAGTTCACTTTCCTTTATTCCAGTAAGGTTCAAGACATTTTATTTTATTTCCTTTGCTTTTTTAGATGCACTCCTTATGTAGTTTTCTCTTTTCTTCCTTTGTTTCAGTGTTTGTACATCAATCTCAATTGATTCTGCACTACCAAACACCTTTTCTACTGATTCTCTAGGAGCTCCAACAGGGCTTTAGCATAAGTTTCAATAATATTTACATCAGCCTCATACCCCATTTCAGTTACCCATACAGTTCTTGGAAGAACTGCTTTCATCCAAATTTCATCTTTCTTAATCATAAAAGAAATTTCCTTTTCATATTTATCTACAATACTTTGTGCTAGTCTCTCTCTATTTTTCATTTTTGTTTGGAAAGCTTTGAAATACTTGGTTATAGTGTTTTCTTTAGTAGTACCCATGCCGGTGAAGGCTTCTTGCAACTCTCTGCCTACCAGTATGTGATATCCAAAATGTTTTTGTCCAATACCGAGGATTTCTTTTGAGAAATACAACATAAGACATACCAAAAGATTACCAAAATGAAATGTTCCTTTCTTATCTCCTTTTATCTTTTTCAGGTTATCAACTAGTTCATCCTTTAGCCATTCACACACATCTATTTTTGCATCATTGTTTACCATATCATAAGCACTTTTAATGCAAAGACTAGAAACAGAGTTAAGTCTGTTTGCATGTGTGGTCTTATAGCCTAAAATCATACTTATGAATCTCACATTGATATCCTTGATGTCATTTACTCTCAAAGATCTACTATGAGATGTTTCTCCTGTTAAGGTCATGACTGTGTTGTTTGGTACCTTCTTTGTCTTGTTAGGTCTGATATTGGTAGAGGGTAAGCCTCTCACTACCCTAATTGCTTGTCAGGTTAATTTGCAGACTGGGTCTAACCAAAGAAATTCCTCATGTGCCCTACTTAGGACAATTCTCACTACCTCCTTTGGAAATTTAGGGATGTTCAAGATTTCTACAAAACCCAAGGTCTCAATAACCTTGTGCTCGGGTTTAACATTTCCATTCTCATCTTAAATTACGGTTTTAAAAATCTTTAAAATTTCCATAGAACCTAGTTCTTCAATATCACAGTGAATATAAATTCTAGGGTCCTCAGCATAAGCTACACCTTTAGGATTTTTTGAAAAAGCACCTATGGAATCATCTTGGTTAGCTATCTCAAGAATAATCTTGGAAATGGGCCTAGGGCATTTTACAATTTCCACAACAGTAGGGTTTGCAATAAATTTCAGAGAAGAAGAGGAAGCCACTTGAAAAATACCTTAAGCTACCTGATAAAGGTTGAGTGCTTGAAAGAAATCACTTGACTTCTTTGCCTTGAATGCCTCCACTTAGATTTTTGCGCTCTCTGAAAGTTTGAATGCTCGGTGAATCAAAAAAGAGGAAAAACCAATGATTTATAATGTATTTTCTTTCAACAACCACATTAAATGCTCATCAGTTAAGTGAAACTTAACATATCTGTCGATAGAGAAGAAATTCATCTTCGCACCATTAACCAAGGGTAAACTACATGATATTCGACTTGTTGCAATACCCCCAAGGGTTACTTCTCAGTTGGATGAAGAATCTCCTATCGGTGGAGTAATACTTTGTTCTACTGGTGAAGGAATAGTCTCATCAACATTCTGATTTGTCTTTCTAATCCATTGTCTTGAAAATTCTTGCTTTACCTCAACAATCTTCTCTTTGCCTTTCAAAGTGGGTCCTTTATTGTTTGCCAGTGAATTCTTGCTTCTATAAAATTTTGCAATATGTCCAATCTTGTTACAAGCATAACAAGTCACATTATTCTTCTGAATAGCCTTTCCATATCCTATGCTAGTTTGTGTTCTGCATTGATTAGATAAGTGCCCAAATCTTCCACAAACATAACATTTAACATTCATTCTACAGTTTTTTGAATTGTGACCAACTTTGTTGCATTTGGAACATTGACCGGTGGGTGCATTAGTGTTCTGATTGTTTCTAGATCTACACGGATTTTCTCTATGACCATACTTGTTACAGTTAAAGCATTTCCCATTAAATTTGTAAGCATTAGGTTGTCTAACCAATTTACTGTGATCATGATTGCTTGCAGAACCGAAACTTTCACCAACTTCAAATCCAAGTCCATTAGTATCTCCATTAGGTTTCTAACTTTTCAGCATATCATCAAGTTCTTCTGAACTTTTCTTGAATTTCTCTTTATGTTGATTTGTAGTAGCCAACTCATTTTGTAGAATTCCCATCTATCTCATAAGTTCAGTTTTATCATGTTGCATGTGAATCACATCTCTCTTTAACATATCTTTCTCATGACTGAGTCTTAGATTTTCATTTCTAGCATCATTTAGTCTCCTAGTCAAGTCATCTTCATTGTTCTTTCTATCTTCAATGTCTTTACAAAATCTCATAGTCATATCTTGCATTTCATTCCTCATAGTCATGTTTTCCTGCCTTAAATTGTTCAAAAGCTCATTAAGAGTTTCTTTTTCATCATTGTCATTCTGCATCTTCTCATGAAGTTCTTTTCTTTTATTTCTAGCAATAGTAATATTCTCTTGAAGTCCTTCAATGAATTCTTGTGCAGTCCTCAGATCATCTTCAAGTTTGATATTTTTCAACTTCTCTGAATCATAGTCTACAAGAGCTCCTTCCAATTTCTTTCTTAAGTTCTCCATCAGTACAAGTGTTAGAATCTTCCTCAAGTTGTTAAGATTTTGAAAATAGAGGACCAGGCTCTTATACCAATTCTTACGATTAATGATAGTCTCAAAGATATTGAGAGAGGGGGATGAATCAATATCTAACTAGTTCATAGATTCTTTAACCTTACTAAGTATTTGCATTTCAAATTAGTGTATCGGTAAATAAGAATTAATGCAGTAAACATGAACAATAATGACAACATAGAAAACATAACATAACACAAGATGTTTAACGAGGAAACCCGGTGTGGGAAAAACCTCGGTGGGATTTGTGACCCACAATATTCACTCACTAGCCAATGAATAAATATTACTTACATAGAGGGGCCTGCACATGCAAAAAGGCCAACTGCCTTAAGCTCACTGCTCAAATCAACATCAACTATGCCAGCTTCAGTACCAGTTTAAGCTCATACTATAACCATAAACCTTATTCAAAATCTGCCCTTATTATTCACTCATTCTTATCTCCTATTCCAGCCTCTCTCATCTATCTTCTATCTTCTATATGAAAATGATTTACAAGATCTCATACATATATGAGTATATTACAATATTCAGTGTCAGCTTTATAAAAAGATATTTACAATTAAATACAATAAATAAAAGTTTATTCCTGTTGGCTGGGGTGCCAGTATGCATTGTTGCCACTATTGGTGAAGTGTCTACCGGTACCGGTGTTTACCAGTGTCTTTACCAAATGAATGCTGGGTGGTTTCCTGAAGGTTGCCATCAATTAAAACACCATCATTTCTCATTAGAGTGTAGAATGCCAAGATGAGACTAGTAAGGGTTGGACCAAATTCTTTCAGAAAAAATGAGATTTTCTCTCATCTTAAGAAGAATTTGCAAGGGCAACAACTTCCACCATTCCTAACAAATAAAATGGGCAAGATATTTTGGGCAGTTGAACTCCAATTTGTACACAACGGGCAGTAACTATAGATATTCAAACACAACCGATAGTTAAGGAGAATGTACAATCTGTATCGACATAGACCACTTTTGAGCAAGGAAATGTTCAGGACACTGTAAATATTATGGATAATACTCCACCGACAGTAATTGACACTAAACCAAATAAAAAAGCCACCAATGCAAAAGAGGTTCAGATGGACAAGGTAAAAGCAACTGAGTCCATACTAGCAGTTAAAACTGATTTCCCAGCAAAGGTTTTGATGATGATGGCTACTTAGAAATTATTGAACGAAGGTACTATAGATAAAGGAATAATTGATCAATCGGTCACAATGTTGCACAAATTAATACCTAATTGTCAGATTGAAGATGGAGCAAGCCCTTCCGATAAGCTCAAGACTCTAACAGAACATATCTCTAATAATTTTCAATCTCTGAGGTAGATTGCAGACTGACAAGTGTTGGATAAGTTCATAGCAGCTAAGAGAATAAATTTTGATTAGATTATAAATATAGAGAAGAAGAAAATTAAGGAAAAACTTATTCCTATTGCTGTTTGTTTAAAGAAATGTACAAAGATCAACAGAGTGTGTTGTAACATAGAAATTCTTACCACTAGTGCAGATGTCAAAGAGAAGGAAACACTAGCACACTTACTTAGTGGACTAGTATCCATCTCTAAAACTTTCAAAACTGGTTGGGATACATATCTTTAGTTGTTGGATAAGGCATACCTTGAAATTTTGAGGATAGTCAAGCTACAGTGAAAATTAATTTTATTCATTCATTTGTTCTAAATTCTTTCAATTCCTTCACCAATCTTTGGCATTAATGTCAAAGGGGGAGTATGTGTATATGTGGAAAATATCAGGGAATCACCAGATAAAATACATGGGAAGGATATCAGGATATCAAAAGGAATGTATTTCTCAGGGGGAGCATGCTGGAAGGGAATCCATTTTTCACATTAGTGTTGCCATCAATGCCAAAGGGGGAGATTGTTGGCAATTGACACTCATCAGATTCATTTTTTTGTCATTGATGGCAACAAGATCAAATGGAAGTCATACACTGATACTGGGAAGCATATACTGATAGATACCAACTTTTGGAGCATTCATGCTACACCGACATTGGCACCAACACCGACATCATCACTTCACTGGAAGCCGACATCAAGGATTTATTTTGTGAATCATTTTGTAATTATTGTCAACAACGACACTCAAAATATTTTGTAGGTGTATTGTAAGCCGACATAAGGCATATTATTTGTAATGGGTATATAGGTCATTCTGCTAGGTCATTTTGTAAGTGGACATTATATAATGCGATGCAACATGATATGGACATAGGAGAATATAGCAGAATTATATATGTATGAAATTCATTTTGTATGTGAATAGTTTGGAAAGAATTCTTGGAAGAGAAGGGATACTAGTAGTAGTTCAAGATTTATGAACCAGTACATAGCAACGATAGAACTGGAACTCTATTTGGCATAGTAGATTCATTCTTGAGTTCATTCTTTAGTATTTTATTTAGTCGAAAGCTTGTAGTCAGTGAGGCTCTTTAGTGACGAGCAGTATGCTCAAGGCAGTGTGCCTTCCTACAAGTGCAGGCCCCCATTATATGTAATATCTTTTCATATGGCCATCGAACTGATATTGTCGGTCATAAATCCCACCATGGTTTTTTCTCTTTGAGGTTTTCCATGTATAAATTACATGTGTTATGGTGTTCATTTATGTGGATGGTGTATTTCCTTCTTGTTATATGCTTATTTGTTTACCGATTTATATGTCTATGGTATAAAAGGATAAAATCTATATTTACTGGCAAAACACTTATTCACCCCCCCTCTTAGTGTTCTTAGATCCCAACACTATTATGGCAGGTTATAGGCAGATAGGTTTTGGTTACCGACAGAAGGGAATATCTGTTGGACACTTCTAGAATGTTTCGATCAATGGAATGTGTTTGGTTATATGTGTTACATACTTTTGGAGCATGTCTTGGTCAGATGGTATTGACTTGGTAGCTGCATGCTATCATACACTCTAGTAAACCCTTACCGGGATTGGTTGAAGGCTCTACCGACATAGCTCTTATTGAGAATGTTTGACAGGATATATAAGTGGTGTTGGTGCAACTTTCAGGATGCTGAAGATGTTCTCTAATTGTGCTTCAACTAGTTGGAAACATCACTTTGTCATGGTGGACCCAGAATAGGTCCAATGCCTATCTAGGTTATGGATCGATATCATGTTAACGTGTTCTCTACATGTTATCGGGATGATTTATGGATTGGTTAATATTGTTTTGGTCTAAAGCCAACATGGAATATCATTGTAATATGGATATATGCAATTCTCTTATTATAATATCTTTTAGGTGACCAATCTAATTGACTTAGGTCTTAAGGTTGACATATATTAATGTAAGATCTCTTTGTAGATCATGGCATGGAATGCAATGTGCAAATATTGTAATATCATTCAGGAAGAGGTTTTGGTCAATCATTGAGGATCGAATTGGGTTTAAGGAAGAGGTCAAAGGCCATTGACATTGAGCTTAACCAGGACTATGATCAGGTATGGTAGATTCTATTTCTGGTAGTTCACTCTATTGGATTGTTGTCCAAATATCTTGAGGTGGTTTTAACCTCTCTGTAGTCACTGAGACTCTTTTGTAATGAGAAGTGCGTTGTAGGCAGTGTGCCTTCCTACATGTGTAGGTGACTCATTGTATCACATACTTTCTATAGAAGTATCATTTGACTGTGGGTGGGCTTCCCACTGTGGTTTTTCCCTTTACTGGGTTTTCAATGTACAAACCATGGTGTTATGTGGTATGGTTGCATTGTGTTGATTATCTATTTTATTATTGAGTTGCACTGTTTACCGGTATTGGTTTATGCTATTCTGATATTTAATGTTTATGTGCTCTGATTTAAGGTTGTATAGTCGATTAATTATTATAATTTATTAACAACTGATTCATCCCCCTGCCCCTCTCTTAGTTGTTCACTGGTTATCCTAACAATTGGTATTACATCTTTGGTCCTCTTTTGCAAAAGCTTAACCGCTTGAGGTAGATCCTATGGAAACTAATCCACTAGAAACTATCTTTAGAAGACAAATCCCTAAGCTTGATGGAACAAATTATGGGATATGGAAGATCTGAATGGAGACTCATTTTTGATGTCTTGGCAAGGATATTTGGTAGATCACTGAGAAAGGTTACACACCTTATGATCGGGCATCTGGCAATATTTCTCCTACGGACTTGGACAAGAATATTGAGAATGATTTCAGAGCTAGAGAAGCCCTCTTGTGTGCACTTACTGATCAGTAGATCATGGGATTGACTGATAAATCATCTGCAAAGGTTATGTGGGATAAATTGCAAACTCTAAATTAAGGTGACCCTACTATCAAAATTGCTAAACTTGATGGCTATCGGGTGAGATATGAAAAATTGAAGATGGATGACAATGAAAGAATTGCTACATTTATGGAGAGAGTAAATAAGGTTGTCATGGGAATTCAATGTTGTGGAGGGTCTCTGAGAGAAGATGAAATAGTTTCCAAAGTCTTGAGAGCCCTTCCACTGGCTTACAAGATGAAGGCAACTACAATTAATGAGTTAAGGACATAGACAAAAACCTTAGTTAACAGAGGCATTTTGATTGGGAAGTTATCTGCTTTTCAACTTGAAGAAATTGGACCTTCTGGAGCTGCAAAATTTTAACTTGCTTTTCATGCATCATCATCATCATCTACCTACAAGAATGATTGGAAAGCCCTATATGCAAAGGAATTGGAAGACATGAGGAAAGAGGATGAAGAATTTGAGCAACTTGAAGCCTTATTTGCTAGAAGAGTACCTAAAGGACTAGCAGGAAGTAAGTATGAAGGAAAACAACATTTTAAATGTTTTGCATGTCATAAGATTAATCATTTTGCATCTAGATGTCCTGAAAGGAACACAAGATTTGAGGAAAGAGTTAAGAAATCATTCAAGCCTAATCAGAACAGATATAGATTCAAGAGAAACAAACAATGCTACATAGCGGATGCAGAAGGAGTAACTGATGACTCTTGGGATGAACTAGCAGAAGACTTTGCTAGTGGATCCGGCAATGGAAAGGAATGGGTGTTCTATGCCCTAAAAGAGGATGAACTGGAACTGGCTATCAAGAATGAAGAAAAGGCCCTGATAGCAAAAGTTGAAGATAAGGATGAATGGGTAATTGATAGTGGATGCTCACATCATATGACTAGAGATAAAAGAAAATTTATTTCCCTGCAT
This sequence comes from Cryptomeria japonica, assembly GCF_030272615.1. Classification (NCBI taxonomy): domain Eukaryota; kingdom Viridiplantae; phylum Streptophyta; class Pinopsida; order Cupressales; family Cupressaceae; genus Cryptomeria; species Cryptomeria japonica. Next base: position 329,531,606 of record NC_081411.1, on the reverse strand, counting down.
GAATACAATTGCAATCAAGTAAGATTTGGAGATGCAAAAGCCTGTATGATTAGAGGCAGAGGTACTATTTCTCTGTATTGTAAGCATAATACTGACAATGTATATAATGTAGAAGGTTTAAAGCATAATCTTTTGAGTGTTGGTCAATTGGTGGACAAGGGATTCCAACTTCAATTCAAGGATAGAAAATGCAAAATCATTAACAAGGGGTGAACTCACAATAATGGTTCCCACTTTTTTGCCACTTTTGACACTGAGATGTACATTTTTAAAATAATCTTCAACTTCCGAGAACTATAACTTTTAAACTATTAAAAATTTGAAGATGATGTAAATTAGTGATTTCTAGCATTTTGTTTGTAGATTCTATATACATTTTTTTCAATTTTTTTTGAAAGATTTTTTAAAAAAATTTCCATCTCCCTCGAAAAGTAGTTTTTTACAACAAACTACATTTTTTAAGAGTGATGTGCCTTCCGTAACGCATAACTTTTTTTCTATAAATGATAAAAACTCAATTCTTTCGAATTTTGGTTTGTAACATCAATATCCAGGGCATGGATTTGGTTTTATAGTGATATGTTCAATATTTTTTATTTTATAAAGTTTTGAAGTCCGACTAGTCATAATTCAAACATAGGTTTACGTTTGAACACATAACTTGTTCTATATAAATTGAAATTCATTTTTTTTTTTTTTGTTAGAAAGAAGACATCAATACCAAGGGCATAGATATTTTTCAAAATTTTTTTGAATTAGTTTCTTATTTTTCCCAATGCGTTGAACAGAGAAGTTCATGTTCGTTTAAAAACCAACTTTTAATAAAATTAAAAAATCAAGAACATAATAAATTCAAAATATAACAAAATTATATCCGTTGGAAAGCTTGTTTCGAGTACTACCATCTAATATTTTTGGGTTATGAAGATTATTTCATTCATGTACTGAACCAGAGCTCCGAAGTCATTAATTCTTCAGAACTCTGAAATTTTTTGGGAGAAACTTCCAATTTTGGGGTTTCGATCGAACACATGTTCGATCGGATTGGGTTCGCTCGAACCAAAGTGGGTTCGAGCGAACCCCCATTCGCTCGAACCCCCGAGCTAAATTTCGGCACGCATTTTTTGGTAACTGCCATGTTCGAGCGAACCCAACAATTTTTAACTGTCGGCTTTCGTTCGAACACGGGCCGACGCATTTTTTGTTTTTTTTTTCATTTGTGGAATCGTATAAATATCTATAATTTTTTTTCGCTTTTTATCACTCAAATGATTAAAATAATTCGCACTTTTGGATGAGAGAAGATATTTGAAAATTATTTTGAAAGCGAATAATTTGAAGGTTTTTTGTAAAAGCATGGGGAACAAGAAGAGAAGGCAAAATAAAACTGCAAGGAATTATTCTCCCGAAACGGAAGAAAGATATCGAGAACAAAGAAGACAAAGATATCATGATGCAAGTATGTATTTTTAATTTTATTTCTATTTAATTTAATATGTATTACGTATCAATTAATTAGAATTCAATATTTTTTATCTAATATTTTTAATAGGATTAAAAATAATTTTGTTTTAATTGGAAAACATAATTAATTTGAGATAATACATGTGTATTTGCAAATTTCAATTTCCATCAACTTGCTTGTTGTGTAATTGCATTTTTCTCCTATATAATTAAGTTCATTTATAATAGATAAGACCTATTATGTCATAATTTTTAGGTTCTAAATTATATATATTGAATATTTAATCTACATGTACAAGTAATTTCATGTGATAGGTCCTTTAATATCACATAATATATTTGTCTTAAGGGTAGTTAAGCATATTAATTTTGTGAAATGTTTTTTCAAATGTGGTCATATTGATTTTAATAATAAGGCCTATTAGGACTATTACATTGATTATAGTTCTTAAATGTGACATAAATTTATAACAAAGAAGATATTTAATTTAATATGTATTACGTATCAATTAATTAGAATTCAATATTTTTTATCTAATATTTTTAATAGGATTAAAAATAATTTTGTTTTAATTGGAAAACATAATTAATTTGAGATAATACATGTGTATTTGCAAATTTCAATTTCCATCAACTTGCTTGTTGTGTAATTGCATTTTTCTCCTATTAAACATGTTGAATAATTTAGGTGAACTATTTATATTCAACTTCACGTACATGCAAAAACATTTCAGATTAGGAGGTCTATTATGCAATAATAGGTCTTAAATATACTCACATGTGACAAATTATAGTCCACTTACATTATGGTCCATAACAAATTAATATGAGGTCACCTAAGTTATCGTATGCATGCATCAAAATATTTGTACTTTTAATTTTCAAAATTGGAATTTCTAATTTATCAAAATTTTATTTTATGTGTTAAATTAGTGCTCAAAATTAGAGATTGAACTTTAATCCTAACCTGAGAACAAATTGAACTTTAAACCTAAACAAGTAATTTAATTAGAGTTATAACAATAAGGTCTTAAAAAAGTATTTAAATTTAATAAACCAAATTGAATGGGCTTTAATTTTAACATGTAAAGCTTTAAGCCAAATTCACCCCTATTCTTAATCCTAATTGAATAATCTCTGATTAATTCAAGAACCTTACACAAACTCTTAAATTATGTGCAGAACGGGCAAATGAACCTGTTGAAGAACACAATATAGTTGATGAACATAGGGAGGAGATTGTCCAAGTTGAACCAATGGAGACCTTTGAAGGAGAGGGGTCAGGCTCCTTACCTCCTACCACTGATATGGATGAGCATATTGTGGATCTAGCTAAACAGGTGAAGAGAAATATTTCTTATAAAAATTTAGATCATTTACTTGAAATGGATGTGGATGAGTTGAAATGTCTCAGTGAAGAACCTAGACATACTAAAAGGAGGTCAATGAATAAAAGTGCAAAAGAAATAATGTCGCATTTCAACAATCTTGATACTACACTAGAAAAAGCTCAATTGTTATCAATTGTACTTACTCATAAAGACTTAATAGATCCAATGAAATTGTTGGGTATAGATACAACAAATCAAAAGAGGAAATATTCTCAGCTACAAAAATCTATTGTTGATAATGTTAAGAAAGGTTTGGTGAACATTGGTAAAAAATCTCGAAAACTAGATAAGACCATTTCAAGAAGAGTGATGTTGACATCTTTAGTAAATGAAAGATTGCCTCAAAAAAGACAAATCTCTTCACTGTCATCTGAGTTTGGTTTTAGTAGAAGGACAATATCTAAATATGTTAAAAGGAGAAAGATTTTGGATGATACTACCTCAGAAGGGAATTGGGCAATTATGTGTAGAGCTCCTCGTTCTGATAGAATTGAAGATGTTGTTAGGAACTTTGTGACAAGTTTTTGGAATGATAATACTCGCCCTTCATCAAATAGTAGAGATGTTATCAAGCAAAGGATTGGTCCTGATCGTTATGATCTCCATGTAAAACATTGGCTAGACACAACAAAACATGAATTGTATGTATTGTTTACTAAAACAAACCCTCATATAAAGATTGGACAAACCATGTTTGAACGGTTAAGGCCATATTATGTGAAGTTAAACAAAGTTTTCGAAACTTGTTGTTGTCGTTATCACATCGAATTTGACTTGTACTATCAGGTGTTTCGAAAGATTAGAGAAGATAATGATGGTTATGAAAATGCTCCTCCTAAACGAACAAGTCAATTTATAGCATCCATCTTATGTGATAAATCAGATGATAATGCAACCGGTCAAATAAATTGCATAAGAGGAATTTGTGGAACATGCGGGGACTTGGCTAAATTGCCTTTGAGAGATGAAGATACTGACATGAGGAAGATGGTAAATTGCAAGAGTTATAAGTACAAAAAAATTGAAACAAAATTTGGAAAGGAATCTACAAGACTAGATTATGTAGAAGAAGAAATACCTATTGGAACATTTATGGAAAATTTTCGTAAGTTGATAAAACCATACATATGCCATGGTTTTTTTGCCAAGTGGCAAGCAGAACAATTTAAAAGATTAAGAGACACTTTCCCACTTGGAACTATTTTATCTGTAGTTGACTTCACAGAGAATTACTCTTTTGTGCATCAAAAAGAGATTCAATCAGAGTATTATTTTTCAAAGCAAATCACTATTTTCGTGCATGTGTGTTATCGACATGCACAGATGAATTTAGATGGTGTTGATAGTACATTTGAAAATCGTGTCATTAAGAAAGAGTACCACTTCTATATCAGTGATGATAAGGAGCATGACACACTTTTTGTACAACATTGCTTTAAGAAGTTTTTTGAATATTTGAAAGATAGAGGCATAACAATAGTTAAACATTTTGTTTGGTCTGATGGATGTGCGGCACAATTCAAATCTTCGAGGCCATTTTATGCACTATGTAGATATCATCGAAATGACAAAATACCACATGTTTGGAGTCTTTTTGAGAGTGGTCATGGAAAGGGTGAACATGATGGTGCAGGAGCTTGTATCAAACGTGCTATAAGAAAGCATCAAATAAAGTACACAGGAGAACATATAGAAAATGCACATGATGTTGTTGAATGGTGTAAGAAACACTTTGAACAACCTAATTATCCTGGGGAATCATCATCAAGAACATATAAGCCCATTCCATATAGAGTGTTTTGGGAGATAACCGGTACGTGTTCTCTTTTAGTATTTTATTCTATTTTTTTTTAATTTAACAACTTGATCTACATGTATGTATTCTTGTACACATGTACATTTTACAGATGTGGATAGAAAATCAATGCATGGATGCAAGAGTGTGGAGAGGACAAGATCTTTGCATTGTGTCATGAGTACAGATAATCGCCCATGGACATTATACACTAGAGATTATTCATGTTTTTGTTCTGAATGCATTTTCGAAAACTATGTTGATTGCAAGAACCAAGAGCTTGGATATGTTAGTGAATGGAAAATGGTGCCACTAGATGTTTCTGACACATACAAGGATTCAAATGAGGATGAAAACTTTGAAGACATTCCTTTGATTTCTGGTGATTACGATCATATTTCAGGATTGATTAAAAAAGGTATGTATGTACATGACGTACACATGTAAACATTTCCTTAAAAATGACATATAACTTAGAATTTATTTAAATTGTGTCAAATTGCAGGAGATATTTTTGCAGTCATAGCAAAAGATGGAAATATAGAAGGTGTTAGTTATTATTTATTGCGTTGCACAGAAGAGAGAAAGAAGTTATCAAAATCTGAGATGAGTGATGGAATGTCATTTCCCATAGGTTTGAGTTCTGATTTGAATATGTACATACATACAAATTGCTTCTGTGAATTTTTTTAATTTCTCATGTTTCTTATATACATGTACATGCAGGATCAGTTGTAGTGCAAGGGACATATTTCAAACAAGTTAAAATTGTTCAACATGGGATTCATTTCACTGAATACCAAATTGATAACAAGGTATATCAGTATAGTCACTTGGTCATTGCTGTTGGCCTAATTCTTCAAACAGTTCCACGTCGAGGGCGGACTCAAAAGTGGAGACTAGATAGTGAAGATCATGACAAAATATTAAGTGTTATTGAAGAGTGTTGTGAACCACTTGATGTGGTATGAACTATATATACATAATTTAGTAATCCACTTGAATTGAATTTTAATGTAAAAGTTCAATCTATAAATTCTAGATCTCAAGTAACTTGTTTTGAAACTATTTAGGATAAATATTTTTTTAAGTTTATTTATACATTATATCAAATTAGGATGTATTTAAATGTGCACGTGTTTAATTGTATGTAATTGTATTTGTATTTAATTAAAAAATGCATATTTAAATTAGAATACATAATATGTACATTTGTAAAATTGATATATTTAATATGGAATTAGGACATGTACATGTTGTGAACTATTTAACTACAATATACATACCTAGAAGCTCACATACCTACAAATATACATACCTATGTAATATACATGTACTGGATGTGAACTATTCAATACATGACCTATCTTAGTTTAGTTTGTTCATTTCATACATACTCTTTTGTTTGAAAATCAAACATTTATAATTGAATACATTTAAATCAAGTTTGTTTGAAAATCAAACATGTATTTAAATCTAATCTAATCAAACATGTATAAATCTAATATAATCAAACATGTATAATAGATGATCAAACACAAACCAGGTATACAGAATAATCTAGAGTCTAAATAAGTCGTTGTACATGCATGAAATATACAATCTAATCAAACATGAATTTAAATCTAATCTTTAATCAAACATGTGTATAAATCTAATATAATCAAACATGTATAATAGATCAATCAAACACAAACCAGGTATAAAGTATAATCTAGAGTCTAAACAAGTCATTGTACATGCATGAAATATACAATCTAATCTTGAACATGAATTTAAATCTAATCTTTAATCAAACATGTGTATAAATCTAATATAATCAAACATGTATAATAGATCTTGATCAAACACAAACTAGGTATAAAGTATAATCTAGAGTCTAAACAAGTCGTTGTACACATGCATGAAATATACAATCTAATCAATCATGTATTTAAATCTAATTTAATCAAACATCATGTACATAAATCTAGAATATAATCAAACATGTGTATAAATATAATATAATCAAACATGTATAAAACTTATAACATGTATAATCTATAGTCTAAACTCCATGTATAAAGTATAATCTAGCTCTAGTCAAACACAAACCAGGTATAAAGTATAATCTAGAGTCTAAACTCCATGTATAAAGTATAAAGTATAATCCAGAGTCAAACATAAATTAGGTATAAAGTATAATCTAGAGTCTAAACTCCATGTACGTGCATGAATATATATATAATATGAAAGTATATAAAAAGATAAATGTAAATGAGCTATAAAGTCTGGAGCAAATCAACACTGGGGATCATCATGTCGGCTACGAACTGAGCGACCATCTGAGGGGGAGTCCTGCAAAAGTAGAATTTATTTAAATATTAAATATAATATATATAGATCTCTCTAGACGTGCATGTACATCAAATATATATATACCAAAAACCATAACTAACCTGTACACTAATGTCAGCATCTAAAGAATCTCTCCTACGCACATGCTCAGAGCTCAAGGAAGGAGTGACATGAGCTAACTGTCAATTTAAGGATTAGTCCACAATCAATTTAAATGATCTACAAATTAAAACTTAGAAAGTTCTAGATTATTTAAATTAAACATGAGATCTATATATATATATAGATTTATTAGGTACAAATTTGCAATGTAAGTATACATATCTTCTAAAATTTTAAACGCACATGTACATGTACATACCTGTGTATCACCTGGAGTAGGCTGTATAGTAGACTGATCCTGTCCCGTAATCATATCAACAACATCACTCGTGCCAGTATATCTCTCTCTAGCTGTACGTATCACTGAGGAGTGCAAGGGGCTAACTAGATGAGTGGGCATCATGGATGAAGTGTCTGACTGTAGTAGCATGTCCATAAATCCAGTATGGCTCAAATCTCTCAGCTGATCCTCAAATGAGTCCAAACCCTCATCTACGATATGTACCTGATCAGCTCGTATCTCCTCACATGAATCCAACCGGCCCTCATCTGTGATATGGAGCTCATCAACTCGTAGCTCCTCCTCTGCAGCAACAGAGTGATCTGTAGGTGGGTCAGTGCCTGGAGCATGCGTAGAGTGATGAGAATGCTGTGACTGCCTCGGGGTATGCGTCGATGCCGCTGTAGCCTGAACATCTCTGAGAATCTCCTCTCTAACATCACCCAATGGTATCCCAAGTCGAGATGAAATAAAACTATAAGCATGTAGTAGGTCCTCGACTAAATACTGCGACATTTGTACATGTCTACTACCTCCGACTATAGCTGCTACCTCATCTGGGGAGGGGATGCTAGCAGAAATATACCGATCATCTGAATCTGAAGCCCCCCCATGACTAGAAGATGCATGATCTATGGATGATCGCAAACGTGGTCGAGTCATCATATATCTGCCCACCCTGTCAGAAGATATGGTGGCTGCTGCTGATGCAATATGTCCAATCCTATCAATTGCTTCTCTCTGAGAAGCAATCACAACGTGATCTGCTATGGGTGCCATGGCTGGGACTACTGCAGGAAATCTCTGGCCAACAAGGTCCCTGTGTCTAGGCGGAGCTCTATCACGCCTACGGTATGCATCTCTATCAGCAATCCTGCCCCTCCCCTGTCCATAATATCCCAGAATATCAAGGTAGTTTGGTTTCATCTGACAATGAACCTCAGCAAATACCTGCTGTGCAAAGTATAATGGAATCTGGTCGTTATTAGGATAACGACCATGGGCTGCTAAGAATCGTGGGTAAATCAGTGACGCAACCTGTGGGTCAATACATCTGGTAACCTGATATCCCCTCACCTTACTCTTCTCCTGATATTGTGGGAAGCATCTCTCCTTGATGGTCTCCTTCGAGACCACCCCCACCACATCAGCAAAAGAATGAGGACCCCTCACCTCACTCCTCAACTGTCTATATATATCCTCTATAACCTCAGGTGAGAATGAGGTATGAGATACTAAGCGATCCCTCAATGTCTGCAAACTGTCAAAAATGGACGTGCACGTACTCTTGTACACGCCATCAGTACGAGGGTCATCTAGTATGGCCCTCAACCTATGCAGCTCTCGATCACTATAATGAAAAATAGTGGCAATATCGGGCAAGGGGGGATCCTGCTGTGGAGGATCCTACTGTGGTGGCTCCTGATGTGGAGCCTACGCAGGTGGATCCTGATCAGGAGCCTGTGAAGGTGGATCCTGATCAGGAGCCTGCAAAGGTGGATCCTGATCAGGAGCCTGCGAAGGTATATCCTGGGATGCCATCTATCTAGGTACATGTCATAAAGTTAAAATAAATACGTAAGCAGAGAGAGAGAGATCATTTTCATGAGAGAGAGAGATCATTTTCATGAGAGAGAGAGAGAGAGAGATTATATACATATAAATCTTCATGACAGAGAGAGAGAGATCATTTTCATTTTCAAAAAATACATGTAAAAATTTCAAATATTTCAGTGAGAGAGAGAGAGAGTTCATATATTTCAGATCTAGAGATAACATATATTTCAAAGAGATAGAGAGATCTAATGTACATGTACATATTTAAATCTTTGACATACATAAAAAATTCAAGAATAGAGAGATCTAACACGTCATATGTATGTTAGGACACTATATGATCCTAAGGGGAATGTCATATGTATAGTAGGATGTTATAAGGGGTCATACGTGGGTCTAACAACATATGACCCCTTAGGACACTATATGATCCTAAGGGGAATGTCATATGTACAGTAGGATGTTATAAGGGGTCATATGTGGGTCTAACCACATATGACCCCTTAGGACACTATATGATCCTAAGGGGAATGTCATATGTACAGTAGGATGTTATAAGGGGTCACGCATGTGTTAATGCATGTTGACCCCTTAGGACCACATACGACCCCTTAAGATAGTATGTGATGGACTAAGGGGTATGTCGTTCACACTAGGATTCTATAAAGGGTCACGCATGTGTTAATGCATGCGTGAGCCCTTAGGACCACATATTCAACCCCTTAGGACACATAGGAAATTTCATATGTATAGTAGGATGTTATAAGGGGTCCTATGTGACCTACTAAGGTGTCACGCATGTGTCAATGCATGCGTGGCCCCTTAGGACCACATATGACCCCTTAAGACGCTATGTGATGGGCTAAGGGGTATGTCGTTCACACTAGGATTTTATAAGGGGTCATATGTGGTTATAGGATTTTATAAGGGGTCATATGTGGGTCAAACCACATATGACCCCTTAGGACACTATATGATCCTAAGGGGAATGTCATATGTACAGTAGGATGTTATAAGGGGGTCACGCATGTGTTAATGCATGTTGACCCCTTAGGACCACATACGACCCCTTAAGATAGTATGTGATGGACTAAGGGGTATGTCGTTCACACTAGGATTCTATAAGGGGTCACGCATGTGTTAATGCATGCGTGAGCCCTTAGGACCACATATTCAACCCCTTAGGACACATAGGAAATGTCATATGTATAGTAGGATGTTATTAGGGGCCATACATGTGACCTACTAAGGGGTCAGGTATGTGTCAATGCATGCGTGGCCCCTAGGACCACATACGACCCTTAAGACACTATGTGATGAACTAAAGGGTATGTCGTTCACACTAGGATTTTACAAGGGGTCATATGTGGTTATAGGATTTTATAAGGGGTCATATGTGGGTCTAACCACATATGACCCCTTAGGACACTATATGATCCTAAGGGGAATGTCATATGTACAGTAGGATGTTATAAGGGGTCATATGTGACCTACTAAGGGGTCACACATGTGTTAATGCATGCATGACCCCTTAGGACAACATAGGACCCCTTAAGACACTATGTGATGGACTAAGGGGTATGTCGTTCACACTAGGATTTTATAAGGGGTCATATGCAGTTCTAAGGGGTCATGCATATGTTATAACAAATGCATGACCCCTCAGAACCACATATGACCCCTTATGACACTATGTGATCCTAAGGGGAATGTCATATGTATAGTAGGATGTTATAAGGGGTCCTATGTGACCTACTAAGGTGTCACGCATGTGTCAATGCATGCGTGGCCCCTTAGGACCACATATGACCCCTTAAGACGCTATGTGATGGGCTAAGGGGTATGTCGTTCACACTAGGATTTTATAAGGGGTCATATGTGGTTATAGGATTTTATAAGGGGTCATATGTGGGTCTAACCACATATGACCCCTTAGGACACTATATGATCCTAAGGGGAATGTCATATGTACAGTAGGATGTTATAAGGGGGTCACGCATGTGTTAATGCATGTTGACCCCTTAGGACCACATACGACCCCTTAAGATAGTATGTGATGGCCTAAGGGGTATGTCGTTCACACTAGGATTCTATAAGGGGTCACGCATGTGTTAATGCATGCGTGAGCCCTTAGGACCACATATTCAACCCCTTAGGACACATAGGAAATGTCATATGTACAGTAGGATGTTATTAGGGGTCATACATGTGACCTACTAAGGGGTCAGGTATGTGTCAATGCATGCGTGGCCCCTAGGACCACATACGACCCTTAAGACGCTATGTGATGAACTAAAGGGTATGTCGTTCACACTAGGATTTTACAAGGGGTCATATGTGGTTATAGGATTTTATAAGGGGTCATATGTGGGTCTAACCACATATGACCCCTTAGGACACTATATGATCCTAAGGGGAATGTCATATGTACAGTAGGATGTTATAAGGGGTCATATGTGACCTACTAAGGGGTCACACATGTGTTAATGCATGCGTGACCCCTTAGGACAACATAGGACCCCTTAAGACACTATGTGATGGACTAAGGGGTATGTCGTTCACACTAGGATTTTATAAGGGGTCATATGCAGTTCTAAGGGGTCATGCATATGTTATAACAAATGCATGACCCCTCAGAACCACATATGACCCCTTGTGACACTATGTGATCCTAAGGGGAATGTCATATGTATAGTAGGATGTTATAAGGGGTCCTATGTGACCTACTAAGGTGTCACGCATGTGTCAATGCATGCGTGGCCCCTTAGGACCACATATGACCCCTTAAGACGCTATGTGATGGGCTAAGGGGTATGTCGTTCACACTAGGATTTTATAAGGGGTCATATGTGGTTATAGGATTTTATAAGGGGTCATATGTGGGTCTAACCACATATGACCCCTTAGGACACTATATGATCCTAAGGGGAATGTCATATGTACAGTAGGATGTTATAAGGGGGTCACGCATGTGTTAATGCATGTTGACCCCTTAGGACCACATACGACCCCTTAAGATAGTATGTGATGGACTAAGGGGTATGTCGTTCACACTAGGATTCTATAAGGGGTCACGCATGTGTTAATGCATGCGTGAGCCCTTAGGACCAAATATTCAACCCCTTAGGACACATAGGAAATGTCATATGTACAGTAGGATGTTATTAGGGGTCATACATGTGACCTACTAAGGGGTCAGGTATGTGTCAATGCATGCGTGGCCCCTAGGACCACATACGACCCTTAAGACGCTATGTGATGAACTAAAGGGTATGTCGTTCACACTAGGATTTTACAAGGGGTCATATGTCGTTATAGGATTTTATAAGGGGTCATATGTGGGTCTAACCACATATGACCCCTTAGGACACTATATGATCCTAAGGGGAATGTCATATGTACAGTAGGATGTTATAAGGGGTCATATGTGACCTACTAAGGGGTCACACATGTGTTAATGCATGCGTGACCCCTTAGGACAACATAGGACCCCTTAAGACACTATGTGATGGACTAAGGGGTATGTCGTTCACACTAGGATTTTATAAGGGGTCATATGCAGTTCTAAGGGGTCATGCATATGTTATAACAAATGCATGACCCCTCAGAACCACATATGACCCCTTATGACACTATGTGATCCTAAGGGGAATGTGATATGTATAGTAGGATGTTATAAGGGGTCCTATGTGACCTACTAAGGTGTCACGCATGTGTTAAAGCATGCGTGACCCCTTAGGACCACATACGACCCCTTAAGATGCTATGTGATGGGTTTTGGGATATGTCGTTCACACTAAGATTGATTTTATAAAGGGTCATATGCGATTTTAATGGGTCACGTATGTGTTAAGACACTATTTGATGGACTAAGGGGTATGTCATTCACCCTACAATTTTATAAGGGGTCATATGCGATTCTAAGGGGTCCCGCATGTGTTATAACACGTGTGACACCTTAGAACCACGTATGACCCCTTAGGACACTAGATGTGATCCTAAAGGGAATGTCATACATGTACACTATTATATTATATGTGATCCTCTATGACCTCCTAAGAGAACGTATAGTGTCATATGTGGTCTCAAGGGGTCATGTTGTGCGTGTAATAGGATGTGAAAATAGGTCACATTGTAGAGGAAATTTATTTTGTCTAATTTGTTTAAATTTGGTATCTAAATTTTCTAATGTTTATTTAAATTAATTTTTTTAACGTTTTTCTTTTTTTGCTAATGTTTTTCTAAGATCTGATTTACTACAGGGTAGTTTTCTATGTTTTTCATAACAATTTTTTAAAATGTTGAAAAAAATATACATCTAGATACAATTACGTAATTTTAAAAACAAATTTACACATTTCAATCAAAATATTAAATTATCAAACATTTTTCTAAAATAATGAAAAACAATAAATTATCAAACATTTTTCTAAAATGTTCAAAACCAATAACTATATATAATTATTTAATTAAAAAATTAAATTAACAAATAAATTATTTACAAATTTAATAAAAAAAGACATTATTAAACCAAACAAAGGGTTATTTTGTGCACCTGATATAACAAGGGTCGAAAACTGAAATAAGAAAGATGCTAACTGCTGCAGACAATGCTCGATGACGTGATGCTGACGACTGGTTCGATCTAACCCCCACCAGATAGAAAAAGTCAAATATAACAATGACCTTTTAACTGTCATTTTCGATATTTATAAAATTTTTAAAAAAACCCTAACTGCCAAGGGTTCGAGCGAACGGGGGGTTCGAGCGAACCCATTAAATATCGATATTTTAATGGGTTCGCTCGAACCACCGTGTTCGCTCGAACCCTGCTGAACCGTTTGGTTCGCTCGGACTCCCAGGGGTAGTCCGAGCGAACATTTATGTTTCGCTCGAACATTGTCAAATCCGAAATTCCCACTTTCGCCAAATTCTTTCGTTGGCAAAAGTGGGAACCAGTTTTGTGAATTCACCCCAAGACTTGTTTGGAGATTGCTACCAGTACTCAGACTAGAGGTAAGATTTTTCACCTAAACACTAGTAATAAGACATGTTTGATTTCTCATATTGATGAGATTTGGTTATGGCATAAAAAGTTGTGTCATGCTATTTTTTATTGTATTGTCAAGATCAGTTCAAAACAGACAGTTAGAGATATACCTAACATTATGAAACCTCCTAATCCAGTATGTAATGAATTTCAATTGGGAAAGCACATTAGAACTACTCTTAAGAGCATACAAGATAAATCTAATGATGTTCTTGATTTGATTCATACTGACTTATGTGGTCTAGCTAGAACTGAAAGCTTTCAACGTGATAGGTCCTTTGTGCTGATAATTGATTATTATTCTAGAATGATGTGGCTAACTTTTCTTAGGGAGAAGTATGATTCTTTTGAGAAATTCAAGATCTTTAAAGAAAAAGTAGAAACTAAAATTGGACTGAAAATTAAATGTCTAAGATCAGATCAAGGTGGTGAGTTCAGTTCTCATGAATTTAACAGTTATTGTGAGACAAATGGAATTAGGAAATAGTTATCTGCTCCTAGGAATCCTCAGTAGAATGGAGTGGTGGAAAGAAATAATAGAACCATTTTTGATGTAGCAAGAACCATGATGATGGAATCCCAATTGCCTCATATCTATTGGAGAGAAGCAATGAGTACAACAGTTTACACATTCAACAAAGTTCACATCAAAGGTGAAACCGGTAACGCTCCTTATGACTTATAGTTTGGACATACCTACTATTAAATATTTTAGAATTTTTGGAAGTAAATGCTATATCAAAAGGGATGATTCAATTGGAAAGTTTGATCCTAAATCTAATGAAGGAATATTTCTTTGTTATTCTAATCAAAGAAAAGCATATAGATGTTATAAAAAAAGATTGCAGAAAATTGTGGAAAGTGCAAATATGAAAGTTGATGAGGAATACAAAAATCAATCTATATCATATGATAGGGAACCAGCAGTGGAAATGACCATAACTAAATCGACAATGCCTCAACTAGTATAGGACACTGAGATAGTTACATTGGCATAGTCAAAAAATTCAACTGTGACTAATGATCAGATCATGGAACCTGAAGTTAAGAAGACTCCAAGGTATGTAAGATTAAATCACTCTGAAGATAGAATAATTGGAGATAGGAACAAGGGATTTATGACTAGAAGAAGACTAGCAAATGAAGAGGTATGTTTTATTTCTCGAGTTGAACCAACATCTCTTATTGAAGCTTGTAAAGATAAACATTGGTTAAAGGCTATGGAAGAAGAATTAGATCAGATAGAGAAGAATGAAACTTGGACTTTAGTTCCCTAGCCTAAAAATAAGAATGTTATTGGAACTGAATGGGTTTTTAAAAATAAACTAAATGAGGATGGTCAAGTTATAAGAAACAAGGCTATACTAGTTTGTAAAGGATACTCTCAAAAGGAAGGAATTGATTATGGTGAGACTTTTGCACCTATAGCTAGAATTGAAGCTATTAGACCATTTCTTTCCTATACATTATATAAGAACTACAAAGTTTGCCAAATGGATGTTAAATGTTCATTTTTGAATGGCGAACTTGAGGAAGAGGTATACATTGAGTAGCCTAATAGTTTTTCACTGACGGATGATAAGAATATGGTTTGTATGTTAAAAAGAAATCATTATATGGATTGAAACAAGCTCCCAAAGCGTGGTATGCAAGGTTGGATAAATATCTTTTGAAGCTTGATTTTACTAAAGGCAGTGCTGACAATAATTTGTATTACAAAATTACTGATGATGATATTCTGATTATTGAAGTATTTGTTGATGATATCAATTTTGGAGGAGAAGATAAACTATGCATGGAATTTGCTAATAACATGAAGAATGAATTTGAAATGTCCATGATTGGTGAAATGAAGTTTTTTCCTAGGTTTGCAGATTCCTCAAACTGACAAAGGAATCTGTCAAACAAAGAATATATCTAAGGGAATTGTTGAAGAAGTTTGGTAAGGATAATTCCAAGCCTGTAAGTACCCCTATGGTGACAAGTGAGATATTATCTATCAAAGATACATCTGGACCGGTAAATTTAACAAGTATAAGTCTATGATTGGTTTTTTTGGTCGACCTAATTAATGATATATATCCATTGTAATATCTTTTAGGTGGTCGACCTAATTAATTTAGGTCTTAAGGTTGGTATAAATTAATGTAAGATCTCTTTGTAGATCATGGCATGGAATGCAATGTACGAATATTGTAATATCATTTAGGCATAGGTTTTGGTCGATCATTCAGGATCCAATTGGTTTTAAGGAAGAGGTCAAAGGCCTCTGGTATTGAGCTTAATCAAGAAAGTGATTAGGCATGGTAGATGCTATTTCTAGCAATTCACTCTACTAGATTGTTTTCCAAATATCTTGAGGTGGTTTTAACCTCTTTTTAGTCAGTGAGACTCTTTTGTAATGAGTAGTGCACTCTAGCCAGTGTGCCTTCCTGCATGTGCAAGCCCCTCATTGTATCACATACTTTCTGTAGAAGTATCATTTGACTGTGGGTAGGCTTGCCACTGTGGTTTTTCCCTTTACCTAGTTTTCCATTTACTAATCATGGTGTTATGTGGTATGGTTACATTGTGTTGATTATTTGTTTTATTATTGATTTGCAGTGCTTACCAGTATTTGCTTCTATCGAAATCGATTTTTGCTATTCCAGTATTTAATGTTTTTGTGCTCTGGTTTAAGGTTGTATAGTGGATTAATTGTTGTAATCTAGTAACAATCGATTCACCCCCCCCACCCTTAGTTATTCATTGATTATCCTAATAGATACATCATCAAGTTTGGCAATCACACACTTACTTCAACTTTGCCAACACATAAGCTCAAACAATTCATAGGCCTTATATATAAATCAACTAGGTTGGTAACACAACAAAAACTTAATTCTCATAGAGATTGCAAACAAATCGGTTCAAGTATGACTGTTGGATTACATAACAATCTCTACACATCATTCAAGAAAGTCTCAACCTCTCTTTGATCACCGCTTCAATGAACTTAGTAACTCATCATGCACTTTGCATTACATGCAATATACTTGCTCATTCCCTGCACAAAAATATTTAACTCAACGTGCCAAAAACTCTTTGAAACTCTCTTCATATATTATGTATACATGTCATAATCATTTTTGCTCATTACCAGATCATAAACCAATATAAAAAATTCACTAAAATTGATCGGTTAGGGTTTATTAAAACAATAGGTAGGGTTGACCAGTTCAACTCTTCAAACTTAGCAATATTGGTTCACTCCACAAATTTACCTACCGGTTACAATTTCCTTTCACTTAGCTCTATCTATTGGTTACAAGACATTATTACAACATTAACATTATCGGTTAATTGACATTAATGACAAAATAATATATCATCAATGCAATCTTCATGTAAGCGCTAACAATATCCCCCTTTGGCATTGATGGCAATACAAATATCAATACAATTGATTGTTGCGATTGTGAATAGTAATCCTGATTTATATTCACCATGTATCCTCATTGTCTTCAACTTGTCTCTATTTCTTCTCCTCATAATCATGTATTTCTTCTCCCCCTTTCACAACAATGCCAAATTGAAAGTAAAACATGCAAAATAAAACTACACTATTCAGCAAAAAAAACATGCAACTTGATGCTCCCCCTATGGAAGAAATCCACTCCTACATCAATCCTGCTGAAAAATTTTGCAAGTAGCTATGGGACTGATGTAATCTACATCATGCTTAATTTACCACATGAAGGGGTACAACCCCTAGCTGACTTCTAAGATACTCAAAATTAGTCTTATATAGAGGTTTAGTGAAGATATCTACAAGCTGGTCCTTGGTAGAAACATGCTCTAAGATTACATCTTTACTCTGCACTTTTTCCCTCAAGAAATGATACTACAATTCGATGTGCTTGGTGTTGGCATTATGGATGAATTGATTATGTGTTGCATTGATGTTTTTCATTGATGTCAACATTAGGTGTTATGGTTGGTTACTAGTAGAAGATCTATTGTTACCCGTAGAAGAGACTATCTATTGGACACTTTTGACATGTTTGCATCAATGGAGTATGTTTGATTTTATGTGTTACATGTTCCTTGAGCATGTTTTGGTCAGTTGGTATTAAATTGGTAATCATATGCTATCATACACTCTTGTAAACCCTTACCAACATTGGTTTCAGGTTTTACCGGCAAAGCTTTCATTGAGGAATCTTGACATGATGCATACATGGTGTTGGTGCAGCTTGTAGATGGCTTTCACGATGCTGAAGATGTTCTTTGATCATGCTTCAATTTATTGAAGACATTTATTTTGTGTGGTGGACCTAGAATATGTTTGGTGCCTATCTAGGTTATGGACCAGTATCATGTTAACGTGTACTCTACACACTACCAGAACATTTCAGGATGTTTTATGGATTGGTTATTGTTGTTTTGGTCTTAAGCCAGCATGGCATATCTTGTAATATGGATTTATATAATGACCTTATTGTAATATATTTTAGGTGCCCATCCTAATTGGTTTAGGCCTTAGGGTTGATATAAAATTATCATAGGATGGAGATGTGAAAAGATATTCATGGTCTTGAAATGCAATATCAGATGCAAAGGAGATTTGGTCGATCATAGGTGAAAGACTTAGGATTAAGGAAGAGGTCAAAGGCCTCCATTATTGAGCTTAACCAAGACTCTAATTAGGCATGGTAGATGCTATCTCTGGCAGTTCATTATTCTGCGTTTTTGTCTATTTATCTTGAGATGGTTGTTGCCTCTTTGTAGTGAGTGAGACTCTTTTTTAATGATCGGTATGGTCTAGGAAGTGTTCCTTCCTACATGTGCAGGTCCCTCATTGTATCACATACTTTTTGTAGAAGTATCATCTAATTGTGGGTAGGCTTCCCACCATGGTTTTTCCCTTTTTGGGTTTTCCATGTAAAAATCATGGTGTTATGTGGTATGGTTGCTTTGCATTGATTAGTTGTTTAATTGTTAAGTTGTATTATTTACTGGTATCTGTATCTTCTTTACTAGTACTTAATCTGGTTATAGGTTATTAAGTGGATTAAATGTTATAATTTGTTAACAACTAATTCAACCCCCCCGCCCCCCCTCTTAGTTGTTGATCAATTATCCTAACAATTGTTATCAAAGATTTGGTCCTCTTTTCCAGAAGCTTAATAGCTTGAGGTAGATCCTATGGCAGTTAACACTTCAAATCCACGGACAACTATTTTCAGAAGAGAAATCACTAAGCTTGATGGAACAAATTATGGGATATGGAAAATTCAAATGGAGACTCATCTTAGATGTCTTGGAAAGGATATTTGGGAGATCATTGAGAAAGGATACACACCTTATGATCCGGTATCTAGGAATGTTGCACCTATAGACTTGGATAAGAATATTAAAAATGATTGTAGAGCTAGACAAACCCTCGTGTGTGCAGTTACTCATTAGCAGATCATGGGATTCACTAATAAATCATCGACAAAGGTTACATGGGATAAATTGAAAACTTTGAATGAAGGTGATCCTACTGTCAAAATTACTAAACTTGATGGTTACCCGGTAAGATATGAAAACATAAAGATGGAAGATAATGAGAGAATTGTTGTGTTTATGGAAAGAGTAAATGAGATTGCTATGGGAATTTAGTGTTGTGGAGCATTTCTGAGTGAATATTAAATAGTTTCCAAAGTCTTCAGAGCCCTTCCATCGGCTTATAAGATGAAGGCAGCTACAATTAATGAGTTGAGAACAATGGCAAACTCTTCAGTTAACAGAGACATTCTGATTGGGAAATTATCTGCTTTTGAGCTTGAAGAATTTGGATCTTCTGGAGCTGTAAAGTCTAAACCTACTTTTCATGCATCATCATCATAATCATCTTCTGCAAAAAAATATTGGAAAGTCTTATATGCAAAATAATTGGAAGACATGAGGAAATAAGATGAATAATTTGAGCAACTTCAAGCCTTATTTGCTAAAAGAGTACCTAAAGGTCCGATGGGAAGTAAGTATAATGGAAAAGTGCCTTTTAAATGTTTTGCACATAATAAGATTGGTCATTTTGTATCTAGATGTCCTAAAAGGAATGCAAGATTTGAGTAAAGAGTTAAGAAATAATTTAAGCCTAACCAGAACAGATATAGATTCACAAAAATTAAACAATGCTACATAGAGGATGAGGAAGGAATAACTGGTGACTTTGGGGATGAACCAGTAGAAGAGTGTACTAGTGGATATGGCAATGGAAAGGAATGGGTGTTCTATGCTTTAAAGGAAGATGAACCAGAACCAGCTATAAAGAATGAAGAAAAGGCCCTAGTAGCAAAATTTGAAGATAAGGATGAATGGGTAATTGATAGTGGATGATTACATCATATGATTGGAGATAAAGGGAAATTTCTATCCCTCCAAGAATACAATGGTGCTCAAGTCAGATTTGGAGATGACAAAGCATGCATGATCAAAGGTAAAGGTATTATTTCTCTTGATTTTAAGAATAATATTGATAATGTCTATTATGTAGAAGGTTCAAAGCATAATCGTTTGAGTGCTGGTGAATTGGTGGACAAGGGTTTCCAACTTCAGTTTAAAGATAGAAAATGCAAAATCATTAACAAGACTGGTTTGGAGATTGCAAGTGGTACTCGGACTAGAGGTAATATCCCTCACTTGAACACTTGTAATAAGACATGTTTTATTGCTAATATTGATGAGAATTGGTTATGACATAAGAGGTTGTGTCATGTTAATTTTCATTGTATAGTTAAGATTAGTTCAACTAAGGTTTTTAGAGATATAGCTAAGATTATGAAGCCTCATAATCTAGTATGTAAGGAATGTCAATTGGGAAAGCAAGTTAGAAGTTATTTTAAGAGCATACATGATAAATCTAATGATGTACTTGATTTTATTCACACTGACTTATGTGGTCCAGCAAGGACTAGAAGCTTTCAAGGTGATAGGCATTTCATGCTGATTATTGATGACTATTCTAGAATGATGTGGGTGACTTTTCTTAGGGAGTGTTAGTTTAATGAGAGGGGGGGGGGTGAATTAGATAAACTCACAATTCAATGTTCATATCAGATTCAACCTTGGTAGAACTTACTTGATATGCAACTATGACTGTTAATCATTCAAACTCATAAACTGATAAACTTGAAACATCAAAACACATTTAACACCAATTTAACATGAAAACCCTAATAGGGAAAAACCACTATGGGATTTCGGACCCACAAAGAAAATATACTCTTCTAGAGTATGCTCGGTTAAAAGCCAATCCTGTTAAAGATTACATAAACACATTGCTAGATGGGACCTGGTCAAGGGATTTCTCTCAAATCTATTAGAATCTTGCACTTTGTTAGAAGTGACCTTGTCAAAGGATTTCAAACACTCAATTAGAATGTTACCTTGCTATAGGATTTACAAATAAGACTGTTACATCCACTCGATTAAGAGATTTCCTGTCACTTACAAAAATAAATAATAGTAATAAAATATATCTACAACTTCACATCTAAAATGTTATAGAAGACTCTATGTACTCAAAATAATCTTGTCATAAGACTTATCTTCCTCCTTGTTGGGCTTCTCACTCTGTTCTTCAATTAGATCTTCAATCTTCTGTACTCTGTAATCACTTTTGCAGTATCACTGTTCTTCTATTTGCCCGCATACTTTTTTCATCAACTTTTCCTTATTTATAAGCAATTCCTAACCCCTTAATCTCCTTAATCACATTTCCCATGATTAATCTTAGCCATCAAATCTTCAAACTTGACTAGGTTCATTAAATCCTTCGAACCGAAAAATGTTTTATCTTGCCTTGAAACTTGTATTCCTTCCTTGGTACTTGTGCTCAGTCATGACCGTTCAATCTATGCTATAGATCTAACTCTTGAATTTTCATTATCGTTGATCCTTAACAAAACTTCTTTCACAACATCCCAATCTTCTATAAATCTCCAGCTCATTGGCATCCTTCATTTAATAATGTATTTATTCATCCAATGTGTTTTGTTAGTGCTCGGTTTATACTCAGTTAATTCTGAACTTTACTCAATAGACATTCTGTATTTGTCTCGATTACTGTCTCGGTAGCTTTGCTTGCTGACAACACTCAGTGACTTCTTCCTTCTTTAACTGACATTGATAATCTTGGAATTTGCTGACTGGCTCCTTGCCTGGTAAAATAGAATATTATCAAACCTTTACTCATTCTATTGCATGAAATATTTTCTCCTTCTTATTCAATCTTCGAATACACATATATAGGATATCAAAACAATCAAAATAACATAATCTCATCACTATCTAGCTTGGTAATAGTTTCCCATTGAATAACTTATTACTCCCCTTAATTTTCACATTCTTTTAGTGCCACTTACCGACATCTTTGTACTCATCAAAACATACTCTTTAAGATATGGCAACATCATAATGAATCAGAAAATCAATTGCTTGACATGAATGACAAAATAATATTATTAAGACAGTAATCATCCTTTATCAATTATATCATCAATCTCTGACAACCTTCTCAACATCATCATACCAACAAACTTATTGTAATGCCAACAATCTCCCCCTTTGGCATTGATGGCAATACCAACTTGATTTATTCCAATTGATTCAAACTATTGTTATTCTTTTCCTATTATCCTTGAGTTGTAAACTTCTCCTATCATTAGTCTTCTCCCCCTTTGACAACAATGCCAAAAGTAAAACTTATCCATGATTACTTCCCCTGTGAAGTAATTTCCTTGTTGTTAAAACATATACAAATGTATCATCTTAGTCTCGGTCAGAGCATCTAGTATTCATTCACTGTTTCTTGCACAACTTTAGATAATCTCTTAAAGTGTGTAAATCAACATCAACTCACAAATAGTATTTTGTAGAGTCATAGAATTGGTGCTTTCACTGAACTCTGTCAGTGAGTACTAGATAGGGGTATGACCCCTAACTTACTTCTGAGATACTCAAAAGTGTCCCTTGGCAGTGGCTTTATGAAGATGTTTGCTATTTGTTCCTTTGTACTAACATATTCTAGCACAACTTGCTTTTCTTCAACTTCTTCTCTTAGATAATGATACTTTATAGAAATATGCTTTGTCTTAGAATGCATTACCGGATTCTTTGAAATGTTAATAGAACTTGTATTATCACAAAATATAGTTACTCGCTCGATAACTGTCTCATTCATACCTTCCAACAATTGTTTAATGCATGCTATATTGGTACAGTTCAATGCTACAATGACATATTCAGCTTCAGCTATTGATTGTAAAATGCATCCTTGTTACTTGCTAAGCCAACTCACTAGTCTTTCTCCCAAAAAGAAAGCTCCACCGCTTGTGCTTTTCCCATCATCAATATTTCCTGCCCAATCAGCATCAGTATAGAATTTTAAGTCAAAATTATTCCTCTTTGTGTAGGGGAAAAAGCGAGAATAGGTTAACAAGTCCTAATCCTACCTTTTGACACACATTGTGGAATACGAAAGAGCCTAGAGGTATCACACAATTGGTTACTTCTTTTTGTGAAAGAGAGGGCCACGAGCTACCTATTAGGGTTTCTATTCCTTTGTTGTAATTGAAAGATAAAATGATGCAAGTTCAATTCTGAACCTCCAAGTGCAAGTATGAACTAATAACAAAATTGCAGAATTGAAGTTAAACAATGGAAAGCTGCAAACACAAGGAAAAGACAAGAATGCAGATGCGTACCCAAAGATAAAATCTGAGTGAAAATGTTCGGGACGGGGGCGTGGGCGCCACTATCCTGATTCTACTCCTGAAACTGCACCTGAAACTATTATTTTGCAAACTGGAAAGCTGTCGGAAATGCTGTTTGATAGAAGGACCAAGGCGCCCAGCGCCCTTGTCCTAGGGACCAGGGCACCTAGCACCCTTGTCCTGGTAGGACCAGGGCACCCCACTCCCCTATCCTGGTCTTTTTCTCTGAAACTTGGTGTATGGTTCAGTCGCCGTCTGCTTCTTTCAGATCTGTAACTTGCGGCGTCGTCTGAATCCTAAAATCTGCACTTATATCTGAAAAGGTGTTTTGGGTGGCTATATAGGGTTTTTCCTTAGTCAAACCCCCACTTTGGTTATTTCCACCTCCACGAATAGCCAAGTTGTATTGTAAAAGTAGTGTGTGTGCAGACCTTGTGTGTGTGCAAGATCCTAAAATGCAAGTAAGCAAACTAGAGCAACCTAGAAAGTAAACCCTAATTGCTTGTAAATGATAATGTAAATGCTCCAAATCAAGATGTAAAGAGATCTAAAGCATGAATACAAGTGATATAATGAGGCTTATGCAAAGACATGAAAACAACATGAAATCATACCCAACCCCAAGGGAGGGGTACAAGCCAATCTTTAGTCGGTGATCCCTTATTTCTCTTCAATGCCTTCAAAGCCCTAAATGGATGAATGAAATTGATAGATGCTTGATAGATGGATGTTGAATGTTGTTGAAGTCTTCAAAGATCTGCTCTTTCGCTGCATAGAAGGTCCCTGAAACCAAAATTCCGGATCCTTCCCAATGAGGAAAGAGAGCTGTTATATATGAAACCCTAGGTCTTAATTCCAACTTTTGGCCGACCTAGAGATTGAATATCCCACCAATTTCTTGGGGTTAAGCTTTATTTTATGATTGGATCGCGGTCCTAAAATTTCAGGAAAAATGTTCGGGACTGTGTGCACTCCGGGCGCCATGGTCCCGACAACTTTTCACCAAATTTTTGGGGCCGTCGGATATGATGATTTTAGAGAGAATCCCGAAGTTAAAGGTGATTTTGAGATGTTTTGACCCCCAAAATCAAGCTCCCAAGTTCAAAATAGGACTTAATTAGGGTTTTTGATTAAATGATGTATCGGAGGAATAAAATGAAAGGGGCACACTTTAATGAAAGGGCCCACCTTTATGATGTGGAAGATGATGAAATAGGACTTTAGACCTAATTAATTTGATTAATTAAGTGCTAAAGGAGAAATGCAATGCAAAATGCAAACTGCGCCAAGGCGGGTGCTAAACTAGGTGTGAAATTGTACTGCTTTAGCAAGTGCGTACAATTTACGATGCTACATTTAGCCCCCACTTTAGCGGTCATATGAGTACTACGTGCATATGCAAGCTAAAGTGCAGAAAAGTAAACATTATTTGAAAAAGGATATATCCATAAGTCCGTCGAATGAAGCCCCCAGCGGTATCTGCAGTACACAGTTAGGAACCACACCCTACAAAACACATGTTAGATAACAAAATCACCTAATTCTTACTAAGGAAAGTGATGAAATTTGTGAGTAGCTATATGCCCCCCCCTGTTTCGGCTTGCTTATTAGGGAGGTGAAACAGGGTAGCATGTTTACTTACGACAAATTGTGTGAGCGATTATTGATGAGAGATGTTCACTAAAAAGGCTTCATTAGAGCACATTTTGGAACATCAAGGGAGTAAGGGAACAAAAACATGATTCCTACGCAACAAACGGTTCAAAAATCGCATCTCCCAAACTCAAGTTATGATGAAATGAGTGATATAGCAAAATTAGGGTTTTGAAAGTAAAGGTAAAGGAATGAAAGTATATACCTTGAAAGTGACTATTGCATTTGTGACTTTGTTAATTTCTGAGTATTGTTCATTATAGTGGAGCCCACATAGCCATCATCATGCCTTCACGATGATCGGAGTGTCCCACAAGGATTGAGATCATGTGACAGGCCGTGATCGACGATGAGCCACTGGACGAGGTGAGTTGACTGAACTTTGACTTTCTGCATTTCTGTTGACTTTGAGTTTCTGTGATCGAATGCCGGCCCTGGAATCTGACCCTAGGTCCCACCCAGGGCGCCGTGGTCCTTTCAGGGCACCATGGTCCCTGAAGGGTGCCATGGTCCTTTCGAGGCGCCATGGTCCCTGTGGGGCGCCATGGTCCCTAAAGGGCTCCATGGTCCCCTCAAGGTGCCATGGTCCCAATCAGGACTTGGAAAGGGTTAGCTTTCAATGTTCATCAGTTTGCATATTTGGAATAGATGATTTTGATGATTGATTACTGATTACACTGATGTTTTTGTATTGCAGGGTCTCGCATACATGAGAGAGCACACGGCGGGGTAGATTCTTCATAGCTTGCGAGATCAGATTCCCCGGTTGACTCAGGCAGAGATAGACACATTATCTATAGTAGGTTTGTGGTATATGATTCTTATGCCGGCCACTTGATTTCATTCTGCGATGCTGATGGCACTCATGGAGCGATGGGATCCTGACACATGTACATTCCAGCTTCCAGTAGGGGAGATGACAGTGATACTTGAGGATGTGTACCACATACTTTGCCTATTGATCAGACGAGCTACCATGACATATGCGACCGATCGGTCAGCAGAGGATCATCAGAGGGAGCAGGTATACTACATAGGGAGAGTCATGCCGAGTGAGATGAGAGGTCACATCATGGTCAGCTGGCTCTTACATCCTACAGGAGAGGTGCCCCTCATGAGACGTCTTATGATTGCCATCATTGCACTAGCTGTCTGCCCTAACGGGCGAGGTACGCACATGCATGGGGGTCTCACATGGTGCATCAAGGCTATGGAGAGACATAGGAGAGTATATGCCTGGGGTCAGAGTATGTTTGCACATCTCTATCACGACCTCGAGGAGTATGTTTTCGGATAGGGTTGCAGCTTGATGACATGCACACTTCTGCAGGTGTGGATATTTGAGCATTTTACATGCACCAGGCCTGTCGGCTATCCGATGAGTGCGGCTAGCGAGCGACCTAGGGTATTTGCTTATCCACTTACCTTCAAGTGGAGATTTGGGGATCTACCATATTGGAGAGTGACATTTGATAGGTTGACAGCTGAGGTGACTATATGGAGACCATATCTACGGATGCACAGATGGGATGGAATGGAGAGACAGCTAGCATGCTTACAGAGGAATCACCTACTGAGAGGACGATATCCACATATCATAGTCCCATTCTACTTTGACCAAGTACGGAGGCAGTTTGGGCTAGAGCAGTGTGTTCCAGCCGATGTACCCATCTACACTCGACACTCACGAGTCCTTCCTAGACCCAGAGTAGTAGCGAGACCTACGATAGATGATATCGAGATCACAAATATAGAGGGATCCGATTAGGATGTGGTCACTGATTATGCCGCAGATCCCAGAGCATAGCGCAAGTATCTCTCATGGTTTGTGAGGACATACTCGGGGCCTATCTTTCAACCAGATCAACCGACAGGCCATCCAGGTCCATGGAGACATGAAGACCGAGATGAGGATCAGGGATCCAGATCGGAGGAGCCAGAGGAGGGAGAGGGTCATGAGGAGGCAGGAGGTCCTGATCCACCCATAGGAGATCAGCCTAGTGCCAAGGAGGAGGAGGAAGGAGAGGAGAATGACACAAATAAGATGATGATGAGGAGAATGAGGATGCAGATGAGGATGAGGATGACGAGGAGGAGGAGACTAGAGATGATGAGGAGGAGTCAGATGTAGCTCCTCACCATTTAGGAGATGATACCATAGCCTTAGATCCTCCCATTATTCCCCAAAAGGGGGAACACGAGGCGATATGGAGACCTGTACCCATCACGCACAGATCATTCGAGCGTGGGGAGCCTAGTAGTTCCCAGTCACAGATGCTACTATACCAGGATCCCTACTGGCATGAGGGAGATCCAGGTATAGTAGGTTTATATTGATTGATTAATGTTTTGATGACATAGAATGGTACTAACACAAAAATCTGTTCTACTGCTACAGCTAGTGTATAGGAGTGGCGTTCCCTGATCTAGAAAGTAGTGACAGATATTTCCATGACAGCATAGATCCCTAGTTCCTCACAAGTTGCTTATAGACCTCAAGGGAACGTGGGTCGGCATGATGACTTGTTTTCCCCATTTTGAGTACAGGTGGAAATATGGAGGGAGAGAGAGTGAGCTCTATCAGAGGACCTTTAGCGGGCACAACGTGATCTAGCAGCAGCTCAAGCCGAGGCTACCTCAAATCGCGTGATCCTTATGGATAGGGATCGCAGGAGTTCCTCTCAGAGTCATTCACGATCTATATCACACTATACACCTATGGGTCCACCTTCACGGCTAGATCAAGAGGGAGCGTCTAGTCGTCACTCTCCAGCCACTAGCCCTAGGGATAGGAGATGATCTTATGATGTAGGGTAGGTCACATTTTGGATGTATAGTGACCTACTTTTGTATATTGATCCACACACACACATATATATATATATATACATGCTTCTTTGTCTCAAACGTGTTATCTTTAATGCCTAAAACATTGTGTATTTTGATTAAAGTTAATACATTTGGTAGATGTACATGTATGTTCTGAATTTAATTTCCATGTGATTGATTTTTTAATGCTCCATGATTAAATTGATACATGTGTGACTTAATAAACATAAAATATTTAATCAAGTACTACATTGATGATAGAGAAGAAATATGTGTTAAGCCTAAGAATCATATAAGTTACATGATACAACTCTACTTAACACATAAAGACATTGTATAATATGCCAGCATAATGAAAATGTAAATCTTTTGCAATTTACATAGATGAATTCAAGACAAATCATAGAATAAAGAAACACGCTTGTCAGGAACGAAGCAATATAGATTAAACAAAACATCATTTAATTCTATTTGCTCTAACAAAGATATGCTAACATATTATCCAATTCTGAAGAAGTGCAAAGAAGATACATGAAATAAAAGATAGGAAATGAGAAATTAAGCATAGTATCTACGCAAGTGCATAGCATTTATAGGTTCTTTAAGAGGCGTACCGTCTACACCCGCTATGTTATAAGCACCTGATCCATAATCTTCAATAACAATATACGGTCCAAGCCAATTAGGACTAAATTTTCCCTTTTCTTTAGGTAAGGCATTCACATTGCGCTGATTCTCATAGAGAACTAAGTCACCTACTGAGAAAGAACGTTGAATAACCTTATCATTATAGCTTCATTGTATAGTTTTGTGATATGCTTGAATATGCTCAAGAGCATTTATACACTATTCATCAAGCATCTCAAGCTGTTGAAGTCTTTGTTCTCTATAAGAGTCATCATCTACTATACCTTTGAGAGAAACTCTAAGTGATGGAATCTCTAATTCTAAAGGCATAATAGCATCAGCACCATAAACAAGATTATAAGGGGTGGTTCTTGTAGCAATTCGTACACTCGTTCGGTAGGCCCAAAGAGCATAGATTAGCTGAGTAATCCAATCTTTACCATGCTTATTCATTGTTTTGCGAAGAATTTGTTCAATTATCTTATTGGATGATTCGGCTTGACCATTTGATTGAGGATAGTATGGTGTAGAAAATCGATGTTTGATATGATACTTCTCAAGGAATTTCTTCACATCCTTGTTCTTAAATGATGTCCCATTATCGGAGATTATAGTGGAAGGTATCCCGAATCAAGAAATAATGTTTTCTAGAAGAAATCGACAAATCACTTCAGCAGTAGTAGAGCGAAGGGGAACAACTTCTACCCACTTTGTAAAGTAATCTGTTGCGGTTATAATGAAAGCATGTCCTTGAGATGAAGGAGGAGAGATTTTACCGATAAGATCTAGCCCCCATGCAGAGAAAGGAGAAGAAGCTACATGAGAATGAAGTTTTTGGGTAGGAGCATGAATCAGATTATTGTGTTGTTGACATTGATGACATTTCTTAACAAATGAAAAAGAATCATGCTACATAGTTTGCCAATAATATCCCATACGAAGCAACCTTTGAACCAAGGATTTGCCTCCAAAATGCCCCCCATAGGCACCTGAATGCACCTCTTCAAGAGCAATAGGGATTTCTGATCTGTTAAGATAGCGAAGGAGAAGACCGTTATAACCCCTTCGGTAAAGAACATTAGAAAGAATGATGTATCTAGTAGACAACTTGCGAATTCTAGCCCTAGTGTTCCTATTGGCGGAATCAGGAAAGGTACCATCGGTCAAGTATCTTACAATATGCGAATACCATTCATCTAAGTCTATAAAGTCACAACATGTCACCAAGCTAGAATAATCCACAATAGCTGGAGAAATAAGGTTGTGAATAACAAATTTAAGATCAACCACAGGGTCCTCTAAAGATACAAGAGAAGCCACACATGCCATTGCGTCCGCATGTCGATTATCTTTTCAAGGAACAGGTTCCATGGTATAAGAATCGAATTTTTGTAACAAAGAGATAGCAAGGTCTTTATATTGTGATAATTTGTCTTGTTTTGCTTGATACAGTCCCGTTACTTGTCTTATAATCAGTTGAGAATCTCCATAAATATGTATGCGCTTTATATTCAAAGCCAAGGCTGCCTTTATTCCTGCTATAAGAGCCTCATACTCAGCAATGTTATTGGTACATAGGAAATTGAGACGATAAGATAAGGGAATGGACTTCTTTGTAGGAGAAATCAGAACAACACCTGCCCCCAATCCTGTACGACACTTAGAGCCATCAAAGTATAACTCCCAAGTTTCATCTTTCTCTGTACAAAGAATGAAGTCGTCAGGAAAAGACTCAGGGTTAGGGAAGGAGAAAGGTGAAGGGGCCTCAACTAAGTGATCGGTCAATGCTTGCCCTTTAATTGCTCTTTGTGAAACAAATTTAAGGTCAAATTCAGTTAACATCATAACCCACTTAGCTAGGTGCCCTGATAAATTAGTTTTAGAGAAAAGGTGCTTCAACAGATCAAACTTCACCATGACGTGGATTTCTGAATTTAAAAGATAATGTCTCAATTTCTGAGTCGCAAACACCAAGGCCAAGCATTGTCTTTCTATCGCAGAATATTGGGTCTCATAATCGCGTAAGGTATGACTTATATAATAAATCGGACACTCCTTACCATCTTTATCATGTTGTGCTAGTAATGCTGTGAGAGCATGAGAGGAAGCAGCTATATAAAGAAGAAAGGGCTTAGAAGGTTCGGCAGGTTGAAGGATAGGAGGATTAGCCATATATACCTTTAAATCTTCAAATTCTTGCTGACAATCTTCATTCCATTGAAAGGTGATATTCTTTTTGAGAAGTTGAGTAAAAAGAAAAGTACGATCCGCAAGTTGAGATACGAACCTACGAATAGCTTGAATCTTTCCTTGTAAGCTTTTGAGTTGAGACACATTTCTAGGAGGTGGCATGTTGACAATAGCATCTATTTTCTTAGTATCCACCTCAATCCCACGATGCGAAACTATGAATCCTAATAGTTTTCCACTATCCACACCAAAAACACATTTTCGGGGATTCAAGCGCATGTGATATTTACGAATTCTTTCAAAGATTTGACGAAGGATCTTAATATGATCTATACGGAGAATGGATTTGGCTAAAATATCATCAACATAATCTTCTAAAATCTTATGCATGTAATCATGAAAGATAAGGGTCATTGCTCATTGATAAGTTGCGCCGACATTTTTAAGTCCGAAAGGCATCATTACCCAACAAAACGTACCCCAAGGAGTGGTGAAAGTAGTTTTGAATTGATCTTGAGGATTGATGAAAATTTGATTGTATCTTGAAAAACCATCCATGAAGGATAACAAAGCATGTCCTGCTATAGAATCAACTATCATGTCAATGTTTGGGAGGGGAAAATCATCTTTCAAAGAAGCTTTATTTAAATCTTTAAAGTCAGTACACATTCTTATTTTATTATCTGATTTAGCCACAGCGACAATATTTGAAATCCATGGGGAATAATCAATAGGGCGGATAAATCCAGCCTCCAATAATTTTTCAATCTCAGCCTTAACAAGCAAAGCTACCTTAGGATTCATTTTTTGAATCTTTTGTTTCACAGGCTTAGCATCGGGAACTAAGACAATATTATGAGTAACAATCTTAGGATCTATACCAGGCATGTTAGAATATGTCCAAGCAAAGATCTCAGGGAATTCCTGCAATAAATCTGCATATTGTTTTTGTTCTTCTTCATCCAAACATTTTCCAATTCTAATATCTTTTTCTTCATTGCAAGGATCCATCTTAACATCAATGGTGTCACTTATAAGAAGATTAATTTGTTGAGGAGTATCCTTTAACTGAGGGAATTCTTTCACAATTTCATCGTTATTAGTCTCTTTTCCAAAATAGGCTTCAGTGCTCAAACAATAAGGGAATCCCCTATTGTGATGATAACGAGGAAGAGTATCATATACTCCTAAAAACTCAGCTAAAGCATCATCGGTAGGAAAGACATCCAAAGCACAAGCACACGAAGGATCCCCATCAATATACTCAGGGTGTCGCATTGGTAGAGATGTAGAAATGACATTAACACTAATACATGGTCTCTTAGAAGCTTTAGTGCGCTTGTAGGGATTATAACCAAGTCCAAAGATCATATCATAAAGATTATTCTCTAGAGGAACCTTTATTCCTTGTTCGTGAGCGCCACAGCCATTTCCATGATACCCATGCTTAGCTAGAATATGAAAACCATGACCATAACGATCAGCCATTTCAGAAAGAGAAGGTGGTTTTTCATAAGACAAAGAATCAAACTCTTCAGAATTAGAAGTGTGAGGAGAAGAAGTTTGAGAAGCAGCCACAAAATTATTGCTCATAGGTTCAGGTAAGATTGATTGATTTTTAGCTTCTTCCTTCTTTTCAACTTTAAGCTCTCTAGAAGGAACCTTATATTCACCTACAAAGGTGGGATTAAAATCAAGAGATCCCCAATCATCTTCTGTGAGAACCTTCTCAGGATCAAAATCCTTCTCATGTGTAGATTCAAGTCGAGAAGAATCTTCTTCAGGAGCTCTAGGCACATCCAAAGAATTTTGATCATCGGATTCATCGATAGGTATCTTGTTTAAAGAGTCATCACTAGATGAGGAAGGCTTAGAAGAACCCCCTTTGGAAGTAGATGTTTGCAAACAAGCTTGGAAATTAGTATCACCTATCAAGGTATATGTCTTATTGTTATAAATAAATTTAACTTGTCTATGCAATGTAGAGGGGATAGCTTGCATACTATGAATCCAAGGTCTCCCTAATAGCAAGTTGTATGTTAGATTTCCTGACATAACATGGATAGGAGTAGGCAAAGTAACAGGCCCCACTGTGAGGGGTAAGATGATAATACCTAATGAACTCTTAGCCACATTGTCAAAGCCTCGAATGGGACGAGAGTCAGGCTCAATGAGGGATGTATCGACATTCATCTTATGCAATAGATTAATGCTACACACATTAAGGCCAGAGCCATTATCTACTAGTGTTCGTCTTATAGCAGTGTCATTCCACAATCATCAAGGGATCATACTGATGTTGAATTTCACTAGTAGGCAACTCATCTTGAGTAAACACAATTTGAGCTTTAGGATTCATCACAGAGTTAACCAAAGACACTATATTACTAGATGTATTCAGTGGAGGAACATTCAAATTTTTCAAGGCATCTTGTAACATTCCGTGATGAGCAGAAGAAGTTTGAATCAAATCCCAAAGGGATATCTTAGCAGGGGTAGCTTTAAGTTGTTCTATGAGATCATATTCCTTGCCAAGAACCTGTGAAATACATGGAGCTTGTGGAAACATTGGTTGAGGATTAGGAAGAGAAACTCGAGTAATAGGAGGAGGATTAGGCTGCCTATTATTTCTAGTATGATAAGTATGGGCAATTGCATGATAACTCTCTCTAGTTAATTGCTTGGCATAACTATAAGGACTTATAGGTTTTCTTCCTTGCATAGTGATGGTAGGTTTATTCAGAGTAAGAAAGGAATCATACCCCCTTGGACAGTAAGGAGAGGTGATTTAGGAACTTGAAAGGTGGGAGAAGGACAAGCACCTTGGACTTCAAAGAGAGGCTTATTATGCTCATTTAGGTTTATCATGTTAACTAATTTAGAAGTTTTGTTCTTGTTTAGAGATTTTGATAAAGCCACAAAGTCATCAAGAGCATCATCCAACAAAGCATGATCATATCTATTAAAAGGTTTATCTTTTGATTCGAAAGGAGACATCTCCTCATAGAGGGGATTATTGAAAACAACCATGTTACTAGATTCAGTGGAAGAGTTGATAGGAATGTACCCTTGAGAGGAACCATTCGACTTATCTTTCTCATCACAATGAAATGGCATAGTAACAAGGTTTATGAGTCTTTGGTAAAATGAAGGTTTGGCATCTTTAGGATTCAAAAAATCATCTAAAGCTTCATCTAATTCTTCTTGGCTATACTCATAATCAACATAATTGCATACATCATCATAAACATGAACATCTTGCAAATAAAAATCTGACATTTTGAAATAAAAGTTGCATAAAATTTAAACACACAATGCAAAGAAACAAAGAAACACACTCTTTTTTTTCTTTTCTTTTCTTCTTTTTTTCTTTTTTTTTTTTGAAAATGAAACACACTAAATCTAGATCTAGATCTAACAAATGCAATGCAAGAGAAAGCAATAATAAGTTTCACGTCGGGTACACCAAAATGTGTAGGGGAAAAAGCGAGACTAGGTTAACATGTCCTAATCCTACCTTTTGACACACATTGCGGAATACGAAAGAGACTAGAGGTATCACACAATTGGCTACTTCTTTTTGTGAAAGAGAGAGCCATGGGCTACCTATTAGGGTTTCTATTCCTTTGTTGTAATTGAAAGATAAAATGATGCAAGTTCAATTCCGAACCTCCAAGTGCAAGTATGAACTAATAACAAAATTGCAGAATTGAAGTTAAACAATGGAAAGCTGCAAACACAAGGACAAGACAAGAATGTAGATGCGTACCCAGAGTTAAAATCTGAGTGAAAATGTTGGGGAGGGGGGTGCGAGCGCCACTGTCCTGATTCTGCTCCTGAAACTGCACCTGAAACTGTTATTTTGCAACCTGGAAAACTGTCGGAAATGTTGTCTGACAGAAGGACCAAGGCACCCAGCGCCCCTGTCCCAAGGACCAGGGCGCCTAGCACCCCTATCCTGGAAAGACCAGGGTGCCCCACGCCCCTGTCCTAGTCTTTTGCTCTGAAACTTGGTGTATGGTTCAGTCTCCGTCTACTTCTTTCGGATCTACAACTTGCGGCGTCGTCTGAATCTCAAAATCTGCACTTATATCTGAAAAGGTGTTTTGGGTGGCTATATAGGGTTTTGCCTTAGTCAAACCCACGCTTTGGTGATTTCCACCTCCACGAATAGCCAAGTTGTATTGTAAAAGTAGTGTGTGTGCAGACCTTGTGTGTGTGCAAGACCCCAAAATGCAAGTAAGCAAACTAGAGCAACCTAAAAAGTAAACCCTAATTGCTTGTAAATGATAATGTAAATGCTCCAAATCAAGATGTAAAGTGATCTAAAGCATGAATACAAGTGATATAATGAGACTTATGCAAAGACATGAAAACAACATGAAATCATACCCACCCCCAAGGGAGGGGTACAAGCCAATCTTCAGTTGATGATCCCTTATTGCTCTTCAATGCCTTCAAAGCCCTAAATGGATGAATGAAATTGATAGATGCTTGATAGATGGATGTTGAATGTTGTTGAAGTCTTCAAAGATCTGCTCTTTCACTGCATAGAAGGTCCCCGAAACCAAAATTCCAGATCCTTTCCAATGAAGAAAGAGAGCTCTTATATATGAAACCCTAGGTCTTAATTCCAACTTTTGGCCGACCTAGAGATTGAATATCCCACCAATTTCTTGGGGTTAAGCTTTATTTTATGATTGGATCGCGCTCCTAAAATTTCAGGAAAAATGTCCGGGACCGTGTGCACTCTGGGCGCCATGGTCCTGACAACTTTTCACCAAATTTTCAGGGCCGTCGGATATGATGATTTTAGAGAGAATCCTGAAGTTACAGGTGATTTTGAGATGTTTTGACCCCCGAAATCAAGCTCCCAAGTTCAAAATAGGACTTAGTTAGGGTTTTTGATTAAATGATGTATCGGAGGAATAAAATGAAAGGGGCACACTTTAATGAAAGGGCACACCTTTATGATGTGGAAGATGATGAAATAGGACCTTAGAACTAATTAATTTGATTAATTAAGTGCTAAAGGAGAAATGCAATGCAAAATGCAAACTGTGCCAAGGCGGGGGCTAAACTAGGTGTGAAATTGTACTGCTTTAGCAAGTGCATACAATTTACGATGCTACACTCTTTTTTTATAGTAAACCATAATCTTCAATGCCTCTCAAGTATCTAAAAATTCTCTTGATTGTTGTCATATGGGTTTCTTTGGGATCTGTATAAAATCTTGCAGCTATACCTATTACATGTGCTATATCAGGCCTACTATGAACTACATATTGCAACTTTCCAATCATAGATCAGTAAAGTGTCTCATCAAGAGATGCAGATTCATCATTCTTTGATAGTTTACAATTAGTAGTCATAGGAGTACTTACAGGTTTAGAATCCTCCATTCCAAATTTCTTCAAGATTTCCTTTATATACTTGGATTGAGTAATGAAAATCCCATTTTTCATTTGCAGTATATGTAAACCTATAAAATACTTTATTTCATTTCCAAAGTTCTTACATAAAGAATCATTTCCACAAAAAATAATATCATCAACAAAAATGGCTAAAATCAATATTCCATTATCCTTATCATTCTTCATATACATGTTGTTGTTTTCACTAGTCCTTATAAATACAATCTTTATTAAGTAAGATTGCAACCTTTCATACCATGCTCTAGGTGCTTGCTTTAGGCCATATAAAGCTTTGCTCAACTTACATACCTGATCTTTATTCTTCTCTTCAATAAATCCTTCAGGTTGTTCAATATAGACTTCTTCTTCTAGTATACCATTTAAAAATGTAGATTTAACATCCATTTGATATACCTTAAAATTTTTGTAAGCAGCATATGCCAACAATGTTCTCACTCTGTCAAGTCTTGCCACAGGTGCAAAAGTCTCACCATAGTCTATTCCTTCGTCTTGAGCATAACCTTTGCAAACTAGCCTTGCCTTATTCCGAATGACCTCACCTTTTTCATTTAGCTTATTTCTGAAAATCCACTTTGTACCGATTACATTTTTCTCTTTTGGTCTTGGGACCAGTGTCCATGTTTAATTTTTCTTGATTTGTTCAATCTCTTCTGCCATAGCATTCACCCAATCTTCATTGCTTAATGCCTCTTTTACTATCCTTGGTTCAAACTCGAATATCAGACATGTGTTCTATCTCAGTTTGTTCCTTTTCATCACTGAAGCATCCTTATCTCCTATAATCTAACTTGATAGATGATTTCTTATGACATATTTTGCTAATATAGGCTCGGTAGGCTCTATATGATCTTCTTCATCACTTGGTAACTGATTATTTTCTTCATCGGCTTCTTGGTAAGACTTCTCGGTTGTACATATACAAACTCTTCATAATCTTCTATTTCTTTGGAATTTCCTTCATCATTCCTTTTTGCAAATTCATCAATTTTCACATTTGCACTTTCCACTATTTTGTTAGATGATTTGATCAGACATTTAAATGCTTTACTCCTAGAGGAATAACCAAGAAATGTTCCTTCCTCTCTTTTCTGATCAAATTTTCCATTTCTGTCATCTTTGTGAACATAACATCTACTTCCACATATTTTAAAATAACTTACATTTGGTTTCTTGTCATACCAAATTTCGTAGAGTGTCTTCATAGTTCCTTTCTTTAGTTGTACTCGGTTCAGGGTGTAAACTGCAGTGCTTATTGCTTCTCTCCAATATATTTGAGGTACTCTCTTTTCTATCATCAAAGTTCTGGCACAATCTACAATTGATCTATTTCTTCTTTCAGCTATCCCATTTTATTGTGGTGTTCTCGGTGCAGACACTTGTCTCTTTATACCATGATCATTGCAAAATAAGTTAAATTCATCTGAAATGAACTCTCCTCCTCTATTAGATCTTAGATATTTCAACTGCCTTTGTGTTTCTTTTTCAACTCTTGCCTTATACCATTTGAACATTTGAAAGGCTTTTGATTTCTCTTTTAAAAACATAACTGATATCATCCTTGAGTAATCATCCACAAATAATATGAAGTATTTATCACAATAATAACTTTGAACTTTCATAGGACCACAAAGATCAGTGTGTACAAGATCTAAAATTCCTTTAGAAGTGTAAGACTTACTTGTAAAGCTTGATTTTGTCATCTTACCCATCTGGCATCCTTGTCATATTGCATTCTTAGGTTTTTCCAAGCTCGGTAGACCTCTTACTCGGTGCTTCTTACTTATTTTCATCAGGTTATCAAAATTTATATGACAAAACCTTTTATGCCATAAGTAGGTATCTTCTATTTTTGCATATAGACAATTGTTCCGAGTTGAGTCAAGATGAAATGTATTACCTCTTGTTTGAATCCTGGTAGAAGCAAACTTTCCATGTTTGTCATGAACTTTGACAATTCCTTTCTGAAATTCTATTCGATATCCTATATTGTTTAGCTGTGCTACACTCAGCAAATTGTATTTCAGACCTTCAACCCAATATACATCATCACATTTAGCATTGTCAAGAACTATGATTGAACCTTTACCTTTCACATGACATGGTGCATCATTACCAAATCTTACATAACCTCCATCATAATCTTCTAATTTAACAAAATTATGTTTATCACCTGTCATGTGATGTGAGCATCCACTATCTATGATCCAAGATTCATTATTATTTATGTGTGATATTAAGGATTTTTCTTCATACCTTTCTTCATCTGATCCATCTTTGATAGCCACATATACAACTTCCTCCGTCTCAGTCCCATCAAATTTATCATCATTGGATTCCTCGTCAGCTACTAGGCATATCTTTCTATCTCTCCTTCTAAAGTCTCAGTGCCCTCTATATTGGTTTTCTTTCTGTCTATCATCTTGGTATTCTCTCTTTTCACTAGATTCTTTGTCAGGATAGTTAGAAGCCATATGTCCAATTTTATCATAGTTAAAACATTTTAAAGGTAACTTTCCTTTATACTTACCTTTGCCTCTCGGTAACCTTCTGGCCAATAATGCTTCAAACTCTTCTTGCTTTCTAATTTCCTCATTAAGTTTGTGTACTTCTTCCATGTCTTTGTGAAATCTCTCACTTGCTCTACTATGATTTCCTTCAACATAGTTATACATTCTATCATTGTAATCATTAGATTCACCAAGATGAAAAGAACTGAATGCAGATTCAACTTTGTTTACCGAAGACCCACTATTATCAAAATTACTTAACTCAAAAGCATGTAGCTTACCGATAGTAGCATCCAAAGAGACTGGCATGTTTGGTACAAACCTTAATTCATTAATTTCAGAGACTCAAATGGTATAAGCAAGTAGAAGTGTTCTCAGGAACTTACTTGTTACATCCTTTTCTTCAATAGTTCCTCTTGCTCCTTTGATTTGATTGACAGTTTCCTTTAACCTTATACTGTATTGGATTATGTTCTCACCTTCATTCATTCCCATGGATTCAAGTTGTCCTCTTAGACTATCTACTTTTGCTCTTTGAACATGTTCATCACCACCATACATAGATGTAAGCTTAACCCACATAGCTTTGGCATCATTACAACCTTCTAGATCATTAAACTCTAAGTTAGTCAATGCTGATGTTATTTCAATCATTGCTTGAATATATTCTTTCTTTGCCTTTATTTCTTCCATTGTCATAGGGTAGGTGCTAGGTGCAGTGTAATCATTCTCCCAATAATATGTTGCATATTCTCCAATTCCTGATAAGTGCAACTTCATCCTTTTCTACCATGTGGAGAAACTTGACTTGTTCAACTTTGGTGCATCCCTTTTATACATCTTTGGATCTTGCCTCAAGTTCCTTTAAACTTTTCTTTTGGAGTTCTAGCTCTGATAACAATTGGTAGTTGATGAGAGGGGGGGTGAATGAGATAAACTCACAATTTAATGTTCATATCAGATTCAACCTCGGTAGAACTTACTTGATATGCAAGTATGACTGTTAATCATTCAAACTCATAAACTGATAAACTTGAAATATCAAAACACATTTAACACCAGATTTAACGTGGAAACCCTAATAGGGAAAAACCACTATGGGATTTCAGATCCACAAAGAAAATATACTCTTCTAGAGTATGCTTGGTTAAAAGCCAATCCTGTTAAAGATTACATAAACACATTGCTAGATGTGACCCGGTCAAGGGATTTCCCTTGTATCTATTAGAATCTTGCACTTTGTTAGAAGTGACCTTGTCAAAGAATTTCAAACACTCAATTAGAATGTTACCCTGCTAGAGGATTTACACATAAGACTGTTAGGTCCACTCGGTTAAGAGATTTCCTGTCACTTACAAAAATAAATAACAGTAATAAAATATATCTGCAACTTCACATCTGAAATGTTATAGGAGACTCTATGTGCTCAAAATAATCTTGTCATAAGACTTTTGTTCCTCCTTGCTGGGCTTCTCACTCTGTTCTTCAATCATATCTTCAATCTTTTGTACTCTGTAATCACTTCTGCAGCATCACTATTCTTCTATTTGCCCGCATACTTTGTTCAACAACTTTTCCTTATTTATAAGCAATTCGGAACTACTTAATCTCCTTAGTCACATTTCCCATGATTAATCTTAGCCATTGGATCTTCAAACTTGACTAGGTTCATTGAATCCTTTGAACTGAAAAATGTTTTATCTTGCCTTGAAACTTGTATTCCTTCCTTGGTACTTGTGCTTAGTCTTGACCGTTAAATTTGTGTTGTAGATCTAACTCTTGAATTTTCATTGTCGTTGATCCTTAACAAAATTCTTGCAAGACATTCCAATCTTCTATAAATCTCCAGCTCATTGGCATCCTTCATTTAATAATGTATTTATTCATCCATTGTGTTTTGTTAGTGCTCGGTTGATACTCGGTTAATTCTGAACTTTACTCAGTAGACATTTTGTATTTGTCTCAGTTAATATCTCGGTAGCTTTGCTTCCTGATGATGCTCGGTGACTTCTTCCTTCTTTAACCAACACTGATAACCTTGGAATTTACCAACTGGCTCCTTGCTTGGTAAAATAGAATAGTATCAAACCTTTGCTCATTCTATTGCATGAAATCTTTTCTCCTTCTTATTCAGTCTTCGAATACACATATATAGGATATCAAAACAATCAAAATAACATAATCTCATCATTGTCTAACTCGGTAATAGTTGCCCATTGAATAACTTATTACTCCCCTTCATTTTTACATTCTTTCAGTGTCACTTACTGACATCTTTATACTCATCAAAACATACTCTTTAAGATATGGCAACATCATACTGAATCAGAAAATCAATTACTTGACATCAATGACAAAATAATATTATTAAGATAGTAATCATCCTTTATCAATTATATCATCAATCTCCAACAACCTTCTCAATATCATCATACCAACAAACTTATTGTAATGCCAATAAGGGAGAAGTTTGGAGCCTTTAATAAATTAAAGATCTTTAAAGCAAAGGTTGAAACAAAA
This sequence comes from Cryptomeria japonica, assembly GCF_030272615.1. NCBI lineage: Eukaryota > Viridiplantae > Streptophyta > Pinopsida > Cupressales > Cupressaceae > Cryptomeria > Cryptomeria japonica. Next base: position 329,490,126 of record NC_081411.1, on the reverse strand, counting down.
ATTGGTTTGAAAATCAAATGTCTAAGATGAGATCATGGTGGTGAGTTCACTTCTCATGAATTTAACATTTATTGTGAGACAAATGGAATCATGAGATAATTATCTACACCTTGAACTCCTCAGCAAAATGGAGTAGTGAAAAAAAAGAAGATAACCATTTTGGATGCAACAAGATCTATAATGATGGAAGCCAAATTGCCTGATATCTACTATAGAGAAGCAATGAGTACAATAGTATACACATTCAACAGAGTTCACATCAAAGGTGAAACCAGTAAGACCCCTTATGAATTATGGTTTGGACATACACCTACAGTTAAATATTTCAAAATTTTTGGAAGTAAATTCTATATCAAAAGAGAGGATTCAATTGGAAAGTTTGATCCTAGATATGATGAAGGAATATTTCTTGGTTATTCAATTCAAAGTTAAGCATATAGATGTTATAACAAAAGATTGCAAAAAATTATGGAGAGTGCTAATGTGAAAGTGGATGAGCAGTACAAAAATTATTCTATATCATATGACAGGGAACCGACAGTGAAAATTATCATAACTGAACTGGCAATGCCTCAACCGCTATAGGAAACTGAGACAGTTACACCGGCACAATCCGAAAACTCAATTGTGACTAATGATCAGAGCAGTGAACCTAAAGTTTAGAAGATACCAAGGTATGTAAGATTAAATCATCTGGAAGATCAAATCATTAGAGATAGGAACAAGGGAGTTATGACAGCAAGAAGACTGGCAAATGAAGAGGTATGTCTTATTTCTCAAGTTGAACTGACATCTGTTATTGAAGCTTGTATGGATAAGCATTGGTTAAAGGCTATGGAAGATGAATTAGATTAGACAGAGAAGAATGAAACTTGGACTTTAGTTCCCCAACCTAAAAATAAGAATGTTATTGGAACTAAATGGGTTTTTACAAATAAACTAAATGAGGATGGTCAAGTTGTAAGAAATGAGGCTAGATTGGTTTGTAAAAGATATTCTCAAATGGAAGGAATTGATTATAGTGAGACATTTGTACCCGTATCTAGAATTGAAGTTGTTAGACTATTTCTTGCCTATGCAGCTTATAAGAACTATAAGGTTTATCAAATGGATGTTAAATGTGCATTTTTGAATGGTGAACTTGATGAAGATGTATACATTGAGAAAACTAATTTATTTTCACTGATAGATGATAAATATATGGTTTACAGGTTAAATAAAGCTTTATATGGTTTGAGACAAGCTCCTAGAGCTTGGTATGCAAGGTTGGATAAATATCTTTTGAAGCTTGGTTTTATTAAAAGTAGTGCTCATATGTTGGCATTAGACACTCCAATGAGAAATTGTAGGTGATTAAAGGTATTTTCATTGATGGCAACCTTGCAATCCTATGGTACCCATAGACATCAGCACTGACAGACTCTACACCGGCAGATAGTTTACCGACAACGACAAAGATGATTACCAGCACCCAAGTCAATAAGATTTTGTTTATTGTATATTGTATTTAATTGTAATATCTTTTTGTAAGCTGACAAGGCGTATTGTAATAAGACTCATATATAAGTATGAGATCTTGTAGATCATTTTAGATGCGGACATGGTTAGATTATGGCAGAAGTAATGTGCGAATATTAAGGCAGATTTTGGAGTAACGTTTATGGTTGCTATATGAACTTAAACCGGTACTGAACCTGGCATGGCAGATGCTGAACTAAAGCAGTACATTATATTGGATTTGTATAATCCATTTTTATATGTCAGTGAGACTTCCCTTTTGTAATTAAGCAGTGAGCTTTAGGCAGTTGGCCTTCCTACATGTATAGGCCCCCATTGTAAGTAATATCCATTCATTGGCCAGTGAGTGAATATTGTGGGTCACAAATCCCACCGAGGTTTTTCCCACACCGGGTTTCCTCGTTAAAAATCTTGTGTCATGGTGTGCTTTCTATGTTATGTTTATTGTTCATATTTACTGAATTAATTCTTGCTTACGGGTACACTATTTTGGAATGCAATTTATTTAATAAGTTCAAAAAATCTATTTACCAGCAAGATACTGATTCACCCCCCCTCTCAGTATCTTTGGGAATCCTATCAATTGGTATCAGAGTCTAGTCCTCTTTTTTCAAAAGCCTAACAACTTGTGGGAGATTCTGACACTGGTATAGATGGATAACTTGAGAAAGCAATTGGAAACTACTATTGCAAATTATGATGCAGAAAAGTTGAAGAATATCAAACTTGAAGATGATCTGAAGGCTGCACAAGAAATCATTCAAGGACTTCAGGAGAATGTTACTATTGCTAGAAACAAAAGAAGAGAACTTCATGAGAAGATACAAAATGATGATGATGAAAAGGAAACTTTTAATGATCTTGTAAGCAAGATGAAGCAAGAAAACATGACCTTGAGGAATGAGATGCAAGATATGACTATGAGATTTTGTAAAGACATTGAAGACAAAAAGAAAAATGAAGATGACTTGTCTAGGAGAATCAATGATGCTAGAAATCAAAATCTATGACTCAGTCATGAAAATGATATGTTAAAGATAGATCTGATTCACTTGGAACATGATAAAATTGAAGTCATGAGGTAGAAGGATTTCTTGGAAAATGAGTTGGCTACTGCAAATCAACACAAAGAGAAATTCAAGAAAAGTTCAAAAGAACTTAATGATATGTTGAAAAATCAGAAACCTAATGGAGATACTAATGGAGTTGGCTTTGAAGTTGGTGAAATCTCCGGTACTGCAAACAATCATGATCACAATAAATCAGTAAGACAACCTAATGCCTACAAATTTAATGGGAAATGCTTTAATTATAACAAGTATGGTCAAAGAGAAAATTAGTGTAGATCTAGAAACTATCGGAACACTAATGCACGCACTGGTCAATGTTCTAAATGCAACAAAATTGGTCATAATTCATAAAACTACAAAATGAATGTAAGATATTATGTTTGTGGAAGATTCAAACACTTATCTAATCAATGCAGAACACATACCGACATCTGATATGGAAAGGCTATTCGGAAAAAACAATGTGACTTGTTATGCTTGTAACAAGATTGGACATATTGCAAAATTTTGTAGAAGACATCACTAACAAATAATAAAGGACCCAGTTTGAAAGGTAAAGAGAAGGTTGATGAGCTAAAGAAAGAATTTTCAAAACAATGGATTATAAAGAGAGATCAGAATGTTGATGAGACTATTCCTTCACCTATAGAACAAAGTATCACTCCACCAGTAGGAGATTCTTCATCTAATTGAAAAGAACCTTTTGGGGGTATGGCAACTAACTGAAAATCATGCTAGTTTACCCTTGGTTTATGGTAAGAAGATTAATTGCTTCTTTACCAGCAGATGTGTTAAGTTTCACTTAACTGATAGGCATTTATTGTGGTAGTTGAAGGAAATGGAATTATAAAGCAAGTGTTTTTCAATCTTTTTCACTCACCGAGCATTCAAATTTCCTAGGAGCACGAAAAACCCAAGTGAATGAATCCACAACGAGAAGTGAAGCAAAATCTTTCAAGCATCCAAACCTAAAGGCGGATTAAGGTATTTATCAAATGGCTTCCTCCTCTGCACCTAAATTCATTTCAAACCCTATTGTTTATAAAGTGCTTAAATTTTGTAGGCCCGTATTCAAAATCATACCTGAAGTAGTGAAGTAGGATGATACCCTAGGTGCATTCTCTAAAATCTCTACAAGAGTTGCATAAGCAGAAGACCCTAGGATATAGGAACTTGGTACTAATGAAATCATGAATATGTACATGGGGAATTCTTTTGGTTTGATTCTATCCATAAGATCACAAGAGAAGTAGTTAGGGCAGTGACTAGCTTACCTTCCACTGGTAGCAGGCCTGACAAATCTAAGAAAGTTCCAAATAACACTGTGATGACATTAACTGGTGCTACCCATGACAGCAGATCCTTAAGAGTCAATGATGTAAAAGATATAAATGTCAGATTCATTAGCATGATACTAGGATACAAAACTACACATGCTAACAGATTAAACTATGTTTCTAGTTTATGTATCAAGAGTGCTTATGACATGGTGAATAGTAATGCTAATATTGACATATGTGAATGGCTAAAGGATGAATTGATTGACAACCTAAAGAAAATTAAAGGTGATAAGAAAGGTACTTTCAGATTTGGTAATCTACTTGTGTGACTGATGCTATACATTACAAAGGAAGTTCCCAATATAGGCAGGAAAGAATTTGGTTTTGACGTACTGATAGGCAAACAACTTTTAGATATCTTTACCGGCATGAGAGATGACAAAGAAAACAACATAATTGAATACTTCCAAGCATTCAAGGGTACAATGAAAACAAGGGAAAGGTTATCCCAAATCATAGTTGACAAATATCAGAAAGAAATATGTTTTGTTATAAAGAAAGATGAAATGGATGGAGGCAGTGGTTCCTAGAACTATTTGGGTGACAGAAATGGGTTATGAGGTAGATGAAAACATAATTGAGACATATGCCAAAACCCTACTTGAAGCCCCTAGAGAACCTGAAGAGGAAATTTTTGGAAATGTTGAAACCATTGAGAGCGAGGTACAGTCCCTTAAACGAAGGAAGAAAAAAGAACAATCTATCAGAAAAGCAACAAAATAGGCCAAAGAGATCTAGGAAAACTTATTGAATATCACTGGTATTAAGGAAAGTGACTTGGAAGGGTTACAAATAGAATCTCATCTTTCACTGGTTGGAACTTCATCCGATAGTGAAATCCCAGTAGAATTTAAGAGAGGAGAAAGGAAAAGAAAACCTTCAGTGACACCCTCTCCTACATAAAAGAGAACACGAAGGAAACAACAAGCAGTAAGGCCCCCAGCAAAGAAAATGACACCAAGGAAGAAGAAGGAAAAATAGGTTATCACTCTAGATAATCTTTTAAATGAAATAATAGATGAAGGAAACTTGTCTAGTGTAAGTAAATTGTATGATACTCTTACCAATGAAGAAAAGGAAAGCATAGAAAACAATATCATTCTACACTTAGACATTTACAATAAATTTTTGATAGAAGTTGTAGATGATTTACCGAGTGACTTGTATAGGAGACTTGATGCAAAGAGACTAGCTATTATGGAATTGGACAAGAAAATAAAGATAGAAAAATTGCTTGCAGTTCATCTAGTTAAATCAGTAGATGAAATTGATGAGTTAATAAGTGAGGCAAATAGGACAATCTTTTCTAGTGGACACCGGCATGTAGGTTTAATGGATGGAAGAGTGAATGAAATCTCTGAAGGGACAACAAATACATGGGATATCTTCTTTGTGGAGAAAGAAAAGCAAGAAGAGCTCAAATGACCCAAAAATTTTAGAGTTTACCAAAAGGATAAGGACAAAGGTAAAGGAAAGGTAGATAGACTTCCAAACATAAGAGTAACAGACAATTTTCCCTCACCTCCTTTTGATACTCTATCAGTTGAGACTATTGATACACCACTGGTAACTGACAATGTTGAGTTGGAAACAACACATGAGGAAACCAATCCTAATTCAGAAGATTTACACACAATAGGAAAATATTGTGGTTGATAAGGAAACCATTGGTGAAAAGAAAGATGTGGCTACTAAGCCACCGGCTGTGAATATTGCAGTGGAAACACATGTAGAGCATATAGTTGAAAATATTGAAACTGGGGTTGAGACACAAACTAAACAATCAGTTGATCCACTAGCTTCTGGAATGGTGACTGATACCACTGGTGCACACATTGAAGAATCCATTGAGTTAGAGAAACTAGGTGATGATAACACAAATAAACCATCAAAGAATTCAATAGTAGAAAGCATAGAGAAACAAACTCAGGTACACACTAAGAAATAGGAAGAGAAAAAGGTTGAGTCACAAATTCATGTAGAGATAGTGCAACCAGCAACTACTGAGAAACCCAAGCCTTTGCTAGTTGCAATGTAGACACAAACTGACCTATCAGAGGTCAATACAAGAAAAGATGTTACTCACACCAGCGGAGTGCAGATTGTTAAGGTAGTTGGACAATCATCTGGTTCTTCGATGACAGAATTTAGACCAACTAATGTGACAGAGGTATTATTGGATTCAATTAAGAAAATCGTAGTGTAATGCACTAGCATACAAAGCTATTGATGATACCATTCCTATTCTAAAACTAATTACACCCAAGTTCAATATGGAAAATAAAGATTCTTTAAGTCAATTAGACACATTGTCTAAGTATATCACTGACAACTTATTAACTGTTGATCAGATAAATGAGGAGACATTTAGAGAGAAAATGAACAGAGAAAAGGAGAAATTCTTTGATGAGACAATAAATAAGTGCATGGGACATATTGACACACTCCTACTAGCACTAAGAAAAACAATAATAGAATTTAAAGAATTATACAGAGACACATGCAAGACTGATATTTTGACAAAGGATATAGATAGGAAAATCAATAAAGCACACAAAGAATTAAATAATATTGCTGATAATCTCATTAGTTCATCAGAACCCATATCAGTTATAGAACAGGAAATAGCAGGTTTTGAGGAGAAAATTAAAAAAATTGAAAAAGAAAAAGAGAGATTAAAATTCAAGCTAAAGAGCTTAAGTGCAGACTTGGTCTGAAACTTGACATCCTCATCTCTTTGAGAAAAGAGATCTCAGAGGTACTTGTTCCACGACTAAAGATATTGAAAGAGAAAATGCACATCCTCACTGGTACAATTCAAAGGACTGAAGCAACACTGAAGGATAGTGAAAGGTTCACTCAGAGTCTAAATTTTGCATTGGCGGATCTATTTCAGATTGTAACCAATTGGTTATAGGGTTCCAGCTCAGAACTACACTCAGTTGACATTCTTGACTGCCTTTGTCATTGATGCCAATGGGGGAGTAGTAGAGATGAGAAAAATGATGGACATAAGAGATCATCTGCTCAGGGGGTGCACATATTTTGGTAAGATTTTTGGACTTCAAATTTTGGATACATTTTTGAATTTTTCTCATGGATGTTGCCATCAATGCCAAAGGGGGAGATTGTAGGCATTGCACACTCCAATGAGATATTGTATGTGATTAAAGGTATTTTCATTGATGGAAACCTTGCAATCCTCTAGCACCAACAAGCACCGACACCAGAAGACTCTACAATGACAGATAGTTTACCGACAGTGGCAAAGATGATTACCGGCATCCCAACCGATAGGATTTTTGTTTATTATATATTATATTTAATTGTAATATCTTTTTGTAAGCCGACAAGGTGTATTATAATAGGACTCATATATAAGTATAAGATCTTGTAGATCATTTTAGATGCAGACATGGTTAGATTATGGCAGAAGTAATGTATGAATATTAAGGTAGATTTTGGAGTAAGGTTTATGGTTATTGTATGAGCTTAAACTGGTACTAAACCTAGTATTGAAGATGTTGAACTGAAGTAGTACATTATATTGGATTTGTATAATCCATTTTTGTAAGTCAGTGAGACTTCCCTTTTGTAACTAAGCAGTGAGCTTTAGGTAGTTGGCCTTCCAGCATGTGCAGGCCCCCATTGTAAGTAATATCCATTCATTGGCTAGTGAGTGAATATTGTAGGTCACAAATCCCACTGAGGTGTTTCCCACACTGAGTTTCCTCGTTAAAAATCTTGTGTTATGGTGTGCTTGCTATGTTGTGTTTATTGTTCATATTTACTGCATTAATTCTTGCTTACCGATACACTATTTTGGAATGCAATTTATTTAATAAGTTCAGAAAATCTATTTACCAACAAGATACTGATTCACCACCCCCTCTTAGTATCTTTGGGAATCCTAACGTTATAGTAATTTATATTATAAAATCACTGATGATGATATTCTGATTGTTGAAGTATTTGTTGATGATATCATTTTTGGAGGACAAAATAAATTGTGCATGGAATTTGCTAACAATATGAAAAATGAATTTAAAATGTTCACGATTGGTGAGATGAAATTTTTATTATGTTTATAGATTACTCAAACTAACAAAGGTATTTTTATCAGTCAAAATAAGTATCTGAGGGAAGTGTTGATGTTTGCTATGGATAATTCTAAACTAGTAAGTACTCCTATGGTGACAAGTGAGAAATTATCTATGAAGGATACTTCTACACTGGTAAATCCGACAAGATATAAGTCTATGATTGGTGGCTTGTCGTATATAACTCATAGTAGACCAGATATTATGAATGCAACAAGTATTGTTTCAAGATATCAAAGCAATCCTAAAGAAAATCATGAATGTGCAGTAAAGATGATATTCCTGTATTTGCAAGGAACAACATAATATGGTTTATGGTATTCTAAAAATAATGATTTTAATTTATGTTCATATACTGACTTAGATTGGGTAGGAGATACTGATGATAGGAAGAGCACTTCTGGTGGAGCTTTCTTTCTTGGAAATAAATTGGTTTTATGGATCAGCAAAAAATAGTCATGCATTTCTTTATCTACTGCACAAGCTGAGTATGTTGTAGCAACAAGTAATTGCACTCAAGTCTTGTGGATGAAGAAAATGTTGAAGGATATCAGGGTAAACTGTAGTGAACCAGTAGTTATCTACTGTGATAACTTTGCAGTTATTGATATGTCTAAGAATCTAGAATTTCACTCTAATACTAAGCATATATCAATAAAATATAACTTTATGAAGGATAAGGTAGAAGGAAAGGAAGTAAAATTGGTTTATGTGAACACTAAAGAATAGATTGCAAATATGTTCACTAAACCACTATCTAAGGAATCATTTGAGTATTTAAGAGACAGGTAAGGGGTTTCTGCCCCTCCTATGGAGACTTGATTGATGCAGTTTGTCATCAGTCTGACATGCATTATCAAAGATAATATTCATTCTGGCATAGATGAGTGGTGCTACTACTCAGGGGGAGTAGTCATCTTTGAGTTTCAGAGGTTTACATTATTGCTTTGATAATTTTGTCTGATTTCTGACAATGATGTAAAAGGGGGAGAGATATTGATGTGAAAAATAAAAAGGAGTTGTATACATTAGGGGGAGAGATATATAATTTAGAGATTTGCAGGGATATCATTCATAGAGGGAGAGTTATTGATATTTACGAGATTTGTTTGGCATTTCTTGGTACTTAGATGTTTTTCACATCTAGTGTTTCCATTGATAGAAAAGGGGGAGATTGTTGGAATTATGGATGAATTGCTTATGTTTTGCATTGATGTTTTGTGATTGATGTCAACACTGGCTATTATGGTTGGTTACTGGCAAAGAGGTTTTGGTTACCGATAGAAGATCTAGTGTTATCGACAGAAGAGACTATCAGTTGGATACTTTTGGAATGCCTAGATCAATGGAGTATGTTTGATTTTATGTGTTACACGTTCCTTGAGTATCTTCAGTTTTGTTGGTATTGACTTGGTAATCAAATGCTATCATACACTCTTGTAAACCATTACCAGCATTGGTTTAAGGTTTTACCAGCAGAGCTTTCACTGAGGACTCTTGATAGGATGCATAAGTGGTGTTGGTGCGTCTTCTAGATGGCTTTCACGATGCTCAATATGTTCTTAGATCATGCTTCAACTGCTTGAAGACATTGGTTTGGTGTGGTGGACCTGGAATAGGTCTGGTACCTATCTAGGTTATAGACTGATATCATGTTAACGTGTACTCTACAAGTTATTGAGATGTTTCAAGATGTTTTATGGACTGGTTATTGTTGTTTTGGTCTTAAGACGACATGCCATATCTTTGTAATATGGATTTATGTAATGACCTTATTGTAATATCTTTTAGGTGGCCAGCCTAATTAGTTTATGCCTTAGGATTGATAAAAAATGATCATAGGATGGAGATGTGATTAGATATTCATGGTCTTGAAATGCAATATCATATGCGAAGGATATTTGGTCCATCATAGGTGATTGAATTAGGATTAAGGAAGAGGTCAAAGGCCTCCAGTATTGAGCTTAACCAGAACTATAATCAGGCATGGTAGATGCTATCTCTGGTAATTCATTATTCTGGATTATTGCCCATTTATCTTGAGATGGTTGTTGCTTCTCTGTAGTCAGTGAGACTCTTTTGTAATGAGCGGTATGCTCTAGGAAATATTCCTTCACACATGTGCAGGCCCCTCATTTTATCACATACTTTTTGCAAAAGTATTATCTGACTGTGGGTAGGCTTTCCACCGTGGTTTTTCTCTTTCTTGGTTTTCCATGTACAAGTCATGGTGTTATGTGTTATGGCTACTTTGCATTGATTATCTATTTAATTATTAAGTTGTATTATTTACTAGTATCTATTTCCTCTTTACTAGTACTTAATCTTGTTAAAAGTTATTAAGTGGATTAAATATTATAATTTTCTAACAACTGATTCACCCCACCCCGCTCTCAGTTCTTCACCGTTTATCCTAACGCTTGATTTGTGTGTGTAAGACAAGGTTCTTTGAAATATTTATGGCACTGGTATTGTCACATAAGATCTTTATAGGCTCTGTAAACCTCATCTTAAAACCTTCTAAAATGTATCTCATCCAAATAACCTAGGTACAATTCATATAAGAAGCAACATACTCAGCTTCAGTAGTAGACTATGAAATAAAACTTTTTTTTTTGCTACTCCATGAAACAATTCTTCCTCCAAGAACGAATGCTCCACCGGTTGTGCTTTTCCAGTCATCAATGTTACCTGCCTAGTCTACATCTTTGTACACCTTCAAATCAAAGTTTCCTTCATATGGATACCATAATCCATAGTCAACAATACCTTTTAAATATCTAAAAATCCTCTTGGTTTCTATCAAATGTGTTTCCTTTGGATTCTTCTAGAATCTAGCAACTAGACCAACTGCATGAGCTATATATGGTCTATTGTGAATAACATAGTGCAATTTTCCAATCATTGACCTATACTTCTCATAAATAGATGTGGTCTTATCTTCCTTAGACAATTTACAACTTGTAACCATTGGTGTACCAATTGTTTTATAGTCACTCATACCAAATGTCTTTAATACCTCCTTCACGTACTTAGATTGTGTGATGAAAATACCACTCTTCATTTGCTGCATTTGAAAACCTATGAAATTTTTTATCTCTCCAACTAGAGACATTTCAAACTCACTTTTCATTTCATTTGTAAATTCATTGCTCATGTCACCATTTCCTCCAAATATGATATCATCTGCAAACACTTCACTAACCAATATCTTCTCTCCTTTAGATTTGAGATATACATTACTATCTTCATTGGTTCTTTGAAAACCTATCTTCATGAGGTGTGCATGAAGCCTTTCATACCATGCTCTCAGTGTTAGCTTTAATTCATATAGTGCTTTATGGACTTACATACCATGTCCTTCTTATCAGTCAAAGCATAACCATCTGGCTGCTCACAGTACACTTCTTCTTCCACTATTTCATTCAAAAATACAAATTTCACATCCATCTGATATACTTTGAATCCTTTATGAGCTGAAAAATCCAATAAGGTTCTGACACCTTCCAGTTTGGCCAGTAGTACAAAAGTATCTCCATAATCTTCTCCTTCTTCTTGTAAATAACCTTTGCAAACCAATCTAACTTTATTGTGAACTACAACTCCGTCTTCATTCAACTTGTTCCTTAAGACTCACTTAGTACCTATAACATTTTTTTTATTGGTCAGGGTACTAGGGTCCATGTGTTGTTCTTCTCAATTTTTTCAAGCTCCTCCTCCATAGATTTAACCCAATGATCATCACCAAATGCTTCCTTAGTAGTTCTAGGCTCAATAGTGGAGATCATACAAAAAATTTCTTTGATTCTTCTTCTAGTTAGCACTCCAACATCCTTATCTCCAATAATATGTTTAGGATTGTGATTGAGTCTCACATACCTCAAAATAACATGATCATATCTTCATGTTAATTTTCTTCATTATCATCCTCTTCCTCTGAGTCTACCTCTTTCAGTTGAACTGGTACATCAGTATTTGCTTTACCAATTTCAGGTTTCATGGGTTCTGGTTCCAAAAACAAAATGCAAGGATCTTCATCTTTTTCTCCACAATGGTTTCTCCTGATACTTCAGGATGGTCATCCACTTGAACATCAACACTCTCAATTATTTTATGTTTCTGGTTATTAAAACATTTATAGGCCTTACTCTTGGTGGAATAGCCAAGAAATATACCTTCATCACTTTTAGCTTCAAAGTTGCTAGTATAGTCACATCTCTTAATAAAATATTTTCTGCCAAATATCTTGAAATAACTAACATTAGGTGATCTACCATACCAGTATTCATAAGGGGTCTTGTCCTTATCTCTATTTACCAAAATCTTGTTCATTGTGTAGATAGTTGTGCTAACAACTTGTCTCCAGAAAGTCTTCGCTACACCTCCTTGCATCAATATTGTCCTAGCAGCTTCAACAACTAACCGATTGTTTCTCTTTGCAATACCATTATATTGTGGTGCCTTTGGAGCATAAATTTGTCATTTGATACCATTCTCTTTACAATATCTAGTGAATACTTCAAAGGTGAATTCTCCACCTTGATCAGTCTTCAGACACTTGATCTTCTTTCCACTCTCCTTTTTAGCTAAGGCCCTGAATACCTTGAACTTACTAAATGCCTCAGTTTTATCTTTCAAGAATGTGACCCACATCATCCTTGAGCAATCATCAGTGAAGATCATGAAATATCTATCACCATGAATACTTTTAGTCCTTATTGGTCCACATAGGTCAGTATGAACCAAATCTAATAGATGCTCCACTGAAAAAGATTTTCTCTTGAAAGTTGAGGATGCCATCTTTCCCAATTGACATTTCTTGCATAGAGCATTAACCGGTTTGTCCAATTGAGGTAAACCTCTCACTTATTTGGACTTACTCACTTTAACTATGTTATCAAAATTGATATGACAAAATATCCTATGCCAAAGTCAACTATCATCCATTTTAGCAATTAAACAATTGTTGACTTTAGGATTCAGGTGAAATAGGTTACCTTTTGTTCATTTGCTAGTTGCAATCAGTTCACATTTTATCCCATAGATTTTGCACATACCATTATTGAACTTCAATGGGTATCCTCTATCATTCAGTTGGGAAACACTCAAAATATTATGCTTTAGACCTTTAATCCAGTAGACTTCATCTAGACTGCTCTTTCCATTGAGAGAAATAGTTCGCTTACCTTTAACCATGCAAGGTGAGCCATTACCAAATATTACAACTTCGCCATCAAATTCCTTCAAAGAAAGAAATTTTCTCCAGTCGTCGGTCATGTGATGTGAACAACCACTATTAATGATCCAATCAACAAAAGTATCCATATGAGAAATGTAAGATTTATCATTAGATGTCTCCTCTTTGATGGCTACAAACACAATGTCTTCATTACCATCACCGTCAAATTCCTCATCAGTGGCACTGCCATCAACTGCAATAAGACAATCTCTTTTTCCTTTTCCCTTGTACTTCTTGAAATTATCTCACTTATTCGCATTATCACCATTAGGACTGTTACCAGCTATGTGTCCAATCTTGTTGCAAGCAAAATATTTCAAAGGTAATTTACCTCTATATTTACCAGTACCTTGAGGAAACCTCTTAGTCAATAATGCTTCAAGCTCGACTAAACTGTCTTCATCATCAATTTCTCTGCTGGATCTGGATTCATAACAATGACTCGCATCTTTTGTTTTCCTTATAGATGGGTTAGAAATAGAATCTCTAAATATTGATCCAGATTTCAGAACACTTCCATCATAACCATTTAGGTCAAAAGAAGTAAGCTTACCAATGATGGAGTCAAGTGTTACCTTAGTTTTGTCGATAGATTTCAGCTCTTGAATAGCTGCAACTCAGATAGCATAGACCGGTAATAGGGTTCTCAATACCTTACTAATTAATGTGGCATCATCCATTTTACCATCATTTCTCTTGATCTCTCCCACTATATCTTTTATCCTCTGACCATACTATTGGATATTCTCACCTTCAACCATCCACATGTCATCAAACTTCCCTCTTAGACTCTCTTCCTTGGCAATTTTCACAGGTTCATCACCACTATAAATCTCTTCAATTTTCTTCCATACCTCATGTGCAGTTTCCAAACCATGAACATCAACATATTCAACATAAAAAAAGAACTAATAATAGCCTCTAGTGCTAGGTTGCTTTCTTGTTGCTCTTTCTTCTTATCATCTATCATAGTCCCACTAGGTGTAACATATTGAGTATTAACATGTTCCTAGTATTGATTTCCAAGATTCTTGATGTAAATTTCATTCTGTCACTCCATATCCTATAGTTCTCTCTATTAAACTTTGGACCTTCCTTCTTCATCATGATCTATAAGATCTTTACCTCAAGTTGTTAGGCATAGACCTTAGAGGACCTGAGAAGCGCTTTGATACCAATTGATGGTATGATGAAAGAACAAGGACCCAATCAACTACTAAGAGGGGGTAAATCAGTAGATAGAAAAACTGGTATTAACTTCACCAATCTCAAAAATAGCCTCTCAAGTAAATTTAGAACTATCAATGCAATATCTTTGTCAAGATAAACCAGATGACTATTTAAAACAAATAACAGTAGAGAACTTGTAACTCACAAACTTCCAAATACATTTACTAACATAAGTAAAACTTCATTCCATATTGTTGTTAGCAGTTATCATAACTTATCATAGAAACGTAACCACAAAAACATTCACCACTTGACACAATATTTTTGACGTGGAAAACCAAATGGGAAAAACCATGGTGAGATGAGACTCAAAAATAACTATCTAAACTCTTCTGAAGTTCGCCCTATTAGGAGCTAGACTAGTTAAAGCTTTTACAAAAAGTCCTATTAAGAATAGATCCTATTAGGAACCACCCAGTTAAGGGATTGACTACAATGCCTTGTTAGAAGCAATACCCTATGAATAGTAACCTTTGTAAAGGATTTATAATCCAAACTAATGGATCGCCTTGTTAGAGGATTTGAATAACACCAAGCTTGTTAGAGCTTACCCGGTTAGGGGATTTAACTACTATAATTGTTAGAAAATAATAGGAGTTTGTTGATTTATTTGAATAGCACTTCACTTGCTTGTTTAGATCCTTTTCATGCTCCTATCTACCTTTACTCAGACTGTAGATACATCATCTAGTTTGACAATCATACACTTACTTCAACTTTGGCAACACATAAACTAAAACAACTCATCGACCTTATATACAAATCAACTAGGTTGGTAACACAACAAAAGCATAATTCTCATAGAGATTACAAATAAATCGATTCAGGTATTGACCATTGGATTACATAATAATCTCTACACATCATTCAAGAAAGTCTCAACCGCTCCTAACTTAGTAACTCATCACGCGCTTTGCATTACATGCAATATAGTTGCTCATTCCCTAGACAAAAATCTTTAACTCAACATACCAAAAGCTCTTTGAAATTCTCTTCATACATTATGCATACATGTCATAATCATTTCCTCTCATTACTAGATCATAAACCAATATAAAAAATTCACCAAACTTGATCGATTAGGGTTTATCAAAAAAACAGGCAGGGTTTACTGGTTCAACTCTCCAAACTTAGCAATACTGGTTCACTCCACAAATTTACCTACCAGTTATAGTTTCCTTTCACTTACCTCTATCTACCAGTTACAAGAAATTATTACAACAATAACATTACTGGTTAATTGACATCAATGACAATATAACATATCATCAATGCAATCTTCATGCAAATGCCAAGAAGATACTTATGTGCATGTCAATTTTAGAACACCAAACTGAAGTGTGAAAACATGCATGTCATTTTTTACCAAGTTTATTTTAAGCCCAAAACTGAAATGTGAAAGCATGCATATCTATTTTAACCATATTTATTTTAAGCCCAAAGCTGAAGTGTGATAACATAAGTTTTTATGATTCAGTAATAATCCAATCCTCTCTATAAATTCACCACATGTTGTAGATAGGTTATCAGTAACCCAAGAAAATCCATAGAAAATAGAAAAAAGAAAACTTAAATATGAAATATACGAATGCATAATGATACCTAAGCGAATGCGTGATTTTTTATGAGCGATTGTGTGATACCGACAGTGCTAATGTGTAATTTGGATAAAGCGAATGTGTGATAATGACAGAGTGATTTCATGAAAATAAGAAGCTGAATGTGTGATAGATAAATAGATAATTAATGATCCCTATCAAAGGCATAAACTTAACCAGAAACCTGCAAAACTAAAAACTATGAATGCATAATGATGTGTAGGTGAATGCATAAAGATGTGTAGGTGAATGCATAATGATGTGTGGGTGAATGCATAAAGATGTGTAATTGAATGCATAATAATGTGTGGGTGAATGTGGAATGATGTCTTGATGAATATGTAAAGATGTGTGGGTGAATGCATAATGATGTTTGGGTGAATGCATAATACTTATCACAAATGCACGATTGCATGATAGATAATAAAAATCCACAAAATCACAAACTCTATCCAGAAAATAAAAACTATGAATGTGTATTGGTGTCTCCATGAATGCATAAATTTGTCTATGTGATTGCATGATTATGTATGCACGACTGTGTG
The DNA here is from genome assembly GCF_030272615.1 of Cryptomeria japonica. Classification (NCBI taxonomy): domain Eukaryota; kingdom Viridiplantae; phylum Streptophyta; class Pinopsida; order Cupressales; family Cupressaceae; genus Cryptomeria; species Cryptomeria japonica. The sequence continues at coordinate 329,473,486 of NC_081411.1, read as the reverse complement.
ATGATGAGATCTGCCTTTGAAATCCATACAAAACTTGCAAGAAATCTGAAAAATCCATACGATCTACAAAAATCACACATAAAACACAAAGGGTTAATTCTTTGTTGCTTCACGTCGGGTTCACTAAAAAGTCATAAGCAAAATTCATAATCAAATTAACTAGAAACAAAAGGGAAATCACGAATCCCTATCTAATTAAATAATTTTAATTAAAAAAATGAAATGATACAATCAAACAATAGGAATATAAAATCTATCAATAAAAACTCCCTATCCCATGATTGCATATTGCTTCCATTGATCTTCTTCTCTTTGTGGTATGGTGGCTCTCAGATATCACACTGGCAACTTGCAAATGACACAAACATTCAAAGTTCATGATTGTTGAAAATGGAGATTGAATGCTCAATTTATAGATTATTGGAGAGGATTGATTGAGAGGTGAGACAGATTGATCAAGAGGTGAAACTCAGGTGATCTCACATGTTGATTGATAGTTGAACTACTGATTTGGAGATGGAACATAATAGATTGAATAGATAATTGAGTTAACTGATTGAAAAAAGTTGATTGAAAGATGAAAAAGGGTGATTGGAGGAAAATTGATTGATGACAAATAAATCTTTATTTAGAAAAAGCTAACTAGAAAATAGAAAAAGAATTATTGGAGAGAATTAAAGAACTGATGTAATTAATCAATTAACTGAAAAGATCAATTAAAATAGATGCAATAGTTAATGAAGATGACTGATTGAATGTTTTTGGAAAAAAGCAAAGTGGAAGATAGAAATAGAGATGGAAAAGATAATTGATTTAATTAATTAATTTATTGAATTAATTAATTTAGCATGTGCTTGCACTTTGACTTTGTTTTTCAATTTAATATTTGCATGAGATTTAATTCAAATATTGAATTTATTGTAAATTCAATTTGATATTTGAATATATTTAGAAATTGACTTTGATTTTAAGTTTAATTTTTGAGATCATGCACATGTATTAGAAATTAGAAGAATTATGAATTAGAAGAATTAATGGAATTAGATGAAATTAAACTAAACTAGAAGAATTAATTAGCTAATTAAAAAATTAAAGAAATTATTTAATTATTTAGAAATTGAATTTAATTAAATAATAATGATTATTCAAATTAAAGAATTAAAATCACAATTAATTAAATAATAAATATTTAATTAACATTAGAAATTTTTTTAAATGACGATATAATTACAAATAGAATAATTAATAAGATTATCAGGACATATGAAATTAGAAGAATAAGATTAATTGACTTAATTAAATAATTAACAATTATTTAATCTATTAGAGGACTAATTAGTACATGATCAATGAGACATTTTTAGGTGTCTACAATATTTTGTTGTGGGCAAGGCTTTTGAATCTTCCTCTTCAATACTAGTTTGACTCATATTTTAAAATATTGGGGAACTCTTTGTGTAGATTGTTAAGCTGGATGACGACTCCTTTGACCTTTTGGAAAGTACCTTATGCCCATATCCTGGTAGAGATGGAGGGATTTAAAATCTCCTTGAAGAGATCTCTATCAAAACATCAAATTGTTGTTGGGTGCAGTCCCTAGAGTATGAGGGTATCAATTTCAAATGTATAAGATGCTTTCAAGGTGGACATTTTGCTTCTTAATGTGTAAAATAGAGGGTGGAAAAATATACCTCGTGGTCGAAATATGTATCTTCTTCATATTAGTCAATAGATAAAACTATGGAGAAATTTGGGAATGGAATGGATGCTTCCAAGGAACTAGCTAAGGTTCACATTTCTGTTGAACCTTCTACTAAAAAAGTGATTCTAGTTTTGAACAATATGAATTCTATTTAAAGATCTAATTGTGATTCAAGTGGAAAGTCTCTTTGATTCATAGCATTTGCATTCCAAAGAATCTTCAAGTCTTTGCATTGCAGGGGAAATGAAGGTCAGATCAAATTTGGACAAGTTGAGGTTGAGGATGTGGAGGAAGAGGAATCCTCGCATGTAGTAAAAGGAAAGTAATTGTCATATGCTTCAAAGGTCTCACTCTAAAGACAAGACTATATTATAGTGCTTAGTTCTAACCTACTTATGGGTCTTTGTCCTTTTGAATATTTTGAGTGGGGAGGCACTCCTCATTTCTAGCCTCACTTGATTTTTTCCAAGCTAAAAATTATTTTGCATATAATGGGATTTGGCCCTTTCAACAACTTAACTACCAAAAAAAATAAAAATAACTAGATAAATTTCCTAATTACTCTCACTCCCCATTGAGATTAACTTAGGGGTAAGCTCAAGTGGTAATCATGAATAAAAAATTCATGCATGAATGAGTCCCAATAATAAGGCCTAATTACGTACTCATGTAAAAACCAATGCAAATAAATGTAATTCACATAAATGGATAAAAGGAGAAAACCCCAATCGAAAAATCTCCTCTCTAAAAGAGAGAAAAGAAATGAAAATAGAAAGTACCATGACAAGAATGAAGGAATCAAGATGTCCCCCCAAGTACTAAATCAGTCATAAAATTACAATCAAGAATCATCACACAGGAGAGAAAAGAAGAGATAATGTATCTCCCAATAATGAATAAGCCCTAATATTGAAGATCTTCTCCCCTTAGAAAGAAAAAAATCAAGTTTTCAATGCACAAGCAACTCCGTGAAAGGAGATGGGAGGAAATTTATCATGGTGTGTGCCATGGAAGGCTAATCAACTATCCAACTATTTGAATAAAAAGACACCAAATAACTAATATTTAAATCTAAACAACTTTGAGGATAGTAGATGAACAACCTCTAAAGAAACTAAACATGATATTATAGGAATACTCGAACTACCCTCAAGGAGTCTGTAAAATATCATCAACCATGTCCCAAATATTTGGAGTATGTAATGTATCAAATAACCCTGCAATATTTTGGAAGTACTCAACCCACTCTACTAAACCTATAAGGAAATAGTCAAGCTGCTAAACTAGATTGATCCCATAAAAAGTCTCAAGAGCCTTTTTGGAAGACTAAAGCACACATAGTTTCAAGTGATCAAACCTCTCCTCATACTCTTGATCCACTCTTTAAACATGAGAGGAAGGACCAATCAATTCAACTACATGCTCAATAGAAGAAAAATAAGAGAACACATACAATTGAGGTACATGATCAACACTACAAATTATAACAATCTCTTTACTATGCATGTCTTTGATAAGCGCTCAATCAGGGGTGAACTCAACTATCTTTCCTATCCCACTATGAGTAATTTGGTAAATGGATAAGAGGTTGGAAGATAATATAGGAACACAAAGAACATTATTGATTGTGCCACCATCAACCTCAATAGAACCACTCCTATTAACACTCATGTAAGTGGTATTACCCATAAAAATTTGTGGAAATGTTTAATGCTAAAAAGAGAGAACATACCATCTGATGATGTTAAATAATGTGAATCTTTTGAATCAAGTAGCCACCTATAGGATTAAAGATGTTTTAATGAAAAGAGAGCATGGCCCTTCATTTTTCATTCACCACATGCCATAATTGAAGACCCAAATCGTCCAAGTCTTGAAGTGGTGGAGGAGGGTTCACTAGATGAAGGTAGCTAATTTTTTTTTTTTTTTGAAGTTCTTTTAGCTCATTAGTCCACAATTCATAGCACCAATGATCCTCATGTCATGGTTTGTTGTAATAATAATACTTAATATTTTACTTCCTAGATGAAGGCCTCTTGAAAGAGGTGGAATAATCAAAACAATGTCCATGTGACTGTAGTTGGAGGAATATATTGTGCACCTCTATTATTTCTCTTCTTCTTCTTCTTCTTCTATTTCCTTATAGGTTTGATAAACCAATGCCTAAGACTTGAAAAAATAAACTAAATCAAGTTGTAGTGAGTTGGCCTAAACCAATATTAAGAACTTAGAAAATACCTTAAATGAAGGTGTAGTGAATGTGGTACCCAAGACATCCATGATAAAATAGAGCGATGAAGAAAATAACTAAAATTGACCTTAAATCTTTGATGAAATCATAAAGATGCACTCCTTATCATTCTTCTCCTTGTCACAACCCTACAATGATGATCTAATGCATTTGGACTTCTCAATGGAGGGAAAGGAATCAAGTACTAATATTGGGTATGTAAAGGATCATGAGGAACCAAAAAGTGTTGATATTCTGACTAAATCCCTAATTGGTAGGCTGATTGAAAAATATTTATAACTTTATAATAATATCACATTTTTTTAATCCAAAACATGTGTCACATTATATGCTTCGTATACTATAAGATTTAAAAAAAAATGAATTTCATTATTTTTTTACCAAGTTATGGTTGTTAGACTTGCGAGTTTTAATATTTTTAAAAAAATTTAGTAAAAACACCATAATTAATTATTTATTTCATAATGAAACACAAAAAAATACGTGTCATATTCAGGCACGAGTCTTCTACTTATATCTAAAATCTTATAAAAAATTATTATGATTTGATTTTGGTTAGAGTGGTCTGACAAACACTTTCTTCTTATCTTTTTCCTGGTATTTTAGTACTACTACATTGAAATTTCAAATTTTTATGCAATAGATTTTTTTTTTTAACGAAAACAACTAGTATGTTAGAAACTACATTAAATTTTCTATGGATTCTATTCTTAAATATTTTTGAAATAATGTTGATAACTTATTCAAATTTCTTCTTCAAGTTGGCTAGTGTAGGGGCACCAGTGACTATTTGGGGTCCTTGGGCGTATTTTTTAATCAATTGAGATTTCTTGATCAAATGTCGTAAAGATTTGTAAAAAGATTTTAAAGTTGTCATTATAAAAGTTGTCAAAACTATCTTAATGTGGTTTTATTAATCGAGGAGGGGTTACAAATAAAAAAGGGATTACAAAAAAGTTGGAACCGATTGAAATTGTATAAATATGGTCTCCAAATCAAATTCCATGGTTGGAGGTGGTTTGAGATTGTGATTATAGTAAATCTTAAAGTTGTCATAATGAAATATCTCTGTTTTATGAAAATCTAAACATTTCCCTACTATTTAATTTAATTGTACATATCTTTTATAAATTTACATTGACCTAGAAATGATTAGGGATGAAATAAAATAAAATATAATTTCTTTTCATTTTTGTATCATTCAATTTCGATGAGTTTTGAGGAAGTTATGAATGTTTTAGTGGCTGCAATTCCCAAATTTTCCTTGTGACAATCTTGTTACAACATGTTGTACATCCTTGTTAAGACTTGTATTGGATTGAAAAAAATGGGAAAAGACAAGAAATTGGTTCTAGTTTTAATTTATTTTGGTTTTCTTTAATTTCATGAAGATTTGTAGAAACTATGATTGTTTTTGTAAGTGCAGGTCTAAAACCCCTATGCACCTATTTAGAGGGAGAACCATCCAAAATTGAGCCCCGTGTTTGAAAATACCCCCTACCAATTTCAAGATATGTTATAAAAAAACAAAATGAGTATCTACAACTCTATTTAAAAAATTTCTACCAAGTCTAGTTTGAATTTTATGGTCAAAAAATGCAATTTGCTACTACCATGCCTCATAGACAAGAAATAGGTCAGTCAAAATTAGGGTCTGTCTATATGAAACAACCTACCCTAAATTTGATATATGTAAATAAGGCTAAAATGGGTATCTAAAAATAGCCTTACACTTTGATTATCATACATGCCTCAAAATTTATGGGGGATTAGACCCTTCAGAAAGGCTACAAGGGGTAGTGTTGGTTTGTGAAGGAAGTAAACTGTGTAATGACCAAAATACCATTTCAATTTGTTTATTGATATTTTGAATCATTCATACCCCTACTCTATGTCCAATTGGTATTAGAGCCCAAATATTTGTGCAAGTAAGTTTAGGGAATTTGTGTATTGACCTTTTGCATGTTAAAGGAAGAACCTAATTACCAAAAGACTAGGTAGTGAGGAAAAGGAATGGAAACCTAGGTCAGATATCATAGGAGACATTGAAAAGAAGCTAGGTAAAAGATACTTTCTTGAGAAAGAGGAATTTTATTGTTAAGATTAGTTTGTAGACACTTTCAGAATAAGGAGGTCCCAAGCAAGAAGAAACAAGTGATGAGAAAAGAGAAGAGATATAAAGAAGAAGGATGAGATCAGAAATAAAATAGATATTGAGAAAGCAATAGAAAATTTGAGGCAAGACTTGAAAGAATGGATGAACAAATAGAAATGATAGACAAAAGACAAGAACTTGAGATACAATAGTTGCTTGAGAAAGAAAACCAAACAAACAGTTGACATTTACCAATAAAGAAGTAGGTAAAGTGGCCTATCAAACAAATCATTCAGAAGAGAAGGATGCAAGAGAGGAAAACAAAACTAGACATTGAAGAATATTTGTTGATGAAGGAAGAGAAAAATCCATCAAAGAAAGAGGGAAAATGTGCAAAAAATGGGTCCATTGAGACTCAATATTTTATTTCTAACAATATTTGTATCTATTTATAGGAGTAGCATATAATTATGGAAGAGAGTATACATAAGAAGGATAAGTGAATGTAGCGTATGAATATTGTTATGTACATCTAGCACAATATGGTGAGCAAGATGTCACAAAAACAATTGAGGTAATGATTGTATTTTCTTATTTTATGGATGATGAATGTGTTGATATATTGTATTCCAATGATGATGATGAAGACATAGAGGGAGGTATTGCGGTATATGAAAGAGAACTCAAATTTTGGTACATTGAAATTGATAATATTCCTAGTAATAGATTGTACAAGAAGAAGAAATATGATCCAAGAAAAGTTAAAGTTATAGAACAACTAGAAGACTAGGAAGAAAAACCAGACCTATACTCAAGTGGACTTGAGTTTTTCTTCCCCATGGGAGTATGATGTAGGGGCACCTTAGCATACAAATATGTTGAAATTTGTGTGACCATTTTGGGTCCTTGGGAGTATTCTGTGTAGTGTCGTAAATTGATTGTACACCCTTGCTAGGGTGGTACAATTTCACAACTAAGTTAGCACCTGCCTTAGTGTACCTTGCATCTTGCATTTCTCATTCTACTTTAAGAATTTAATTAAATATAAGGTCATGTTTCATCACTTTACACATAAAAATTTGGGCCCTTTACCCTAAGTGTTCTCCTTTTCATTTTATTCCTCCAATGGATCATTTAATCATAAACCCTAATTATGTCTTATTTTGACCGTTTAAGCCTAATTTCGCATATCAAAACATCTCAAATTAGCTGTAACTTTGGGATGCACTGTAATATCATCATATCTAATGGCCCCAAAAATTTGGTGAAAATTTGGTCGGATCATGGCGGGAATGCACATGGTCTTCGACTTTTTTCCCAAAATTTCAGGAGCACAATCCTATGATATGATAATGCTTAACCCCAAAATATAAGTGGGAAATTCAAATCCTAGGTCAGCCTAAATATAAAATTAAGATCTAGGGTTTCATACTTAAGAACTCTCTTTCTTCATTTGAGGGGGTCTTCTTCTAAGAATCTAAGAGTACGTTTTTGGAGGATTAGAGTCTTGTTTATAGGGAAAGAGTAGATCTTTGAAGTCTTCAACAATATTAAACATTCATCCATCAAACATTCATCAAGAATCATTTTATCAATTAGGGGATTTTGAAGATATAGAAGAACAATAGGAGATCAGTGACTGATGATTGGCTTGTACGTCTCCCTTGGGGTTGGGTATGGTTTCATGTTGTTTTTATATATTTGCATAAGCATCATTTTGATTCATATTCATGCTTTCTATCACTTTGCATTGTGGATTTAGAGAATTTACTTTATCAATTATAAGCAATCAGGGTCTACTCTTTATAGTTTCTCTAGGTTGTTTACTTTCATTCTTAAGATCTTGCATAGACACAAGGTTCTTGCACATACATTTTCAGTACATTATTGGCTATCCATTGAGGTGGTAATCACAAACATGGGGGTTTGACTAAGACAAAACCCTATATAGGCACCCCAAACCTTCCCTTTTCAGTTGTAGGTGCATAAACTAGAATCCAGAAGAAGATTCAAATTTGGAAAAGGTATCAACACCATCGAGAAGTCTCAAAAGTGCAAAAATTTGTCAAGGACAAGGGCGTGGTGCCCTGAGCCTGCTCTCAGTTAGCAGGACTTGGTAGAACAACATCTTGCAGATCACAAAATCCCTCCTATCAGCTGCAACTCCATAATTGCAAAGTCAAGACAGTGGCATGGCACCCTAGTCCCAGAATTTTATATTCAGATTTCAAACATAGGTGTAACTCTAATTTTGCCTTCTAATCTATACTTTTCAACAGTATATCAATTGTTCTTTGATCTACATTCTCAGATTAGGATTTGGTTACTTACTTGCTTTCTAGGTTAGATTTCATTTTTCATCAATCCTCTCTCTCCTTTACAAAAAAGGAATAGAAAACCTAAGAGGGAATCCACGTCTGTCTCTTTCTCATAGGAAGTAGCTGATGTGCATTACCTCCCTAGGCTCCTTTATATTCGATGAGTGTGGATGAGAGTGGGATATGGGTTTTCATACTTAGTCTCACTTTTTCCCCTACACATTTGGTAATCATTTTAGATGTTTGGATGAAATGTTGTAAATACTTTCAAAAATATGTAAAAGTTATCATTTTAAAAGTTGTTAAAAGTGTCTTAATGAAGTTTTGTTGATCAAGATGGGGTTACAAATCAAAAAGGGCTTACAAAATAGTTGGAATTTATTGAATATATATATATTGCCCCTAACTCCGATTCCATGGTTGGAGGTGGTTGGAGATGGTAATTATTGAAAATCTTAAAGTTTTAATAATGAAATATCACTATTTTTTGAAAATCTGAATATTTCCCTCCTACTTCTTTGGATTGTACATGTTTGTATGAATTAACATTGATCTAGAAATTATTGGGGATGAAATACCATAAAATATAATTTCTTAAATTTCTATTTTGTTTCATTCAATTTCATTGAATTTTGAGGAGGTTATGAAAGTTTTAATGGTTGCAATTATCAGATTTTCCCTATAATAGTCATGTTGAAACATGTTGTATGCCTTTGTATGGACTTATATTATCTTGAAAATAATGGAAAAAGAAGGATAAATTAATCTAGTTTATTTTTCTTTTTAAATTTCATTTTTGTAAGTGTAGGTCTGAAACCCTAGTAGGCCAAATTAGAGGGACAATGGTCAAAATTTAGTTCATGTTCCAAAAAGCCCCCTACCCATTTCAAGGTATTTTATAAAAAATTGAAATGGGTATCTATAACTATGTTTATAGTTTTGGTATCAATTCTAGTTTGAATTTTATGGTTGAAAACCACAATTTGTTGCTAACATGCCTTAGGGTCAAGATATAAGACAATCAAAATTAGGGTATATCCATACAAAACAATCTACCCTAAATTTGGTATATGTTAAATAAGGCAAAAATGGGTATTTGAAACTGGTCTTACACTTTTATTATCATTCATTCCTTAAAAGTTATGAGCGAATAGACCTTTTGGGAGAGCTACAAGGACTAGTGGTGGTTTGTGAAAGAAGTATGTTGTGTAATGGCCAAAATACCATTCCAAGTTATTTATTGATATTTTTAAATCATTCATACCTCTTCTCAAAAGGATTTCCTAACTCTATTTGATTTTGATTGCTACTTAAGGGCCTAGTTGGCCCACCATGAACCTACACATACCCTGATGTCAAATCTTTTTCAATATAAAGTGCATGAAACTCATTAATACCCTTAAAAATTTGCTCATATTTGAGCCACACATCTCTTAGTGTTATGCAAGAACCAATATAGAACTAGAGACTATCTAAAACATGTAGGTAAATAAAATTCATAGCCTCATCATTCTTTTGCTATACTAAATGATCTCAAATTGATGTTGAAAAATGGGTTGATTATGTGAGGTTGCACCTAATTATTTTCACCTATGTTATATTATTTAGTTTAAAAGTCTATTAAATATGGTAAATATAATCAATATTTATTAATAGTGATTGTTGAATTCTATGAGGTTCCAACTATGAGGATAACTACTTCACATTTTAATGCTACTTGGATGGATACAATACTTTATTCTAAATATAGATATGGATGGTTATGAGATGATCCAGATTTGTAGATTCATTGCACATGTAGGCTAGTATAATAATACATCTAGAATCATAAAATGTACATCATAATTTAACAATTTTTCAAATTTAGGATTCACAAGGTCAAATCAGTAGAGAAGAATCTAAAATTCAACAAGAGGTGCTCTCCTTTTTAACTATAATATGTTATCATGAGTTCATCAAGAAAATATATCAAATTAGTTACACGTTATAGATAGTATCCCTAACATGGCTTTACCCCTTTTTTTCTCCAAAAATATTGGGACTTCATTAGGCAAGATATTCTAAATACACTAGAGGAATCAAGAAGGAATGATAAAATGTTAAAACAATTCAATACTACTTTTATATCCCTTATCCCCCAAAAATTTAATCCTTCATCATTCATGGAGTACAAACCGGTTTCTTTATGTAATAGAGTTTACAAAATTTTCACAAAGGCCATCTCTATCCTCTTGGCATTGATTATTCCTTATATTATTTCTTTAGAACATGGAGACTTTGGTCTAAGAAGAGAGAGACCATTAAAGGGACTTTATTAGCACATGAGGTGCTTCAAAATAAACACTTAAAGTATCTACCTGCTATTATTATCAAATTAGACATGATTGAGGCTTATGATAGGGTGAGTTGGGAGTTCCCCCAAATTCTACATAAAATGGGTTTCAATAGGAAATATTTTAAGTGGATTCTTTCTCATAATTTTGGTTCCAAGTTTATAGTATTATTGAATGACAATCCTTGTGTATTTTTCTCCTCTTCCCAAGGTTTTCGTTAAGGTGATCCTTTATCACCATTTTTTCATCATTTTAGCAAAAGGTCTAAGTAGATTCATTCTACAACATCATGGACTATCTCTATGGAAAGGTATATAGATATCTTGAAGTTTACATTACATATAACTCATTATTTATTACTGATGATGCACTTCTCTTTGGTGAAGCCACCATGACATAAGCAATTGTAAATAAAATAATCTTGAGAGAATAATCCAAAGTGTTAAGAAAAAAATTAATTTAGTTAAATCAAAAGTTTTTTCCTGCCATGTTAAACTAACGGTTTCCTCTTTAATTCAAAGACTTGTATGCTTCAAATGGGATACTATCATGTAAATACTTAGGGGTACCTTAATTCCATGGATCAAATAAAGCCTCCTACTAGTCAAATATTGTCTATTCAATTAAAAATAAAGTATCTTGATCAAAGTTTACATGGCTTTTGTTGGTCGGTAGAATAATGATAAAATTAGTTTTTATTACCGTTCCAAATTATGTAATGTTTATGCTAAAAGACTCAAGAGCTATCATGCATAATTTGGACAAACACATGAGATAATTTTTGTGGAAAGGAAATATTGATGATAAGCACAAAGTTCCTCTTATTTCTTGGGAAAGTATGTATCAAACTAAGGGAGAAGGAGAGATTGGTTTCCATAATTTGGAAGATAGAAATATTTGTTTACGGGAAAAGTTTGCTTAGGAGTTTTATATCAAATCTTCTTCTAAATAGGCTCAAATAATTCAAGAAAAGTACATGAATAGTATGCACTCCAAAATAATAGGGAATTTTAGTGTTTTGAGTAGGAAAATAATTTTATTGTTAGTATCATGGAAGTAATTTTGCCATACTTATCTTCAATTGTTAAATCTGGAGATAAAGCTTTGTTTTGGGAGGACTCTTGGAATGGTAACCTTGTCTTATCTCTCTAACATCATCTTCTATAAGAAAAAAAGTTTCCAATAATTATGGGAAAAGAGAGTCAATGACTACCTTTAGGTTTCCTCCTTGGGTGGTATCCAACATTACAATTGAAAATATTTATCTCAGTTGAAAATTTCATAAATATAGAAGTCTTTCTTCTTTAAATCCATCAACAAAGGAATATTTTCATCTCATCTAAATTAGACTACTTGATTTGAACACCTACTAAGTTAGGTCATTACTCTATGAAATAGGGTTATAAATCCTTAAGGTATAGAGAAGCTTCCCACAAATATAGAGAATACTCTTTCTACTAGAATGATGATATCCTCCTAGAGGAAGACGCCTATACTTGGTTGGCATTGAAGAATAAAAATCTCACTAGTTTGAGTCTTACAAAACTTGGTATAACACAAGGTTTTAATTATGTTATTTTGTAATTAGTCCCCTAAGATAGTTCATTATCTTCCCATTAAATGCTTCTATTTCCAAAAAAAATGGGATTGGTCTCATAAGAAACTTAATTGGATTTCACCTTTGCAAAATTCTCGCAGGGCTTTATGGGAGGAATTGCCTCTACTATATCAAGATTCTTTTTTTGTAGTCATTTGGAGAGTCTCTCCTTCAATTTTAGTGTGGATTTTTTGGTGGGAGAGAAGAAAAATATTTTTTAGGAACCAAGAACAACCAATTCACAAGGTAATACATCAGATTGAAGCATCTATCTCAAAGAATGTAAGAGCTTATACTTCTAAGCATAAGCTTCTATCTTCAATCCTATCTTTGACACATTCACAAATTTTATCATCATGGTCACAAATTATCTTACTTTTCAAAGGCAACATTAACAAATGCACAAAAATCAAATCATCATGTTAATATCAAATGTAATCCTCTAGAAAGAGGTTGTGTTTAGTTGAATTTCAATTCATCCTCAGGAGGAAACCCAGGTGAGTTAGGTGCTGGATGTGTTCTTAGAGATCATGATAAAGAATTTCTTATTGTTTTGGCTAGAAAACTTCCAAAAGGAACAAATAATATTGTCCAGGCTCATGCTCTCATATTAGATATTAGATTATTCACGATTCAAAACATTCATATGGAAAGAAATTCCCAATTAAACACCTCATCTATGATTTAACATAAAGTTTCAAAATTTTAAATTATAAAGTTACACATTGTTTCAAGGAGGCAAATCAAATGACAAACAAACTATCAAATATTGTAAATGATCTTAATGAAGCAGAGAAACTTTTCTCATTTCATGATTTTATTATTTTTACCCATGTTTTAAGAGATAATTCATTAGGATTAATATTTTAGTTGAGGAATGAAATCAATTTGTCAAGGGAAGCTTATTTAGAAGAGGCTATCACTTAAAAGGGATATGACTTGTCTTGCCAACTCATCTCAGCCATGGGATGTCAATAAATATTGACGCTTTCTAGTAATATTTTTTGTTGTTGTGTAGATTGCCTTTTACACGTGGATATTAATCACAACATAATGGCACATCTTCCATTGAATAGGCACATTCTAGTGCCAATAAAAATAATGAGAATACCTAGTTCTAGTTCTATTAATGATTATGCATATGCGGAAGGTTTTCTACTGGGATTGTTGGGACACAAAATTTGAAATTCGAACTATGATGGGAGATGCTATTCTTATCCCCAAAGCACCAGGGTCTTGTATCCATCTCACTTTGGGCAAAAATAACTACCAAATATTTGAAAGAGAATTGGGGGTATTTGTAGACATTTTTCCAACTCAAGAATCACCAAATTTAACATCAATGGTGTATGTAATGCACAAACTTGTTATGCAAAGATCACCATTCAAACCAATAATGCCTCTTCCTCTAGGTGAATTTTCTCTTCATTCTAAGGATGCAAATGCTGCTATGGGAAATGGCTGAGCTAGCCCCTCAATATGGTCTTTTGTCCCAGTAAGTGACAATGATGAAGATCCTCCCATTTCCTAGTCTTTGTTTTCTCCTTGGGTTCTCACAATTTTGGGTATGTAGTCATTATCACTTGATATTGATTTGTCAGGATTTTTTCTCTCTGATATGTTATAGGTGATGGTTTACGCTCTGGTTTATCTCATATAGTTTCTCATTTTTTTCCTTCATCCTTCTTGTATTAGTTCAAGATTTTGTTAATCTAGTTTTTAGTTAGGGCTTCTAAATGTTTCAATATACTCTTAGGGAGTTTATAGTTGTACTTATCATCCTCATTCTATTCATGGGAGCTTTTGGATGTAATTAACTATTATGGACTTTTTATTTTACAATTAATATATTTCATCGTTCATACCTTTTAACCAAAAAATTAATAAATAATAATATTTATAACGATATCAAATTCTTATAAAAGCTATAAAAGAGGTACAAGAAACTTTACGATGAGCGGGAGCGATGGAGGAGGTAGGGTTTCTAGTGGAGAGAGCAATGTAGGGGAGGCAGAAGGTAATGGTGATGATGGTGAATGGATGGTTGCTAGTGACCACCCTGCTCTTTGGGGTGATAGGGTTCCAGCTGACAGGCAGCTTTGGCAATTGTTGGGCCCTTTTGAAGTCTCATGTGCAAGAACTCTACCCCCTATGGCTTCAATAGCTCTATGTGTGGTGTCCTTCATCATGGATGAAGGCAGGTTTGCTATGTGGGGTAAGTGTGAGGCCATGGCTAGGTGTTTGCATGTTTGGTTTAGGCATAATGGTTGGAGTTCCCTTTCATCCATTCGTTATGGTCCCTTAGTGTTGGGGTTTCCCCATTCAACCTTCCTTATGGAAGGGACTCTGCTCATCTGGGTGTGGTTGCCTAGTTTTCTAGTACTTAGTGTTGGCTCAAAGATCAACCATGGGGTTTCTACCTTTTGTGGTGTTTCAGGCTATGACTAGGGTTTTGGTTCAAAATGAAATTTGTTTTGGCCTATGACAGGATGTGTTGGGGTTTGATGGTGGGGATGTCCTCTTTCTATTGGAGCACTCCTCCTTTCTCAAGAAGCTTGTGGTTGGGCCTTGTCTACTATGCTAGTTGGCATTCACCTTGGGTGAGTCTTCCCTTGCTGGCAGATTGCAAGTTGTGTATAAGGCTAGCAAGATTGGAGTTTCTAGAGCTTGCTTTCTACTTAGGTTGTAGTTTACTAATGAAGAGACCCACCGGTTGTTTCTCTTCTAAGGTTTTTGGGGAAGGGTGATACAGTTGTCTAGTCTACGCTCTCCCTTTGAGCTTTGGCTTTGATGGCCTTAAGTTTGTGGATGTGATGGGTGTTCCCTACCTCCCGTCTTTTTTTTACCTGGCGCTGCTTTGTGTAGGGTTTCTTCTGGACCTAATCAATGATACTTTTATTTTTAAGGGGATGATGTCTCTCTTGGTTACTATTGTGGGGTGCTACATGGAGTTTGCCTTTTTTTTCTCTATTGGTGCTAAGGTTTATGTTGTTCCCTGGTTTTCTATTGTGGTGTATAGAGATCTTTCTTTGGCAGACTTTGTTCCTTTGGATACCTAGAAGGCTATTGGAATTTTTTAAGGGCGCTTTCTATTGATGGACTGCTTTTGGTTGGAGATTGGTTTTTTTGGGGTTCAGCTAGTTCTAGCTCCTATTCTTGGACGGGTTTCTTCCTGCATGACTTCTATGGAAGTGGAGTTAGTCCCTATTGAGGTGGGGTTTTTGATGGTGCCATGGTGATGGGAATGGTGTATTTTTCTTTTTTTTTCTCTGTATCCTTACCCTTATTGAGCTGGGAGCTTCTCTTATTGAGGTAAGGATCTACTGAGGGATGGAGATTAGAGGTCAATCTATGTAGTTTTCACTCAATGGTTGTTGCTTGATTGCATGGACGAGGCCTAGTTGGTTTACCCTTCGATCTTTTGTATTCTCTTCTACCTCTTTTATGATTTGTTCCTCTCCTATGGAGGTGGAGAGGATCTTGGCAGATGACAAGTTTTTTGGTTGTTGCAGCTTTCAGATTAGTTGCAGCTGGTTGGTTCAAGGTGCCATCTCAAAAACCCTTTGTAAAGGTTTGGGGATACCTTTGGAAAATCCTTCTGCTTCTCCACTCGGCTTGGGGGGTTCTGTAATAGATGGTCAGGTTCTTTCCTTATTCTGTCTTTCTGGATAGTTAGTTTCTAGGAGTAAAGGTTTCTGTTGCCTTTTGAAAAACAATGAAGGTTTTGGGTTCTTGTTAAAACCCATCTTGTTCAGTTTGCTGCTCTTTTGTTGCGTTCTACTCTGTAAAGGGTTTAGAGCCCTTCAAACCCTGCTAATCTAATAAAAAACTATAACAAATTCTTCAATAGGTAGTGGAGGTACTTATAAGACTAATGGAAGTGTTAATATTATTAATGTTAAGTGCAATGTGATAAAATGGACAATGAAATTAAGATTATCATTACTCATGGATGTTAGTGATAATACTAAAGGATTTGAGGTAGGCATTCCAATTCCAAACTAAAAATAAAAAATCTCAAGCATTATTAGAATAAAGTCTGGGATAGCATAGAACATTTTTGGACCAAGGACCTCTCTTTTAGTGATTCCATGAATAAGATTATTATTATTTATTTTGGTTATTTGATGATCTTTCTAATTAAAGGAGAAGATCATGCATATCATTAGAATTTGTATTACAACACTATCATCAACAAGCCATTCTGTTAAATCTAAATAATTTATCTTGGGGTAACAAAAGGTCTATTGTGACATATAATAACTAAAGAAGGGATTCAAATTAATATGGAGTAGGTCAGATCTCTACAACAATTATATTTACCTTATAGAAAACTGTGTCACAAAGTCTGTCCCTAATACATTTAATTGTTTAAGGGCATTTGTTCATTGTTTTTAAATATAATTTAATCCATTTTAGATAGGATAAAAAATAAGATGATTTTTTTAGTGTATATACAAAGCTAAAAGAGTTTTAAATCAAATCAAAAGAGTTATATTTGTTGTGCACGTATATTAACCCACTTGTATTTTAAAAGAGAACTCAAAATATATTGTTATGCTTCTGACACAACTTTGTCTTTCAATCTAGCTATTTACAATGAAGAAGAAATTGAAGAATTTATTTTCCTTCATGTTCGTACCTCCAAAAAAGTATGAATTGAAATACTTTACAATGAGGAAACAGTGCATATGTTATGGTCTGAGCAGTAAATAGTTCGGATTTTATATTTTAAATTCTCATTCTATAATTTGTGTACTTGACACAACAATCAAAAATATTCTTACATAGTAGCGGATATGACTAAACGAAAGAGCTCCATAGATTTCTAAACTACAAGGGTATTTATATGAGATGGTTAATGTGGAGGAAGGAGATGTGTGGCAGCAGCAGGTGATGGAGGTGACAAGGGGTGCCAGGATCAGAGGGAAACCTTTCTTCTGTGGGTGGTTGTTGTGAGCAAGTGGCTTAAGGGAGAAACTGTAAGCATGTCCATGCCAGTCACATTATCTTCTTCCAGGAGACCACGTCTTATTGGCAATCCACTGACAGGTCACGTGCCAGGTCTAGGCTCCCACGTTTTGCATTTGACGGCAGTGCTCGCTAGGCTCAACCGACCTTACACCTGCCAATGGCTTTTGCTTGACATCTCTTTGAGGCATCATAACAGAGTGTACAGGTAGGGTGGAGGTGGTTGCAGGCTCCCTTTTTGGCGCAGGTACGGTGGAGGTAGTTGCAGGCTATTTGTCGAGCCTTATTCCCATCAGTAGCATTCTTGCTGGAAGGTTTCAGAGGTGGTCCTGCACATGTAAGAAAAAATAAATGCTCTTTTTCCTTCACTTGTGAGGACAATTTTGGGATGGGGGTTCACCTACATCTGCAAGGTCTTCAAGCTTCACCCGGGAGCAGGCAGAAGGGAGAAGGGAAGGGAAGCGGTGAAGGGGTTGAGACACTTAGTTTTCAATCATATATATTAAGCAATATATTAAGTTTAGAGAATGTTAGTCAATTTTGAGTGTTTGACATTTTTAAGCTTTCAAAGTGTATTTTTAGTGTGACCAGACACCTTAAGCAATATATTAAACTTAAAAATATCAGCCTACTCTAAGTGTTTAACAGTTTTAAACCCAAAAATGTAAGCTTAATGTGTGTGATGTAAGCGGTTCCAACTGAAACTTGGATCTACACCCGCTGACTTACATTTGGATGAAGGTTACTAGACCCTTTTCATCATATGCATAGTGGGCGAAAAAAAATGGTGGGGAAGTCATTGGATTTCCTGAGACGGTATCTCTTGAGGCATCCTATCAAACACTTTATGTGTCGTGTTGGTGCTACCACACATTGCATACATACCTATCAGCACAGTCCCCATGACAATGTGGGACGAAAATCCACCTTCCATTATGCTTCCATGGTTGTCCATACCATTGGAGAGCTCCCATTTTTATCTCAGGCAAGGACAACACCGACAAAGGTTGCTGAATCTGGCTTTACACCTGCCAATTGCATTTGCTTGAATGTTTGTAAAGCCTTTCAACAATACGGCTAAGTGCATAACCTGCAGTAATTGCAACCACCATTGTGACCATGTCTGAGATAGGGAGGAGAATAATGGAATTTAAACCTATTCTAATTTCGTTAGTGTGAATACAAAGGGGTAGATCTTTGGGGCCAATGGTGTAGTAGATGGGTCAACTGTATTTGCTGGAAAGTTTCAAACACAGTCTCACCAAACCATTCCATGCATGTGCTGTGGTCTTCACATTCCAAGAGACGACATCTCTTTTAAAATATGTGCAGTCATTATGATAAACGATAACCAATGGTCTCCTTGGAAGAAAGGGTTCACGGTTTGGTCAGCTTTAGCTTTGAGGACGAAACAATAAATAGAAAGGAGCGTGGTAGCAATAAATAGAAAGGAGCTGCACAAAAAGGATAAAAGAAAAAGAGAAGGTAAAACTCAGAGAGGCATGTTTAATATAAATGTCCAGCTCGTAAGGTTGTCTTACTATATTATGCTTTCCCTTTCATCTATCTAGAATGAAAACTTGTGCATTTATCTTCCGTATGACTTGTCTTAATAATGCTTCTCGCATTAAATTTAGTTGATTATGTCATTGACCTCAGGTAGTGAATGCCGAAGGAAGTGCTATCCTCCTTGTCGTCACTAATTTCATTGTTCTTCTTAATTGTCCATAATTTCTTATTGACAATTGGATTTTGGTAGGCAAAAATACAGATTTAGCTCTATAATTTGAAGTGGTTCTAGACACTGAATATTACAAGACACTACACACATTTTGCCCCATTCTCTTCATTCGTGTAGCCTTGGGAAATGAAATTATTTTCCTTGCTCTTAGGGTGTGTGTTTAGGGTCAGGGCATCTTCATTACCAGCTCGGTGATAGTGATATACGCGTATCAAAAGATTTGCCATTAGTTATAATAACATTAACGCAATTGTTCCACGCATGGCCTTGGAAGTGTAATGGTTAAAAATAATAAATCGTGCATACCTTAACACGCAGTTTGCATACACTACAAGGCAAAATGGGAATGAGTTGAAGTATAATATTATGTTTTAAGTTTTTAATGGAAAATTTTCTCCGTGAACTCATATAGTTTTACTGTAGATAGTCACTTAATAAGATTAATTTTTTTTTCAATTTATAGGTTATAAATCAAACATAGAGAAAGATGGGATATAGTTGGTTATCTTAAATGTGAACTCTAAGTGGAATAAATTTAGTAGAATTATAGATTAAATTAAGTAAGATGATTATTACTTAAAGGAATGTAAATTAGTATTATTGTAACATTAAATTATATTAATGTCAATCATTGTGAAATATATTCTTCTTAGATGCTAATGGCTAGGTGTTAAATTCAAAAGATATAAATTATTAAATAACCTTGCTTAATGGACCTCCATGTATATATACATTAACTACATTACTATTTTGATTTTTTCCAATTCTTTTAAGCCAATAAATTTAGCTCCTATGAATAAAACAATTCTACTACATTCTTAAGTATATTTGGTTGATAAATGATAGACAAATTTAAGATAAAATGAAAGATGTAAGGATTCTTTTTGAGTGTTAACTACACTAAGTCCTCACTACCACTATAGAATACCTCTAACATCAATCTATTAAAAAAATCTATTATTACATTTTGTTGTAATATAAAAAAGGTAGAAATTTCCAAGTGTTGTGCAATATGTCAAATTGAAAATTCATTAACTCAGCTATGAAGTCATTCACATTTAGTTAATTGACAGGGATCTAGTCAAGCAAAATATCATCACCAATATATGTGGCTTTGGGTAGTGTACAGTGCAATTTGGGTGGTTTCATTAGGAAAATTGAGGTAAACATTCAGTAGCTTAGAATTATGATATCTACTTTTAAATGTATTGTCATTTTAATACATGAAACATACATTGAGATTATAGTTAGTCAAGAAGTTTTTTTTTTCTCTGAATAAAAGGCATATAGCCTGAATATATATATTAATAATAATACAGAGTGGTTATATCTACTAGATAAAAGGATAAAGTAGACTGAGTTCAAGAATATCTAGAAACATGAAACCACTAACCAGACAAAAGCTTAAAAACTACCCAAGAATAGGCCCGAAGTAAGAAACTATCTGAAGACTAGCCCTACAAAATTTCCTACAACATCAAACATCAATACCAATACCTAAAACAAAAAACTAACTGAAAATAGAGGCGAAACTAGTCAAACTGGTGCTTTGGAGAATTCTCATCAGCTTCCTCCTTCTCGTGCACCTGAATTTCAGTTTCCTTCTCCAAGAACTAGTATCCCACAAAATCATTCTTGTGTTCAACCAATAGGAAGGATTTCAACTGTTGCTGCCCTATTTCCAAACCTAAATCAAGAAGCCACCATTCTTCCTCTCTACTAACTTGACGAGGAACATCAACCTTTTTTGGTAGGCTCTGCCCCATTCCGAAACTTGCATCTAGACGCTACCATTCTTTTTCTAGAGGCATGAAGTGGAACACCAAGCTTAATCCTCTTCGGGTTCAGCCTTTCATCACCCCTTGCAATGTGTCAGCAATATTTATACGCATATGACTTATATGAAATCAGAAAAAGAAGGGCGTGGAATGATTTATAGAAACGCCCAATATCTAATGGAGAAACTATATCCGCTCCATCCGTGAAAAGACAATTCTTTCGCAAAGACTTTACAATTATTAGTTTCCAGTCCTAATTTCATAGCTTTGTAAATATTAACATACTCTGGCCTTCTTTTCAAAAAAAAAATCTCAAAAAGATGCCACCTATCTAACTCTTTCCCTCAAACAAATCATATTTTTTAACAACATTCTGCAATACTCCAGTTCCCCATTAGAAATTAGATCCTCCCAACAAAATTCAAAATAATTTGAAGCAGTAAACCATAATTCTAAATCATATCAAAACCTAACAAGGATATAAGATATTTGGTGCTCTTGGATATAGGATCTCCTCACCAATTATGATGATGGTAGTGCTCAATACTCTTGAACACTTCCATCTGAAAATGCTTTTCAAATGCTTCACAAAAAATGACCCAGAGGTGGAAAATTCCCAACCTTTAAATTCTATAAAAATCCTTTGATTTTGAGGTTTATACTCCATGGCAACATAGAGACTCCAGCAACTAAGTCAATTCAACTAAGTCAATTGTTAAATTATAGAGGAGACACAATACCAAAATGAATTCGAAATGCAAGAAGCCACAAAACATGCATGCTTTCCAAATGCAAACTGTCACTATCTTTTCGGCATGAAATGCATGGGTATGTAGAAAAGGTAACACATATTAGCTAAAAGGAAAATGGTTTTTGAATGGAGAGAGTAAATTTGGAAATTCACTACATCAGAAGCATAAAAAAGCATAATGGCCCATGTCCTTAGGAAAGCGTGAGAATTGACAACCAAGACCAAAAAAAACACACTTGGCAGCCAAGAGAACCTGCATATTAAAGATCCACTAGAAAATCTCGCTCTCTTTAAAAACCAACATCAGCTTGACATGTGCAAAGCAATATCTCCACCATTAGCAATAAATATAAACACAAACCGCAACCAAACACACATGTAAGAATTATTAGGGAGTATCGTATCACACCACATTTGCCAATTCAGCATCGGCTAGAAAATCATCCTTCTTAAATGTGACTTCTCCATAGTCTGACTGACAACATCTGTTTGCCAATGTGTCTGCGACCGTGTTTGCTTCCTTGTAGCAATGTTTAATTTTGAAATTTTGCAAATGATAAAGAAGAGAATGTGCCTCTTAGAAGTATATAAATTATTTTCCAATTTGAAAAATCCATCTTATTTAATGTTGAAACAATGTCCAAAGAATCTCCTTCTATAATTAAATTTTTAAAATCCAAACAAATAACTATTTGAAACTCTAGCACTAAAAAATTAGCTTTAGTCACATTATTGGTACCATCTCGTAATCTTGTAGCCCTTGCAATCAAAACATCATAGGTCTATGACCTCTCAAAACCTAACCAACACCAAAGACCCTAGGATTGCCTCTAACAACTTCATCAAGGTTGAATTTCCAATAGCCAAAGTCTAGCAACTCCCTTTTGATGTCTTTCCTATTAACCTTTGGACATCCATTTTGGAGAAGACTTCTTTTAAAAGGAAGAGTGATGTCATTCCTTAAGAACACTATCATCCCAAGATATGAAACAAGCATCTAAATGTTTATATTTTTATGTGTAAGAACACACTACTTTAGAAAATTAGCCTTCTCAATATTATAAATGGCACTTTCGATGCTATATTTTTCTTGTCTCAAAATGATCTTATTCTTTGTCCACCATATATTCAAAATCGTATTGTAGATACAACTTCCCAAAAGCAAGAAAAAAATGAATCTTTTTGTAACTTGACTAGGATTCAAAATGATCATTCAATGTAGAATTAAGAAGAGAAAACCACTCTAATTTACCACAGAGCCAAGTTGAACACCTATAAGAAAAATCACACTTAACCAACAAGTGATCCTTGGTTTCAAAATTATTTTCACATAGACCACATTTAAAAGCCAGGCATATTCCCAAGAATGCCATTCTGTCACTAGTTGTAATCCTTCCTTTAAGGGATAACCAAGAAAAAGTATCGGCCTTTGAAAGACCAACATCTGTCCAATAGAAGTGAAACTTCTCTTTTTCTTATCCAAATCTCAAGCATTTAAAACTTGATATTCTAGTTTCACTGAATACTGACCTAAGGAAGATGGAGTCCAAATCAATCAATACCGAATCTCTTTATAATGAATAAGTCTTGAACTTAATTACCTTTGAATAATATTTTGTGCTTCAGGAGTGGCTACTAATACAAACTTTTTCCAAAATAATAAAGAAACTCCATTCTGAAACAACATTATAAAGTAGCCACAAACGTTTTCCCCCAATAAAATTTTAAAGTATCTTTCAATTCATCAATTCCTTGTAA
Source organism: Cryptomeria japonica (assembly GCF_030272615.1). Classification (NCBI taxonomy): domain Eukaryota; kingdom Viridiplantae; phylum Streptophyta; class Pinopsida; order Cupressales; family Cupressaceae; genus Cryptomeria; species Cryptomeria japonica. Next base: position 329,450,191 of record NC_081411.1, on the reverse strand, counting down.
CCTATCAAAAGGGGAAAATGGATTCCAAAAATCTTCCCAAAACGGTGCCCTCTTACAATCATGAATAATCCAAGAGAGATAACGGGGAAATACCTTCCTAAATTTGGTCATAAAATTCTACATTTGCAACCCCTGTGGAAGATCAAGAGCAGTAAAGATTCTTTCTGGTGCTTTAGAATCTAGATACTTTTCCCTTAAGATAGTGCCCCATTTAGAACTACTCTTTAAACATAGTTCCCAAACAAGTTTTACTCCTAGAGCCAAATTTCTAATATGAAGATTTTGAATCCCTGCACCTCCAACTTGTTTATCATTACAAATTTTCTCCTAGCTCAACAAATGTGCCATGTTCTTAGAATCCTTATTGCTATTCCATAAAAATAATTTATGTTTGGATTCTATTTTAGACAAAACAATTTTAGGGATAGGCAGAACTGACATAATACAATTAGGAATTGAAACCAAAACTATTTTAATCATTAGAATTCTTTTCCTCATAAAGGCAACCAAGAATTGTTCGACGATTAAATTCTTTTTTCGATAGAAGTGGAAATGTTTTCCTAGAAACTACTCTTACTCCTACAACTAAATAGAGGAATACCAAGATACTTGCATGGGAGGTATCATATTTTAAAAAAAGGAATTTCAATAATCGAGTTGAGAGAGATGGCGAACAATTAATGAATTTTTTTGTTGATTTAGAATCATTTATCTTGTGGACAAAGATTTCGCAATACTCATTTAAAACAATGCAATAAAAGAAAACTAAAATTAGGAAAACTAAAATTAGGAAAACTAAAGCAATGCAAAATAGAAGCTAAATTAAGCTCAAGTACATCTAGAACTAATGCTATATAAGAAAACTCTAGATAACTAAAAAAAGCACCTAAATTCATCTCAAGTGAAAAAGTAATAAAGCACCCAATTAATAAATAATTTGATAAGTTTCCTAATTAGTCCAATAGAATATACAGTGATGATTTATATGTTAAACTTTATTGTAAAAATCCAATATAATAGTGTTTCCAATTAAGTTAAGTTATATTATTAGTTATAGATATATCAATTATTCTTATATGAAGGTTCAATATTTGCAAGAGAAAAACATATGATTAAAAGTAGAGACCATAATGGAATTCACTCTTAAAGATCCTTCTAAACAACCATTAAACTTTGAAAAGATATGTAGAATATTCTTTGAATAATTAAAAACCTCTTTTTAATCTTTATATATATATATACACTTTTGAAATGCTACTTTTCACTACTCTTCCTCTTAAAATTGATATGTCTCTTTGAATTTCTAATCCCTTTTCTATTTAAAACCTTGAACCTAGACATTTAGAAAATATTGAGTTATATTTTAAATTCTAATCTAGATTAATAATTGATCAACCTTTAATAATGTATGAAATTTTTTTAAGGCATTCATTCATAACACATAAAATCTTAACTCCTTTTTTGTGTTAAAAACTTGAAGCACGCTAAGAGGCTTGATCATAACAACTCCTATAACATAAACCTTCACAATTATAATAAAGAATATATTTACATCTACTTACATAACTTTTCAACTAAGAGATATACAAGTTGTCATTCATATGATGCCTATGTTACAAACCCAAGATTCTTAAAATCTCAAAACAAATATTTCCCTCACAAATATCATATATATATGAGAAAAATTAATGATATATGGTTGTATGAGTCTATGAATGTTTGTTTATATATATTTATATAAAAATTCAAATATATAGGTTATAAATCTTAAAAAAAGTGTTAAATATATTTTTTAAATAGTAACATTGTATATTACTATAGTATAAAAATAAGATATTAAAATTTTCTATTATTTTGAAAATATGTTTAATTAACCATATCATTTTAAGATTGGAATGAGAAACCTAGTCATTGATAACCATTTAAGAAAGAGGTGTGTCAAAATATGCACATTATCATTTTTAAAATGTTTCTATTTTTATTGAAACATTTAGCCAAAGTAAAGAAAAATTACTACTTGGATTATTGATTTTTTGTGTATATATATTAAAAATCAATGAGATAAATTATAATTTGTTATAGGGTATCTATATTCCAATGATACATTTTTTTTTATTTAGCGCATAATGCTAGTTATTGGACAACATGGTAATCATGTAGATTCTCTTGATTTACTACCCTCGCAAAGCGTAGCACGATTTCCCTAATAGAGGGTGTTTGAAGTACCATTATTCTATTATAGGAGGAAACAAATATTGGTGATGCTTTCTTTCGTTTAGTACATATGTTCAATACTTAGTTTCTAAGAGATGTAAGTTTGGGTTGAATGGATATTTGATGACTTTTCAAAGCATTATCTTGAAACTTATTATTACAATGACTCTTGTAATATGTATTTGAAAAATAATTTGAGTAGGAATTATCTACATTATATATTCCTTGATAATATTTAGTAAATTTTATTGATGCAAGATAGTATTTGAGATTTTTGTATTCCCTTTAAAAAATAACTCTTAAAATATGTTTGTAATTCTATGTTTATTTCCCACATAATTTGTGTCAAAAAAGTACGGGTGGCATCATAAGATACAAAAAAGGAAATCTTGTGCTTTTGTACAAGGCCAATATGGTAGTCCAAACTTCAAAATTTACTAAGGTGTCAAGGGCTTCCTTTGGTATATTTCTTGCTAAGGATAATTTTGTTTTCAAAAATTATTATTGAAGGGGACTCTAACCATGTTATCATGATTCTTTATATCGAAGCATCCCCAGTATGGCCAATGAAAGATCTAATTTTTAGATCATGTTACATTAAATTCCCACCATAAGATAGGTCAAATGATTTAATCACATAAAGAACTTCTCTTTTCTTATATTTCTTTCCTTTTGTTGTTAATATACTGAGTTACACTTCTACACAAGGACTAAGTATTTTTGAAGCATAGAGGTTTAATGGATCGACCATTCTCTAAATTGCAAAATTTTAATGGAAGTTTTGCTAAAGAATTCTTTCATGTAATAGTACCATTATAGCATAAATAATTAAACTTTTAATGCAATGTTAGGAAGAAATTCAAATGATCACTCTTTTCTAGCATAAGAAGGTGCAAGGAGTAGAAATTGGCATCACATGATAAAACTAGAAGTTACGACCACCATAATTTTTCTATTTTTTTTAAGGGGTAAACACTGTTAACCCTGAGCTATGATCCAGTGGGGCTTGAACCTTGATGGCAAGAACAACAACAGAACAACTTAACCATCACAACATGCCACTATTGGTAGCAACACCATAAATATATTATTTGTATCTAAACACCAATATAAATTACTCATCATGCCACCCTACCTGTTGTGCTTATTTTTTGTGGATGCAACAAAAACCTGTATGTTTTTATTTATTTATAAGGTCACATTTTCATGACCCCATCAATTCAATATAGTGTACCTTTGAAAGGATTTATCTCTATATTCTCATTGAAAGTATTTACAAACCAAATGTGATGTAGCGGACCTCCACCAAATATCTCTTCTACTATGGTATAGGTACTTTAAAAACATTCAATATTTTAATTGCTGGAAATTCATTTCAAAGATTTTTGGCAATATAGAAGAATTGATTATGGGGAGATTGTGTTTCATTGATGTTTTGTCATTGATGTCAACACTAGGTATTATGGTTGGTTACTAATAGACAGGTTTTTGATACCGACAGAAGATCCAGTGTTACTGACATAAGGGACTATCTATTGGACACTTCTGCCATGTTTGGATCAATCAAATATGTTTGGTTCTATGTGTTACATGTTCCTAAAGCATGTTTTGGTCAGTTGGTATTGACTTGGTGATCGAATGCTATCATACACTCTACTAAGCCTATACCGATAAGCATTTAAGGTTTTACCAACATATATTTTACTGATAATATTTGTCAGGATGCATAAGTGTGTTGATGCAGCTTCTAGATGGAATTCAAGATGTAAAAGGTGATCCTTGATCAATCTTTGACTAGTTGGAGACATCTCTTTGGCGTGTTGGACCAAGAAGGTCCGATGCCTATCAAGGTTATAGACCGGTATCATGTTAACATGTTCTCTACACATTACCGAGATGATTTATTGATTTTTTAATGTTGTTTTGGTCTAAAGAAGACATGGAATATCATTGTAATATGGATGTATGTAATGAGCTTGTTATAATATCTTTTAGGTGGCTGACCTAATTGATTTAGGCCTTAGTGTTTGTATAAATTGATGTAAGATCTCATTGTAGATCATGGTAGTGGACAAGACATGGGAATGTAATGTGCAAATAATGTAAAATCATTCAAGAAGAGAATTTGGTCGATCATTGAAGATCGAATTGGGTTTATGTAGGAGGTCAAAGGCCTCCGATATTGAGCTTAACCGAGACTATAATTAGGCATCATAGATGTTATCTCTAGCAGTTCATTCTACAATAATGTTGTCCAATTATCATGAAGTCATTATAACCTCTTTGTAGTCAATAAGAATCTTTTGTAATGAGTAGTGTTCTGTAAACAATGTGCCTTCCTGCATGTGTAGGCACCTCATTGTATCACATACTTTCTGCAGAAGTATCATCTGACTATGGGTAGTATTCCACCGTGGTTTTTCCCTTTACCAGTTTTTCCATGTACAAATCATAGTGTTATGTAGTATGGTTGCATTGTGTTGATTATCTATTTTATTGCTAAGTTGTATTGCTTATCGGTATCTACTTCTACATGTATCTATTTCTGCTATTCCGGTATTTAATGTTTATGTGCTCCGGTTAAAGGTTGTAAAGTGGATTAATAGATATAATCTATTCACAACTGATTCACCTCCCCCCCCTCTCTCAGTTGTCCACCGGTTATCCTCACAATTGCTATCAAAGATTTGGTCCTCTTATGTAGAAGCTTAGCCACTTGAGGTGGATCCTATGGCAAGTAATCCACCGACAACTATCTTCAGAAGAGAAATCCCTAAGCTTGATGGAACAAATTATGGTATATGGAAAATCCAAATGGAGACTCATCTTAGATGTCTTGGCAAGGATATTTGGGAGATCACTAAGAAAGGATATACACCTTATGATCCGACATCTAGCAATCCTGCTCCTACAAACTTGGACAAAAATATTGACAATAATTTTAGAGATAGAGAAGCCATCCTATGTGCACTTATTGATCAGCAGATCATGGGATTGACTAATGAATCATCTGCAAAGGTTATGTGGGATAAATTGGAAACTCTTAATGAAGGTGACCCTACTGTTAAAATTGCTAAATTTGATGGTTACTAGGTAAGATATGAGAACTTGAAGATAGATGACAATGAAAGAATTGCTACATTTATGAAAAGATTAAACGAGATTGTCATGGGAATTCAATGTTGTGGAGGATCTCTGAGTGAAGAAGAAATAGTTTCCAAAGTCTTGAGATCCCTTCCACTAGCTTACAAGATGAAGGTAACTACAATTAATCAATTGAGAACAATGTAAAACATTTTAGTTAACAGAAACATTCTGATTGGGAAGTTATCTGCTTTTGAGCTTAAAGAATTTGGACCTTCTAGAGCTGTAAAATATAAACCTACTTTTCATACATCATCATCACCATCTTCCGGTAAGAGTGTTTGGTAATCCCTATATGCAAAAGAATTGGGAGATATGAGGAAAGAGGATGAAATTTTTGAGAAACTTGAAGCCTTATTTTCTAGAAGAGTACCGAAAGGACTGAGAGGAAGTAAGTATGAAGGAAATGCACCTTTTAAATATTTTGCATATAATAAGATTCGTCATTTTGTATCTAGATGTCCTGAAAGGAATGCAAGATTTTCAAAGAAAGAGTTAAGAAATCATTCAAGCCTAATCAGAACAGATGTAGATTCAAGAGAAATAAGAAATGCTATATACACGATGAGGAAGGAGTAATTGATGACTCCGAAGATGAACCGATAGAAGACTATGCTAGTGGATCTAGCAATGGAAAGGAATGGGTGTTCTATGCCCTAAAGGAAGATGAATTGGTACCGGCTATCAAGAATGAAGAAAAGGCCCTCGCACCAAAAGTTGAAGACAAGGATGAATGGGTAATTGATAGTGGATGCTCACATCATATGACTGGAGATAAAAGAAAATTTCTATCCTTGCATGAATACAATGGTGGTCAAGTAAGATTTGGAGATGACAAAGCATGTATGATCAAAGGTAGAGGTACTATTTCTCTTGATGGTAAGCATAATACTGACAATGTCTATTATGTATAAGTTTAAAAGCATAATATTTTAAGTGTAGGTCAATTTACGGACAAGGGATTCCAACTTCAATAGGATAGAAAATGCAAAATCATTAACAAGACTAGTCTGGAGATTGCTACCTGTACTTAGATTGGAGGTAATATCTTTCACCTGAACACTAGTAATAAGACATGTTTGATTTCTCATATTGATGAGAGTTAGCTATGGCATAAGAGGTTTTTTCATATTAATTTTGATTGTACTGTTAAGATGAGTTCAACAAATTCAGTTAGAGATATACCTAAGATTATGAAGACTCATAATCCGGTATGTAAGGAATGTCAATTGGGAAAGAAAGTTAGAACTTCTTTTAAGAGCATACATGATAAATCTAATGATATTCTTGATCTAATTCATACTAACTTATGTGGTCCAGCAAGGACTAGAAGCTTTCAAGGTGATAGGTACCTCATGCTAATAATTGATGATTATTCTAGAATGATGTGGGTGACTTTTCTAAGGGAGAAGTCTGAAGCTTTTGAGAAATTCAAGATCTTTAGAGCAAAGGTAAAAACTGAAACTGGACTCAAAATCAAATGTCTAAGATCAGATCAAGGTGGTGAGTTCACTTCTCATGAATTTAACAGTTATTGTGAAACAAATAGAATTAGGAGACAATTTTTGCACCTCCAACTCCTCAATAGAATGGAGTAGTGGAAAGGAAGAAGAGAACCATTTTGGATGCAGTAAGAACAATGATGATGGAAGTCAAATTGCTTCACATCTACTGGAGAGAAGTAGTGAGTAAAACAGTCTATACATTCAGCAGAGTTCATATCAATGGTGAATTCGGTAAGACTCCTTATGAATTATGGTTTGGACATACACCTACTGTTAAATATTTCAGAATTTTTGGAAATAAATGTTATATCAAAAGGGATGATTCAATTGGGAAGTTTGATCCTAGATGTGATGAAAGAATATTTCTTGGATATTCAAATCAAAGAAAAGCATATAGATGCTATAATAAAAGATTGCAGAAAATTACGGAGAGCACAAATGTGAAAGTGGATGAGCAATACAAAAATAAATGGATATCATATGACAGGGAACCAATAGCGGAAATGATCATAATTGACCCAGCAATACCTCAAGTGGTATAGGACACTAAGAATGTTACACGAGTATAATAAAAAAATTGAATTGTGACTAATGATCATATTAGTGAATCTGAAGTTTAGAAGACTCCAAGGTATGTAAGACTAAATCATTCTTAAGATGAAATCATTGGAGATAGGAACAAGGGAGTTATGACAAGAAGAAGACTAACAAATGAAGAGGTATGTCTTATTTTTCAAATTGATCTGGCATCTGTTATTGAAGCTTGTAAATATAAAAATTGGTTAAAGGCTATGGCAGATGAATTAGACCAGATAAAGAAGAATGAGACTTGGACTTTAGTTCCCTGACCTAAAAATAAGAATGTTATTGGAAGTAAATGGGCTTTTAGAAATAAACTAAATGAGGATGGTCAAGTTATAAGAAAAAAGGCTAGACTAGCTTGTAAAGGATATTCTGAAATGGAGGGAATTGATTATGGTGAGACATTTGCACCTGTAGCTAGAATTGAAGCTATTAGACTATTTCAGGCCTATGCAGCATATAAAAACTATAAGATCTATCAAATGTATGTTAAATGTGAATTCTTGAATGGTGAACTTGAGGAAGAGGTATACATTGAGCAGCCTAATGGTTTTTCACTAACAAATGACAAAGATATGGTTTGTAGGTTAAGAAAAGCATTATATGGATTGAAACAAGCTCCTAGAGCTTAGTATGCAAGGTTGGATAAATATCTTTTGAAGCTTGGTTTTACTAAAGGTAGTGCAAACAGTAATTTATATTACAAGATCAGTGATGATGATATTTTGATTATTGAAGTATTTATTGATGATATCATTTTTGGAGGAGAAGATAAATTGTGCATGGAATTTTCTCACAATATGAATAATGAATTTGAAATGTCCATTATTGGTGAAATGAGATTTTTCTTAGGTTTGTAGATTACTCAAACTGACAAAGGAATTTTTATCTATCAAATTAAGTATCTAAGAGAATTGTTGAAGAAGTTTGGTATGGATAATTCCAAACTAGTAAGTACTCCTATGGTGACAAGTGAGAAATTATCTATCAAAGACATATCTTCATCAGTAAATTCGACAAGGTATAAGTCTATGATTGGTGGCTTTTTATATCTAACTAGGACTAGACAAAATATTATGAATGCAATGAGTATTTTTTAAAGGTATCAAAGCAATCCTAAAGAAAATCATGAATGTGCAGTAAGGAGGATATTTCAGTATTTGCAAGCAACAACAGAATATGGATTATGATATTCTAGACATGATAACTTCACTTTATGTGCATATACATATTTAGATTGGGTAGGAGATACTAATGACAAAAAGAGAACTTCTAGTGGAGATTTATTTCTTGGAAATAAACTAGTTTCATGGATCAGAAAAAATAGTCATGCATTTCTTTATCTTCTGCAAAAGGTGAATATGTTGCAGCAACAACTAATTGTACACAAGTCCTATGGATGAAGCAAATGTTGAAGGATATCAGGGTGAATTGTAGTGAACCGGTAGTTATATACTGTGATAACTCCGCAGCTATTGACATGTCTAAGAATTTGGTATTTCACTCTAAGACTAAACAAATATCAATAATGTATAACTTTCTGAAGGACAAAGTGGAAGAAAAGGAAGTCAAATTGGTTTATGTGAACACTAAAGAGCAGATTTCAGATATATTCACTAAACCATTGTCTAAAGAATCATTTGAATATCTGAGAGATAGGTTAGGGGTATCTACCCCTCTGACAGAAACTGAAGTAATTGTGCAGTGCATCATTCTGATATGAATCTACAGCTTTATCCTTTGCTTCAAATTGATGTAGTGGTGCTACTACTTAGGGGAAGTAGTCAGCTTTGAGATTCACAAAATTTTGATATCTATGTCATATCTTTGGCATTGATGTCAAAGGAGGAGAGTTATATGTGAAAAATAATGTTTATGGGAGAGATTCAAATTGGACTGTACTCCTCAAAGGGAGTCAGTTTCTCATGAGAAATGTTTGGCACTTCTTGGTACTTAGATGTTTTCTTTTTCACACCTAGTGTTCCCATCAATGACAAAGGGGGATATTGTTGGAAATACAAAAGAACTGATTATGGGGAGATTGATTATGTGTTGCTTTGATGTTTTGTTATTGATGTCAACACTAGCTGTTATGGTTGGTTACCAACAGATAGGTTTTGGTTACTGGCAAAAGATATAGTGTTACCGATAGAAAGGACTATCTGTTGGACACTTCCAACATGTTTGGATCAATGGAATATGTTTGGTTCTATCTGTTACATGTTCCTGAAGCATGTTTTGGTTAGTTGGTATTTACTTGGTGATCGGATGTTATCATATACTTAAGTAAGGGTTTAAGATTTTACCAGCAAAGCTTTTACTGAGAATATTTAATAGGATGCATAAGTGGTGTTGGTGTGGCTTCTAGATGGAATTTAGGATGTAAAAGGTGATCCTTGATCAAGCTTCAACTGATTGGATAGATCTCTTTGGCGTGGTGGACCCAAAATAGGTCGAGTGTCTATCTAGGTTATGGGTCGGTATCATGTTAACATATTCTCTACATGTTATCGAGATGATTTATGGATTGGTTAATGTTGTTTTTGTCTAAAGCCGACATGGCATGTCATTGTAATATGGATGTATGTAATGATCTTATTACAATATTTTTTAGGTGGCCGACCTAATTGGTTTAGGCCTTAGGGTTTATATAAATTGATGTAAGATCTCATTGTAGATCATGGTAGTGGACAAGGCATGGGAATGTACTGTGCGAATAATTTAATATCATTCAGGCAAAGGATTTGGTCGATCATTGAAGATTGAATTGGGTTTATCTAAGAGGTCAAAGGCCTCTGGTATTGAGCTTAGCTGGGACTGTAATCAGGCATGGTAGATCCTATCTCTAGCAATTCATTTTACTAGATTGTTGTCCAATAATCTTGAGGTGCTTATAACCTCTTTGTAGTCAGTGAGACTCTTTTGTAATGAGTAGTGTGCTCTAGGAAGTGTGCCTTTCTGCATGTGTAGGCTCCTCATTGTATCACATACCTTTTATAGAAGTATCATCTCCTTGTCCGTAGGCTTCCCACCATGGTTTTTCTGTTTACTAGGTTTTCCACATACAAATCATGGTGTTATGTGGTATGATTGCGTTGTGTTGATTATCTATTTCATTGTTAAGTTGTATTTCTTACTGGTATTTGCTTCTACCGATATCTGGTTGTAAAGTGGATTAATAGATATAATCTATTGACAATTGATTCACCCCCCTTTCAGTTGTCCACTTGTTATCCTAGCAGATTTTTATTTGTCAATTATATGTTTACTTAAGGATTAATGGTTATAGGATACATGGTGTTGATTTATATATTAAATAAATTTGTACGACTCAAATATATTAGTATTTCTAATTATGACAAGGTGAATTATCAGTTAGAATTTCACACCTTAGATCTTACATAGATTATGCAGGGAGTCAAATAGTATTTCTTTAAATTTAGAAACATATTGCATTGCTAGAAAAATATGAGGATTTAAAACATCATACATGGAAAATTAAATTATAATTGATCCTTATTGAAAAGGATCTGTGGGATGTAGTAAGTCGAGAAACAATAAGTCCAAATGATATTGATGGAAGCAAAAAATGGATTGTGAAATATCAAAGAGTAATGACATTGATTGGTCTTGGACTATTAGATGCATACCTCCACCATATTAGCCTAACAAAGACTTTAAAGGAAGTAGGGGATGGTTTGAATTCTTTGTTTAGATAAAAAAAAGTGAGTGTAAATATGATTTCAAGAAAAAAATTGTTTGGTCAAAAAATGATGTATGTGATAATATTTTTCAACACATCAATGAGTTTTTCTACCTATTGAATCGACTAGATTTGATAAATGTAAATATAGATGATGACAATTCAAATGCTATTTTTTAAAATAGTATGCCTCCTTGTTATGGACACATTCTTTCTACATTAAAAAAGTAAATTCTACCCTATAAGAAATAATATCTACTTTTATTGATGAGGAACTAAGAAAATCGATTCAGCTATTGAGGAAATCACAATGTATGGAGAAAATAGTCCTAACCATTTATCCAAACATAGTTCTTCTACATCAAAAGGAAATTGTTTCTTCAAAGATAAAATTTTGTGTTACTATTGCAAGAAGAAGGGACACATTATTTTGAACTCTACTCTTCTTTATAAGAATCTCGTTGATCGTTATCTAAATATAGATAATGCAATGGATACATTTGATGATGATGACTTCCTTTTTAAGGTTTCTATAGAAGACCCTCCACATGAAAAAATAGTGAGGAGGGGCATATTTTTTAAATATTATATTTTGTACATGTCCCCATTCACAAGATGATATAAGTGTTTGGATGTGTTTGCACCCAAATACTATTGTTGGTTATTTGTGAATGGATGTGTTTATCTCCATTCAAAAGATGATATATATGATTGAATCTATTTATCAATAATCACAAGAGTTTAAGATTATGAGTGGATGTGTGTGTCTCTAATGTTGGATGAAATTATAGTGAGAATAGTTAGGTTAATTCCACTATTGTTTATAACAAGTAGATGGGCATGTCCCTACTCCTACCTTATCATGAATTAGTAAAATTGGTAATCAATTATTGTTGGTCCACTATTTTGAGAGTGATGAAATATGGGGGTTGTTAGGAATATTGCATTGACGACGCATATAATAATTATGCATTAAAATAATCAGGTTTCTTATAGTTTATTTAATAAGTTATTTAATTGGTGGTAATATTATTTTATATTCATATTAAAATTGTATATGTCAAACTTGAACCCTAATATTGTAAACCCTAGTCTCAACCACAAATCCCTAGATCTATAATGAAATTCAACAAATGCATTAATGAAGAGCCATAAAACATGTAAAATCACAAAATAAATCACATGATACCATCACACATTCAAATAGGTTTGATCTTCATTGATCTCCTATCTTCATTTGATCTTTCTTTTGATATGGTATTGTCCAATTTGTGTGCCTACACAAGAGCTCAATGGGGAACAAATGTGGTTGTGATGATGTAGAATAAAGTTAATTAAGAATAATTTAAGTATGGTCCAAGATTTTATTGATGGAAAGAGAGAGGAGGAATAAACAGAAAATCAAATGATACCTTCACACATTCAAATAGGTTTGATCTTCATTGTTCTCCTATCGCGATTTGATCTTTCTTTTCATATGGTTCTCTCTAATTTTTATGCATACACAAGAGCTCCATGGGAAATAAATGTGTTTGTGATGATGCAACTTAATTGTAATGATGTAGGTTAAAATAAATTTGGAAGAATTTATGTATGCTCCAAGATTTGATTGATGGAAAGAGAGAGCAGAAAGTCTCTTATATAGAGAACATCCTAAAACTAAGGAATAGGATTAAGAGTTGGGACAAAAGATGGTTAGCTAAAATTGAAGAGTAGGTAGAAGGAACAATAAAATAAAGGAAATCGTTAAGACAAATAAGAATACAATTATCATATAGAGAAATGAAAAGGTTAAGGCTAAATGAACTAATTAAATAAATTTAAAAACTTATTTAATTAATAGAAAAAGGACCACATAAATATATTAAATAAATAAATTATTTAATTTGGAAAAAAGGAAGTTTAACTAAACAAAAATATTTATTTAAATATGTATAAGGAAAAGGCCTAGAAAACATTTAGTGAATTAATTAAAAAAATAATTATTCATTTAATTAATAGAATAAAACGGAAAAAGTAAGTGAATAAAAATATTTATTTAATTAGGCTAGGACAATTTTAGGTGTCTACAAAAAAAACTTAATATGATTATGGATGTTGTTTATGATGTTTCCAACAAAATATGATTTGTGAAACCTATATATGTAATATGCTATTGAATAAATACAATGAGAAATAGAACTATCATATTATTTGTGTAAAATCTTTGTGTCTATATTTATGCACTAAATCACCAAAATGTGGTGTTTTGACTAAGAAAAGACTATGTGATGCAGTAGCACTAGTGTAGTTCTTACTAGTTTGAGCAGTTAGCAATGGAATTGCTTGGAGATCATGGAATTTTTTCTTGTTTGATAGTTTAGCATTGTGAATTTGGATTTATTCCCTTGAGTTCATTATTTTTATCATGTTCGAGATTCATGGCATTTGGATTTGATTCCGGTGAGATATTGATTTTGGTATTGGCCTAGTTGATATGTTCTTACCGGTTAGTCTTGCAGTGTGTTGAGAGAAGTTGAATCGGATTGCGGTTGATTTATGTTTCTTGTGCCTATTCCAATGTTCTCGGAAGACCGTTTATCATTTTATGCACTTTGGAGATGTTCTTAGTGATTTGAGCTGACATGTTACTATTAACACATTTCATTATGAACCGGTTGGTCTTTGGTTCGACAAGATCAAGTTATTATTATTTAAGGATGGTATAAATATAAGTTTTATGAACCATTTGAGAGGACAGAAGAAAAAAGTTTGAGATTGAGTGAAGATGTAGAACTGGCGGGATTCTGGTATAGTGGACTGAAGCCAGAAGGGATGAGGTCTCCATTAGGGTTGAACCGACAAATTGTTACTAGAGGTTGATTTGATGTGTAGATGGTCTATGGATCTTATATTTCTGTTGTAAGAATTCTTTGTATCCTAGACTACAATCTAACATGTGGCATATGTAATTCTTCAAACTGTTATAAGATTTATTCTTATTGTTTACCGGTTGTGCATTCTATGATGTTACTGGTTGTTCTTTCTTCTTTATCTAGTGTTGTATTACCACTTACCAGTATATCTTGCATGGTGTTTGTGTTAGGCTACAAGGATGGTATGTCTTTCATTGGATCTCCCTACCTTGACTACATCAAATGGTATTAGAGCTAGTTTGTGAACCTGTTGTTGGAGGAGGACACAATTATGCACCAGTTAGTTGGAAAGGAAGTTGAGGCAACTTGTGCAATTGTTTAGATCATTGAATGTGAGGAAAATAAATGCTAGTACATAGACCACCGATCCTAGGGCTTGATCTTGGGGCAGTTAGTGGGTGGAGACTTGAACAGATCGATGATTGAGGCATGCTGTACAGTGGACAGGTAGATTATCAAGGAGAGGCCACTAGAAGTTGTAATCAGATCATGAAATTCCCAAGTTAAAAGCACCTATTGATATATCGCCAAACTAGATCAAGTGATGGGATTCACTTTTCAATTAACCTTAAGAGTTTGATGCAGGAGCATAGGTGTAATTCTTACCGGTTTGAGCAATTAGGAGTGGAATTGCTTTGAGATCATGGCATTTCTTATTATTTGAGAGTTTAGCATTGTGGGTTTAGATTTATTTCGTTGAGTTCATTGTCTTTAGAATGATTGAGAATCATGGCATTTTGATTTTATTTTGATCATATATCAATTTCGGTATTGGCCTGACTGATATGTTCTTATCATTTAGACTTGCAGTGTGTTGAGAGAAGTTGAATTGGGTTGCGATTGATTTCTATGAATTATGGATCATTGATTTATGTTTATTGTTCCTAATCTGATGTTCTTAGAAGACCGTGCATTGTTTTATGCACTTTGGAGATATTCTTAGTGATTTGAGTTGGCATGTTACCATTAAAACATTTCATTATGAACCGGTTGGTCTTTGGGCCGACAAGATCAAGGTATTATTATTTGCACATGGTATAAATAGATTTTTTGCAAATCATTTGAGAGGAAAGAAGAAAAAAGTTTGAGATTGAGCGAAGATGTAGAATCGGCAAGATTCTGGTCTGGTGGATTGAAGTCGGAAGGGTTGATGTTCGGATTAGGGTTGGACTGGTAGATTGTTATTGGAGGCTGATTTCATGTGTAGATGATCTGCATAGCTTATATTTGAATTGTAAGAATTTTTTGTGTCTTGGACTCCGATTGAGTTTGTGGCATATGTAATTATTCAAACTGTTATATGATTTGTTCTTACTATTTACTGGTTGTGCATTATGTGATGTTACCGGTTGTTCTTTCTGCTTTATCTAGTGTTGTATTACCGATTACCAATATATCTTGCATATTGTTTGTGTAAGGCTGTAAGGATGGGACATAAGTTTGAGATCGAGCAAAGATGTAGAACCAGCAAGATTCTGGTCCTGTGGACTGAAGTCAGAAGGACCGAGGTCCGAATTAGGGTTGAACAGGCATACTATTTATGGAGACTGATTTGATGTGTAGATGATCTATAGATCTTATATTTGTGTTGTAAGCATTGTTTGTATCCTGGATTACAATCCATCATGTTTCATACGTAATTCCTCAAATTGTTATAAGATTTGTTCATACTTTTTACCGGTTATATATTTTGTGTTGTTACTAGTTGTTCTTTCTTCTTTATCTGGTCTTGTGTTATCAATTACTTCTATATCTTGCATGTTGTTTGTGTTAGGTTGCAAGGATGGGATGTCCTTCATTAGATCTCCCTACCTTGACTGCATCAAATTAGTTCATTGTGTAGTTTTCTATGTTCTCACCAGTTGGTACCAGTAGTTTCTTTCTTTTCATGACAGATCTTATTTTTGGTTTCCAGGCTGGCTCATGTGCTTAATTCCATATTTTTCAGTTCATTTGGGTTCTTTTCCAGTCATTTATCACTTCCATTTAATTGTTTCTGGGTTTTGGGATAGTTCTTGTGCTTATCGATTGCCTTTCCTTCATTACCGACACAATTCTTGGCATGTGGATCTATTTTGGGCCTTTCCCAATGTTCTTTGGCATGTGGCCAACCTTCCAGCCAAACCGGACCTCTTGGTTGTTACTTTCTGGAAATATTTATTTAATTCTTAGGGCCGACCTAGTTACACATTTCATTTTCCTGCATTGGTAAATGTAATCTTATGAGGCCGACCCGGATATGTTTCAATTGGTATATATATGATATTATTTAATCATTTGTAGGGGCAGAGGAAGTGGGATTGAGAATAAGTATTAAGATTCATATTTAGTAATACGGTTGGTTCTTAGAGTCCTAGTTGGACTGTATCTAGCTGATAGCCTGCATGTAACCGGTTAACTATCGGATGTTCTTCAATGGTTATATGATGATAACCAGATGGTTGTTGAAAGTTCTAAAGAAATAATATGATATGTTTATGTAATCTTGTTATGTTTTCTTCCTTCTTTTGTTGTGTTACTCTTGCTACATAAGCCAGTTGATTCTCTTTGAGGGTTTTACCAGTTATAGCTGCATCACTATGTATAACCACAACACCATTTTACTTCTCTTTTATACATTAGTAGTTTTTGATATAGGTTTTAGACCCAGTTTGTTGGTACAAGAGCATAGAGAAAACTAAGGTAGATTATGGTGCCTAGATCCTCTAATCATTAATGATAAGTTTTTCTATTTATAGCATGTGCACCTCTATTTAATAATTTCATTGTTCTTATACTTATCTATAGATTTATATTAATCTATGAGTCTATTTCATAAGTGTAAATATTCATTCATGCTTTAGGATGCAGTTAGCTTATGTCAAAATCATTCAATCAAGCTTTCATGCAACAAAGAAACAAAGCCTAAGATGCTATACTCTCTTTCAATAAGAGTTATGCAAGGATATACCTCCTATGGAACATTTTATTCCTATGTTTAATGAAGGAGGGTTTTGTTCTAGTTTAATTACTAGATGGAGTTGCCCATCTCTCTTTCATCATAAAAAATATATTGGCAAGACAGCTTGGGAAATTGAAACAAAGATTAGGAAATATAAATACTTAACTTCAATATTGTTCATCATACCATTTTATTTAACTAATTGTAGGTGTTTCTTTAACTTAAAACCTACATAAGGATAATTTGGGTTGTTCCTAGTGCTTCATCTTCTTGACATTTTTTTAGATTTCCACAAAAACAAAAAAATAATGTTTTGAAAAAATTTGCATTTTATGTAGAGGAAATGTAGACCATTGGAAGACAAATATATATCATTATAAATGATTAGGTACAACCATTGAGGTAAATATTTTTGTTTATACTCTCAAGAATGCAAAATATATAACCTCTATGATTGTAATAGGTGGAAACTTATATCTAAGCAAGGAATCAATCATGAAATATTCAATCTAACATGAATGGAATGTTGATATGCTAAGTGGATTAACTAGTGAAAGCCAATCCAAGCAAAAACATAATGATTATAATAAATTCTAATATAGTTGTAGGGTTAGTGATCATAGAATTAATATGTAAATAATTAGACCTAATAAAAATTGCTCCAATGATCAAAACCCTTCATACTATATAATAGATTGGAAAATGTAGTAAAATATGTAATTGTTATAAAAATATTTAAAAGAAAAAAAAATCATACTAGTTTTGGTCATTGATTTCCTTAATACATTTTAATTTACCATATATCTAACTCTTCATGTCAAAATTTCTATGGAATTCTCCTTTTATTCACAAAAAATCTATGACATTAAATATTTTCTCTCTAGTAACATGTGGAATATGGTATACCAAAATGATTATAATATTACTTGTTATTACTTTAAGGGACTTCCTTACGTAGCTAATTCTAAACATAAATGACACCATTAATGAAAACATGAAGAGACACTAGAATGGATTAATTTTTTCTTCACTATTCTTCTCCTCCAATTTTTTTTTACAACCCAAAGTTACATACAATATCAAGTAATGTAAAATTACCCTTTTTGGGAATTTTGACAACTTTTAGAAGTTGTCTTTCTTTGGTAATTTGCAAACTTATCCATAAAATCATGAGAAACTTATAAATACCTATACTCATTAACTTTGACAAAAAATCATAGCTTCCTAAACTAATAATAAACACGAGTTTGAAAATAACTGAAAAATTAACTTTCTAAAACCTAGGAAAAAACAAAAAGTGCTCTTTCAAAAGCCTTGCATCATTATCCTCTGGATGAAAAAGGAAGAAACTTCTGCAAATTGATGTCCTCAAATTTTTTCCACTTGCCTTGTTCCAACTTCTTCAACTCTCACTCTATAATCCAGGTGCTATCTATTGGTGATAAGCCTTCCCACTATGCTAAAAATTTATTATGTTGACCTTGCAAGATGTAAATTTTCTTCTTGTCTGTTATTTTTCCTTGTCTTTTCTTCCACATGTGATTCATCTTTAACAAAATAATTTGTTTTTTTTTACCTTCTCCTTTGCCGCTACTACTACATTTGGGGCTGCCCCTACCTGACTCATCCTTCATCAGAAGATGTGATAATATTTTTTTTAGATTTGTGCATGTTCTGATATTTCTTGTCTCATCTTTATACTGAAAGTTTATTTCATACCAGTGGATTCATTATGATTTATGTGGATGAATTTATGTCATGGACTATTATGATAGTAAGACTTATGTATAGTGATATAGATGCACTCATTATTCATGTGTACATTATATTGCTTGTGGGACTATAATGATATCATGACTGTGCAAACCCCACTTGATGATTACATTGGATAAGATGATGCTAGGCATTTATATGGATATTTGATACATGATGACTTATGTGGATGATTGATATATCATAGACTATTATCATGAGGGACTTACATTGATGATCTATATTATCTTAATTATTTGGTTCATATTTTTATGAGATTATGATGGCATCTTGATTATGGTAACCCTATTCCATGATTGTGATGATTGAGTTAATGATATAATGATTGTTATTTTCTTCTAGTGTATTTGTGTTAGAGACAATGCCATACCACTCATTATGAGCATGATATGATGTTGTGATTCTCTATCACTTGTCTGATCATTTATGATATGTATATGTTGTTGCATATGTTGTCTTGAGGTTATTGATGGTTGGAGGATTGTAGGTACTAGACATTGACTCCACCTGGTCTCATAGGTTTGAGCATGTCTTAACCTAATGGCAAGTTGTTAGAGATGGCATAAGTTTACTTCCATGTACTCTAGGTCTTAGTTGATATTCTAGTTAGTCTAGTGTCTCAGTTGAGTTGTCTTGTGGCGTCTTGTAGTGTGTTGTTAGACCCTTATGCCAGGTTTCCTTGAGGTGTTGTGAGTATTTGATTATGTGATTAATTGATATTTGATTCATATAATTTATTAATGTTAAATTAAACTGATTTATGGTAGAGTTTAGATATTTAATTGTTATTGGTAACTTATTATTGAGGTTTAATATTTATTAATGTTATTTGATCATTGTCCATTTAAATTTTTATTATTGGTTTAATATTATTTGTTATTTAATGTTTACTAGATATTTGTTGATTATTTATTTAATATTTAATTTTTTAATTTGTGGATCTTTGCATTTATTATTTTATATTTAATTGTTGCCATTTATTTGTATTGCCTTTGATTCATTATTTATTTATTTATTTTATATGATTTATGATTTTATGTTTAATTATGATATTTATTTTATATTGACTTTAGTTTACTTGATTATTGGGCTTTTGTATTTTTGTTTTACTCATGAGGTCATTTTATTTAATAATTTTGATTTATTATGTCCTTTGTCACTATTTGGTTAATTGATATAATATATTTACTAGCTACAGTTTTATTCTATAGTTTGATTTTGTGGGGTAACTAAATAATATTATTTAATATTATTTACCTCAAAACTATGCATGGTAGGTATAGGATATAGTTTTTGGGAATTTTTGATTGGTTGGAATGTTTCTATAGTTCTGGTTTCAATTTTTATTTATTCATTTTTCCTATGCATGGCCAGAATTGGTTTCTTTGAGAAATTTTGAATGTTGCTGGAGATTTTGGTTTTGATTTGGAGCTTGACTGGATTGTAGAATTTTGCTGGAGTTTGGTTTAGGATTTCTCTTCACTGATTTTCCCTTTCCATTACTTCTTTTTTCCAAGTCGGTTTAATTATCTCATTCTCTACAATTTTTATTTCCAAAAACGAGTGTCTTCTCTGTGTCTGTATAAAACTTGTTTGCTGGTGAAAATTTTGTAGAAACATTATATTGTTATTAAATTAAGAATCTGCATATTGTTATGGTGATTGGGAGCTTTGACATTTTATATTTCATTTAGACTATTCTTCCTTGTCATGAATGGTATTGTGAATTTTCTAGGTTGATCCTTGGCTACTTGAGAGTGATTCTAGTTCAAGAAGTGTCACAAATTTTATGCTATTAAGTTTTAATGGTTTGGAATTATGTGAATTTTGGAGTCTTGGTGGTGTTTGTTAATTTTTGGCTTCCTATGTACATTTGAGAGTCATGATTATATTGTGAGTAAAGTAACTCTCTTGTTTACAATTCTTATTTTATTATTGGCTAGGTTCTTGATTTGTAATTGGTCTTTCTTCTCAATATGGGTTGATTTGGGACCCTGATTGTGCTTTAGAATAATTTATTTTTGATTCCTAATTGTTTGAACCCGTTTTTTGTGTATTTTGGACTCTGCCATGTATACGCCATAAAATGAGTCCTATGGGCTAAAATATGTGTCCTATGCACTAAAATATATATCCTATGTGCTATTTTGGGTGTGATATGCACAACTACATGTGTTTTATGTGTCATTTTTCTATATCTTCAGATTTTGGACTCTAGCATCTGTGTGTTAAAAGAAGTGCTCTATGCGCTACTCTTTCCTATGGATATGCTAAATTTCCCTATTAATGGTAATTTTTATGGTTTGAGCTTTCTAGGTTGGTTTTCTTGGTTTTCCCTTGTATTAGAGGTATTTGATGATTTCCTTGTGATTCTTAGAGTGGATTATGCCTTAGTTTTGGCTATTTTATTGTTGTACTTTACTCTGACAAGTTGATACACCTCGTTATTGAGGATTGATGTTGTTTAGCTCCAGCAAGTTGATAAGCCTTGCTGTTGAGGGTGGTTTTATGTTGCCTCTAGTGCAAGGACCAATGTTGCACTATTGAGGATTTTCTTATGCAAGGTGGAGCAAGAGGGATCATACCTTTCTTTTGTCTATTGATCAAATTTGGCTTATTGTTGAGGCTCTTGTTTCATCTTGTTGGTATTGTGCCTTGTTCTTATTGTATTTGTATATGTGAATATCTATGATGTTGTTATTGAGCCTCCTTTTTGATGTTGTTATTTTTCTTTCACCCAAAGACATAGGTCCATGCATAGGGAGAGTGGACTCTTGCATGGGTAGGACCAGGGTCATGAGCATTAGGCTTCTAAGAGGTTTCTTATAAGGATGCTTAGGGTCTAGACCTATCATGTAACCACATGGGGAGTTTCTCTTTAATTTGCAAGTGATACCCATTAGAATTAATTAGTGGGTTGGGTAATTAGAATTCACCTAATCAAGATAATGAAATTGGTTTTGTCGCCCCACCTCGTGGCCCTCGAGTAGAGACTCAAGTTGACCTTGGAAAGACCCTAGAGATGATAAACTAAACTCCCTTGATTGGATCCAAGGTTGAGATGGTTATACATGTCTCTCAGGGTGTGTCTTGGCCCCTTCTATGAGAGGATAGCATGTGATGACCAGTTTTCCTTACATGTGTTCACATGATCCTTATGCCTTGTTTGTTGGTACGCCTCTAAGATTTTATTGCTTTTTATTTAGCCTTGTGATGTGATATGGTTTATTTCTACATGGTTGTTTATCTATTTTGGATGTCGTGTTGAGTACCTTAGTTGTTAGGTGTTAGCCTAGGTCTAGAGTGTGAGATTTGAACATAATGTCATATCCTAGCACAGGGGTGGTTCCTTATTGTCCCACATGGTTGGGTGGTTTGATGCCTTCTTTCATTGGGATGTTCTCCATTGGAGGCTAGCATACATGGATGTCGATTTATATCTTCTCTTAGTGTGGATGGCACCTTCAAGTGTAATCTATGTAATTGAGATTGAAATCATGTATTTTATATCATGAGAAATATGTAATTGTAAAGAAAGATTATGTAACTAGTATCTTGTGATCATATGTAATAGAAATTCTAGTAGGTTGAGATCATGATGAATTGTAATAGATTATGATTTTGTAAATGGATATTCATTATGTATGTAATTCTAGATTGGAGAGGAATTAAATGATCAAGTAATGTAATTGGGTTATCTTGGATCTATTTATGGATAGTAGTGGAAATGCTAAATGATTCGTGTATGTCTATGAGTGAAAGTACTAAACTGAAAATATGTTATTCCTTGTTGGTTATATTTAAAATATCATTATGAATGAGCAAATTGTAGGATTTATGGTTACCCTTAAAGGAAATAAAGGATATGATACTTTATGTGGAAGGAAGATATTATCATGCTAGGTGGTTTTTAAAAGGGAATTAGCAATAGTTGATTTGGTGACATAAAATAAATCCAAGAGTTAATGGGGATATGTAGGTTTTCATTCGATCGTTCATAATTATCATATTAGAAAGGAAATCATTTATTAAGAATTAAATTTCATGGACGATAATGGTATCATAATTATGGATGTGCTCATGTGTTATTGTCAATTAAGTAATGATGTTGAAGTACCCTAGGGAATTGATAATTGAGTAATGATATTTTTCTTGCGTAATATGTTTTAATGATATGGTTATCTCTAAGGTGTTTTATACACTCTTCTACATAACGATAAATATTTATTTGTATTATTATTTTAATATGTTGCATTAGTAGATGTACTAAAAAAAATATATCTTTATTTGTTAGCTGCAATGTGATATTTCAAATCCTGAATATCCTCAAAAGTAATTGCTTCAACTGTAGTATGTGCATAGTATCAAGAAGAAAATAAATATTTTATAGGAGTCTTTTTATAATGGTATTGTTACAATTCCTTCTCTTCTTTTTTTGTATGAAATCTCGATTTCCCTTTTGTGTAATTAAGGGAGTGCTTCGAACCATACATCTTTTATTAAGAAACTCACTCAACCACTTTTCTAAATACAAAATATTTAATCAACTTGATAATCTTTCATTTCTACTCCTACAAAGATACATACTCTTTGTATTTTATTTTTCATTAAGTATGTGAGAAGTCAATATATTATTAGATTATCATACCAGTATTCCCTCTTCTTTTACTGTATGTGTAAGTATTTCACCTTTGAGAAAAGAATATACATCTTTCATTAATAAAATTCCTATATGTGTACTTATTTACAAGTAGTTTCTCATTTGAATTTCATCCAACTTATATCCTTCAAGTAAATATTTATTTCCCAATACATGATTCTTTTACTTCACCCGCAACACAAAACATTAAATGTTTCACTTCTGTGATAAAATAATATATTTTCTTTGATTTTTGTATATATATATACAGAGAGAGAGAATTCTCCCCAAAAATTTTCACTCCTTATTTGAACCAAGTCTCTTTAAATATTTAACTATATTTTCTTTGTATTTGCATCCTTGGAAAATCAATCTTCTAATCTATGTGATTCAAATTTCTTTATATTATAGTCAACTTCTTTCCTAGATATATTTTACTTAATTTGGTGTGCAAAGTTTGTGTTTTGTAATGGCCCAAAATTTTTGTGCCTTAGATGAGAAGATATTGGATGAACTGACTAGTATCAACACTGATTCAATTCTAATATGCATTTAAGACTCTCAATCCATTGTTCAAATTCATTATCTGGCATTAGCAATGTGCATTGAGTTGCTATACAATAGTGTAGGTCATGATTAATGTGTCTAGGTTATTTTCCAGCCTATTGGTATTCCAAAAATGATGAAAATCCTCTTCAAAATGCTAGCAACTTTCTGGACACAAAAACAACATTATTTAGCTTGTGCATGACCCCAAAATTGGCCCGAAACATTTTGGATGTGATTTAAAATAACTCTAGGACTAATTTGAATCCAATCTAAAAATGTTGATGCAAAACATTAATTTGAATGTTGATGGTAAATTCCTTTTATTTTGCACCAAAATTTGGAATGAAACTCATTTGTAGCATTCAATCCATTTATCTTATTATGTTGCTCGTCTGCCTATGAGTGTTGTTGCTTCTGATAATTAATCTGGAATATGGTAAAATCTATCCATAAGTTTCAGATCTGCCCTAAATTTATGAACTTAAAGATTCAGGGTTTTTCAGATCTGCCCTAAATTTATTTTAAAACATTTAAAATGTTCTAAATTTTTAGATAGTTTAAATTTTAGAATATAGTCAAATTTTTAATTTCTCCTCTCACCATTGTGGAGTAATTCCATTCTACACAAGCTACAAGTTGTAGAGCCATGAAAATTTGTAGATGACTATGATATTTATAATAAAACATGAGTTTTTATGTCAAAATTTGATAATCTTGCCAATTTTAGGTGTCTACTTTGTAAACTTGTCTACTTGAGAATTTAACGAAAAAACAAAACTTTTAAAATAATGCATCAAATGGAATCATATTTTGATGAAACCAAAATGAGAGGCCCCAGTGATCATCTGAAGACATATGAATTTCTCTAATTTAAATTTTGCATATTTTTCTAAATATCAAATTTGGTTGGGGATCTGTTAGGAAACAATTAAAAATCCTATCAAAACTCTTCATTAGATCACCAAAAATGGTAAGAATGTAGAAATAGGATCCAAGGATTCATAGAAAAAAATAGTTCTTTAAAATTCATCTGAAGGTGTCAGAAATTATCTATCAAAGTCAACCTCCAGAGTAGTTTTGACAAAACAATGTTTTGCAACAAGTTGAAGCACAAAAAGTCTAAGATTCAAAAATGTATCAAACGAACTTTGATGGCCACAAAAAATATTTAGGATTTTTTTTGAATTTTCTCATTTAGGAAACTCTAAATTTTGCAAAAATTTAGCGTTCCATGGGGTGTAAACAGGATGTAATAGCCCAATCTACTACCTAAGAATTTTGACCATTTTTTTTAATTGATTTGTGTTTGATTCAATCACATACTCTGGGAATCTATCCAATTGGATTAGGAATTCATCCATCTGGGATGAGCATCTAACCATATGGGTTAGGCATTTGTCTAATGGGGGAGGAGGTTCCATATATGCAATAGTGATAGGCATCTACCCAAACGGGGTAGGCATCTATCCAACTCAGGATAGGAGGTTCTTTGGCCAGAGACTTAGACTCATCAGGACCATTCAGGTCCTGAGTCAATCACTAAGAACTACACTTTTCTAAAAGGAGTGCACCGAGGTCGCCATCCTTAGGAGAAAATAAAATAACATAATGCAAGCTTGAATTCTGCCTCAAAATTTGGCCTAAATCCTTAGGAAGTCAAGCGAATCCATATGCAATTCCTTCTGAGTATGCATCGAATTACTTTTTCCATCATTCCCTTATCTTCTAATTAGGAGGCTTCACAATCCTACTACTAATGAAAATCCTAGACCCCACCCCAGAACGCCTGAGTCCTAGGGACAACTCTATCCCTAGACTACCTACATACCTATTTTGGCACGAGATCAAGGCATAAAGTATGTAGTTCTTTTTGTAATCTATGGTTTAATATAAACTGTTTTGTGGTTATGCAACCCTTTCTAGCATCAATGTCCCAGACAACTTCTCTGTGGTTGCTACCCACGATGGTAGCTTTTCAGAAAAGGTTCCAGGTGGCCTATTTCTTGTGGCCTAAAATAACTAGGACCTAATACCTATCATAAGCGTCACCCTTGACCCAATTGTCAATCGTCAACAACTCTTTGAGATTAAGCGAACTTTATAAAAGCATCAATCAACCCTAAAGGGGATTCCTATGGTTTAACTAGTAGATGTAAAATCATTTAAACATTATCTTATTAGATTACCGATCCAAGGGGATTACTTGCCCCTTGGATTTTAATTTCCAAGTGTCCCTTATTACTCCCCTACGATTTATAGGGATGATGCCACAGATGTCGTTGATGCAACTTTATTAGGCATTAAGTGCAGTAGTTTTGCATGACGACTTTACCTGTAAGTGTGACCCAGAGGTGCTGTAAATACCGAACACTACTAGGTTTTTTTTTCCAACACCTCTTGTTTAGCTTTTCTTGAAAAAAATGCTTGATCATTACTCTCATGTAATTGAGATCACTTTGCAAGAATTAAATAATTGGATTAATTAACCAATGAAACTAATTCTACAAATGCAGGGAAAAAAATCTTTCACTACTAGGTGAACATAATTCAAGAGATAATTACAACATAAGTATCTCAACTAGGTAATGTATACAATTAATTAAAAAAAAAGTAAAAAAAATGAAATGAGGATCTTGCATATGAACAACAACTAGTTGCATTGAAATAATATATGTGTATCATGTAAAAATGAAGGAATTTACCAAATGACCAAAGTGCATCTATAAATTAAATTTAATTCGTTAATCTCTAACTAATTTTCTCTTCTAAAATTGTTTCATTTAGTATTAAGGAAGAAATGAGTCTCTCATCTACACTTAATAAAATGGGTCTCTCATCTATGCTTAATGATATCAAATTCATGAATCGAAGATTAAAATGATCAACACAAATCATTGTTCAATATAAATCAAAAGGATTTCACAGAGAGTAATTTTTTTACAAAGAATTAAAAAAATTGCAAAGAGAGTAGATTTGCTAGAAAAGAAAGAGAAAGATTTCACTTAAAGATTTAATATTAAAGAAAAGGATTTGACAGAGAGTAATTTTTTCAGAGAATAATAAAAAAAATTGCATTAAGGATTTCACAGAGAGTACTTATTTTACAAAGAAAAAAAAAATTGTAGAGAGAGTAGATTTCCTAGAAAAGAAAAAGAAGATTCTATATGAATCAAAAGGATTTCACAGAGAGTAAATTTCATGGAGAGAAATTTACAAAGGGTTTAAAATTTATTTTCATACATTCATAAAGGGTAAATGAGGGTAAATGAAGG
Organism: Cryptomeria japonica; assembly: GCF_030272615.1. Lineage (NCBI taxonomy): Eukaryota > Viridiplantae > Streptophyta > Pinopsida > Cupressales > Cupressaceae > Cryptomeria > Cryptomeria japonica. The sequence goes on along the minus strand of NC_081411.1, from coordinate 329,422,954 downwards.
AACAACGAAATACACGAAGGGCTTTTTTTAACTTTTATTCACGAAGAACATTTTGTTTTTTTTGAAAAGCATAAAAGAATAGAAAAGATGGGATCTTTTTTTCCAAATCTTGACCTTTTTTTCAAAAGAAAGATCCTCTTTTCCGTTTTTTTTCTCTTATTCTTCAAAGAAAAATTAAATAAAAAATAAGATTATCTTCTACATGCATTTGAAAGTAAAGAAAGATATTTTATCAAATAAATGTATATATATTAAAAGAAATAAAAGCATTTCTTGATTCACTTTTTTTTTTTCTAATTAACTAAATGGAGAATATCTAAGAGGGGAGTAATCCTTTTATTGCAAATTAAATACCAAATTTATGTATATCAATTAAAAGATGTGAAGAGAGGAGAACCCGGTTAATCAATGCTTGAAGTAGAATCTCCTCCAAAATCTCCAAGCTAGCCTCCCTTGATCCTTCCTTGCTACTTTAAGAAAAAAAATCTTCAAAGCAACAACTTAACAATCCTACAATGAAAAATAAGACTACAAGAAAACCCTACTACTTTTAACAACTGGATAATTTTCTTCCAAAATAACCAACTCCCTCTTTTTGAAAAATTTCACACATTATATAGAGAAAATCCCTCAATTCCACTATCTAGAGAATTAATTGAAAATGAGATTCTTTTACCAATATTGGTTCCATGCAAAATTGATTAATAACTTAGTGGGGGAAGTTACATGAAAGAAAATTAAAGAATGAAGATTCCTCTGGAAGCTTCTAATTTTCCTACAACATGTGCCTATTTAAAAATGAGAAATGAAATAATTCCTATTTAAATTATATTCTCCAAGTGTGTATGTGGGTCCTTTATTTAACCTTTTATAATAATTATTCAACCATATTCAATAGGTCAACCACAAAATGATATAATAGTAATAGTATCAAAAAATGATAAAAGAGGGTTATCACATAGGAACATTTAGCTTAAGGAAGAGTTGTCAAATCTAAAGGAAAACTAGATTGACACTGTGAACAATATTTTGGAGATCATTTGTTATTGTAGGGACATGAACACAGACATAGCTAGTACCATTCAAGTTTCATAGAAAGAGCCACTAAGTGGAAAGCTAAAGAAGATGAGATATTCTGGAGATCATTTGTTATTATAGGGACATGAACACAGACATAGCTAGTACCATTCAAGTTTCATAGAAAGAACCACTAAGTGGAAAGCTAAAGAAGATGAGAAAAGATATTGTGCACTTGGCTCATGGTTGCCTCCCCTAGCAGGTGCAAAAAGATCAATATTCGTCATTGAGTCCCACCTCTCCCAGTGATACTAATAGTGTTTCTCGTTCTTATACTTACTTAAGTGAGTTGCATTTGTAAGAGATGCTCGAGTTAGATAATAAGATGAATGGTATTCCATTAAAGGCCTGAATTCACTCAAGAGTAGTTAGCTATTTGTTGGTCTTTTGCTTGGTGTTTTTTTTCTATGTTTTTACTTTTATTTTACTAATCACATGACTTGTGAGATTCATAATTTTTTCATTGATGGCTAACATGATATGGGTCTATGCCAATCTTGTTCTTAAGTAATCAAAACAAGTAGGTTGTTATTGACTTATATACATCATTAGATGAATTTAGTTTATTTCCAAGATTGATTTCCTGATATCTCTAAGAAAGTATTCTAGCTTATGATTGCTTGAGGATAAGCAATGTCACGTAGGGTGTATTGTAATATCCCCTCTTTAAAAAGTGATGAACAATAATAGATACAAATAATTATTAAATATAATTTAACTGAAATTTAATAAGGTCTAACCAGTGGTGGACAGACATTAAATAATGAGTTAAGAATTTAAAACATTAAATTCCTAAAAAAGATTAATCGATAAAAGAAAAATTAAATATTAAACAATAAATATGGCAAATAAATCAGGCAATTTATTTTGAGTTTGAGAAAGTTCCTTGCAAATAACTGGAATTGAAACCCTTCAAAATCATGAGAGACTAATTAGTTATTTCTTTTACTAAATTTTGATAAAATATCAAATCTTGGTCAATGGAGATGAAACCCTTCATGGTGGAATAATAGTTTTAAGGACAAAAACATTAGATACTCTTGAATAGTTAAGGATGAAAAAATTTGATATTGCCACTATTTGGTTAGGGATGAAAACATCTAATTAATAGATATTTAATTAATTTTTCTTAGAATTAAAGATATTATTGATTTTGAGAATTATGATATGATATATTGATTTAAATATTATAATAAATATTTAATTTTTGACAAATCTATTATGATTTTGAGTAAAGTTTATTTTTTCAAAGAAAAAATTAAAAAATATTCAAAAAAGAGACATTTTATCAGGTCCAATTAATATTAACATATTCCAAGGTAAAATAGGTACTACAAAATGGAATGGGATTATAGAAGACAAAAATAAGCTAAGATGGAATTTAACCAAAAAAAAGGTGAATATAATTTTGTTAAAACAATTTACTCTTCCTATCTACTTCATTAAATTAACTATTGGTCAAAATATAGACAACATGAATGCATATGAGTTTTATGTTAAAAAGTAACTATATTTATATTTCTTTCATGGAGTGTTCCACTTTTAAGGCCAAAGTATCAAATGGAGAAAGAAATACTCCAAAGAACTACCCTCTTCATAGAAAATGATGGTCTTATTATTAAAAACTATAATAATGTGTGAGTTTAATATCAAACCAACTTCATAATGTCCTATTCATAAGGGAAGGATGATTGGTGATGAGTACTTGCGTTGATAAATCAAGTTGCACCAGTGATATTAGTTATTACTGGGGAAAATTATTTAAGACATGTACGTATGAAAACTCTTACATAATCACGTTGGTTGTTACCTCAAATAAATTTTAATTCTTACTAATATAATAAGACAATGGTTTGATAATACATGGTATTTAAGCAATGGATTTCTAGTATAATAAACACTTCTATGAGGGATATTGTCAATATTTTTGACATGGAGTTTTTGAACTATTGCTCATATATTCTTTTTCAATTGGATGGTTCACATTTTATTTTAGTATTCTTGATGTAATATAATGTATAATTTACAAGGGGGGGTGATCCTTTAGTGAAATGGTGGGGCTTCTTGCCTATAGTGCCTACAACCTAGGTTCAAACCCCCATAGGTTCATCTCTACCGTGTTAAAAATGGAGTACCCTTACCTTGGGGAGAACCTTAGAGAAATAGTGGGGCTTCTTTCCTGTAGTGTTTACATCCTTGGTTCAAACCATAATTTACCTCAAATTTTTGTCTTTAGACATGTAGTGTCGTGGTTTAAACATTTCATTGGTGAAGTGGCCACCAAGGTTAAAATCCTTGTTGGGCTATTGTGCTTGCAAGGCCTTGTGCCTTTGCTAAAAATATTACTAGCAAAGTTTCTAGGGTTAACGTTCAGCTGTTTAATATTTATACTCCTTTAGGGATTCAGGGAAAAAATAAGTTATGGAGGGATTTGATTAGGGTGGCTTCTCCTCTGAGGCAGGGGTCCCTTGTTGTTTTTGGAGGAGACTTTAATGCTATATTGGATCCAAGTGAAAAAAGTGGAGGGATCTTACCAAATAAAAGAATTATGGAAGACTTTGAAAATTTCATTCTTCATATGGGTCTTTTTTATTGTAAATCTCAAAATGGGATGTTTACTTGGACAAATATGAGAAGGGATTTCTCACAAATAGCAGAAAGATTGGATTGGTTCTTTCTTGTAGAAAATTGGTTGGAATCGGATTTTGAGTTTTTTTCCTCTATTTTGCCTATGCCAGGATCCGATCATTTTTTGATTTTTCTTTGTATTTTGGAAGATAAGGCTCCCTTTTAGTCTCCTTTCAAATTCAAGCCTATGTGGTTTAGGGATGCCTCCTTCTTGCCTCTTCTTAGAAAATGGTGGGAGTCTGCTCCCTTCTGTTCAGGACCTCGTATGTTTCAGCTTGTCAAGAAGTTAAAATTCTTAAAATTGAACATTAAAGAACGGAATATTTCACATTTGAAAAACATTTTTCAAGAAAAATAGAGAATTCAAGATTTGATTGAAACTCTTAATAAGCACTTGCTTGATCATGGTATGGTTCCTCAGGTCTTTGATGAATTAAAGTCTTTAAGAATATAACTTGAAGAGATTCTAGCAAGGGAAGAGATATATTGGAGACAAAAGTCTAGTGAAGTATAGTTGTCTGATGGGGATAGAAATACCACGTTCTTTCACTCTTATACTAAGTTAAAGAGGAGTAGAAATAGGATATCTTGCATTGAGGATTCTTCTGGGAAAATGCTTATAGAGCCAGAGGAGATTGCTTCGAAGGCAGTTAGTTTTTTCAAGTCATTACTATCTTCTGAAGGTGGCAATTTTAAAGATGATTTTATTTCTAATATACCATCTTTAGTATCGTCAGAGGACAATAGGATGTTGATGTCTCCTTTTTCTCTAGAAGAAGTTAGAATTGTAGTTTTTACTATGAGTCCTGATAAGGCTCCGGGTCCGGATGGGTTTACTCCCTTATTTTTTCAGAAGTGTTGGGATTTTGTGGGTAAGGATCTACTTCTAGCTCTTGAAGAAAGTAGGAGAAATAGGTCAATTTTGAAGGATCTTAATACCATGATGGTTGCTATTATTCCTAAAAAGGAGATTGCTAAATCTTTTCCTAACTTTTCTCCTATTGCTTTATGTAATACCTTATATAAAATTCTTAATAAGGCAATTTCCCTTCAGTTATCCAAAATTCTTCTGAAACTCATCTCGGTGGAGCAAGGTGGCTTTGTTCCTAGTAGGGAGACACCGGAGGGGGATATTATGGCTCATGAGGTACTGCATTCTATCTCCATTCAGAGAATCCTGTCCATGATTTTGAAATTAGACATGATGAAGGCTTATGATAGAGTTGAATGGAGGGCTTTAGGTCTTGTTTTGGAAAGATTAGGATTTTCTAAGGCTTGGGTCAAATGGATGAATGCCTGTATCTCTTCTGCAAGGTTATCAATTTTAATTAATGGATCCCCTCATGGCTTTTTTCCCTCCTCTAGAGGTTTAAGGTGGGGGGATCTATTATCCTCATTCCTATTTATACTTTTATCTGAGTCTTTTAGCTAGACTATTAAGGCTATGAAAATTAAAGGACTTTGGTTAGGGGTGAAAATCTTGAGAGTGCCAGGGTCTATATCTCACTGCCTTTTTCCATATCATACCTTGTTATTTGGTTAGGCATCTATGCGGGAAGCCTTTGTCATTAAAGAAATTATTCAAAATTATGCTGCCTATTCTAGACAGAAAGTGAATACTAAGAAGTAAAAAATCTTCTTTCTAAATACCCCATAATTAATCCAAAATAGATTATTGACTTTTGGGGGTTTTGAGCCTAGTTCTCTTCCATGTACTTATCTGGGTATACCTTTCTTTATCAAACAAGATAAATTAAGCTTTTGGGATAAAATCATTTATGTCATCTCAAAGAGAATTCTTTCTTGGAATCACAGATGGTTGAGTCTGGCTGGGAAAATGGTTCTCATTAAGTCTGTATTGAATACATGTCCTATTTATCTCATGAGTGTTAAAATCTCCAAAGGTTGTGTTGGTAAGCTTGCAGGATACCCTTAGGTCCTTTCTCTGGAGTAGCAATAAAGATGGGAGGAATAAACTTCCTCTAGTGGCTTGGGATAAAGTTTGTTTGCCTAAGGACATAGGAGGTACAAGGATTAGAAATTTGGAAAAGCAGAACTTGGCTTTAGGGGCTAAATTGATCTAGAATTTGTATGAGAAACTAGGATCTTTATGGGCACAAATTATGTTTGCCAAGTATCTTAATAATGGTCCTAAAGAGTATATCTTTCAAATTTTGAATTTACCTTCTAGATCAGTTATGTGGAACTTCATATGTAAATGCAAATCTATTATTTTACCTAATCTCTCTTGGATTGTCCATAATGGCACAAAGATTAGATTTTGGGAAGAAAGGTGGAATGTTTACCCTCCATTACGAAGCTTAAGGAATTGGTCTACTCTGATATCTATTCTTTCTTCCCTTTGGGGAGTCTTTGTGGCAGATTATTTTGACATAATACATAGTGGAAACTTGAGGTTGGATAAATGGAAATCTATTGAGTTTTTGGATATTGATCAAGAGCTGAAAAGGTAGTATACCAAGGTGTTGAGTGAAAGGGTGGTTATTCTCTCTGATTCTGAGGATGAACTGGTTTGGAAAAAGAATATTTCTAGTAAATACATAGTGAAGGATGGTTATAATTGTCTTATGAGCAACAATGATCTTCCTTCTTGGCCTTATAAGCTTTTTTGGCATTCAGCCTACTTGCTAAAAGCTGGTGCTTTTGCCTGGTTGGCAGTTAAAGATAGGGTACTTACAGGCATGAGATTGGATAGGCCTGGATTCACTGTTGCTTTCCCTTGTGTGTTATTTCATAAGAACTTGGAATCCTCTTCTCATCTATTTCTTCATTGTGACTTTACATATCAATATTGGTAGTGGTTGTTGGATAAATTGAATTTGACTTTTGTTATGGGAAAAGATCTGATTACATTCTTTAGTTCTTGGCTATTTTTGTTTACTTCATCCTTTTATGCTTATCTCTGGATTATTTCTCCATCTATTTTAATCTATAATATTTGGTTAGAATGAAATAATAGGATCTTTAGAAACACCAGCTCTTCTCTTCTAGAGGTCTTACTAAAAATTTAATCATCCATTTCTAAGGTTGCTTTGCCTCATATAAGAACGAATCTAGAAAACCTCACATCTTTGTCACATTGGGATAGTAGGGTGACTAGGGTTTGGAGGATGCTATCTATCCTTCCCTCTCATGGATCAATTTTTAAAAAGGGTTATGCTTTAAACAAAAGAAATTTGGTCTCTTGGAAACTTCCTCCTCTTGGTAAGTTTAAATTAAACTTTGATGGAGTCTCTCGTGGAAATCCTGCCCTAGCTGGGGTAGGTATGGTGATTTTTTACCATCATATTCGCATTATTCATGCTAAGTGTCATGCAATTGGTAATCAGACTAACAATTTTGTTGAATTTAAGGCTTTGTCTTTGGGCTTGGAGTTGGCTATTTCCCTAGGAATTAAGGACCTCATTATTGAAGGGGATTCAATGGTTATCATTTAGAGTATGTTAAAAAGGAAATCTCATTGTTGGTAGTTGCAATATCTTCTGGATCATATTCTTCAACAATTAGAATTCTTTGATTCTTTCTTCATTACTCATTGTTATAGATTTTCGGGCTAATCTAGGTATTGAAAGTAATGCTAATTTACGTGATGTAAGTTCTGAAGAAATTCTTGTTTCAATTTTGGAATACTTACAGTGATATGAGGGTTTCTTGGTATCTAATTTTTGGAGTCTACTTTCTTTTGCTAGTAAAGGTAGTCATGTTTATTGTATATTTCCAGCTGGCAATTTGGCTATGTATGTGGGAAATTATTCTCATATATGTAGTTTGGTTACGAGCTGACATAGGCAACAAGGGTGGCTATTTTTATTGGCTATTAGAGTGGTGGCTTGGTTTTAGTCTTGTTTATATCTAAAGGCCTTTTATTCTGTTCTCGCACGAGGGGCATTTATGTTTCCTTTGATTATGCTGCATGGTAAGTTTGATGTGCTTAGCCCTTTCGTATGAGAATTAATGGTGTACTGATTTTTGGCTTAGGTGGTGTTACTTTGGTACTTTTTGCAGAGGTAATGATTTGGTATAATCATTATTTATTTTATTTTCTTGGCTTATTTTGGATTCCGTATCAGCCGGAATGCATCACTTGAAATAATTTTTTGGTAACTTGGCATTTATATCTCTTCCTATCCATGAGCGGATCATTCATTATTGTGTAAGTTGGTTTAATTGATAAAGGTTTTAGTTGCTTTCTATTTTTCTTTGGCTATATATTGATTATTGGTGCACAAGTTTGTTCTCATCTTTTACCTGCATTGAAGGAAGCTCGGTGTGTATTTTTCTCTATGGAGAAGGTAATTACCTCTCATGTCTGATACACTTCTGGTATATCATGTTTCATTTGATTCACTAGTGGTAGAGATTATTGATAATTATGGGTATGATTCTGAGAAGCTTGGGAGAGTTTTTGTTTTGCATAATTTGGAGTTGGAGTCTGAAATTCGTAGGGTGGTGGGGAATCGCTGGTTGCTCTCTCATTCTTTTATCCCTTTTTTAGAAGTTTTGTCTCATTTTTTTACTATATGTTATGATTTGTTGTGGGATACGACTTTGGTCTAGCTTATTGCATCTAAATTCGTGGCTCCTCCATTCCTTGATATGCATTATCTTGGGTCAACTTTGGATAGTTATAATTTTGATATGGGTACTCTTCCTTATGGGGGTTTCCTTTCTGTTCAAGATCTCTTGGAAAATGGATACCATGGAGAATTGCTTTTTGAAATTAGAATGGGCCTAATTTGTGACACTATTGATGAAGCATTAAAAGTCTTGGAGAGGTTTATTGATTTCGTCTCTCCTGAAATTGTGAGCAGGGAACATGATGTGTTAATCGGTCTACATGCTTTGATTAACTTCTGATTTATTTCATTTGCTTCTCCTCTCCCTGTTGCTTCTATATTTCCTCGCGAAGTTCGGCCTACTCCACCAATTGAGAGCTCCAGTAATTGGTATATGGGTGATTGATCACATGTTTTTGCTAGTATCTCTTACTCTTTTTTGTAGGCTGTCTATTGGGGGGTGGAATTGGAAGGCACATTGCACTTGTGGTGTAGGTTCTTTGGGCAGCTCCATTTGGTTCAAATTTCTTGGTCAGTTCCTAGTTTATGTATATGGCCTCCTTAAGTTCATTTATTTGTAAAATCTCTTGTAAGGAAGTCATATGAGCCTATTTATATAAATGACATTATATAATTTGAATAGGTCTTCTCTTAGTCATGTGGATTTTTGGGGGCTGGAATTTTTTGGTGAACAAACTGGTTAGGAGGATATTTTTTTTGTTATGAGTCATGATTGGAGGTTTTCTTGCCAAGGTTCTTTCATCCAGTATGCTCTTTGAATCCTGTGTATAAAAAATATATATTAATAAAAGGAGTTTAGTTGAATATCCACTTTTATGAAAAAAAAATGTATAATTTACAAAAAAAAATAAAAAATTGATCCTAATGAAAATGAATAAAGATACTATATTGGGGATACTAATTTTGTTCTTATTGTGTTTATTTATTATTTCTCTTGTTGATTGTATGATTATTTTGCGACTTTTGATGCTTTAAGGAAATTTTTTATCCCTAATATTGTCTTCAATGATAATGGAAACTTATTTAATCTTCCTTTTATTGAAACTATAAGATATTTAGTTAACTAAAAATTTTAAATATTCTATACGAACTAGATAAAATTTGAAAAATTCTACAAGGTCACTTGCTTTTGTGGTGTACCTTACATAGGTCAGATGGGCAGGTTTTTCAATACCATAATCAAGGAGCATAGTACTGACATCAAGCATGATCATGTTTCTAAGTCGGCCCTTGCTGAACATTCTTCACTAACTAAACATGACTTTTATTTAGAGAGCACAAAAATATTGTCAAAGGAAGACAACTATTTCAAGAGGAAACTTAAAGATGTCATAGAAATTAATAACCACCCTTGCAACCTAAGTCGTGATGAAGGGTGGATCCTTAGTCCTTCTTGGCATCCCTTATTATCCTTCCTCAGGTAACCTTCCCCCAACCCTTGACTCATGCTCGTTTCCTTCTCTTTCCAATTGTTTCTACCCCATTTTGTTTTTCTCTCTCTTTTGTTATTCCACTTCTCTTGTCCTTTCTTCTTTCTTTTTCTCTTTCTTTTCTTTTTGGATATTGTTATTTTCAATTTATTTTCTACTATTTTTCCTTATTGTTATTTTGATTTTATTTGATTTCTTGCATTTACGTTTATTTATTCTCTTTCTCAAACACACACATATATTCCCTCCTTTGTTTTTTGCTTCCTCTTTCAATTTTTTGTTACTTGTTTTCCTAAATGTCTTTTCTTTCATTTTATTTTTTTGGTTTTATTTTATTTTTTAACCTAGACCACCTTGTCAATTGTGTCACTCCCTCCCTACTTTTTGCTATCTCGTTATACCTTCTATTGATATGCAACAGTCCATGTTTCTTATTCTTGAGCATTCTCTCATCCCAATTATGGATCACAGAGTGTGATCCAAAACGTTGATGTAAAAAATCACACACAGTCAAAACCAAAAGAAAGAACATTAGATAAAATGTGTGAAACATGTTTAGTTTCTTTTGTATTATCATTATTTTTAATGAGTTAGTTGGTTTGTTCTCTTGTTAGTGATTTCATTTTTTTTAATGCATCTTGTTCTTGTTGAGGTTTTTGTTGAAATGAATACAAGATTTAAATTTAATCAATCAGAATCTAGATCATTTAATTAAAAAAAATTTAAATGACTTTTTAAAAATAAAATCCAATGATAAAATGTTAGTTATCTTGGAATGATTGATGTTAATTTAATCCATCTTTAGATATTTCAACAACAACATAAATTGTCAATTATGAACATAAATTGAATGGCACCTCACACATAAAAGGGTAGTATATAAATGTTTGTTGAAGTTGTAAATTATTTAGTCTTTATGTGCTCAACTTTTCTATATTCCCTTCTTCTCTCTAACTTGGGATGCTACAAGTTTTGAAAGGGGAGTAATAGAAACAATCCTAAGTAATAAATAGTATATCACATTGATAGTAGCAATGAAAGGATTTTAATATTCAAGAACAATGAATCCTTGAGGCTTGCTACTAATATCTGCTAGTCTATGTAATAATAATGAACTTTGATTCTTATGAATTGATTCACTATCCTATCTAAATAGATATGAGAAAAGGGACAATAAATAACATTTACATAGAGGAAAATATTGAAATTTAAAATAACCTTTACGAAATGAAGTGACCCCATTTCCATTATCTTGTATATACCCAACACAATCATGAAAAGGTTGAAAGATTATCGGTTAAGAACATGATTGTTGTGGAGGGATATAGAGAAATAGATTGTAGGTACAACTAGGACAAAATTGGACTCAATCATAAGTGAAAATAGAGAGGAAAAGTTATGATTTGTGAGTTCTCATCCACTAATTTCTATTGGACCAAGGTTACCCAGTTGACTAGTAAATAACTAGTATGCTAGGGTGGGTAACCTATAATAATAAGGTATGTTAGTTAGGTGACTAATGAGTGCATGGGAAACACTATAATCACATAGGTGGCCCTAAATTGTTTTAGAAACACCAAAAATATAGTAAGGTCAAGAGTTATTTTGAACTAGGATAAGGGTCTATGTGCTAGGAGAAGCATTATTAAAGTTACAATGAATGAAATGATAGGTCATAGGATCTATGTAGAAACTTTCATTATAGTTACAAATTTTAAAATAGAATGTATTCAATTTCCATAATTCATTAGCTGAATTTTAATAATCTTTGAAATTTTGTGTATGCCTATACAATTTCAGACTCATACAACATTTACAAATATAACCTAAGTTAAACAAATAGATTTGATTTATATCTAGTAAATTTTCATCATAAATAATAAATAATGATTAAATAATAATATTTTTTTCCAATAAAAGTGGAAGACCACTAATTTTATTAATATTTATAATTTTTATACACAATCCTAGTTCAAAGAGCACCATTAGGAAAGAACCAAACAAAGAAAACCTCTGGTCTTGCTGGTAAAAGTCCTGATGGGAAAATAGTACAGACGATTATAATTGAAGAAGAGAAGTGGATTATCCAAACCAGCCCCAAACCATCCCCAAAAAACCATAGGTCCAACAAAGCCACTTACAACAATAAAGCCCAACCCTCCAGAATATGTGAAGCAGATACAAAACTATCAGAGAAGAAGGTGAGCATGCAAACATCAGGAGTATAAAAACCAAGTGTTGGATCCTTCCTTAGGAGGGGAAAAAGGCTAGGAAGCCTCCACATTCTAATCATCTGGAGAAACCACCTATAAAGGGACAACTACACTCGAAAGAGACATAACAGCCTTCAATGAATCTAGAAGGAAATGAATACCTGAAAACACATTAACAGTCATAGCCAAGATATCTTGAGACACATAATATAAAAAGGCTACAAGAGAAAACATCATGTTATCATAAAGGTTAGAAATCAAAGAACCTGTTATAACTAAAAGTAACTCACAGTGCCAGCCACTAGATAATAATTCAGACTGAGGTACAAAACCACCATAAGGAAAAGCACCAAGCTCAAAGCAATAAAGAGAAAAAGCATTATCCAAATCATAATTAGAATAAAGAGAGGGATGAAAGTATGCATCCAATAGTGCCTAGACTAGAGAAGCATCCAAGAGCATGTCCATACACATAGTAGTAAAATGAGAAGCAACTTCAGCAAGAAAAATATTAGCATTCTCCACCAACCACCATCTGCCCACCACCTTGCGAAAAGCAAAAGAAAATTCTCAAGAATGAATTTTGAAAAGTTGACCATGCTTCTCATCATCAAAAGCATGAGGATCCTGAAAATCACACTGCTTAACAGGCAAAGAAATTCTATAACTAGCAGCCTCCATCACAAGAAATGAAAAATAGAAAATAAAACACACAGCAGAACGAAGTGAGCTTATAAAGAAAAAATGAGACATCATTAATAAAGGAGTACATCATCCAAGAGAATTAAAATGATCTAAGATCATAGATCAACATGAGCTAGTTCAAAGAACATCGTACCAACAAGCTTCTACAGTTTGCCACCTTAAAGAAAAAACAATCAATAGATATCATTAAGCAGCAAGCATAACTTTCAC